>NC_052525.2:15875000-16500000 GCF_016746395.2 Drosophila simulans | reverse complement strand
TCGTATTTTCCAGCTCCTCGGGCTAAATGATAGTTTCAAGGCGGTCGGTCCACTGGGGCACTTTTACGTTTCGAAAGTATTTTCCATGTACACCAAATGGCACAACGGAGCACAATTTGGTGACTAAAGTGGGAAATACCATTTATAAAAGAAGGGAATGAGATTGGTAGCCTTATAAGCTAATACAACATAGAACATAGCGAACATTCTTGAATATTTAAAACTAATAGCATTTCGGTTTCCCCAGAAAAAATCACATCTATGTTTCAAAGTAAAGGTTTAAACAGAATACCGTTCTACCAAAATTTGTTCTTATTAATTAAAGGTAAATATATTAATACCTCGAATATTAGTTTTTATTTAAATGTGCTATTATTTAACATCATATTTTTGCATAGCGTATGCCCAAGTCGACTTCAATTGTATTGCTTTTAAATAGAGTAATTTCTGGCAGCACTTTTATTTAACTGCTCTCGCTTTTCTGCTTTGCCAAATCAAATAAAATTGTTTTAAATGACCAAAAGCTCATTGAGAAGGTTGCCAAGGGTTCGATTCGATGGCCCGCCCCATTTTCACACGCCCCTGGGCAGCGGGGGTCACTCATCTTGTTCGTGGTTGGCACTCAGCTTGATTATCATATTACGTTGGTCCTTTTATGGGCCGAAAACGAAAGAAAAGGAAGCCGTTTAGGCCCGACTTTATTATTGAAAGCCAAAGAGCATTTTGGCCAGTCTGAGAGACCTGAACTTCAATGCCGCCCCCTTTTTTTTTGGGCGTCGAGGATTTCAGGACTAGTATCCTTATTGAATTTTGTGTTGGTTTGTTTTGCATTCGGAGGCCATCAATGTTCTGGGGCATAGTGAAATGTAGGGGGTTATTCTGACCCAAAGCGCTGCCAACCGCAAATCGCGTTGTGCTTGTATGTGTGTCCATTTGGGGATCCTGTATTCCGTGTCCTGCACAAACATTTTTCCACACACGAATACAGACTCCTGGGACATAGTTTTTAATGCTGTTAAAACTTGTCACTCTACTTATAATCAACTCGATTAAAACGAAGCCTATCCTTTGGTGAGATGGCCATCATTTCGGGACATGCTCCCACTTTGCTCCCAGTGTTTTTGGCAGGCAATAAAGCATTTGCAGCCCGTTGTCAGGTTGACTGGTACAGTGAAGACAGCCTAAGAACTACTTAAATTACTTGGTAAAAGGAAAAAGAATAGCAAAATATAATCAAGAGATACAAGAGCTCTTCTATTTGGTATAAAAAAGATATTATTTATTAAGCTTTAAAGTTACAACTCATTATTTAAAAATCATCTCATCAGTTATGATTTTAATTTAATACACTATTAAAACGGAAATCGCGATTTTCAAAACTTATGTGTTCATCCAAATTGGCTTAAATGTGTTACGTGCGATGTGAAAATGATGCTTCATGGTTAGTTGTCAACTTTCACCAACTTTTTATGTTGGCCCACTTAAAATTCCCACTTAGCCACCGGCGACTGTGCATAATTCCAACTTGCTGAGTGGCCACCAGGAGAATTCCTTCGTTCGTCCGGCGTCCTTGGTCCTTCGTCCTCAACCCTTTGGAGGTGTATGAAAAGTGTGCATCTATTTTGTCGGGCAGGGACTGCACACACGGGGGGGAGGGGGTTTGCGAGGGGGCGAGTGTGGCTGATAGTGGGTGGTGTGGTGGGTGGGCGTATGGTGGCCAGCACTACTGAATGCTGTCCATTGTTGTCTGGGCTACCTTGGCTTGCCTGGCTGTTCCATTGTCTGTTTCTTGTTGTTCTGTTTGGCAAGCTGTGCGTCATGTGCCACGCCCTCACCGAACGCCCACCGCCCACCGACTAACACCCACAACATCCAGTACACCCACACCATTTGTCCTGGTCCTCTCCTTTTGGCCTTTGTCAATGTAAACAATTTAATTTGCTTAGTTGGCGTAATATTCGCCATCAATAAAGAACTTTGGGTCTGCAAAGTGTGGGTATGCCACACAATGACTATCGATAACGGGCAAGAAGCAGCATAAGCCGGCGAACAGGTCCAGAAGCAGGAGAACTTGTGGAGAAAGCAGGTTCGTCTCGCATCTCGTCCTTGAGGCTTTCACTTCGCCATCGTCTGCAATCGAGTGCTGAACGCACTTGAAATAAATCGCAGCCAGAAAGAAACATACACACACCCACTCGTCAAAGTACACGGCGCAAAACGTGTTATAAATAAGAATATAAAAATATTAAAATTAGAAATCCTTTCTTTTTAAAATTAGCATGCAAGTTAATTACAACATATGTTAGAATTAATTTGTATATTGCGTTTCCAAAAATTGGTTTCACACTTTATGCATATGGTTAGTTCTGATGTCCTGAATAGATTATATTTGTACTCAACTGGAAGGTATTATTTTTTTCCATTTTTCCCAGTGTATCCACGAATATTGTTAAGACTATTGTGCAGACCAACATTAAATCGTTATGGCCAACGTCTTTTGTGTGCGAAAGTCATTCAGTCAGTCTGTTATTGAGTCAGTCCGTCATTCTGTCAGTTAGTCAGTCTTTTATTCGATGCCTTGTTCCATCGCTCCAACCATTTCCATTCCCATTGTGACCGCAATTGCGTGTAATTGTTAATCTCTTGCATTGATTTTCCACCCAGCTCCCGCACTTTTCAGTCTCCCATGGCATCGTCCCTTCGCCGTAATGATCCGATAATCAAATTAGCTCACAGCAATTGACCAATTGAAGTCGCTCCGCCTTCGCAAACTGCCTCTGTGCTCCCCTTTCAACTGCAGCCGGCCAACGGTGCGTATGATTAACATTGCACTCGCAGTGGAATTGGCGATAATTGCCAAGAGAATGCGAATAAAATGCCAGCAATGTCGGTCAGAAAAAGCAAACAGGATTAAATAAGGTCAAACAACTTTCACATGATTCAACACAGATTTTTTTTTAAATAAATTAAAATCAGCTTATAGTATTTATAGTATAATGGCAACTGAAAACACATTCGGTTATATATTACAATTATTTTTATCCTCACTAAATAGGTATAAAAATCATTTACATTGAGCTAAGCTTAAATATATATCCTTATCTATCCAGAAGATTTTTTTAAGTGACACATAAAACTTTATATATTAAATTAGTTTCTAAGGACATAAACGGCTTTCAAGCAGATAATAAGAGTTGTTAGGGAGATAAGCAAATGGTTACATTGAAAGTTTTGAGAAAACTTTTCATGCCACCTCCCCCTAACAAATTTCCATCGATGGCAGCTTTCAACGGCAGACGACCTTCCACTTCTGTGTCCTGTTATTAATTTGTTTCGAATGAGCTGCTACAAATGAATGCCAGCTAGAAGGTCCTGGCATCGGGGGTCGGGGTGTGCGACTCAAATAAGCCTGCTCCGGACATCAAAGACAGCGCTCTGGCATCTATAAAACATATACAACATATCATAAATAACAAACAATTATGCGGGCATTGGCCAAAAGGGATTGCACAAGTCCACATGGAGAGGATGTCAGGATGAGGATGGGCATGGGCGGAAGTGGCCATGTTGGCCAGGATACGCGCAGGTGGAGCTGATAGATGCAAAGGATTTGCGGCCCAGAGCACCTAGGCAAATCAAGAATGGATAAGTGGGAATTCCAGCATTCAGACAGCCTGTCAGCCACCAAACTGATTTATGCATTTTGCACAGGACCTACGATTTCGCACTCGCAGGCATCAGGATTCAGGATTCAGGATTCTGGATTCCGGATTCAAGTTTCCCTCCATTTGCGACTGCACATGAAAATTGCTTAATTATGTGTGCCAAGCTTCGTTTAGATAAAGTCAAACATTAATTCAGACTCTTTAAGCAATTCCATTTAATTTTCATTAGCAAAAGCCGCAAATTAGAAGAAACTTTTCTCGCCGCCCGCCTTTCCCATAAAATGCCAACAATTTTCATGAATATTAAAATATTTAAATTCAAATTCTTCGGCGCTGGCAGAAAAGGGAGAAAGGAGCAAAAAAAAGAGGAGAACCAAAATCAGCAGACAGCCCGAAAAATACTCTCCGACCTGAGACAAACATGAAATTTGAAATTCATAGACTGTTCCACTTTTGCGGCTGCAATTATTAACATTATTTACTTGGCGAGAATTTCAATCAGTTTTTTAAGGGCGCCTAGATACACGCTTGAAAAAATATGGTTTTTAAATTAGTAATTTTATTGGAAATTAAGTGAAGGGTATCTTTCTTTTTTTTTGGTATTTATAATATATGCTTGTATTATGAGATTATTATTATTAGATATTTATCCATACGATTTTCTCTATAGCTTAATTACATTTATGCTCTCTTATTATTTAAAAATAAGCTATAATTTTATTTATTAATAATTTGTATCTTAAATTATTTTTTAATCTCTTATGAATGTATGCATAACATAAAAGTTACTTTTACTCAGCCTTTGTCGTCATTATTTTTGTAAAGTGTAGGTATACCCATTCGTGTAAAATGTTTCTGGGCCGCCGCCTCATTTTTCATTGTCAGCAAATTGGCCCCGGCTTAAACGGCCAGCTTTAGTGTCGATTTTAATTAGGGCCCCCGGACTTGGAACCCTCTACTGACTGACAATCCGGGACACTGAATTCATCCATGAAAACGGAAACCAAAACCGAAACCGAAACCAAAACCAAAACCGAAGCCAAACTGGAACCGCAACCAAAGTAAAAGCCAAAGCCCAACCCAAAAGCCAAAACGAAACCGAAACCCTCGGGGCCAGGCGACATCACATCACTGGTCAGCAGGATGGCAGGATAACAGGACAGCAGGACAACGGGACAGGACATCATTACGGCGACTCTGAACGCCCCACCGAAAAATCTTAGCGGTCCTGGCCATAAATCAAATAAACGCCGACTAAGCTGAAAAACACAACAGGGCGGGCAAAAAAAGCTGCTGCGAAAATGCCCACAAAGAAAATACATGGAAAACAATGAAGGAAATTTAACAAGCCGCACTTAAAATACCCTTAAAATGTGGTTAA
The DNA here is from genome assembly GCF_016746395.2 of Drosophila simulans. Classification (NCBI taxonomy): domain Eukaryota; kingdom Metazoa; phylum Arthropoda; class Insecta; order Diptera; family Drosophilidae; genus Drosophila; species Drosophila simulans. Next base: position 16,494,954 of record NC_052525.2, on the reverse strand, counting down.
TTAAAATTCGCCCAAATTAATGAATACATATTTCAATAGGAAAATGTATGGTTGGTCCAAAAGTGATTCATAGATGATTTCGATGTGATCCCATATTTCTTTTTAAATATTTTAAACAATTCCTTTAAGTATTATATGTGAATTTAAAAAATTCAAATTGAACAATAAAAAAAAGAACAAAAGTTTTAAAGTTATAAATATTGGATCGTATATTTATTGTTGTTATAATAGTGAGATAATTGCGTTCTAGAATTGTTTCTAATACACTGCCTAAGTATTTTAGTTGTATACCTAATCAAGTCGAATATATTATATGAATTAACCCTTAATAATACTAGTGTATGTAAATATTATTAAATTACAATTGATTAAACTATCATTCTTGATTGACCATATGGAAGCCAAGTATAATTCCTTTTTGATCCAAGCTTATGCCATTATTGATTTAATGATAATCCATAATCGGAATCGTAATCTACATTATTATTGTCTACGAACCCACTATGACCTTTTGCGAGAAAGGGCAATATACAAAAACAATGCCAAATCCGGATTTTTAGGGCCACAGGATGTGGTGGTGGGAGTACTCCGGTCATGGGGACAGCGGTCTGTGCGGCAGGGTTTCCTCCTCGAGGTTCACGGCCGGAGCACATGATAAAAATTAACACCATCGCCGGAGTGGAGCGATTGCCCGGAGATGCCCGGCCGTAAAAGGCCTCTGTCTATGGACTTTTGCCGTTTTTGGGCCGTAATAAAAATGTCGTTGCATTAGTGTCTGAAAGTGCGTTGAGTTCATACGTACATATATGTACGTGAGTGTTTGTGTGAGGGGCGTAATAAAAATTTAGTATGTGTCACATTGTTGCCCCAGTCGCTCGGCGGGTCGCCATTTTGCCACCCTTTTACTTCCTGCATTAGCCCTGACCGGAAGTCGGCACTTTAGAGCCTTGCTTTTATTGTGCTTTCTTGCTTATTTTTGGAGGAGCGTATCTTTTGGAGTTTTGCCGTTTGAGTGGGGCTGTAGTAGTGGAAATAAATTTCGTCATTAGGCCATGCAGATTAAGTGTTTTTATACGTATTTACTTGGCCTTCTTTTTTTGCTGCTACACTCCGTTTTTGTTGGTGTTGTTGTCGTCTTGATTGATTCGATTCGATTTGACTTAATTCACGCATATTAATCATACGCCCTGCGGCCCCGTTTTCGGCATTCGGCACCGAAAAAACAAAATCAAAGCCCAGAACAGCAGCGTGAGAAAACAAATCAAGCCAGCAATCTTGTTCAAAATTTCAAGGCATTTAGCAAAGTAAACAGCCCTCGAGACACGCTTGAAAAAGTAATTATGCATGGGATAGTGGGGCAAGTGGGTGGCAGGGATTGGTTGGGGGTATGGGTTCTCCAAATGCAGAGTGTTGGCCATGGTTCATTGAGTTAGCGAACTGGTCTTATTAATGGTAGACAGGCGGCCTTGCTGGCGATTGCATATTAAGTTAGGAAACTTGATTACGCATTCGTTCCCTCGAATAATGCTTCAAGTTCTTATAAACTAGTCTTAAAATTCACCAGCCTGCACATCAACAATTCATTATTCATGTACTAGACAGCAAAAAGTAGTTAATTCCGCTGTAGAAAGTTCGAGTTTTGAAGTTTGAAGAATATTGAAATATCTTAAGACAAATCTATTTAAAAAATAATAGGTCATTGAATTTAATAGTGCTGTTAAGTATGTAATGAAGCCCAAGTTTTCCGCTAACCTTCTTCAAAAATGTATGTCTTTAGTTTATTTGATGAGATCTTGTGAAACTAATCTCGCCGAACTCTGGTTCAACTGCAATTATTTTTATTCCCAAACCCAGCACATCGATGCTTCCTGATTGAATCATAACTTGTTAATATTCTCACTGAGTTTTCTCACTTTTTTTTTTGCGCCACCTCACCGCCCCGGCATTCAATTAAGGCAAGTTTCCCAGCGGAACTAGTTCCACGAGTTATCGGTGTGCCACGCCCCTCGGGCCACCATCCGCTTTTGGGATATGGGGCGTTAGCCGTTATTTATTGATTACGTGTCATATCACTCATACGCGCCGTTGTGCGCCCCATCGTTCGATTCGAGTCGAGTCGAGTCGATTGAAATGTAACGCAAGTGGATGCGAGGGTGCAGAAGGGATAGGACGCCATGAAACTTGGCCCAAAAAGTGGGCCAGAATGGTGGATAGGGCGGGGCTGAGGGGGCCAAAAGGACATGAAGGCATCAGCAGCCAAACGAAACTTGTGCAAATAATTAAGTGCGCTTAAGTGATTTGCTCGACATCGACATCGAGCGATGACTACATGAAGATGACGACGACGATGATGGTGCACAGAGAATAAAATGTAAAAGAAAGGCGACCAAAATTGAATACAAAATAAAAGAAGCAGTTAAAGACAATTAAATCGGTATAATCAGTTACATAAAATGATGATGATATATAGCTAGACTGCAATTTACAACATCAGGTTGGATATATTAAGATTAAAATAGTCAAAAGCATATTTTAACTACCCAAATGTGTAGATTCCAGATTTTTTTTCGATAATATTAGTGCAAATATCGTAGCGAATGACGTTGGCAGCACAAATGGGTCAACAATTACTACAGCAAATTTGTGCATAGCCTTCAAAGTCAGTAATGTTTGTTGATGAGGCTCAAAAGTTGATTAAGAAAGCCGTTGTTTGTGGTGCAAAGAATCGAAAATGCTCAGCTGACTAAGGCGAAAAATGGTAAGGACCATAAGAAATTGGGCTAAATCGAATCATGGAACATATTTAAATCCACTTGAATACATTTTTGGGAATTTCACAAAGTAAACACATATATTTTGGTATTGTAGGCCCAACTCTGCTGGCCAAGTTCATTCAAATGGGCCAAAATCTACACAATCTTTTGATTCCTTCTCCGTTTCTATGTTTTCCGTTTCGGGCCTTCTCAAAATAACAAGCCACTGAGATATCCTGCGGCTTTGCTGTCCTCTTAACTTGAGTCGACCATGAAAAGCAATCAGCGAGTGCTACTTCTATTGCCACTGCTGTTTACCACTAGTGGTGCACAGTCAACATTTTTTAGTATTTTGCACTTTGAAAGTAACTTGAATTATTAAAAATGGTATTACGCAATAGAGTTGTATTGTTCTTGGCACTAAGACAACATTTAAATAAGAAATTTGGTCATATATTTTGTTTTAAGTTTCAGAATTTATGAGGAATTATTGTATCAAAATATAAATTTACATGAAGTTATAATTTAATTTAATTACTTCGAGTTTTGGTAAGTTGAAAAGCGTTTCTCTCAGTGCCTGGCTACACTAGCAGTGCAAGACGTTTGGGTGTTGTCTAAATTTGATCAAAATACCAAAAAAAAATTTCACTTTCTGTTCTGTTTGACTGGGCAAATTTGCCCAAATTGTTGAAACAATCCGTCAATGCCGACGGGTTGTCCTTGGATATCCTGGGCAATCCTTGCCCCGCCATCCTTGCACAAACCGAAACAGCAAGTGAAGCTGTTTTTTATGGCTCTCCATGTTCTTTATTTTTTTTTGCTTTCCTAGCCGTTTGGAGCTGCTGCAGCTCTCGTACAAATCCCAAATGGCCCGCAGCTGCTGCAGGTGGCCAGGGAATCGAGCCAAGGACATGGAGTGGGCGTTGCGGGGTCGGAGCGATGGGGTGAAGGGGCGAAGGGCAAGGACGATGAGGGATAAGTTTCCAGCAGGAGGAGACGCTGCCAAGGAAGGCAGACGAAGGTCGCTTGTAGGTCGTGTGCCGAAGGTCACCCCACAGCAATTAATGGTGCAGACTGCAGTTGACCAAAACCCAAAACTCGCCTCGTGTAGAATGATGTCGCATTAAAAATGCATTTCTCATATGGCGTCAGGCAGTCGGCCGAGTGCAAATAAATAAATGAATCTGAATAACTCAAAAGCGCATTTTAATTAACTTTCGCAGCGAATTACCCCTCCGGTCGACCTTCCTTCCGCTCAATTAAGCGCCCAATTGCGGCATTCGTGACATCCGAGCTGCAAATATGTGGCTAAACATGTCAAACGATCCAACCAGAGCCAAACTCAATTTACATCTAGCATACGGTCTGAAAAAACAAAAAAGGAACACTGCCCGAAAATTGTTTGCTTGCCAATCATGTTTAATGCGATAATTCATATACATTGTATATGCAAATTAATGTCTTTAATGTTTTATCAATTTAACATTTTGAGCTATAATTATAAAATTTTTTCTCTTTTATTTTTGAGGCAGCAGACTTCTCTGGCCCACTGTTAGTAGTCGTGGCAGCCAGAATATTTGCCTGGAATTTCCATTAAACGCTTTATTTAGAATCGGTTTCCTGGCTACAGGGACATGTGGCTCCTCCACTTTCGTTCTGCGTTCTGCATTTTCCCCAGCTTAATTTCAATCGATGCGCTGTGCTTTATTCAGAGGAAAAGTCTTGTAATTATGAGCGATTGGCGGGGCGAAGCCGCAGCAATTGAAAAGGAGGCACAGTGTCGCCAACTTTGGCACTTTAAGTGCTTCCTGCCAAGAGACCGAGCACCGAATCCCCACCAGCTTCTCAATGCAATTTAATTAAGACCAACAAAGTGGAAATTTCGCGCCCTGCGAGCGGCCAGAGAATAGAAAAGCTGGAGGGAGTGGCAACTAACGAAGCGTGCCGAACATTTTTCCTCTGGACCGTCGTCGAAAAGTTCAAATGAAAATTAGAAGAAAAGCGTAGGAAAATTAAGCAAAAAAAAAAAAATAAGAAGAAAATAAGTTGGTCAAAGCAGGCAAAGCGGAAATTATGTTGCGGCCATTTCTTTATTTTCTTTCTTTTATTTTTTTTATTTTTATTTCAAGGGAGACAAAGCCGTAGGGCGCGCAAAAAAAAAATATAGCCAAATTAAGAAGTGGCCAGGAGCTGGTGGCCACTGCTAATGGCGCTTGAACGAGGCAAGAAAATAAGTAAATATGCACAAGAAAGCCACCAAATGCGAGTCTGAATCCGAATCCGTATCCGCATCCGGATGCCGGAATTTGGATCTTGGATTTGGGCAATGGGCTATGGGGTTTTGGTGCTTGGGCACTGCCGAGAGTCCCTGTCAATTATTTGCATTTTGCCATGGGAAACTTGACAGTTGAAAGCGTTCTCTCAATTGCACATGGCCGGCGTTTAGAGGGGGTCGCTTTTGCATTTTTGCATTTCTGCTTTTTTGCCTTTTTGCACTTGCGGAGCACTGAGGCGCTCATGCATAATTTACCACTCCACTTTCTCTTGGACTGGCCAAAACCATTTGGCTGTCGGTGGCACCGCAATCCTCCTCAGCGGGCAGAGCATTTTCCAAGGGGGGCGGAACTACTACCTATTGTAATGATCTAAGGGCTTAAAATTTCATTAGTTCATCACTTACTTATATATTTAATCAACACTCAAATAACAGTTTTTAGCTAGATCTTAAAAAGTTCTAAGGCTTTGTATACCAAACTAATATATTCTTAACATAATTCAAATTAAGGTTACTTTTAGCGTTTTTATAGCTTAAACTTTATATTCAGTAAAATTTAAAATTTTAGCATTTTTTTTAGATAGCTAGATAACTTATTTTCATAATTACATTTAAATAATAGTTGAGACTAACCAACAATATAATATCCTGTAAAGGAATCCGAAAATCAAATAAGAACAGGTTAAGTGAAGAAACTCCTGTTCTGATTCAATTACCTTCGCCTAGCAATCTGTCGTGCATGCCCGCTCATGTTTTGCTACCCTGTTGACTGTCCCGTGGAAAGAGCTTGAAATGCATGAGAACATGGGCAGGAGGGCTATCCAGGTAAAGGGGGCGTGACAGGCGCTGCAGAAATGTACTTTTGTGGAACTTGGTGTTGCACTTTAGAATAAAACAATCAATTCGTATCACAAAAGAAGTTAGGCATTAATTAAATTACAATGTTTGCAAATCAAAGAAATTTTGCACTAAAAACTAAAGCTTAAAGATTATACACATTATTAATGATGAATATATTTTGATAATTCTTCGATTATACACCAATAATATTTTTAGTGTTTTATTTTTAAAGATTATCTATAATACTTACATTCAAAATTATAGCCCACTGTGCATGTGTGAGATCCGTTGACTGCGTCTGGTTAAGTTGGCTGAATCCTCGCCGGAATCCGGAATCCAAACGCGAATGTGAATCTGAATCCTTGTTTCCGTTTTTCCGCGTTCCGGTTGCATAATTACGTATGCAGTGCGTTGCTGGGCCCATTTTTTGATTTGCATATTAATGCTGATGATACGAGTGCGGCCCCCCCTTTTAACTTTTTCTTGTTTCCCCGCATATCACGCATGCGCCTAGTTGTTTGACTTGGACCCATTATGAATATTGCGTATTAAAATGCAAATTAAAGCCAAATTAGCAAGTGGGCGGGCGTTGGATTTTCATTTTCACTGTCACTGCCATCTACTTTTGTGGGCGTGGTCCGTGAGAATTTTAACGCTTTGGCGCCGCCACTTGACCGCCATCATTTCAATTGTCAACTCGAATTGCTTTTCGATGAAGTGTGCCGGTGAACACACTTCATAACTTACACCGCATCGCGAATTTTCATGGGCAAAGTTTACACCTTTCCGGCATTTATCTTTTTCATGTGCTCAATCATTTTTCCATTGAGAAAACCATCGAAAAGTTTTGCGGCATAACAAAAAAGTTCGCCACAGTTTGGTTTATTTTCCCACTTTCTTGCTAAAATGCTGCCGCTGTTTTTGATGGCCTGTTCAAGTTGAGGTGACACATTTTCTTTTCCGGCGCCAAGTAAATGTAAAAAAACAAATACAATTTCATAGCCGTTTAGTTGTCACCTTAGGTGCACTGCACGAAAATGTGGCCTACTAATGTGGGACTTAACATAGTTAAGAAAGTTTATCTGTGATATGTTATATGAAAGTACATTTTTAAACCATTTAAGGAAGCTATTTTAGTTTTTGAAAGGTGAAATATGAAGTGTTTGCTGTGTGCATATGATTATTATTATTTTTAGTGCAAAACACTTGATTTTTGTTGCCGTGTGCGTTACCTGCTTGCTGTCGCCTCGTTCTGGCTTTTATTCCATCTCCCTGGCTGCTCGTAAAGCGTGTGTAATGCCGTTAATACAAATTTTCAGCGTTTACAAATTGCGCATACGACGCGTGGTGCAGGTGGAAAGGTGGGCATAATCATTGGGGACAAACAGACGTTTCAGCTTTGAAAATGGAATTTTCAACGTGTCAGCAGCAGCCGCCTTTGGCTATATGGCCTGTATATGCTTGAGTGCTGTACAATATACACACTCCCTTACAAGTGTTTTCAATGCAATAATGACTGACTGGGAGGAGCAGTTGAAAGTTTATAAAACTAATTGGTCATTTTGAAAATTCTATTTAATCTAAGAAATAAAGCCTGCAGGTTTTCACAAAATGATTGTAAATTAGCATTTTCTTGTTCGCTCAATCACTACTATTTTCTTGAACGGTGCTGTGAAGAGGCTCCGTCAGTTGTCATATGTCTTCTCGGGTTTATTGACAGACGTGCCGGGTCGCTGCTCCTCGCTGCTTTTCGCTGATTCGCCCCCGTCCCTCGAGAATCGCTCGTCATGTTTAATTAGAATTGCGGCTTATTGGAATTGTTATTTGTCAGCACTCTGCGCTACCCTGCAAACCTAAAAAACCCCTCTAGGCAGGGTAATTTCCTGTGAACTCGATTGGCGGGTTAATATCCACACGAGGTCCTAATGTGATTTTACGCAGTTCATTTGAAATTGTTGGCCTAAAGCATTGGATTACGCAACTGCAGATCAAAGGAGGGCGCTTTTTATATTTCTCTTAATATTACTTGATTGGATTCCCAGGAAACTCTACTTTGTTTGATTAAGTAAACATATTTGGTATAAAATGGGAAATATTTATCTGCATTTAAGAATGACATTGATATACGAAATGTTTTAATATAATTGCTTTGTATAGAAATGTTTTGTATTTTCCTTAAAAATTCTCTTCAAATTACTGCGAGTTCTGTTACCTTTAATTGGTTACACAGTTTTTCTGCTCAAACTTAGGTATAAACTTAAGGCTTGAATGAATGAAAGGGATACTTTCTGCTTCTACACTAACTTTGTCCACCAACTTGGTCTGCTGGAATTTTCCCACTTTTGCTGTCACCCAAAAGTTGGCCATGAGAACATATTTTTTTTTTACGGCCGAGTCAGTTTTCCGTAATTGTTGTGGGCAACTTTTGCGGATTTGGCCAACTTATGGTGGCCATCGGCACGCGCCAATGCCAATTAATAGTCGAATATTCCACTTGGGCTTTGATTCACTTACACTTTTTCGACGCTGAGCTGTCAGTGGCAATTAGTAAATCAATTAAAAGTTCGCTTCATTCGTGGAATTTTGCTGCAGCTTCTGTTATCCGCTCTGCCAAAACGAGGACTGAGCACACGCCGTGTATAATAACAATAATAATAATAGTCGTAAAATAATAATAACCGCATATAACCATAACCGTCGCCCAATAATACTGTGGCTCGAGTGAACCGATCGGGATATACATATTAAAACCATGTCGGTCGATTTGAGTGGACAGCAGGAGCCGACCATATCGGTGATAACCACAGTTCCGGTGGCCCAAAACGGTGGCGAAATGGACGCCCTGCTGCTTGGCAGGATTGGGGTGAGTAGCACGAATTGGGAATCACCAATGGAACACCACCCATCTACCATCTACCATCCACCACCTACCAGTGCCCCTCATCCGAACAAACAGAGAAACCACATACAAAAACATTGACTATTTCCCCTCACTAAGTAGCAAAGTGCGTGATGTTTACTAATAAACAGAAAAAAAACCAGAAAAATAATATATAAGCCAACTACCAAAAAGTAGAGAACTTAGATACACGAATACCCTTGCAGAAAGATATTTGCCACTCATCCTTGGATGCGAGGATTTTAATTAACCTTAAAGTATTTTTGCCAGATTTTTTGTACGCGAAACTTCAGATTTTTGACCAGCTTGATTTTGTAATAAATCAAAAATTCTATATTGTTTTTGTTCAGGTCACCTTGTAAATTGTATAAATATGGCAACATTTTAAAGTGCAGTTAAGTTACAAGCTTCTTAAAAATCATTAATTTTACGATTCCTATGGAATTTGCAGAAATCTACAAGGGTATTTTAATATTTTATTTATAACATGAAAAAAGAATGAAAAGAAGGCAAACCAAACTGAAGCGCATACTGTCCATTGCCTCTTGCATTTTAGCTAGACAAATATTTGGCTTGGCTTTCGTTTTGCTCTATTTTTTGCTCTGTTCACACTTTACCACCTCTCGAATACTTCAACTAGTTGGAACGGCTTTGGTGGGTGTCAACAGACAACAAAACCAAAAATATGTACAAGAAAATACTTTCCTCTGCTCACACAATTTTTGTCATTAGCTAAAACGTAGTTGCAAGCTCTCTCACTTTCTCCTATTATAACTAAACTACATCGGTTAACTATAGCCATTTTAGCCTAGGTTTAAGTTCCCCTCCCCCCTCCACAAAGCGTAAGTATTTAACTCTTTCTTTACGTGTAAATTTTGGAGCTGCTTCGAACTGAACCTGCTATTTATTTGAATGAACTGCGTTTTTGCCCATTTAGTTGACTTTCGACCAGCTTGGCCAAAGCTTTACTTCCACATTCGATTGCAACAGCAATAAAATAAAAAATAAAATAAAATAAATGTGGAATGAGATTAGTGCAAATGAAAAATGGTTCTGAATATCCACAACATTGTAGAGGAAAGTGATGTGACCACAAATGAGACAAAGGTAAAATCGTTACTCTAATTAAGTTGAACGTGTCCATGAATAATGCTGATTCCAATTTGATTTTAATATTTAATGCTGATGATTTGATTTTCTAAATTTCAATTAGTGCCGATTACGTTTTGAGAGTCAATAGGTTGAGCATCTTTGTTGGAAATGATAGCTGCAGATTTTAATTGAAATCCAAATCATTTATGATGCTTTTGTGTTTCATTCATGACTGCCATTTTATACATATGTATATAAATTTTGGCAGCAAAAATATAACATTTTACTGTTGCCAAATTTGTGGGGCAGCGTTTTTGATTCGACCCAGGCCTCAACTGATAATGAGACTTTTCCACTTTGATGTGGCCAACTCGATTTCAACTTGGCCCCAATGTTAATTAAGCGGCTGGCTCTTGTTGCCTGTTTTCCGCATTTTCCGCCCTCAACACAATGCACACAATTTCCATTTTAGTTTTCCCGCAACTGCAGAAAGTTAGTGAGCGAGCAAATAAATTGCGGAGGGAAAGCCACAAAACAAATGAAAGTAAGTGCAAGTCTGGCTTTATTGGGTTGCCATTTTTAATTAAAAAGCCAACCAAACGAAATTCAATCAAATTATAAATAAGGTTGCCCCGCTCGGACCTTGGATTTATGCAAGCAAATTAAAAGTAATATGGTAGTAGAAAATTGCATTGTAGTTTGTAAACAATGTAAGCTTAAAAAAAAAAACTTAAAATATTGTAGCTTTTTTGTATTTAGTATTTGAAATATTGAGCGTTGAGGGAAAAGGGAAATTTTGAATATTTTATGATTTTTTCCAAATTGCTCAGTGACCTTTCCCCAGAAGGCGAGCTTAAGTCCTGGTTTTACTGCTTCCCTTTTTTAATTAGGGCCCCAACGAAACGGAATTCAATCAAATTAAAAGTAAAGCTCTTGGCCGGACTCCTTGCCATATCTTAAATACCCATCTCCCATTTGATGTGGCCGTTTTGCCTTTCCCCACATTTTCCTTAATTTATATTTTAGAACCAATAAAATGCGCACATAAATTTTACTGCATAGCGAAAGGGGATTAGCACCCCAGCTGAAAGAACCCAACTTTAGTTTGCCATTCGGTCGGTGGTAATGCGATATTTTTTTATGTCTTCCATATCTGACATGTATATACATATATGTATATATCTACGTGGTTAGTTGCACACTTAGTAATGTGTGTGAGTGTGTGTGGGCCAGTTGATGTGGAACAAGCTCATTAAACAGCCAAATCCAACCATTTGATTATGTGCCATAAAAGCGTAAAAAGAACATGTGTCGAGAAAAGTGGGTGGGTTTTTGGTGGGGCTTCCATTCCGGCGAAGGATGATAAAAAAATGGCAATGCAGTTGCATTTTCCCCCACTTTCCACTAAGCGGCTTCCCATTGGTTGGGAACTAACTTTGTCAAGCTACTACAGAATTTTTAGAAGAATTGCCAGTAGCCAATTTTTAGAAAATTCTATATGAATATCTTTGTTTGAATATCGCAAAATAATTATTTGTTATATACAAAAACGAAATGATTATAAATTATGCAAGGGGGGAAAATTGAACAAAGCAATTGCAATTATTAAGTTAATAAATTAATTATATGAATTTTATAAACGAATTTATTTTGTAGAAGTTAAAAGTCAATAAAAAAGGAGCTACAAACCCAATTAAATGCATTTAAGAGCATTTTAGAGTCCTTAGACGACAGAGCAGCCATTTTATGTGATTCGAAGAAAATGGGAAAATATTAAAAGGAAAACGATTTCGCCAGTCCGCTCATGTGTTTTTTTTTCTCAGCTCGTGTGTCGGCGAAGGAAATCGAAAATCTGTAATCTTGCGCATCGACTGCCAGCCACATTTTCCACTCGGGCATTTTCCACATCGCGTCCATGCCGCAAAGAGCGTGTTATAGAAATGTTTACAAGATGGGCAAACAGTTTTAATCGAAGCGCAATGATTTTCTGACTCGCAACATCGACGCTGGCATAAGTGTATATGCATTAAATGTGCAGTGCCATTTGCCAAATTGATTTGCGATGTGGGCGGCTGATTGGGTGGCAACGACCAGTGAAGCGCAACTGTGATCCGAGTTGGTCAAGAGTATCTGTCTGTCAATCTGCCTATCCGTCAGATACGACATGCACACGGCGGCCAGAGCGACAAAACATTTCGGTGTTGCATGAATGATTGAGTTTGCCTCCAGCCTCCGCTTGCATGATACATGTATGTATGATGTATGCATCTGATGCCACCGATGTCGGTGGCTAGGCCCCATTTGCTGGGCCCATCTCCAAAGGGGCTCAGAATGGGGATCGGCGTGGTAATGGGTAACTGGCTGGCGTTAATCGAATCAAATGCACCGCACGTTGTGTCCACAGGCATTGGCCAAAGCCATTGTCAGGGACATGAGCAGATGGCAGTGCATTAAGTCTTGGCCACAGTGGGGCAAATCTAGTAAATATTCAACCAAATTGTATAACATTTAATTTAAAAAATTATAATTAAACATTCGAAGATTAATGTGACAAGAAGACGTTAGTATACTCGTTATCATCGTAATTGATCTCGTTATGTATATACTCGTTATCAGAATCATTCGCCGAAACGGCTTGTTCGTCGTTTCTCTGTCCGTATAAACGTGTAGATTTCAGAAGCTATATAAATTATCGAATTAATACCACTATTTTATTTCTCAATTCTCAATTGTTTCTCAATTCACGCGCACCACTGTGGTTTTCCGGTGGCTATAACGTGGTGGATGGGCGTCGTCGATTGTGGCGTGGCATGGCCGTAACTGTTAGTCGGGACCTGACACGCTTGATTGAGTTCAAAATCAGATTTGTGGTACCCTCCCAGCTCGCATTGCAAATTGAAATAAAAACGGAACGTGACATTTGGCTTGGTTGGCAACAGGCGGGCCGAGACTGAAAACGGAAATGCGAATGAAACTGAAACAAAGGGCCAAACAATCGAGTAAAGCTGCAGGTTCTTCACCTCTTATTTTAACTACCCTTCCAGTGGCAATTTTGGTGTACACCAGAAGTTCAAAGTGCATGCATGACTTCTTTTCTGTTATACTTCAACTGAAAGGGTATCTTCAGCTGGTTTTGGCTACATATCTATTTCTTCTGTTTGGATTTAAATCGGGAAAAAGGGGTGCCAATATCTCTGTCTTTTGGAAACGCATATTTTATTGTCAAAATCGATAGATGTCAGCGTTTAACAGCTGCCAGCGGCAAAATACAACGCTCTGATTGCCTGTCAAAAGCTTTTTCGTTTTATTAGATTTTCCCTGCCGGTGGCTTTTGACCCAGGTAAGTCCTAGAAATTTCCCTTTGCTGTTTGTTGTTCTAGTGTATTTTCCGTACCTTTGTCTGTCTTTTTCTAGCTTCCTGCATGACCAATACACACGCACACACACCAACACAAATCCAGCATCATGCTTCCCAAATTTCCAAAAAAAAGAAATAAAAAACTTAAAAATAAATCTCATCGTGTTAAATGTACAATCATTTGATAAACATTTACATATATATATATATAAAAGAATTTATATATTTTTTCTTTTTCTCTTCTACTCCCCGCGCCACCCTCTCAAACACACACGCACACACCCACAAAACTCACACGAATCCCCGAAATATATATATGTATGTATGTATGTATATATGTATGTACTTATGTGTATATGTGTCACCACAAAACAAAATTTAAACCCCAAAAATACTTACATGAAATGCCAAAAATAATGTCTAAAAATATGAAACGAGCAGCATTCGGTAAGTATGCTAAGTATTATTGTTTAAAAATATGTTGGATGTAAAAAAAAGCAGAAAAATTTAAAAATTCGGTGTTACTAGGAAAAGTTTAAGCCTATTATAAGTGATTTTAATGATAAACTCAGGAAAAAGATATAGATATAAGCATTTTTATTGTAATGTTAAGGGAAAGATTAATTTATTAGGTGCGAAAAAATGACGTTTATATAAAATTATCAAGTACATTTCCCGCATATTTTTTTTTTACTCATTATAACCTGCCATAATTGTTTACAATTATTAAGTAAGCAGCGCGTTGGTAATAAAATTATTTAGAGACCTCAACGGAAGCGCCGGAAACCTTTATAGTCTGGACGTGTCCTGACGGCCCGCTGAATTTATGAATTTGCCCCCGTTGGTAAGGCACCCCCCAGCTCCCAAAAACCCCCGAGGTCACCCCTTATAGACCGACTTGTGGTGGTCCCGCTGACTTGGCTAATGGACAGCCGTTGGGCAAAGTGGAAAAAAGAGAAAGCGACTTCTGCGGTTGCCTAGGACTTCCAGGCGAGCGACTTTCCTGTGCCTATCTAACGATGCCATTATATTGTCATGAATATGATTATGTCGGCCCATATATATAAATATCGTATTTTCCGGGGGGGCGGGGGCACGACATAAAGGTAAGGCGCGAAGGCTGGCATCATATTTCACTTGTTGTTCAAGATTGAGGGGGAAAAGTTTTGGCCTTAAATAAATAGCGGAAAATATGGCAGAATGCAGGCAACGCTTGTCACCATTCCAACAGCACAGTGGCGCCCTCTCTTTCTGCCCACTTCTTTCCGTCTCTTTCTGCGACTCCTGTCCCTTTGTTGCTGTCTCTTTTGCTGCCTCTGTGTGTGTCCCTTTCTTGGCCAAGCGAATTTATGTGCGGCGCGTGTGAAGAATTTGTAGCCTCGCCTCTAATTGCTTGGCGGTAACTGAAGACCTGTGTATTTTTTTAGCCCGCCCCCAACGCGCTGTGTTTGCCCACCTCTTGGTATCCTAGCAAAAAATAACGTGCAAAGTGTTGTCTGCCATAATTAAAGCCGACTTAGCAGACAGCGAGCATCTGTTTTCGGTCTGACAAAGTTCAAGTTCAGAGCGGCAGCAAACGAGAACCACCGCCCCTTGCCAACCGTTATAAGACCACCCATCCACAACTAGCCACCCCTTTTCGCTGACCTTGCGGAGACAAGTGCAAAGTGCACGGCAGGCAAGGATTCTGCAGCTGCACTGTTACAGAAAATACTAATTACTAAATACTATTTACTTTATTAACTAACTTAAACAACTATTTATTATATATCTGTTAAAATCTTTAATAAATATAAATTGCTTCTTTAGACTTCGGTTTCTGCAGTTAAACATCGACAATTGAGTTAGAAAAACATGTTTTTGAATTGTATATAAATAAATTGAATAATAAATAAGTAGTCAGGCTGCTTAATAATGTTTCATAAATTATACATTCTTATTGTTTATCGCTTGTTCTTTTGGCTTACCACCATTTTTCTCTTGGTAATTAGCGAAAATATACTAATCTTCTCTCAGTTTTCCAGTTGCAACTGGCGCATTTTTCCACCTTTCGTTCATTCATAATTCAGTTTGGGCCGACATATTCCACATAGCGTCCTTTCGTCCTGCGAGCCCCCCGTTCCTTCCTTAAACTGGCATTTAAGCTGCGGTTCTTCTCGCATTTGCCGCATTTCCCACCCTGCCCGCGCTTGACACATCAAGTATACGCCATGTGGCGCTGTGCTATGCCAGCTATTTCTCGTTTATTAAACGTCGCGGGCGCAAAAATTTAATAAAAACCGACAGGAAAGTTGTAGATGCTTAGCCAGCCAAGCGTTGAGCCCTCGATAAGTTATTATACCCATGCCCAGAGAATCCGGAATAACACCCCCGAAAAAAAAGGGCGAACATAAAAATAAGCAGCGAATAAGGCGACAAAACAATTGACATGGCCATAAAAGCAATCAGTTGCTGGGCGGACAAAAGAGAGATTTGTTTGTGTAAATCGCTTTTCAAATCGCACTTTATCAGCGGAAATAAATCGCCGGAAATCCGAGGAGCAAATCCTGCGTATCCTCGGCCAGGGCCATAAACACATGGGCATTTTAACTACGATCCGGACATAATTGTAGCTAGAAAAAGGACATCAAATGCAGGACATACTTCTACACATTGTGTGAGCCCAAGTGGGCGTGGCACTTGTTGTTGGTTGCCAAGAGGGCTGTGCGTTGTGTATATTTGCAAATCGATTTCGTTGTGATTGTGAAAACAATTTGAAAATTGCTTTGAGCCATTTTGGGGCAAGTCGAGCGACAAGCGGTTGGCAAATAAGAAAACCCACATGTTCACACACACATGCCCGCCCACGCACACATTTGCAAGACAAACACACACACACGCGCACAGAGACAAATTCTGTGAAAGTTTAGAATGTTCTCTGAAAAGAACGGGTTACTAGTGATAGCTTGGTGGTATTAACAGAATATAGAAAGTTAAATGTATTATTTAAATTCAAAAATGCAGCTGTACTTCATAAACGCTCCTTATATAATTCTACTTCTTTTGACATTGTAGGTAAATGATAAACCAATCTTTTCTATTTGACAATCCATTTCAAACCCAAATTTAAGGATATTTAAAACACCGATTGGGTTAGTTTTGATTTCCTCTTCCCAAAAAATCCACAGAAGCAGAAACAATTTTCCTGCTCTTCCCACATCCTTTGTGATTTCGGAGGCGGGCAAGGCAAGGGGGCGTGGCTGGCAGCTATGACAACTGAAATAGGCTGCACTAATTTGACAGAGCTCAGAACTCAGGAATCGGTGGGTGGGCTGCAGCCGGGTGCACTGAATGATTGACTGCCTCTGACACCTCCGCCAAAGTTTCCCCAGCTACGATTCGGTTCCATTCGACACATCCCGTCGACACAAAGGAGCGTGGTGGAAAATCAAGGGAAATCGGGGGAAGGAGCGACGGAACAGGGGGAAAACTTCCAGCTGACTCAACAGGAAAATCAGTCAAAGTTGATTCGAATCGATGATGTGGCAGAAAGTTGAGCAACAAATTTTATTCTGCCATATGCGTATATGGACTCACATTTGGGCTTTATTTTAAACGAGTTTTCAAAGTGGTATTTGCAAAAAATGCACTCAAAGTTATAAAAGCCATTGCAATAAAAGTACAGAGATATCAAACATAGGTTTATTTAGCATTAATATTTTAATTCGCTAACCATTCTTTATATTTATCCAAGGATTGTTTCAAAATAAAGATAAGGGCTCAAAGACGTTTTCCCTATAAATAATAAAACCAAGAAATGCGCTGTGTCTGTGTATTTCTGTAAACGACGAATGAAACATGAATAACAAATATAAACATTGGAATTTAAGTGGTCAATGCGAAGTGTATTTTAGTGCTGCTCCTCGTCCCCCTCGTCGATCATCTGGCAGTCGGCACCGAAGTGGCCGCCTCGCTTCATTTTCCCCAGCTGCATTTCATCCTTTCCCTCCTTGACCAACATGGCCCAGGAATCGGGAGACTTTTGTGGCGACTTGCGCTGTGAACGTGCCATATTCTTGTACATGCGGTAATCTAGGTGCATATCCAAGTCACTGGTGTCCAGTACCTCGTCCATGGGGTCCACATTTTTGCCTTTGTGCGAGTTCGACTGGACCTCATATTCCTGGTCCGTCATCTTTTCAAACATGTCCGATTCATCATCGTAGTCGTAGTAGCTCGGTTTCTTCGGTGCACGTCGTCCGTCCACTCGCCAGTAGCCGAGAATCACGATGGAAATGTAGATTATCAGCAGAATCACCATTGTAGTCATTTTCGATAAGTTGTCGGAGTGCTGAATATAGTCGGAATGAGTGAAAGCAGCTGAAACATTTGACAGAAGAAGGGCTGGCGTACTGGGATTACACATTTGATAGATTTTCCCATATTTTTTAGAAAGTCAAGTTCTGGTACTTCACTTCCTAAGAAATCCCCAAGAGAAAATATTTAAAGCAAAAGTACATACAAATGGTCTTATTCAGAGGAAAACCTTTTTATTCTAGGGACTCTTTAAGTATTAATATTCATACAATATCTAATTTATATCTCCGGACTTATCATTCTCATCACATTTCGCTCGATCTCATCCCGACTGTCCATGAGGCGCCGCAACTTGGCCTCGTAACCCTCGTATCGTACTTGATTTTTTTCATCCGGTTGTACCTGCGATGAAGCCTGAAATTCGTCTGATGATTCCGGTGAGGTCATCCAATATCTCGACTTTGATCCCGTGATGTCCTGGCCGCTGTTCAAAGTGGTTTGCAGCTGGACAGGACCATGGAAGAGTTGAAATAGAGGCGGCACCAGCACTCGACGATCCTCAGCAAAAGCTTGTGGCTGGACCTCTTTGCTATCCACACTCTCCTCGATATGACAGTTGTCGTCACCACACGGCTCGGATGACCCATAGAAATCCGGCTTCTTTGACCATTTCAGACTAGGATGTTCCGAAGGCGTAGTGCCTTGGTTATTGTTTTTGCATAAGTTATCATTTTTTTTTATCAAACGGGATTGAAGGATCTGCAGATTATCGGCCATGGCTTTGATGTGCTTGTTCAGAGCTCCCATCAAGCAGTTGATTCTAGCCACAAAAGCTTCATCCTCAAAGCTAATTTCATCGTCCTCCTCTTCATTGGCCTCATCATCGCCATTGTCTTCATCACCATCATTTATATCATCGTCATCACTATTGCCTGCAGGATCGGCATCCTCGTCATCCTCCTCATCCTTCACCATCTTCTTGTCAGCCTTGCAGTTATCCTTCTTCTCATACTTCATATCCTGCGGATTTTCGGCGGGACATATGCCCGATTGCGAGTCCATGCCGGTATTGCCGTTCCACTGATCCCGATCTCGATCGATATCGTCCTCCATGGCCCCGCTTCGTTGCTTCTTCGGCTTTTGAAATATCGAGTTAAAGCCATCAAATGTGTCACCCTCATCGATATACTGTTTCAGTTGAGCCAATTGAATGTGCAGCAAAACGATAAATATAATGATTATTTTAGTTAACCAGACCATTTTATTTTATCCCGACCTCTATTTGTACGTAGCAATTGACATTTAATGCTTTTCTTAACATTGAAACATCAAACGATGTTTCTTTGAATTTTAATTGTTTGCTTTTGATTTTCATAACCATTTTCGCTCAACCTCCGGAATGGAAATCTTACAAAACCAATGGATTCCTGTGGCTTTCCTTCCGGTATGTCATCGGTTTGCATTCCTGCGGCTTCTGGCGGCTTCATCTCCTGATGCTTTTCTCCAGCTTTTCCCTGATTTTCCCGCAGTTTCCTGCTGCCACTGACGTCAAGGATGCGGCACTGAAATGTTCACTTATTGCGGTTTTTGTTTCCATTCTTTTACCCCGCCTGTTGTTTACAACCTGCGCACGATTGCCCCAAAGGTGCGACCATGGGCGGGTTGGCATTGGGGGTTGGGAAATGTGGGTGGTGGGTGGTGATGGGTGGGTTGTGGATAAAGGGGGTGGCGTCTAACGAATTCATCAGCGCTCACAAAAGATGAAGAAAAATGGTAAGCTGAGGCCAAAAGATGGCCACGAGCGAAACACCTACGCAAGCGGAAGGGAAGTCACTCACCATCCCCCCAGAAAAACCCCTACACCAGGCCATGCACTGAAAAAAATGTGGTGAAAGAAATACAAAAACCTAATTCTAGAATGGTTTATTATAAAAGTTTCATACTTTATATATACATACATATATAGTTCAATACTATACTATAGGAAAACATGCATATTTTCTCATATCTTAAAATGGTGAACAATTTTTCTTAGTGCATAATCACACCCTGCTGAGCGTCACCCTTGCGGAAGTTGCTAAAGGATGGAAAGGATGTCGGTGAGGATGGAAATAGAAACGCAGCACAAGTGCTACAGACAAGTCCGATGATGAAGACGATGATGGTGCAGGTGATGCAGGTGCCGCAGGTGGGAGTGGGGATAGTTACGACTTATATGCATCACCGGAGGACGATGGGCGGGGCATGATGAGTCCCGCTCATGGAAAATGCATTTTCAGTGTCGCTTTCCCGCCGTGGGTGCAACAAGCTGTCCCATGAAAATGTCTTTATGCCCGAGCAAAATTGGAAAACATGCGTGCACTGAGGAAAATTCACCGATCGAACTTTTTATTGAAACCACAATTAAGATTATGGCATCTTAGGTTTTGTTAAATTTTTTATATTGCTGTATTTTTTCTTTAAGGCATAATATTATTAGCATTTTACAATAAATGCTCGTTATTTTTAGAACATTTTAATTGTAATAGGCTATCTGTATAGGCAGCACTTTGGGCATAATATTTCTCTAGGTGTAGAGGTATGCTTAAACAGGTTTGTTATCAGACCTATGTCCTCTTAGAGATTTGATTTAATTCCGCCGGGCCACTCCAGCATTTTGTAATTGCTCGACCAGGCGACTTCCCTGCAATTTGCAATTAAACTGCTGCAGTTGATGGCAGTCGTCGTTGGGGAGTCGATTCCATTTCCACAGGATATACAGCGAGCAGGAAAACGCACATCTGTGGGGGAAAAGTTGGCCAGAGGGAGCTTTTTAGTTCAGTGACATTTAAACTTTAATTTAAAGTGGCAAGCCCTTCTACTCGCAATGGCAATTAGCAGTGAAAAGAGGGGAGCACGAAATGAGCTATTTCTAATTATGTGTTTCGGGGTTTGCCCCTTTTTAATGGAAAATAATTTATTTTCCCTGTTATTATTTGCTGCGGACTAAGATAATAACCTTTGGACCATACAAAAAACGAATAAAAATAATTATAAATTATTATTATGAGTTGCAGGTTTCAATTGAGCAATTTTTTGGCGTTACCAAATGACGCATTTCAATTCAAAATTGTTTAAAAGCCATTTTGATTAATAAATACCAGCATTTTTCAGAAAATAGTTTTTGTTATGAATAAATTTGTTAGTTAAGAGCATTATTCTCTGCGCACAAGACTTTTAATTAAACCAATATACTTATTCTGACTTAATGAATCACGATTTGAATTAATATTTCAAATAAAGTTGAAATCATGACTAAAATTTACTTGGCGAAAGCTGTGCTTAAAGCTTAAAAGCTGTTATCCTTGACTTCAAGCTTTAAGCTTACAAAAGTGACATAACTTACAAGCCCAAAGGTAATACAGAAGTTCTGTCCTGATGTTCACCAACCTAAGTAAGCTCAAGAGCCTTTCAGAGCTTGGGTTCCTCTAGAAAAGCTCAAATTATTCAAAACACAAAGTTTGCCGCTCCTGTCATTTTCATCACTTTCCACTTTCTCTTTTATGCTTGCATCGCTTTCCACCGTTTCCCATTTTTTCCGCGCTTTTCTTCGTGCACCGCATAAATCATTTCTCCTCGGAGGGTTAAGCATACGCAGCGTTGCACAATGTTGTGTGTGGTTTTTCCACTGCATTCGGAAAATGGCATTGAAAAGCTGTTGGCGAAACAAAATTTATGACCCCCTAGACTTTATATTCTGACTTTTGGCCGCTGGCCTGTTGCTGAGTTTTCACTTTTAATGTGGGGGGTTTTTTCCGAGTAATGTTGCCAAAAATGTGCGCCAGCATCATTTGTAAAAAATCTTTTAATTGACAGGAAAAACAAAAGGGAAAATTGCTTATTAGACATTAGCTAAAAAGAAAAAACTTGGCCAAGCACTTTGTTTTTTTTTCTGCTTTCATTCTGTGTTTTGTTTAGGCAATGACTTTCATTCAGCTGCTTGCTTATTCCATTCACTTGCCATAAAGGATTTTTCATGGCACGGTACGCAGGACGACGGCACGTGAAATATGCTAAATGGACGCGAACTCAAGACAAACAAACAAACAAACGACGGCGGTTGATCAACTGCTTGGGTTAACCCTTGTTTCACCAGGGGGTTTTCCTGCACATCCCATCTCCAAGCCATCCCCCTTTTTTCAGGTGTACCAGGTGCACATTATTCATTCCTCTGACACGGCCCCCAAAAACAAAAAAATACTAAAATAAGGACACGTATGCGATGGGGAAATGGGCGGTAATCGACTTGATAATACCCCGAGGATATAAGAACGCTAATGGTTGTGATTAATTGCAATTGCTCTCAATGAAAGCCTAATCACTTTCTTGAAAACTCTAATTGCATTAGCTGTTTAATTTAAAGAGTTAGCTCAATTATTTAAAAGGGTTTTTACATATTTTTGGAAAATATACATATTTTTTTTAT
Organism: Drosophila simulans; assembly: GCF_016746395.2. Taxonomy (NCBI): domain Eukaryota; kingdom Metazoa; phylum Arthropoda; class Insecta; order Diptera; family Drosophilidae; genus Drosophila; species Drosophila simulans. The sequence goes on along the minus strand of NC_052525.2, from coordinate 16,472,976 downwards.
TATATAAATCAAATTTTAATAGCTGTAAGAATCTATAATTAGGACTCTGTTTGTGCTCTTCCTATATAATCTTAGTGGACAAGAAGGCTGATGCGAATACCAAGTCATGTTCACAACTTTTTATACTTTGCAAAGTTCTTAAAACGCTTTTTTCCATCGTCTGCATTATTTTTTGCCCTTCACTAACTCGGTTGCTACTTAAAAAAAGAACTGCAAGATGGCAAAAACTTTAAAAAAGCAACGACATGAGAATAAAACCTCATTAGGCACGTTCTGTCATTATGGTCTTAAATTAAAGTTTTTGGTTGGTTTAGAGCTTTGAAAATTGCAAACTAAAAAGGGATATATTTTTATAAATTACTTTACAAATAAGCTAAAGGTTCTAGGATCAGCAATTTTAGTTGAGCAGCAACAGGGAAAATAGTTTTATATTACAGATGGTATAAACTAAGTTACCGCAACTTAAAGTGAGTTTTTCTAATACGTTTCTAATAACCCAGTCGCTTGGCTTTAATGGCGGATTTATTTTGCTTTTGGCAATTTTGTTTTGCTCGCTGCCTTCCGCGTTTTTCCTGGCACTGCCCTCAAAACAATTTTCCACGTGATTGTGGAAAAGCTTGGGTGCCACAAACAGGCGGCAGCTTTCATGCGGATGTTTTGAAAGCTCGCCAGCGCGCGGCTGCTGCGATAATACGGAAAATGTCGAATGGAAACTGGCGACAACTGTGCGTGTGCGATTTTCCGATTTTTCGCAGCGTCTTCGCTCAGTTCTGCCCAAAACGCCAGCTGCTGAAGTCGCACCGCTGAAGTCGCACGGAAAACGCGCGAGCGGAAATCGCGTTGCGTCGCTCGTCCTCGTTGCTCCTTGTTGAATCCTGGCGCATCTCGTCGGCGATCGTTGTTTATCCATTTGAAATCTCCCCCTCTCTGCGCGCCCATTTGTATTTCCCGTAAAAATCCAAGCCAAAAAAACAAGAAAACTAAAACGTGAATTAATCAGCCATATCCCCATAAATATTTTCATTTTTTTTTCGGTGTTATAAGCTAGTAAAAACGGAAATTCTGTGAGTGCGAAATAAAAATGCGCAAATTGCTTAATTGACAATTGGCCAACCAAAGCCGTAAAGTAATCAAATAAAGAACGCATAAAAAAGCCATTAAATGGAATTAACGGAAGGAAATCGGGGGAAACAGACTTAAGAGGAAATTAGGGAATTTAAATGCTAAAAATATTAGTTTAATGAACTGAGCAATGAGACTTTATAAGAAATGTCACTTTATATTTACTAATGAGATAAAAAGTTAATTCAATGCAAATTGTAAAATAAATCTATTTAATTGATTCAGATACAGAAATTTTTAATTGAGCAATAATTATAATCTTAGATAAAATTATGAACATAAGAATAAAAATAATGTAAAATCTCTAATTTATTACGCAATTCAATTTTTGTGAACTGTGTGCCCTAAGTAATGTTTAGTAATGTCTAATCTTGGTAAGATTGTGGGAATTGATAATTAATTTAATTTTAGAAGACAAACGTACTACTATATTTGATATAAAATAAATTAAAAAATTGACTATAATTATACAAAAGTCGTATAGGCTCTAAGAGCACTGCCAAAGGGATTGCAGGCCTGTAAATCAAGTATACGCCGCGTGGTTGCTTTTGCCGCTTGTTTGTGGGATTTCGCCTGTTGCCATCCTGGCACAGATTGCTAAAATAAAAAGAGTCGACACAAATTGCTGAGGAATTTCGATTGGCAAATCTTTGATTTCTCTCTCGTTTCGTTGCGTGCTGATTGCCCCAAGAGCCCGTAAAATGCCGCCGTCCTTAGTCCTTTTATGCGCCTCCCTGGGTCCTGAGTCCTTTGTCCTTTTCACTATGTACTGTGTACCTAGCCTTGCCGAATGCTGAATGGTGGATGGTGGATGGTGAATGCTGACTTCTGATGCCCGGGCCTCACCTTATTTATTTGGGAATTGGCACTGTCTGGCTTTGGAATCGGTTACTTTGTCTTTGGCCAATATTTGCATGGCAAATAGAAGCCGGATAAAGCCACAATACTGAATGCTGCTTATCGGCGATGTTTATCGTTATTTTCGTTATCGCCTTGGTCCTTATTCATTCGCCCTTTGGCCATGGGCAATATGTTAATAATGCTTTGGTAATTAGCCAAAAAGTCGGGCGTCGGATAATTTGGCAAACAGCGTCAGCTAATTAAATCACGTAGCAAATGCATAAAAATAAAGCGTTTCGTTCTATCTCTAATTTGATCCCTGTGGGCCAAAATGCCGCCACTTTTAGGCAAATTAATAGGCCAAGAAAAAGAAGACCGGGCTCAGACAAACAACAGCAATTAGGCCTTTGGCTGGCTCACATATGTAAGCATTGTCTAAGGTCCCAGACCTCCATTTTCCACCCCCTATTTTCCCACTTTCCCATTTCCCATTTTGCCCACACCCATCAAAGGCTTAAGGGTTCGAATAAATTGCCTTCATCATCTTTCACTTTTCGCCCGGCTTCTCTGGTGTGGTCTCACCATTCCATTTTTTCCTTTCATCCGAAAGTTTCTTTTGAACACCCATTTCTATGCCCGACACACACGGCGAAGTATATTAAAATTTCCTGTCATCTTGCGGCATTAACACACAAATGGGAAACTTCAAAAAAATGTACATAAAAAAGGAGCGTGGCCTGGAGAAAGTTTTGAAAATGAAATTAAAGCAAATGCATGCGAATCTCTTATTGAATTATCTGCGAAACTTTCCACGCCTAACCAAGCAAAACTCACACAAACTTTCCATAATAAACACAATGACACTGAGCTGCGGGTTTTTCCGGACTTCGCAAAGTTTACACAAATCTTTTGGTTTGCAGTTGGCAATGTTTTGCATCTGCTAAATGGGTTTATTCATTTATCAGGTCAATATTCTCACCTGTTGAAATAAAATAAATTTACCGAACCAAAAAGATGAGATATAAATTAAAAGATGTACATAACTATACAAACATATTTTGTAAATAGACATTTTTAATTTTTAATGTAATATTTAGCTTAACTTGAGTGTTTTGATGTCTTTGAAAATGTAAATAATTTCTCGAACAAGAAACTTTATTGTTTAATGGCATTTTTTTTAATTTGTAGTAGTCAATTTCCTGACGTTTCCCTAAGTTACTTTTCTCGATTGACACATTGCGGATTCTGGTCAACTTTTGTGGCATTTTAAAGGACACCCTTCTCCTTCGCGTTTGGACCCATCTCATCCTCCATCTCGTACATCCCATCCTATTCCCTTCCATTTCATCCGATCCCATCCCATTCTATCCGCTGGGCGACAAGTCATGCGATATGTCGGCAAGGACTTCAAGTGCCCGTATATAGTTACATTAACCGCACACAACGGCCCTCATGGTTATTGTTGTTGTTGTTGCAGCCTGGCTGTTGGCTTATTTAAGTTTCAACTTCAGCTCGAGTTTCTGTTTTCAGCTGTCCGCCCAGCAAAGACATTGTATTAAAGGCGGCCGACGTGCTCAAGTATCTCATTCGCAGCATCCAGCAAACAGCAGCCCCATGGTTCCCCTCAATCCCCCAGTTAGTTGTATATCATTAGCATGAAGGAGCTGTCGGCGAAACTTTCCCAAATTGCAGCTACACAGGCAAAAAAATGATTTTAGTTCAATAGAACAAGGCATTCAAATAGCTTTATGCATATATAATAATTAATAATTACCCCTAAAAATTAGTAGGAAAATATGAGTGAATGCCATATCTTAAAGGCATATTGTACACTTCTTAAAATCACTTTTTCTCTCGGTGTACAAAAAGTACGGTTGGCACAAAAAAAAGCATAATTTGGAGCGTGCCAAAGTGCAGAGCGCTCAGATAGAAGGCGGCAAAAGCAACCAAATCGAATAAACCATACTCGGAATAATGCAATAAATCTCTCAAACGAACTTTAATACAGAGTGCAAAACGAACTCAAATTACACATAAATTTCAATTGGCAAAGTCGAAGTGAAGGCCGGGCCTCAGGATTTATCGCCCGACGATAATAATTAAGGCGGCCAGCCGAACGTAGATACACTTGGCCCGCAAATAGAGCAGCCCCCAAGCCGCAGATACTAACCGTTGGAGCAGCAGGACCAAAACGAGATACACATCCAGATACAGATACAAGAAGAAAAGCCAGTATGAATGCCGCACAGAGCGGCGGCCACACGGGTGGCGGTGGTTCCATGGGCAAGAAGGGCTCCCAAATGGAGGTAATTATATTAAATTTTATTTACCACCCACTGAAATGTAAGGGACTGAAAGTGCGCGTCCAGTTGCGATCCAAGAAGTCCTTTCATTGCCTTCGATTTGGTCTTTATTTGAAACGTATTACCCTCTTTCTTTTGCATTAATACCCTTTTGAGCATTACTGCGAATATTACCGGTAGTCCATAAACTCTGGGACTTCCTTGAGCTCCAAACCTTAAGATACTCAAAATAAACATATAAATACAAGTTTCATTCAAAGCCCAATTAAAAATCCTTTAAATGCATTTTTCAAGTATTAATATTTTTTTGAGAATTATGACTATATTATAATTATTTTCTGAGCTCTATTGTAACTAAGTATGAAGCCACATAGTAATTATAATTAAATTATATATTATTATAGTAATTATAATTCGTACTTAATTTTTTTCGAAATTTCAAGAGTATTAAATGTCTTAGTATTTGCTTTTTCATGGTCCACCCTCTTTATTTTTGACCATTTTTGGGCTTCAATTTACAGCGTTTTGCTTTGTACCATTTATGGGCATTTCTTAAGGCATCCGAAAATGCTGGGCGCGCCCACAGCGAGGGGGCGTGGCAGGCTTGACCTGTGTGTCGCCATTTGTAATGAGCGCAAATTGAATTTTCTATGCTGAGTTGAGACGTGACTTAGGTCTTGAAAAAACGAAAGTAGAAAAGCATAAAAAGAAAACAAAGTGAAAGTAGAAACACAAATTAAAACAAAGCAATTCGATTAGCTTTCAGGCATGAAATTCTCAATCAAGCTAAAGGCAATTAAGTTGAAGACCAGTTTCTCAAAATGGTATGAGTTCTTTAATTCCGAAACTGTGCCATTCTATAAAATCAAAGCAAATAATCAAATCATAATAAAAAGGGGATTGGCTCTAATTAAATTTGGTCACCAAAAAACAACACAGGCCATAAACATTAAACTACAAGTAAATGAATAAATTAAACAAAAACAAACAAGTAAGCGCACATTAAAAATTAAATTGTGAGAATTCCATTTGGCAAGTGGCAATCAGGATCACAATGTCCTTGTTGTTCTGCTGTTGCCCCCATGCTCCTGTAAACACACAATTAAAAACGGTGGGTGGTTTTTTGGGCATGTTTGGGTGGTTGGGTGGTTGGGTGGCTGAGTGGTTGGGCATATAATGGGCAAGGTTGTCCGCTGCCATCGCACCTGTCATTCAAACACTCTTGGCCATAAATGTTTTAAATGGCCGTAAAGCAACAACAGCTTTAAAAAGCTTTAAAAAGAAGACCGGGCTCAGACAAACAACAGCAATTAGGCCTTTGGCTGGCTCACATATGTAAGCATTGTCTAAGGTCCCAGACCTCCATTTTCCACCCCCTATTTTCCCACTTTCCCATTTCCCATTTTGCCCACACCCATCAAAGGCTTAAGGGTTCGAATAAATTGCCTTCATCATCTTTCACTTTTCGCCCGGCTTCTCTGGTGTGGTCTCACCATTCCATTTTTTCCTTTCATCCGAAAGTTTCTTTTGAACACCCATTTCTATGCCCGACACACACGGCGAAGTATATTAAAATTTCCTGTCATCTTGCGGCATTAACACACAAATGGGAAACTTCAAAAAAATGTACATAAAAAAGGAGCGTGGCCTGGAGAAAGTTTTGAAAATGAAATTAAAGCAAATGCATGCGAATCTCTTATTGAATTATCTGCGAAACTTTCCACGCCTAACCAAGCAAAACTCACACAAACTTTCCATAATAAACACAATGACACTGAGCTGCGGGTTTTTCCGGACTTCGCAAAGTTTACACAAATCTTTTGGTTTGCAGTTGGCAATGTTTTGCATCTGCTAAATGGGTTTATTCATTTATCAGGTCAATATTCTCACCTGTTGAAATAAAATAAATTTACCGAACCAAAAAGATGAGATATAAATTAAAAGATGTACATAACTATACAAACATATTTTGTAAATAGACATTTTTAATTTTTAATGTAATATTTAGCTTAACTTGAGTGTTTTGATGTCTTTGAAAATGTAAATAATTTCTCGAACAAGAAACTTTATTGTTTAATGGCATTTTTTTTAATTTGTAGTAGTCAATTTCCTGACGTTTCCCTAAGTTACTTTTCTCGATTGACACATTGCGGATTCTGGTCAACTTTTGTGGCATTTTAAAGGACACCCTTCTCCTTCGCGTTTGGACCCATCTCATCCTCCATCTCGTACATCCCATCCTATTCCCTTCCATTTCATCCGATCCCATCCCATTCTATCCGCTGGGCGACAAGTCATGCGATATGTCGGCAAGGACTTCAAGTGCCCGTATATAGTTACATTAACCGCACACAACGGCCCTCATGGTTATTGTTGTTGTTGTTGCAGCCTGGCTGTTGGCTTATTTAAGTTTCAACTTCAGCTCGAGTTTCTGTTTTCAGCTGTCCGCCCAGCAAAGACATTGTATTAAAGGCGGCCGACGTGCTCAAGTATCTCATTCGCAGCATCCAGCAAACAGCAGCCCCATGGTTCCCCTCAATCCCCCAGTTAGTTGTATATCATTAGCATGAAGGAGCTGTCGGCGAAACTTTCCCAAATTGCAGCTACACAGGCAAAAAAATGATTTTAGTTCAATAGAACAAGGCATTCAAATAGCTTTATGCATATATAATAATTAATAATTACCCCTAAAAATTAGTAGGAAAATATGAGTGAATGCCATATCTTAAAGGCATATTGTACACTTCTTAAAATCACTTTTTCTCTCGGTGTACAAAAAGTACGGTTGGCACAAAAAAAAGCATAATTTGGAGCGTGCCAAAGTGCAGAGCGCTCAGATAGAAGGCGGCAAAAGCAACCAAATCGAATAAACCATACTCGGAATAATGCAATAAATCTCTCAAACGAACTTTAATACAGAGTGCAAAACGAACTCAAATTACACATAAATTTCAATTGGCAAAGTCGAAGTGAAGGCCGGGCCTCAGGATTTATCGCCCGACGATAATAATTAAGGCGGCCAGCCGAACGTAGATACACTTGGCCCGCAAATAGAGCAGCCCCCAAGCCGCAGATACTAACCGTTGGAGCAGCAGGACCAAAACGAGATACACATCCAGATACAGATACAAGAAGAAAAGCCAGTATGAATGCCGCACAGAGCGGCGGCCACACGGGTGGCGGTGGTTCCATGGGCAAGAAGGGCTCCCAAATGGAGGTAATTATATTAAATTTTATTTACCACCCACTGAAATGTAAGGGACTGAAAGTGCGCGTCCAGTTGCGATCCAAGAAGTCCTTTCATTGCCTTCGATTTGGTCTTTATTTGAAACGTATTACCCTCTTTCTTTTGCATTAATACCCTTTTGAGCATTACTGCGAATATTACCGGTAGTCCATAAACTCTGGGACTTCCTTGAGCTCCAAACCTTAAGATACTCAAAATAAACATATAAATACAAGTTTCATTCAAAGCCCAATTAAAAATCCTTTAAATGCATTTTTCAAGTATTAATATTTTTTTGAGAATTATGACTATATTATAATTATTTTCTGAGCTCTATTGTAACTAAGTATGAAGCCACATAGTAATTATAATTAAATTATATATTATTATAGTAATTATAATTCGTACTTAATTTTTTTCGAAATTTCAAGAGTATTAAATGTCTTAGTATTTGCTTTTTCATGGTCCACCCTCTTTATTTTTGACCATTTTTGGGCTTCAATTTACAGCGTTTTGCTTTGTACCATTTATGGGCATTTCTTAAGGCATCCGAAAATGCTGGGCGCGCCCACAGCGAGGGGGCGTGGCAGGCTTGACCTGTGTGTCGCCATTTGTAATGAGCGCAAATTGAATTTTCTATGCTGAGTTGAGACGTGACTTAGGTCTTGAAAAAACGAAAGTAGAAAAGCATAAAAAGAAAACAAAGTGAAAGTAGAAACACAAATTAAAACAAAGCAATTCGATTAGCTTTCAGGCATGAAATTCTCAATCAAGCTAAAGGCAATTAAGTTGAAGACCAGTTTCTCAAAATGGTATGAGTTCTTTAATTCCGAAACTGTGCCATTCTATAAAATCAAAGCAAATAATCAAATCATAATAAAAAGGGGATTGGCTCTAATTAAATTTGGTCACCAAAAAACAACACAGGCCATAAACATTAAACTACAAGTAAATGAATAAATTAAACAAAAACAAACAAGTAAGCGCACATTAAAAATTAAATTGTGAGAATTCCATTTGGCAAGTGGCAATCAGGATCACAATGTCCTTGTTGTTCTGCTGTTGCCCCCATGCTCCTGTAAACACACAATTAAAAACGGTGGGTGGTTTTTTGGGCATGTTTGGGTGGTTGGGTGGTTGGGTGGCTGAGTGGTTGGGCATATAATGGGCAAGGTTGTCCGCTGCCATCGCACCTGTCATTCAAACACTCTTGGCCATAAATGTTTTAAATGGCCGTAAAGCAACAACAGCTTAATGAGCAGGCTCTGCTCCAACCCCAAAAAAAAAAAAGAAAAAACGCCTCCCCCATTTTCATTTGTGTTGTTCATTCCTAATTAAGCCAGAAATTCTTCCTTTCACTTTGTCCCTTGCCCCAGCTTTTGATTGCAATTTGTTGAATATATTTATTTAAGTCCATCGGATGGGGTACTTTAATTTTGGCCAGGTCAGAATTTTTCTAAATCACATATTTTATATACGACAAATTATTAGTTAGACAAATAACTTAAGATAAGTGCACAAAAAGTTTTTAATTTTGGGAAGCCAGAATTTGTCAATTGCAAAAATTAGGTACAGCAGACTTAGTTAAAAAAATATTTATATAATAATATATCATTTATTTTTTGCCACGGTATTTATTTTGCCAGAAAATATCTGAATTATATTATTCCAAAAGAAAACTCTTCCAATCATGTTAATTATCACCATTAATTAAAGTGATTAGCTTTTAGTTAAATCAATTTCTCTGCCTTAGTTTCAAAAATATTTCAAAATTCAATGCTGTACACGTTCATAAACATTGGCAATGCTTTGCAGGCAAACTAAAATTATAATCCCCAGGCATTTAATAGTCGTGCTACTTGCATAATTTTTTCATTCCGCAATTGTGCAGAAACCCCATTTTGGGTGGTGGGGTAGTGGATGGTTTTGAGTGGTTCAGGTTTTGTGGTCATAGCGAAAGCACGTTCGTGGCCTCCAATTCTCCGCGCGACTGTGGGTCGGGGTAGAGGCACTAAGTTTCGGCCTCAAGGCACCACCCACCTCCAACCACCCACCACCCACCTCTCACCAAGAATGGCCATCCCGCATTCGCCTCACTTTTCGCGGTGCGATTGCGATTCAGTCATGGCTGGCAACTTCATCATCCATTAATGTCACTCAATCTGTGCGCATAAATTTGCATAAAGCGAAATCCAATTTACTTCAACCATTATATGTGTATGTATATGTACATAGTAGCTTCCTCGCCGCCCAAAAAAAAAAACAGACTAAGAAAAACTTACATGATATATATGAACTTCACTTGGAATGCGACACAAATAGCCATTTTGCGCTATGATGATGCCTGCGAAAAATTACGCCGGCCGTTCCATTTGCGTGCTATATTTTAATTTGTTATGTGGACAAATCCGCTTAGGTCAGTTGGTTTCCTCGGCAAAAGCTCAAAAAACCGGAAGGAAATGTGGCACAAGAAATTAAACAAAGTCCAGGAAAAAATCTATACAATCAAAGCAATGAAGAAGAAAAATTGGCTTAAATGCATGTATGTATACTGGTATGCCATTGAAAAGGGTATTCTAGATTCGTTGTAAATTAGAGTGCAGGCTCCTTCTTGCTTTTATATGAATTTTTTATTATATTAAATGGTTACACAGTTACAAACTGTATTCCTCTAATTACTAGACATTCTAAAGACTTATTACTAAAAGTTTTTACTAAAAAGAAGTGAATATTTTTAGCGCAATAACTCTGCAGTAACTTTCACCTTTCACTTTTGCAAGAAAGTGCGTTTGAGTTTGGCTGACAGGTCACAGTTCACGATGTCCAACCAGTAGCAGCCATCACCCTCGTCACCTCATCCAGGAAAACTTAGGTCCTGGTGGTGCACACGCCATGCTAATCGGTCATTAACATGACACCGATTTCTCTGCAAGCTTTCGCTTTTCTATCTTTGTTTTCCTTTTTGGCGCATTGCGTATACGCCACGTGGCCGCGCTGCCTTTTCACTCCCTTCGCATGGCGCTTCTAATTAAACGCTAGCGAGAAATGCTGAAAATTCGTTATTTTCCGCCCGGATTTAATTAAATCTAGTCAAAAGGATAGCAGTTTTTTATCGTATTTTTCTTTTTTTTTTGGAAGCATGGCGGATATGCCACAGAGTTGACACAATTGCATTGCGTGATGGTATTTCGGAACCCTTCTTAGCCAAGCAATCAAAGCTAAAGTGTTGACTGAATCCGGGTCGAAGTCGCTCAGTGAGCTAATTTCCGGCCCATGAAGACCGAAAAACGTTAGAGACTTGGTTGGCTGCTTGGAAAATGGCTCAAACCAAAATTTCCATTGCAAATGTTGCGAGCTTAATTAACAATTGAGATATATATTCTTCTTCGAGCAGAAGAACTTCAAGTGTAAAGGAAAGAATCATTACTATAATGAGAAATAGAAAAATATATAATGAATCCTGTTAATTGGGACTTTAAATTGAAATTCCCTGAAAAAAGAAAGGACTTCCACAGCTTGAAGTCTTTTTTTCCCACTTTTTTGCCAAAATCTGGCTGTTTTTTGCATTCCGTCGAGCGTTTAACAAATCAGGGCTTGTGCTTTTTACGAGTCCGCTCACAATTTTTATTGTCACATTTATGACTCCCAAATAAATCTCGATGCCGTGGCATATTTTTGTTCAAATTTGCTGCCTGCTTGGGTTGCCCTAATCCTTTTGGGGACTGTGTAAGCATCTTTATACGCACTACAAGCAAATCAAATCTATGAATTTTTAAGAGGACCTTCCCATTCTTCCTGTTCTCTTTTCTATGCCCTTTTCTTTGGACTCCTGCTTCCTTTTCGCATTGTCACGGCCTTGGGCTTGGAGCGGGCTTTTTCGTCCATTGGTCCATTGGCAAGTCATGTCAAGAGCAAGCCATCAATTTTCTTAAATCACCAAAAACGAAAAAAAAAGAAAAGCAACGAAGAACAGGCCGGAAAAAGGGGTCGGCACATGCATGTTAGAGTTACTTAAAAACCACAAGATGAGCTCGTCAGATACCGCCTACAAGTCGGTACCCCCACCGCGCCGCCCATTTGGAAAATCCTCCACGAACACATGTTAAATTTCCCTTCATGCAAGCATTTCTTTTGATTTTTATACCCTAACAGGGGGTATTATAACTAAGTGGGAATGGTTGAAAATAATGTCTTTGATCTATTAACTAATTTCTTTTATCATTTCTTTGTAGAAATTAGTATTTTTATTAAGACTGAATGGTGAGAATTAATCAGTTTTATATAGATATTATGTGTAATTAATGAATACAATTCCTTTTGCAGAGTATTCCCATTTTGGACTTCAAAGGTCCCCGTATTTTTCTTGGCCAATTTTTTTTTTTTGGCCAACTCTGCTTTCCTTCCTTTTGGCCAGCCACAAAATAGGCCGGGGGCAACGGGCCGAGATATTTTCTCTAAATATTTGCTGGCAAATGGGGGTGAAGGGGCGGTAGTGAGGTTACGTCGGTACAACCATTACTTGTATTGGCCATAAAAACGAGCGCCGCAAAAAAAGGCAAGAGCTAAAAAACTAATTGAATTAAATTTCAAAATTTTCTACGGCTCATAGTTTGACATTTGTCGAACAGAGGGAAATGGAAAAGCAGGGGACAGTTTCCATATGTCAAATGCCCTTGCGGTTGTCGGCGATGACACACAGATAAAGATAGAGCCAACATGAGATGAAAAGATACAAATGTAACTTGGGGCAAGTCAATGGAGTTGCTCAATGTTGGCATTTGGGTTGGGAAAAGCAACTTGAATATGGAGCAATTTGTGCTAAAGTTCTTTCATCTTTCTGGGGGGATTTTCTTGTCGAGCAAGCACATAGTTTAATAGCAAAATGAATGCCTTGCATTTTGATAGCCCCATAAGCTTAATTAATTTGGTAAATTCGGTGTAACGTTCGCTAAATGTATTTAATATTTTACTTTAATGAAATTCATTTATCATACTCGGTTTTGGGGCGCACTGTACATTTCCCTCGAAATTAGCATTTTCCGGTACATAAATTTTTGTATTCCTGGCAACAGAACTTCATCTCCTCTGGGATATTTGACTTGTTCTGTTTTCCTTCTCTGTTTTCGGTATCTGCGCTGTTGTGGGTACATAGACGAAAAATTGCTTATCAAATTTCGCAGAATTTTCCTGCATTTGCCATCGCATTTTCAGGTAATCAAGAATTAAATTTACATTTGCCAAAGACGAAGAAGCAGGAGCGCATTTGGCCTTTGGATTTTGATTGTTGGCAATTTATCACATAGCGCGTCAAATGCGAGTCTGGGAAAAGCGGGAAAACTGGGAAAAACTTGAGCGTATTCAAAGTGGGAAGAAGTGGAAAAAGAAAGTGTCAACGCTTATCATTTGTCTTGGGCTGGAAAACCGTAGGGTTTCCATTTAGCCTCCGCGCTCCCCCGTTCTGTCAGTTGGTCAGACACTCTATCTGTCAGCAGTCAGCCACCCACTTTTCCACTTTTCCACTGCTCCCCACGCCCCTCTTTTTCCACCAAGAAGCGTAAAGCCAAAAATGCAAAATGAATGTGAAGTGTTCGGGGGGCAAAAGTGTGTGGTTGTGCGAGGGGGAGGCTGGTTTGAAATTTATTGCAAACTACGCAACAAAGCAAAAAACATTATTGTTGCTGTCCGCCCCAAAAACCACCCAAAAACAAACAAGAACGACCCAATTCCAACCATCGCCCGCCCCTCCAATGGCCTACAATTTATGATTAAAACAAAAGATCTAAAAATTCTTTGTGCCGTCATTTTGTACGTGACCAACGAGAAATTGTGTGACAAAGGCGGCGAAAAACTGGCTAAAAACTGCGCGAAAATCTTCTGTGCACTGCGCATTTTATTTTCTAATTTATTTCGTTTTAATTTTAATTTATTTTCATTTCTTTCGCACAAAAGCGAAAGCTGAATAAACTGCCACCGATGACCTTGATGTCTGGAAAAAGCGAAGAAAGCGGAGAAAGCATTAAAATGTTGTGCTGCATACGCGTAGGCGCCGACACGTGACGGGCACATCAATTGACGAAAAAAGGAAAAAGGGGGCATGCCGCTTTTCCAGGGGGGAAAAACCCCTGGCTAAAGTCAGGTGTTGCCAAAACGCCAAAGAAATCATGGCAAAGAACAAACAAAAGGAAATCGAAGCGAAAAAAACGTGCAAAGCAGTCTTATGCCACATATATATCCTTTTAGCACTTCAAGAATTTTTCACTATTTTCAAATATAATATGTTTAGTTATTTAATTTAAAATCGGTTTGTGTAGTACTAGCCTTAAGTATTTATTTCGTTTGCCAAACAAGCTTGCCAACAAGCTAAGACCAATTCTGCTTCGGACATTCCTTTTGAAATTTAGTGCATAAAATCTTAAGTGAAGTCGAGTCAGTAGATCGCCGTTAGCCATGCCAGCCAGCTAAGTAAGCCAATGAATTCCTGGCCAACTCCAGCGAAACGCCAAAAATACTAGTGAAAGTTCAACAGGAGCGGCAGAAGAGCGTACCATGCTGCTGACAATAAAAACAATTTACAACTTTTGCAAGGACCTCCAACGCTGATTGATCCCCGATGCCTTTTGTCCCCCAAACTTTTCAAGTGTGTGTGCGTATTTTTTTTTTTTGGCCAAGAAGTCGGATCGGAAAAGTTGCTGCCTGTGCTGTTAGCAAGTTTTTAACGCGGCTGCAACTCAATCAGTTGCAAAAGAGAACGAAAGAGATGGTTATATGCACGTACAGTTGGCTACACAATCATAGGAGTCTTTATTATGTATTTATAATTATAAAAAATATTAAATTAATTTTTCTTAAGTGCAGTTAGTGAATATATAAGGGCTAATGCATTGTATTTATAATTATAAAAAATATTTAATTAATTTCTCTTGAGTGCTGGAAATGAATATATAAGGGCTAATGCATTTTCTCGTGGATTTTGAAGTATTGTTGGGTTCATTTAGCTACTATTATTTTGAACACCGCTGTTCGCGCATTTAATTGCCAGGCGAAAAAGTCCATAAACATGGCCAGGACCCAAAGACAATGGCTTAGACGCAATGGCAATGGGCCCTCATGAGCCATAAAAGCTTCAAGCGCGTAAATTTTCACGCAGCAACAATAAGAACAGAAACGATAAAGCCCTAGATGGAGAAGAAAAACATTTAGTATTTTATACACTCCAGCAACAGGGTACAATAAAATTGTCACAATGTTTGCGCGCGTTAAAAATAACAAAATATTGAACATAAAAACGGGAGGCTTATGCTCGATCAGCAAAACTGTAGCCTCTAAATAAATATTTTATGTTTTTTCGTTTCTGGAGTACTAGAATACTTAAACATTGCAGTAGAAACATAGCTAAGCTAAATATAATATATATTTTGCATTACATTTGTGCAGCTTTTAAAATTTGAAATTTATTTTATAAGTATTATTTTTCTGCACAACCGATTTAAGGCCAATTTACTTTGTTTGTTTTGCCAAGAGGAATATTCAAATGTTCCTCTTACACTTGCAAGCATACTCTATTGTTTTTGGACTTTTTTTTATTTTGGTTATAGAAGGCGAAATTTATTTTAACGAGCAAAAGTTTTTGAAGCTGCCCAGAGCATCAAAGAGAGAGAGAGAAAGAGAGGGAGCGAGATAGGAAGTTAAGCCAAGTTAAGGGCAAAGAGCGGTGGGCGGTGGGTGGTGGGTGGTGCGTTTGGGGCTAAAGGGAGCTGCGAGGGGGCGGTTGGCAATCCCTAAATGGCAATTTGGCTGCCGCAGTCGCTGGCGTTTTATTAACGCGGCTAATTCCACGCATGGCAGCTAACAAACGAACTGTGCTGCTGGCCACTATGCTGGATAGCCGGATAGCCTCCTGCACCGCCAAGGACGAAGGAGCCACCCCCACTGGAGCCCCCTGTCAATCCGGGGGAACCCCCTGCACTGGTCGTCATTTCTGCTTAGCTAATCTCTAGCTGCGTGCACGTTACCAAAATCCAGATACGACTAAAGCCCCTGCCAAAGCTACTCCCCCTGCCACGCCCCTTACATAAAACCGAAAAGAAAAAAAAAGCTAAATGCGAGGGAAAAAGTAAAAAGCGGAATTTATAAATAAAAACGCTACAAATCCGCTTGGCTTGCTTTTGCCCCCTGCGAGCGTATAAAGAAAAATGCTGCGGAAAAGTTTGCGTTTTCCGTTTCGTGTTCTTCGCATGCATTTCATGCTACCCTCGCGAATACCCCTTGGATACCCTATAAACAACGCGGATTGTTAGCGGTGCGACATAAAACCAACTTTGGGCAAAAAGTTTTTTAAAGCCAAAGAAAAGAAAGACAATGAGCGCAAAGTTTTTGGAATTTGAAATGACAAAATGAGCTCTGGATTCTACAGAGGAATTAAATAAGCATTTACCAAATTTCTTTTAATTTGCGATGCAAATTAATAATCAAACAATTATACAGATAAATATATAATAGAAATAAAAAGTAATATTGCATGCTTAGTCTGGTCAACCACATTTTTGACAGCAGCCAAGAAAATGGTAAAGAAAGAAAAGCTGGGGATGATGTCCTGGCATGTGGAGTCCTGGCCACCACACCTTTGCACCATATCCCTTGCATATTAATTAAGATGTAGCAACGCGGCGTATACGCAATGTGTCAGTACAATCGATCGTGGTGTTATCAAACGGATTTAATTTGGGATTGGGAACAGAAAACGTGCTGGAAAACGGAAAGCGGGGTAGTAGAAAGCGGAAAATCTGTAAATTTCTATGTAAAGCAATGAAAGTGCAAAGTAATCTACAATGGATGCAATCACATGTCACTCGGCAATTATCTTCATCTGGCCATCTCTGTCCCACTTTCTCAGCTGTCTTCTCCTATATTTCTCATTTTCCCAGCGCTTTTCCCGCGTTTCCCCCGTCAGCCTGCAGCTATCTGATGGAAATCGCCCTGAATCTCTGCACTTGACAGCAGCATGTGAACTGTAATGAAAATGGAACTGCGACTCTCAAATGGAGTTCAACGCAGGAGCCAATGAAGCGAACTTAGGGCAATAACTTAGGATCTGTTAAAATTCAGAATAAGCGCAGCTGTGCAATCATGATAAATGATATCATATATTTGAGAAAGAAGCACGGGTATTTCAAGCCATTTATGATTGTAGAAAAGTATTTAGGAAAAATTTAAAGCGAATTTAAGCTTTTTGAGACCGAAAGACCAAAAGTTTTCCAGCAGGTGTGGTTAGCTTAGCAGGTCTCATAAAAACATCCAAATCTATATACATTTTCTCCAGTGTATGTCCAGACCAACTGAATCTAAGTTTAGTTGGGGTTAAGTGACACTGTGACGGGATAAGACGTGTTTAATTGAGGCTAACTTGGGGGCAGGAAAGCACAGGAAATTCACTTGCAATGCCGGCCACGCCCCTTCATCATGCAGCATGTCCTGCTGATGCTAGTGCCATGCATTCCACACGAGCACAACAATGTGATTAAAATGCAATTTGCTGCCATTTACTTTGAGCATAAGGCGAGCAAAATGCTCAAAAGCTGCTCAGAGCTGGAGTTTGCTGCTGTTGATGGTGATTGTGATGTGGATGTGTATGTGGATGAAGATGAGTATGAGTATGAGTATGAGGATGGAATCCCGACCAGGAACTAACTTGTATGACCTTTTGTGCGCTTGTGTGCGAATGCGAGGGCTGCATTCATTTCCGCTTTAAGCAGAGCAAAATAATAAAATTTTATTATGCACTTGCCGCCTGCCTTGAATGGCCACCATGCTGATGATGATGATGGTGGCAATGGGATCCCGATGATGATGATGGAGCCCGAAGAGCAGCAGGATGTCAGCATGTGTGTGTGCGTAATTTATGGCAAAGGACCTGCTCACATTCACACTCACAACAAGTGCCAAACAAGTGCCTTGTTGGCCATTCAAATTACAAACAACACAAGGTTCATATACATTTTTAGTTATGGAATTTGAAACCATAAATATCAAGGAAAAATTTACAGCACTTGCGGAAAATATTTTTAATCAGCTTTCAGTTGATTTTATTCACATATCTTCGTCACAAATTCCTGAAAAGACTGTATTTATGTGTTTAAAAATTGCAGCTTATTGACTTAGGGATTCCAATTGAATTCATCAATTTCTAAAAAAAAATGGGTTTTGATAGGCATTGAGATGATTTTATTATTTGTTTAAATATTTTACATGTATTTTTATGTGTCTTCCGTTTCCCGAATTTATTATTCTGCTTTGTCAATGATTGATGATGAATGATTGATGCTTGATTTATGTATTCCGCACTTTATTTCGTCTGGAGCTGCACTTAAAAGCCGCATCGAAAATCGCTGGCAAGTGCAACACAATTTGTGAAGTATGTTGAGTTGCCAACGGATTTGAGTGCCACCCCCCGGCCCACAGGACCTTGCAGGACTACGATAGACTATAAGGGATGTGTGTGTGTGTGTGTGTGTGAGTGAGTGTGCTGGGGGATGTGCGATGTGCCGCTTCGTTAGTCTGACAGCTTTTCGTTTCGATTCGCTTGGCTGCCTGAGAGATGTGCATATCGAATGGGGCCAGAAGATCCCTGGATATGCGGTTATCCCAGCTCTTTAGGCTTTAATTAATCCAGTCAAATATTTACACAACCCATGAAATCGAACCGCAAACAATATTCCTGCTCGAGAGAGCAAATGAATCCAATCAAATGAAGTGCAATTAAATAAATAGGCAATTTAAGTTGGTTGCTTTTAGTTTTTGTCTTACCAAATATTGCATTTAATGAACTTGGTTAAATGTTGAAACCATTAATTAAATATCACAGAGCTAGGCCTAATTTATCCCAGTGTTTGTCTAGTTAAAACACATATCGAGCACAATTTGCATTCCAATTTCATTCAAGTTCGCGTTCGCAGCTGATATTTTGTTAGGGCTGTTTGATATCATCAAATGCTAGCTAGCTGAAACTTTCACCATCAAGCCAAAAACTTTTGAGTTGATGTGGCTGCTATTACCTATCAAGAGAAAGTTTTTTTTTAGCTGATGAGTAAACAGAATGCTGACGTATGCGCAATATTATCGCGCATACGCCATGTGGTCCCTCTGCCAGCGTGCGGGAAAACGCGTAGCGACACATGTCAGCGATGTGCTGTCAATGCAAGGCTGCAATTGAATTAATTGGACGCTAATTGAAAGGGGAGCCGTGCCGAGCCGAAACCTAAAACTAATCCCCACCACTTGACACTTGCCAAGGCCAACTGGTGAATATTTAATGTAGCGCATCGATATGAGAAATGGCTGGTAAATCAAGGACTCTCCCGGCTGTAAAATCCGCAGCAGGAGCAGTGACAGCTTGCCTTGGGCAAACACTCGAGTTGCCTCGATGGAGCTCTTATCAAAAAAGCAAGCGCCAACCCACTTGGCTCCACAGTCACAGCCCCTTTCAGCCATCGACATTCAATGCAAACAGAACAAATAGAAGTCGAGTCGAGTCGAGTACTTGAATACTTGCCACAGCAAGCCCAAAAATAAATAATATCGACAGGCGAAAGCACTGGGCATTGGTATTCTGAATATTTAAACACTCTTAACTGCAGAAATTATACAACGAAGTATTACTAAAAAGCTTATAATAACACAGAATTTGTCACCATATTTTTTTAAACTGATAAGAAATATAAAACGGCTTTGAAATATGAAATTTATTTATGAATTTATTTAGTAACAACTGGTGGTTTTCAGTACTTTCCCGAAATTTAAACATGTATTTTATTCTTAATTTCCACACATATTTTCCTTAAAGCTTAAATTCCTTTTTAGATCTAAGCCCTTTTGTTTGAATTAAGATGCTTCCCCTGAAGGGCATAGAAATATCCACGGTTATGTATACTCGGTGGATACAATTCCGTCGCTCTAGCGCTTTCTTGGGAAGTAACCAAGAAGTATGCATCGGATTTCAGTGATATCTATATGCGATAGCATCCCAGAAAGGAATTGCTTGCTGGTGGATTGCCACCGAGGTCAACGGAGTGAAATTGCAGCAACTGTTGAGCTGCTGAGCCAGAAGATGGCCGCTCCATCGAGGACGACAGATTCAATTCCCTGATTTGCAGAAGGGGTTTTCTCGAGGAAACCATAAATCAGGGATGCTTTCATCTTTCCGTTAAGCCATTACAAATGCACTTTGACACTTTCGCCTTTATTTTATTTCATTTTATCTGGCTCCTGATTTTCCCGCCTCACCTTTGTGGCCCCCGGCGAAAATCAAGCAACAAATCAAAGTTTCCCTTCTTGAAACGATAAAAACAAGAAAAAAATATTTTTTTTTTTTGGGTGGGGCCATATCCCAATCCACACAAGGAGATGCCATTTGATAAACATTATTGAACATGTCCGACAATTTTTCAACAACAATCGCAGCGTTCCCGGGCATTTGATGGATACAAAAACGATTTAAGGGGGATATAAATGACAAGGCATTTCTTTTTGGCAGCTGCACAAGTGATTGATTTTCAACCAGGCGGGGAGAACGACAACTCGGCGAAAATAAGAAAGTGCGGAAGCTTGGGAAAGTGGGCGGCGATTGCCCAGGGGCGTGGCACCGACGGACAGTTCGTGCACATTTAATTGCAGCCGGCGGAAATCGCACAAGCGAAAACACACATTTCACATCTGTGGGCGCCAATCAATTGATTTCCGCTCATGTTCAAATTCGTGCTCATTGCCGCCGTTTTCCAAGGGATGGAGTCAATAAAAACAGCAAGTCTTGAAGTTTTTAACTTGGTCAATTCCTTCTTTATTTTCCAGAAAATAAAGATATTTACTAGGGTTTGTAACTGCTGTAAAATCATAAGCGACCTTCAATTAATGAAATACAAATGCAGTTTGAGCTCCTTGTTTTACAACATTTATTATTCAACTTAACGAAGGGAAAAAGGCCCCATCTAATTGGAAATGTGGGACATTTTTCTTTGAACCACTTATCGCGGGAAAACATTTTCCTCCAAAAAAGGTGTCAATTTATCAGGAATAACTCGCATACATTGAGGTATATTTCCATACAAATTTGACAGCTGCTCCGGACACAAGAGACAAATGTCCCAATCTCAATCATCATTGTGTTATGCCATGGTCCCCATCATACCCATCATCATCCCAATCCATTTGTGCCCAGTTTGACTGTGCAACTTCCGGTTGGCGTCTCTTCCGCTTGTTTGATTGCTTTTTGCCCAGTGTGCGAGACGTGACGTGACCGGCGGATGGAAAAGTGGTATCTGGAATCTGGGATCTGGTCCACCATCGGTACCCACTGAAATTGATTGAGTTGTGCCGTGGCCAGTGTCCCCTGTCCAGCGCACCAACGACTGTTTGTCTTTCTGCCCCCGTCGGTTTTTTTGTCCTGGTCCTGGTCCATTTTTGCGGCGAGTCCTCGATGGCTTCCTTCCGCCAGTGAAACGCGTCGCATAATTAATTTTGCCATCGGTTGCAAACTGTGTGTGTTGGGAAATTGGCCAACAATGCCGAATAAGTTGGCCGTTAAGAAATCGATATGGCATTTGAATAAATCGAATGATTTATTCATTCAATCGCTCACTCGCCAAAGGGGCCATCGAATATTGAATATATGGGTTGGCTAATCACAGCCACAATAGAAATTCAATGTCGAGAATTCACAGAATTCAAGAGTTACGCGCCCACTTAACTGGACCACTTTATTTCTTAGTATAGTCTTGATACTGTGTTTATTTCTTATGAATTGTAATAACAGATTGTTTAATATTATAAATTAAAATGTAACGAACACCTTTTTGGATTCTAAGGTGTCTTAAATAAATAATAAATAAATAAATTTTCTTATTTTAGGTGGATACATTTTAAGTATTAACAGACTGAACGACATTATCCCAAGTTTGCACAAGATTTATATTCTTTTGGCGCATTCCCTGATTTTCAATAAGTAATCCCATCCACTTCTTGGCCAACTTAGTTGCCATATTTCCTGGCTTATGTCTTCGATTGTGACTTTATGTGCGGCACATGGATGCTTCCATTATGCTTTTTATGATCGACTATCAAGTGGGGCTCGTGCGTGGGCGTGGCACTCATTAATAGACGCCCCCAAATGTATAAACATGGCATGTGGGTCAGTGGCGGCTGAGGTGGAGGTCTAGAGGAGGTGAATGTCAAAGAATGAGCCGAGTAAAGTGCCTTGAAATCGGTTTCAAATCCATCGCCCATTTCTGGTATCATACTTTCAAGGTCACCACCCCAGCTGGAGCCCCCTTCAATACTTTCGGACTACTTCCATGCGCGCATTCGTGTCGCCGTTGAGACATTTTGGCATCAAGTTTATTTTGTATGAATTTATGGGCCAAAAGCTTTCTCTCGTCTCATGCAAATTTCTATGGCCACTCGAGTTGGGTGAGATTGCTCTTAAAAAAAAGAAAAAAAACTGGAAGGTGTGGCAGAATGAGGGAGAAAGCTGAAGAAAGTCGGAGTCAGGGGCGTGACTGGGACCTAAATCAAGTTGAGTGCCTGCAAATGGCAATCAGCTGAGAATAATGGCGATTATATATGGATATGGATTCGTATAATATAAGCTGGCCGACAAAATGGCAAAACGATGCGATTATGTCATACCAAGAACTTACATACAGGGTAATTTATAACCAATATTATTTTAAAATAAATGTACAAAATTTATATTCCATTTTTAAGCGGTGGTAGAAGTTGTATGCTATTTAAATTACTTTCAAATATATTTGACGTTTTATACTCCATTTACAATTAAAATTATGAATAATAAGTATCATTTTATTAAACAATTTAGCTGTTTTGCTGGCTAAGTTTAGCAAGATGAAAACTTTCAAAGTTAGGTACTTATTATTTTTGACCACTTGCGTTGGCTTTAACTTTGCCATGTTCAATTTGGCTCAAAGTGCCCGGGGTTTTATTACCTGCCTTGGGAAGTTTCTCCGCCTGAGAACTCCCAGCTCCTCCGATTTCTCCAGCTCATTTGCTATGCCATTTGGTGCGGGTCACGAGGGAGGAGGAGGAGTCAAAGTGCATAGAAGGATGCAATATGGCTGGCGGAATGGGGGCCAGTTCCTGGATGCAATTTCCAGATTTGTGCGTGTTTGCCCCACTAAAACCCCTCCATTCTGCCCCCTTTTAATTCGACGTGTGTGCATAATTGAGGGCCTGCACAATCAGAAAGCCTGCCCACTTAACCCCCTGAAAGCCCCACCCCATTGTGAACTCGTTTATAATTCAAAAACGTGCCAGGGAAATGCCAATTTGCTTTTAGACCAAATCAAGCGCTACTCAAAAGCATGCAACAAACAAACAAGCTGGCAAACACCAACTGAAAGTGAAACCGAAACGGGTACAATAGCAAAACATCTGGGGGCTGCAAACAAATGAGAAATGGAAAGTGGAAAGTGCGGAAAATGTGGAAGCTGTGTAGAATTGCAGCATTTTTGGGAAGAACGTGACAACGCCCCCAAAATTTCACCGCTCGCCCCTCATTCGCTGGCCAATTTGCGACAGGTGCTACGGATGCCCGGAAAGCGACAATAAAACATACCAAAAATAAGGTTAGCACAACACAAATCTCGATCTAGTACACTGCGAAAAACGGGCTGAGAACTAAGCTGTTCCAAAAATATATATCTTATATATCCAATAGTAGGGAAAAACTGTTAGCATTTTTTTGGGATCCATCTTTTATCTATTAGAAAATTGTCTTAAAACTCACAATTAGTTAGCCTTAAATACTATTTCTAACATAGATTTAAGTGCTATACATTTTTTCTTTCTGTGTGTTTTCCATTTCCCCACATTTTTGCCCCCCTCTAAAGGCGATAACGAAAATCCTTCGGCAAATTGTTGTGTTAACCGTTCGACTACGTGAGTTTTTGTGAAGGGAACACTATGTAACGGCTGTGAAAATTCAGTGGGCGTTGGGTCGGCGAGAGCGGAAAGTGGGCGTGGCTGGCTAAATGGCCAGCGCATGCAACACGCAATCGCTGGTGGACACTTCCGTAGATAATAAATGGCGCACGGAGGAGACATCGTATTTAACTCAAAAATGTACTCGGCCAACGAGGCAACCTTTGACCCCCCAAGTGACCCACGAACTGCTTTCGCCGAAAAAGAGGAAAGGAAAGCCCGTGGGTCACGCGATTTACGAGACACAAGTTTATTTTTAGACATCCTTTTTTGCGAAGATGGGAGGGATAATTATTACGTGGCAAAGTAACAACTTTGTTTGCTTAGAGGAATTTCGGAAGGCAAGCTCGGAATGCGAAAATGGTAAAAAATAAATGTAACTTGTTTTTTTTTCTATAAGAAAACAGCCTTATTATTTATTTGCTATTTTTCATAGCTTTTTGTAGATAATTACTCTAAAGAAATACTCGCAAAGAAATGGAAACCTGCAGTAGTTGTACGATCATAACAAGGATTTTTTGCCTTCAAATATTTTAATATAAAGGACATCCGAAATAATTTATATGATAAATAGTAGACAGGCTTTCCCGACTACATTTTTTTTTCGGTTTATTTTAAGAGAGCAGTCTATTTCAAATGGCCACACGTGTCCACCTGGAGCCTCCTCAAGGACTCGCTTCTGTGCGTTTGCGTGTGCGTGAATGTCCTGCGAGATTGTACGCCAAAGGTTCGGAAGTTTGTTTTTGTGCGATGGTCACGTGCCTTCGTTTAGTTTGCATATCGCATATCGCACATCGCACACGCACCCCCAGGGTTTTCGGTCAACTTTTGTGTGACTTTTGTGGACCCCCAGCTCCTCGGCTGATGTCATAAAGAAGTTGCCTTTTCTTTGCTCTCGACCTTTCAGCTTCCTCTTGCCACATTTCCTTTTCACTTTCACTGGCCTTTCAACTTGTGCTCTGTGTTTTTAGACGGCTATTTTTGGCGGCTAATGACTGGTGAAAATACGGCCAGGCACTCTGATTGAATTCCAACTGAAGAGCGACGAGAGCTCTTTCAAAAATCTGCAGCCCACGTGGCGTATGCGCAATGTTGACGCCTGGCTCCACTCTTTCCAACTGCAATTAGCAGGGTCGAGGAGGGGGCGGGTCCGGATGCAAGAAGGGGCAGGTGCAGCTGGGCCACTGGATAAATGGGCGGATGGCATTTGTTATGCTCAGACCGGTGGCGCCGCACAATTGACACAAAGTGGTCAGCAGTTTGTAAGCAAGATAGCTTTGTAGTTCTATAAAATATTGATATTGATCATATATAAACAAATATACACATATTTCTTTCAGCATTCCAAATATATATAAATAAATATATAAAAACAGATGTCATACGAAACTTTCTATTCCTTTCTATTAAATTGTCTGCAATTGCTTTTAGAACCAATCACAAAATACATGTTTGTATGTTAATTACCTTTTTAATTTAAAAAGCAGTTAAAAAAGAATGCTATTATGATCCCACTGTGCCCTCCGCACAATGGGCAATGCCTCCTTCCGCCGCGAGCCGCACACGTGTGTCCATTCATTTATTTGGCCAGCGATGGCATGTCCTGAGTGTCCTGGCCCAACATGTCCTTCGGCTGATGTCAGAGAAGCTTTTAGTGGCCACAAATCAGAGCGGGCGAAATTCTTTTGGCAAACAAACCGAGATTATTCAGTCGCCCCAGCTGCGCGAACAATGACGTTGTTTGCCTAGTTTTTACTGTGGGGGCGTGGCTCCAACTGCCTCCAAAGATATATGTATATATATACAAACACACACACGCATATAGAAATTCAAGCAACGCTCATTATGTTTTACCCCAGGGGCATTATTCATTTATGCATTGCCAAAGGCGCGTCAATAAAAATTTTCCCGCTCATTAATTTTTATTGCATACTTTTTGGGGCTAGAACAAAGTCCTCCGGCTGCTATGTGTATGCGTGTGTATTGGTTGTGTGTGTGTGTGTGCGTGTTAGCAATTTAGCCGAACAAGGCCACAATTTCAACCCTCAAGGGTTGGAAAGTTTAATTAAACGGAGCGGGCATAACGATTATGATCCCGAACGCCGAACACCGAGTTCCCAATTCCGTATTCCCGCTGTCCACCATAATGAGTCTGTCGCTGTTGCACTCTGCCAAAATTCGCCCTCCATTAATATCCCATTGAAGTTGCAACTAATTAAGCCCGGCACAAACGGACGCCGCATAAATGGTTTCTCATTAAAAATTAATCGAAACACAAGAGCAGAAACTGTGCGGAGTAAAGTGGAGTCCAGTGGATGGGTGGACATTAAGGATCCATGGGTTTCCGTGCATGTTAAGCTCACTTTTGGCCCGATGCCATGGCCAAAATTGATGGCCAAAACGAAATGACAATACATCAAAGGACCACTTGTCGTAAATCATTCAAAATGAAGCCAATACGCTTGTCGCGTGCTTTATTTCACACTAGGTTTTATGATACTTTTTTATACAATTTTTTTTGTTATTCTTGGCACATACATTTTCATAGTAGTATACGATTTTATACATCATTTTTGATGAATATAGTTTTTCTCTTCCTTGCGTGCCACACCAGTTCTTACGATAATATTATATTGTGTGTCATAGATTTTAATTAGCATATATACTTATTCTTTAGCAAAGTTTCGGCTTAAATAATTTATATCAAACATAAAATATAAAATCTTGATATTTTTTAAATTTTTTGGCATAATTGCTTACTTTTTGCCAGATAAAAAATCATAAAAAATATTTGTAGATTATAAATCTACAATAAAACAAAGTCATCATATCATATCACACATGCCCCTTAAAAAACTAACTCTGAATACAAAACAAGTGCAGGATGAATATGATTTATGGGGCTCACACTCAATTGCCATAATTTAGATGCAAACGACGGCGAGAGAGAGAGAGAGAGAGGGAGAGAAAGAGAGGGGAAAGTGGGGAAAAAAGGAAAAATAAATGACGATTGTGTGTGTGGGTCACGTTTTTCTACACAAAAAAAAGAGGCAGGAAAAAGAAAAATGCATTCGAAATGAGAATGAAATGTAGGACGAAAGAAAATGGGCGGAAGCTGAAAAGGAAATTTCTAAAAGTTCGTGCCCATACAGGCTAGTTTAATTAGAGCTCAAGGAAATTTTCGAAAAAAAACTACTTAAACTTGAGTCACAACGTAAGGGATTGAAAATTCTGCACACGTTGGAAAACTATTCGAAGAAAAACAACCTTATTTTAAAACACGCATGCTCAATTCCACATTCTTTAATTAGTTATTTAAACTGTTATTATTTGCTATTACATCTCCGTATTATTATTTATGTTTTCAAGAGGCTAATGAAATGCAGCCGCCGGGCAAATTTCGATTTCTGGCCAATTAATCATGGTGTCAATTAGTGAAATGGAAGCCTTCGTTATCAATTAGAGTGTGTCGCACGAAAATATTTACCCGGCCCCAAAATGCCGAGGATAGCAAAAGCGAAGGAGTTCAGCTGCAAGGCAGGACGCAGCAGGATGCAGCAGGACATTCGCAGATGCAGCGCGTGAGTCCTGCATCCTGCCGCTCCTGCTGCTTAACGAAATATGCAAATTGCCTAAAAGTATGCCACAGACAATGGCAGCAGAACAAACAACAGCATTTTGCAATTAGTGCAACTGTCAACAGGACATGGAAGGCGAAGGATGAATGTGGGTGTGGGCAGATCCCAGACCTATCTGGGTGTCCTAGGCAGTGGGTGGTGGCCTGGCGAGCTGATGGCCTGATGGGCTGGCTGACACGACAGACGAGAGCGCCATGACCAAATGCAAGGTCGTGGCCCATCAACGCCATTCACTTGAGACCTGGCTCTCCGGTTCTCGGTTCTCGGTTCTGCGTTCCGTTTCTCCGGTTCTCTGACCTGTCAGCCAGCTCATCATGTGGCCTAAGTGCCTTTTGGGATTCACTCGGCAGGGTGGCCGTATCATCCCGACCTCCTGACCCCCGTGCACTTGGGCTCAAGTTGGAACAGCAACACGACAGCAGCCACTTGATATTTGGGCTTCAGCCCGGTTAGTATAAGTTCAAAACCAAAGCAAAAAGTTTCCACAAGTTTCCTTTTCTTAATAATATCTGGAATGTGAAAGGGTTGGCCAATAATTGGTCGAAATTATCATGGGCATTTTTATTTGAAATGTTTAACGAAAGATATGCAGTCATAATAAGGGGCTTTAATATAAAAAGCAATATAAATAAAAGGAAAAGACTTAGACTTAACTTTTTTATTTGAGGCTTACATATTTTGTATACAACTTTTAACTTGATTATTGTTCATTATAGCATACAAATAAAGAGAAATTAACTTAAGAAATCGTTAAAGCTGATTACTAAAACACTGCATTTGAGGTATTCATAGTAATAACTATCTAAATAATGAGCTTTGATGAATGTTTTTTAGTTTACCTTAAAACGAATCCCCAGGTTCTTTAAAGTAAACCCGCAATGTGGAGTTATATATCCTCCAGATCCTCTCACCTTCTGCCTGAAACTTTTTGTGCTGAGTTTTATGACTGGCCGAGTCATGATTAATTTGGCTTTTTGTGTTTATGGCCAAACTTTAACTGGACTTGCTTTGGTTTAGCTGGCCTTTCTCCTGCTTTCTCTTTCCAAACTACAAGTGTAGATATGTTTGCTTGTGTGCTTAATACCCTACCCTTCATTTTGTTTCTTTGCAGGTAAGCTTGAAAGGACATCCTCAACCTTAGTTGGCCCAAAAGCTGCCTTGGCACAATTTCACGCCCCAGCTGGCCCGAAGTCCACCCGACCCACCCCCTCATCAGCCAAATGAAGGCAAATAGCAAATGGCCAGGGGGATGAGTTGGGCACGAAAAACAGCTGATGAAAGTACTGAAAACTCTAATTGAATTTCTTGTGTGCATGTGTGTAACTGTCGCCGGGACAAACTTTCAATAGCATTTCAATTTAAATTTCCCAGCAGCAAACGAACTCCATGAGTTTGCCAGAGGGAAAATGAAGGGAAAATGCAAGCGATTACTTAACTTGCGCTTTAAATACAATATTTACAGCTCACATGTGGAGGGTTATTAAGAAAATTCTGTATTATTATTGCAAGTAACTTTAATCCTGTACATTTTATAAAACTTTAGTCAACGAACCAAATTAAAAAGGTATGGTACGGAATTTTTAAATGTTTTAAAGCAATTATATCTTTTTTATTTTGCTCTTGATAATCTCAAAGTTTTTTTTGTTAATGAGTAAGCATATAAAACTGCATTTAGCTGTGGAATGAACACAAAAATCGTACCCATTCCTTGTTTAAAACAAGCAAAAACAATCCAGCTTTAAATGTTTTCAATCCGTTCTTGTTTTTGACCAATTCCATGCGAAGGCAATTTATCAAAGCTGCTTTCTTCGCCAGATTTCGAATCAATGGCAGACAATGATGGATAGCAGCTTTTCCCTGGGGAAATTTTCGGCACCAATATGCCAACTGTAAGAGCCCAAACCAAAGCCAAAAACCGGAACAAAAAAGTGAAAAAAAAATCAAAAAATAGATGTTTAAACTCAATTAAATTGTGCAGCGCATTTGGATCGCCTGCATAATGGGCGCACAAGCAAACACTAATGCCCACGTTCCACTCCTCGTTTTTATGGCCACAAAGTCGGCAAACATTTAAAACCTCATTCAAGTGGCGCCATGTGGCATTTAAGTCCCCAGAGAAGCGTATGTGTGGCGCTGGATATATGTACATACATCCATGATTTTATATGCATATATATGTACATATAGCACGCCCCCGGTTATAGACAATTAGTGGCACTCGACAATCTGCGAAAACTTTCTACAATTCCCCACGCGATTTTTGTGCTTTGTTTGAGAGAAAAATTGAGTATTTTTCGGGAGGAAAACAAATAAGCGCCCTGCTAACGATGCCATCGGAAAATTCGTCGGGAAATGGCAAATTAAATTCGCGTTAAGCTGCCAAGGACCAACAACAACTACAAGTACAATAATAATAATAAAAATTATAATAAATTATAGATTAAAGGCCCGCCAATGGCAGACACACAGGAATACGAAATGAATTCAACATCGAAGCACTTCGAACAAATGATACTTATTAAAAGTTGTGACAAACGTTATGTGCGTTAAATAATGACATTTTAATTTATCTGTTTTTGATTATTTATGTTTATCTGCCGATGAAATCCAGCTTTATTTAACTTAAACGGATGAAATAATTTAAAGTCAATCCTTAATTCATGGCACTCACAAATATCATTGCAAGAGCCCATACATAAATTGTTTAGAAATTAATTTTAATGTTTGCCAAGCCACAAAGTTTCAAAGTTCATTACGCATACGCAGTGTTGACACATTTTGTTACACTCAGTGGATGCAAAGTGAATTGAACGCAATGCTAGCGGGCTTGTGTAAAAAGTTTTATGTTCATAAATAGTTTTGACACATTTTATTTACAAAGAGCTATGCATAATTTTATGTGGGGAAACATGTCGTATGCGCAATTTTTGAGCGGAATGCTTTGGCTCTCGCTTTGCGTAAATTTAAACCTTAAACACGCATTTCCGCAAGGTTATATGTGTTTGTTTTTTTAATATTTTTTCCGTATCTATTCCTTGCCCAATATATCCCTAATAACCATAAGGATACAGGGCAAAATGAGTATCTTATCTCACCGAAAGGAGGTGGAGAGCTCTGCGAACTGTCTAGGCCGATAAATAGATGCTTATTATTCAAGTGCGCAGCCATCTGCGACTCGCAAGATGTTACAGGTGCCACAAGCAGAAGCCCCCATTCCCAATCCTACGCCCCTGTCATCCAGTTACCAGCATTTGTGTTAACTTAATAAGGCGTTGGCCGGAGGCAGCTGCGCAGGTGGGCGTGGCGTTGGTGGTGGGGAGGCGCCTCTTTACCTGGAATTCGGCCACAGGCATGCCGAGCTCAGCAACTGAGCCATGTACGGGAATCCCCTGCCATGGCCACGCCCCCTCCACCGACACATCCGCCCCCTTGATGCTGCCTAATCAACTGCCGCTTATTTATTTAACTTTGGTTTCACATTCGTCGAGCGAGCAGAAGAGATGTGCTTAACTTTTTGGTAGCTGGTAAATGCACCAGCAAAAAATTTTTGACTCAGTTCTCAGAAATATCTTAAACATTTAAAAATTCAAAATTAATTAGCGCGCAATGGAATGAGCATTTTTGCTTACTCAAAATGCGACTATTGGCTATACTAATAGCAGAAGTATTCAACTGTTCGTATTCCACAAGATATCGATCTCTTGTTTATTTTTTTACAGTGTACATAAAGCCAGAGACAATTCGGAGAATCTTCCTTTCGCCTTTTTTCTTGGCCCAGCTGACTGAGTGAAGTCATCAAGAAATTCCATTTGATTTCACCCGAATTGAAATTGAACAAAAAAGAATGCTGATATTCTGTTTAATATTTAATAGAAATACAAATTCAATTTATGCCTGATTTTCATTTAATTATGCACTTGTGTGTGTGTGTTTGTGTTCAGAGTAATTCATTTAATTACTGTCAAATATTCGATTATAAATTTAACGCACAATTAACGCTGATTAAACAAAAATTGAAATGGATTGGCGCAGAGAGGCTTTTTAAATTTTGAATTTTTTTGTACCGCACAAATGTTCGTTGGGATTAACTTTAAATTTTGCGAGGAAAGTCGCGAGGTAGTGGAAAATGGGGAAGGCCTGGTTTTTCTTTTCATTTTCCCTGCGCTTAATGTGGATACTTACTCATGTAAATGAAAAAACGCAGGTGGCAAAACTTTTCTGCTCACCCACACAAAGACAAAGCGGACTGAACGTGTGTGCAGGTGTGTTTTCCCTGCCTTAGTGTGTGTGTGTGTGAAGGTGCTCTTGTATTGGCACTCGTATTTACATGATATTTAGAAAACACTCTCTCCAAAACTTGGGGCTCAACATGAGGCATAAGGACGGTAAGGACTCGAACATAAATTAACTTGGCTGCCTGTCTCTTTCTTCTTTTGTACACCCATCTCCCTCTTTTTTGGTCCTTTTCGTTGTCCTTATTTTATTGCCTTTTGGCCGCATTTTCTATGCGCATACCAATGTGGCATTAATTTAATTTTAGCTGCAACAAACTTCAGCCATTTTCCCACGCGCTGCAAAAATGTAGTTTCCCATTTAAATTGAATTCCACTGTGATGGCCAGCTGCATTCGATTATGGCCAAAACTGAAGCCAAGCGAATAACGATTAAGGCTCAAATGGCCACCATTCTGTGCAGTTCAAAATTGGTCCATTAAATCGCTGAATAAATATCTCTGCTTGCTTATCCCACTTTTTATACATGGGACGTTCGCAAAATAAATATTTAATTCCATAAATGCGCAAACTGGCGTTTGTTATTGCAAAAATAATTTATGTAAACCGCATATCTGCACAATAAAATAGAAAAGTAGAGAAAGTTCCGCGGAATATTTCAGAAACCGTTTTGTTTTCCATAAATTTTGCAAACAAATAATACATTTTTCCAATAAGAACAAATAGATGGCTTCATATATGTACATAAAAATGAATTTGTTCATCTTAAATTTAACAGAGATCTTTATTATCGCAGGAATAAATTATCAATTACACATTATTCGTAGTTTTACACTTAAAACAAGAAGTGTGTTCCCACTAGACCAAATACATCTATGTCCTCTTTGATTTTGACCTCATCAACTGGTTGTTTACTGTTTATCCACAAACATGCGCATATATTTATGAATAACATATACGATCGCAGTCAATCCACATCTGCATAACAATATTTGCATGGCCATCGAGCATTACCAGGCCAACTTGGTGGGGAAAATGGAAAACAAAGCCCGCCACTCCACGATTTCCTGCCACTAGTTACATGTGTTGATTTGGCCAGTTTTGCCATTTTGGCCAATGGGTAATGGAGGCTTGGGGCTAAAAACGCGGCACTGCGGTCGTGCGGTTATTAAACATGTTGGCCACAAGCAACCGCGGCAATGTGAGTGCCTCGGAAAAACAATAATCCAACTGCTGATGTTGATTTTCCACGCCGCTCTTGTTGTTGTTGCTGCGTGCGCCTGCATGCTGATTTCCGTTTCCTGTTTACGAGCACAAGAACAACCACTCACACACTCACACAGAGGAGCCCCATACAAATACAGCGGCACGGAAAAGCGTGTAAATATTCAGGGGCATTTCCCACAATATGAAGCGAAATTTTTACGGCATACATTTTTAATAAACCCCTATCCCAGCTGCAAGGCCTCCGAGGCGTCTTTTATTCCACAAGCCATATTTTCGATTCGCTATAGGCACAGTTGTGTTCAAAATAATAGTGATACTTCTATGATCTCAGTATGAAAACTGATTAAAAGCCAATCAGAGATTGTATTTTACTAAAGAGTTTCAAATAATGATTTTTCCAATTTGTTATAAATATGCTAACCACAAATTTAATTCATTAAAAGAAATTCTTATAAATGAATAAATATCTTCTGATGAACATATAGTCGTCTTGGAGAAACAGGGCGAAATTGCATTTAATATCGGATTAAAGCATAACTTTTGTGCTATTCAAGTGCCATGATTGTAAACACAACTCGACGTATCCACATTCATATATGCATAGGTGGATGCGGCTGTGTGCGTGATGCCATCGATAAATATAAATATGCTGTTGAGAGTTGGTCAACGGAATCTTTATATCTCCCACTTCAACGCCGACCATCTTTGAGTCTGGTTTCCGTTTTCGCCTCGATTTGTGTGTTTTACATACAGAGCAGAAACACCTGCCACCAAAAGTCGAAAAGGGTGTTTCTTCTTGGGCTGAAAATAACATTTATTTCATGCTTTAAAGATTAAAGTACTATTGCGTATAGAAAAACTTCATATTATAAGGTTATAGGATTCTTTCGAAATGCTTCACTCAATCTATGACCCTTGATGCCTACGCCCTTTATCTTTATAGATTAAAAATAGATTTTAATCCGCATCACCCTGTTTGGCAGCTGGTGTTTATGGCCAACAGCTTTGGCAGTTACATCTGTTATTTGTTGCCATTTCGCTTGTCGATGGCGATTATTGTAAATCAACTTTGAGCCAAACCAACTTCAAGTGGTTGTAACACTTGTTGTAGCTCCCATTTCTGCCTCTACAACTGGGTATTTGCCCATGTTGTTGTCACATCTGTAATCGCATTGGATATCGCATTAATTTTGCAACATTGCCACGCCAATGCGACAAGGCAAAAAAAGAAATAGACGTGCAAAAAGGAAAATAAATGTTAATCGAGTTCTTGGGACTGACAGTCGATTGAGGTGAGCACGAATTGGATTGGTTTATGTGTTCAGGATGGCTTTACATCATGCCTGACTGCCCCCTTTTCCCAGCTAAATTCTGATGCCGCCCCCTCATCACACACACACGCAAAGTGTACACACATTTCCCAGTCAGCGGAATGTCCTTGCGGTTTCTGTGCGGCTTTGCGAGTCCTGCATTTGACATATGCGGTGAATTGTAAAATACTCAAGTCAGCAGGCGCTTCGTAAGCAATTTTAGCCACAAACCGCCGCCCATTCACGTTCAAATTTCCACTCAAGCAGTTAGGACATCCACATTCGCATTCCCATCGGCTTTACAGCATTAATTTCTTTGCGGTCAAAACTTTTTGGGGTAATATTCAAAAAACCAGCAGGATTATGCCAAAAAGGCAGTTAAAAGCTGGCGCGAGAATTGTGTGGCTTAAAGTCCACGATTTATGAAAAGTTTCCGAGTGGTAGATGGATTTTGGGAGCTTTGGTGTGGAAAAACTTTATCAGCAGAAGGCTTAAATAGCTTTCTCAAGAGCCTAGATTATTTGCAGGACTTTTGCGACTTTTCAAAGCTTCCGAAAGGAAGGGATTTTTCACGTTTAAAGCTCTAGAGCACTGCAAAAAGGTCTTCTAGAGGAGTCTTGAGTTCTAGCAGCTTTAAAGCTGTTTCAATCTACTGGCTTTTAAGTAATTCAATTTGAACTGATAAAACGATATTAGCATCTCCCAGAAAAGATAAGTCATATCCCATTTAAAGGAAATTACTTTTAATAAAAAAAATTAAAATTACGCTTTGCAAAAATATAAAACAACGTAAAGAAATTTAAACATTATCAGAGAACTAAAACTGGTTTTAAACTTGGGTGAATAGGCATATTTTGATTTGTACAAATTTGTTTATGGCCTAAAACTGCTTGCAAAGTGTAATAAATTTAAAAAAATACAGATCAATGAAACTCGATGCATTGATCCCTAGTAAATATATGAAAAAGTAAATTGATTGAAAGAAATCACTTAGCTGAACTTTGTTTTGAAAAGCTATCTACTTCTGCCGAAAAAGCTCAGCCAGGACAATAAAAGCTCCGTTCGTTCGATCAGCTGTTTTTGGGCCATTATCTTTTGGCGCCCAAAATCCACAGGAGTATGTGTGTGAGTGTGCTGTGTGTGTTCGTGAAGCGTAAACAATAAAAACGCCCGGCCCCATTTACGCACACTACTGCACACTGAACACCGACACAACGAACTGCTTCACCTCACACACACTTGCACAGTGGACACACACACGCAGACGCAGCAGAGAAATGGCGGACGGAATTTACCGTTTGTTTCGCTCCGCCATTGAGTTTTTGGCATTCAGTTTCATTTTCACTTTCAGTCGTCGTTTGACTTCCGCACGGAAGCGTTCGCTCTCTCGCGTTCGTCCCTCTCACTCTCTCCGTCTTCGACTCTCTCTATTGTTGTTATTATTTTGATATTTGCTGGCCATTTTTTCGCTCAGTGTAGCCCAGGAAAATGTAATCAACTCGAAGAACAAGACCGCAAAAAAAGCGCACAGAGGGAATATATTGTGACAAGAAATCATCCATTAAAGGTGGGAAAAGCGGGGAAAGTTGCTCAAAAAATAACAAAGAAAAATATATAGAACAGCTGTAGTTGTTGTTGCTCTCGTTGCTGCTATGTGTGTGTGTGTGTGTTAT
Source organism: Drosophila simulans (assembly GCF_016746395.2). Lineage (NCBI taxonomy): Eukaryota > Metazoa > Arthropoda > Insecta > Diptera > Drosophilidae > Drosophila > Drosophila simulans. The sequence continues at coordinate 16,437,418 of NC_052525.2, read as the reverse complement.
TGCATGTGTGTTCGTTACGCCATTTAACCCCTCCTTCAAATTATCCTGCTCTGTTTTACTTACTCAATGAAAGCAAAACAATCTACACAGAGAAACAAGAAGAAAGAACTAAAACAACAAATAAATAACCATTAAAAAGTGCACTGAAGAAAATTATCAATTTTAATCAAATATTTTTAAGAATAATTAAGATTTCAAGCTAGCCAGGAAATACAATTATATGGGATGAATAAGCTTCTACTGTATTAAATTATTAACAGAATAATGAATGCTTTTGTTTAAGTTTCAAAGTAACATACATAAATATTTGTGAGCTTAAGATTTGAAATAATGAATTTAATTCTGGAAACTAACTAACTAACTAAGTGATATTTGTAATATACATATCTATAAGCTATATTTTTACAAAGATCTATATAAAATAACCATCATCATTAAAATGCTTATTTGGTAACCAATATGTTTAGAGAAATAAGAAAGCGAATGATCCTTTCAATTTTGATGAAGCAAAGGAAACCTTGTTGAGGTTTTTTTGCAGTGCAGCTAAGCATGTGTGCGTGCCAGGCACATAAATCCATGAGGACATTTTTAATTTCCTGCTGAATGGCGAGCAGAATGCAAACAAACAGCTGACAATCGGGGCAAAGTGTGTCAAAGTCCGTGCTCATATCGTCAGACTGCAGCAGCTGTTTAAAATGCATGCCCAGTGTGCTACTATACTGCATATACTAAACTATATCACCTATGCCGTACATATACGAGTATACCACCCACAAGAACCCGTCCTATTTGTGCGTTCCATCTTGGCCCACAGAAGAAGACAAAAAGTTTGCCCAACCTAAAGCCGAGGGCTGTATATTTTGCTGCCTTTGCCGTCCTTATTTTTTTTTTCCTTTCCCATCTTGGCCCGCTGGCAGTGCTCCTTTTGGCCATGTTCACTGTTTGCACACAGCTTCAGATCCTGGCTGTGTGTGTATGTGTGTGCTTGGCATTGATATATGCCAGTGCTTCGGTTAGTGCGGAGCACCCGAGATTGGCCACTGATACGACAGACGAATGGGCTTAAGGATAATACGAGGTTCGGGCTATTATCTCAATTTCACAGTGCACTTTTGCAGGACGAAGACATCTTTAGCTTGTCGTGTTTTTATGTGATATTGTACTGGAGCTAGCTCAAATGTCAGATGCATGGAGTGAAAAATATATACCTCATTTCGATGTATACGTATGAAATATACCTTTCGTTTAATGTACGCTTTCATTTGGTTTTGCAACTTTAAATATTTTCAGAATCTACTACAAAGCTAGTTGAAATAATTGCGAAATATTTGAGTTCTCGCTGCAAGTATTTAACCTTTAGCAACTTCCGCTGACGAACACTTGCCAAAATAATATTTCCCCGTTTTACAAGCGGAAACTCTTCGACTTTGGCTTACTAAGAATATGGCGCCGCCCCTTTTGGCCAAAATAGTTTCCTGTTTTTGAACACACACACACAGAGAACCGTGCGAAAAGTAAGCTGGCGAAAATTCAACAAGATTGTTCAAGGCCATTGAAACGAGAAGGGGTTTAAAATTGAGAGCCACAGAAACCAAATTGATTGCCCGAAAAAATGCGAGAGAAGGCGAAGAAAGCGGGCGCAAAACCTATGTAAGCAACTGACCGACCGGCCACATCAATCATACGCAGTGTTGTACGTCGTCGCAAACATTTGCATAGGATCCTGCCCACTTGACCGCCTTTCCATTGGCGAACAATATGCAAATTGCAAATGTGGGCCAAGTTTTTCGAAAAGTTTTCCTTTCATCCCACTTTCTTGCTCCATCTCTGCCAAAACAGCTGGCGCTGTTGAAGTTTTCCAGTCTTGCCAGTTTTGCCAGTTCTGCCAGTTTTCTCAGTTTTATGCTAATACTTTCTGCAAAGATTTCCCTTCCGCCTCACCACGTGTGCGTGCCATCCGGGATTCAATTGAAATCTTCTTTTTTGGCGCTCTGCGACTAAGTCGTTTATCTGGCACCAAACAGTGCCGGCAAATTGAATCAACAGCTTAAAGTTACGGGATAGCACATCATTATAATCATGACGTCGGTCGCATTATGCGGACGCGTTCAGGTTAAGTCGCTTGACATCGCCGCGATTATGCAAATTTGGAGGGGTTTGAAAAGGCAGCCAGAATTTATTGCCCAAAAAGCCGCCAAGGTTTTGGGCCTGATGATTGCATAAACAGCTCATTAAAAGACGCACACACACACACACACACACAAAGGACGGCATTAGGCGGGAAAAATCTTGGTGCAAAATGGTGCGGGAAAATCTTTACGACGCACATCTCTAATTTAGATAATGCCCAACGCACAACATGGCGTATGTGTGTCCAAAAGTCAAGGCACGAAAAAGCGGCAGACAAGACACTGAAAAAAATTGTGTACCACCTGTAGGTCTAAATATCTATGTCTAAATATATATGATATCCCAAAAGTCAATGAAAGTATCACATATCTTTATATATCACAACATAATTTTAAAACAGCGATAAGTAAATAAATTAACTACAATAAATTGAGAGAATATATATATAAATTTATCGAAACAATTTCCCTTTTTTGCACTATTCCTTTTGTAAGCATTGTAATAAAAACTAAAATATATCATACTTCTCTGATTACTCTCTCTAAAATATTAAATTTTGCTTTTAGATAATTTTTTTTATTATTTTTGCGAGGTAATTTTTGCATGTGTACACCTAATGCATGCTATAATGGCCATTCTTATTTGATTAATGAGCCATTTGACTTGGAAAAAGCAAAAGCAGCGAGAGCAGCAGCAAAAGGCGCTCTGCGTCTAAGTGAATTCTTGGCCAAAAATGGCTTTGAGCAATTTGCGTTACCCAAAAAAGTGGCAACAGTTTGGCCAGTTCTCAGAGGTCTAAGCTGCAAACAGCCTGCAAACTAATAAGCCATCTCATCGCATCATCTCATCTTATTTTTTGACGGGTGCGTAATCCGCGTGATAATAATCGGCCACAGCTTCATCATGGTGGAGATACAAAAGCCGCACTCGGCCCTAAAACGACCATCGCTGAAACGGGAAACGGTCGTTGTTAACAACAGTGCGCCGACCATCAAAAAGGTGACTCTGGTGCCCAAGGACGAGGTGAGAAAAAGGATCTGTTACCTGTGAAATCCACTCAATTTGCATTAATTTGCGGCCGGAAAGTAATGTATTTCTGGCCACATTATTAGATTATTTTTGCCATATTTATTGCTTAATTACACAAAAGACATGTGCTGGCATTTAAACTGAACAATTTAATTACTCATTGTGCCTTTGATAGTGACGAATACAAATACCAATTAGATGGATTGATTTCTAATTTGACTGATAAATTGGAGTGCATAATAATAATGCGATGTATCGAAATGTCATTTATACTTTACGGTCGGTATATCTGAGCGTCAAAACCAATTTGTCGCCGATATTTCGGCCACATTTTTTGGCTACATTCGACACCAAAGTCCTTGGAATAATTTAGTCAAGTTAATTAAGTATGCAAATGCCTTAGTCTTTGTCTTTGTCTTCGAGAGCAGTGGGAAATACAGAGGTTCTAGACACGAATGGATGGGATTAAGTGGCTTCCTTTTTCCTACGCTCATTTAATTGCTTTCAGACGCGCCGGAGATATAGAGTCCTTCGTCCTTGATCCCTTTTCTAGACCGAATTCATAAATAAAACAACGTGGGCCAGATTTCACAGTTTATAAATTTCCAAATTATACACTTCAGCCTAAGAGCGAGTAATTGAGTGGGGGGAGTGGCACTTTCCAGGACTTTCGATTGGCATTTCATTATTTCGGGTCTCGGCCGTAAATAAAACACAAACTCGATTTGCCATATCGATTGCCATATCGAGAGTCCTGCGGCAATGCCATCAAAAGCAGCCGCTTCCTGGGCTTTCGCTGCTTTTCCCCGCCAGCATTTTCCGGCAAATCTTCGCCCATAAATAAGCAGTCCTGTTCTTTATTACCTCATTTTTTGTTGTCCTTTTTTCTTGTGCCGGAAGTAGCGGATATAAATTAATAAGAGAAAATAATATGAAAATAAAATTGTTAGGGCTTCCCAAATTAAATTTGTTTCACTGATTTACTTCTTCACCCTTTCTCCAGTTGTTAAACTCATTTTAAGCTGACAAACTTTTTGGCTGGCGACAAATGGGGGAAAAAGTTTTCCAGTAGCTGATTACGGGTTGTGTAGAGGGTTAAGGGGCTCAGCGGGTTAAGGCGCACTTTCCCCTGATTCGCTTTTAATTATCCTCATTTGTGAAATGTGACTGGGTTGTGAAAATTTGAACATAACTCTTTGGCTTTATGGCCATAGCCCGCTTGATTTAAATGGCAAATTAATGGGTTACTTGTGATATATTATTTCCATAAATAAAATTGTACATTCTATGCGGGCCCAATCAAGTCTGCACTTTTCCCAAAACTTCGATCCCTTCGATTGTAACATATGTATGTCTTCAAGAATCCAAGGAATTGCCAAACTTTTCCCATGAAGTTTCGCTGCAATTTGTGGCCACGATAAGACGCTGGAGATGGCCAAAGTGAAAGGCGGCGCAAACTTGGATCAATAAATAAAAGTAGACAATAAATTTTGCATGCCGGGCAAAAGTGGCGATAAGGATAAGCTCTGTGCTATTCAGCTTTGAATGGTTAGAGTTTTTACCCTTTCATTAATAATTGTCAGCCACGCATGAGGGAAATGTGGAAATGTGGGCCACGACTGGGTGGCAATGGTCACCGTACAAATGGCCAAAGGACCAAAAGTCCATCATAATGACATAAGTTTTCGCTCCATGTGTGTCGCTGTGTGTGTGTGTGGGCAGTAAAAACTTTGTGTACCTTTCTCTATCACTCCCTATTTCTATCTCCCTTTCTCTGTATTTTCAATGCACGGAAAATAATTCTTGAATATCTTTTCGATTTAAGTATAGGCTATACTAATTCATTCAATAAATACTGCTTAATTTGTTAAACTATTTTTTAATAAATATAAAATAAAGAAGTTAAGAGCTTACAAATTTACATTCATTGGGACAGTTTTGTCTGTCATGCTTGCGAATTGAAATAAAATAAAAAATAAAATTATTTGAATTTAAATTTGGTTCTTTCTGTGCAGCATAACGACTTTCTCCGCTTGTGCCTTCAATGTTGCAAATAATTTTTTTCCACCGGGCCTCAGGAGACCCATTTTGAAATGCTTACCCGTTCTTATTCCCCCCATTTACCCATTTACCAATTTTTCCATTTTCCCACCGCGTTTTCTATATATCCACTGGTTTGCGTAATATTTGCGCCTATTCTTCCTCTTTCTCGGCCCAGGGCTATAACTTTTTTCTGTGCAATTTCTAATTAAAAGCCGACAGTTAGTTGAGCGCTGACAGCCGAAAAGTATGGATCAACACGCCTGTTCAAGGACTCAAGGATTCATTAGATTACTCGGTCGTGTTGCCTGTCCGCGAACATTTCGTGCGAACATTTCGTCCTTTGAGGAAGCACATGGCCCGGCAGGATACTTTGCATTTTGAAGTAAATATATAGATAAGTATTGCAAGCGGCTTTAAGTGAAATGCAAACAAAAGAGATTTTAATAAGTTATTCATCGTCGAAGAAGTAGAGGCAAACCAAGTACAACAACTTTAATAACTTGTGCGAGGGAAGTTAAGCAACAAAATCCCACTTAAGAGCTTAGAATATATGTATACCATGCTTTTCGGGGCTCTATCTAGCATTCAATCCTGCGGGGAATCCTTTGTTCCGTGGAAGGGCTTATAATGCATCCTTTGACTGCTGGCCACGAACTTGATCATATTTTATAAAGCTCTAACTTTTAATTTTAACAGTGCTATATTGCAAAATACGAATTTTAATCAAGTGCTTTAACCTTAATCGCTTCGGAGTGAAAAACTAAGGCACAAACTCAGTGGTTTGTAGCATACTTTTTAGGGCCCGTTCAATTTTCAATCCTGGCATGCCCATTGTTGCATAGAAGAGTTCATAATTTGATTCTCCCACTGGTGGCCACCAATCTTATCGCCGGGCAGCAGCTTGCCGTCGAATGCGGTGCAATCACAATTGTCGCCACATATTCGTCATTGTTTTTTTGGCCAGCCGCCGGAAATCCAATTAAGTACTTGACGACTTGCGGGCGGACAGCCCGGGCATTAAAAGCCCCATTTTCGGCGAAAATGCAGAAATTCCGAAATTCCTGCCCTTTTCTACGGGTTCAGTGGAGAATGTTTATGGTGGGCCATTAAATGCAGCTGCAAAAACCGCCACAATGTCTCACACATGAATTTTTGACCAGGCACATAAAACCCTTTTATGCAACACTAAAAAGTTTCATAATAGTTGCTCTTAAATATTTACAGAATCTTATCTCGATTACATACTCTACTCAGCTGTTGGAAATTTTTCAAAATATTTCTTGGCTCTAGAATTAAAGCTTTACACAAAAATTTACAATTTTCAAATGAAATGGTGTATTTATTTATCCATCAACAAATGTAAGATACTTTTCAACAAATTGATCAGCATTTAAAGTTGTTTTTTCACAGATACGTGTCTACTATTATTTTACATTGCATGCTTGTTTGTTTTTTTTTTCTGCATTCATGTAGAAATATTTGACTTCCGGGCATTTTTCGTCTATTTTTTGCTTTAATGGTTGCATTCGCATTTACTTCCTTCTCCACATCATTATCCTTTAGCACTTTTTCTGTTGTCATTCGAACATCCTTTGTGCTGGGTCATTATTTGCGATGGGAAAATAAAATGGTTAGACCAGGATGCTGGTTGAATATTTCCTCTTTTGGCAGTTTGTGGATTAATCCTGAAAGTGAGTTATCAACTGCAGGCCAAGTCGCAAAATGCAATCATGGCTAGCCAGGATACTGAATACGGACACGGATACGTGGAAAACAATCCTTTGTGGTCCGACCGCAAAGGCAAACACAAATACAAATACAAATACAAACACATACACCTACACCGGAACACACACACACATATACACACGGCAACGTGGAGGTAAAATCAACAATAACAAAGTATCCTCTGCTCAAGCATATGCACTTGTCAGTGGCATCTTCTCCAGAGTGGAAGCCCATAAAAGATGCATCCTAACCCAGTCCGGCCCACAGAAACCAACCCATCCGATCCGATCCGAACATGGCTTTGTCAGCTGTCGGCTTTGGTTGCCGTTTAATGGAGCAGGAAAAAAAACAAGCAAACAGAGTCCATTGAAAACGGCAAAAAGGTTTCTCTTTTTGCCACCATCACAAAGGCAAAAAAAATCCTTTAAGGCAGGCTGATAGTTTAAGTCCCATCAAAAGACGCCCAAGGCGAAATGCAATTAATTTGTTGCCTCAAAAACATGACTATTTAATATAAGAAATATATTTAAGAGTCTCACGGGCCTTCCGCATTATCCAATGCATTTTCTCGGCGCATTCTCTGGTTGGGCATGGAACAATCGAAAAACCAGTCGAGATGTAATCACAGAAAATTACGGGAAAGTACGCAAAGCCGCAACTCGAGTCCGGGGACAGGGAAACGGAATCCGACATCCTACATCCGGAATACGAAATGCAAATGCAGCTCTTGAATCGATAATACAGCGGATGAGGCGTACCCAGTCCCGCACTTTCCTCCAATGGGCATTTAATGAGCTGTGAACGCGTTCACAAAGCGCCTGCATTTGGCGTCCTGCCCAAGGACCAACAACAAAGAGTCGATGTGACGACAATGGGCCGGCAACAACTTCAGTCATTTGCACATAAATTATGCGTACTGTTGGCCACGTATACGCCCCGTGGGTCGTGGACTTGGGGTATATTAGCACGATTCTAGGATAAGCCAAAAACATTGGTTTAATTGGAAGTGAATACAGGCAGGCTAATAACACTTTGCATTCACTTAGACCTACCGACTTAGAATTGGTATTAAAATGTCTGCTATGGGCGAATTTTTCCAATTTAACAAACCGGCTTGAAGGACCATATGTCCTATATACCATATACCTATATTAGCTCTCAATGTTCTGCCCATTTTTCCTATGATGTTCCACACCAAAAAGCTACAGTTTCACTTCAATGGGTTGAATTCACACTTAAAACTCTTATGGCCAGGTATCCCCGCCAGTCGAGTGCCATTAAGAGGTCCTTCCATTTTCGGTCCACAGTGTGGACTCCACACCTATTGTTGGCACCGACAATTGTCACACCTTTTTACGGCCGGGCTCGCATTAATAGCTAATGAAGGAACATCAACGACCCGACCACATGGCACTGGCAATAAAAAGGCCGCAGGACGAAGGACAATTGGCCGCCATCAAATTGCCAGACAATTTGCTATTGTCTCTCCCTTTTTGTGGCCATAAATTGGTGCGGTTCCCGCTTTGTTCGAAAACTTTTGGCTGTTGTTTTTCCCGAGTTTTCTCTTTCCGCATCCTGTTCCGACTTTTCCGTAATTAATTTGCCAGTTTATGTCACGTTTGAACTGTTCGTGCTTCCGGAAAAACTTGTACACATGTAAATTTAAATTCGGCCCGTAGGCAACTCCACTTAATTGAAAATTGGCTTTATATTTGCCAAAGAGCTTGATTAATTGCAATAATTCTTTAGTCGCCGGTGGGTATGTAATAAAATTATCTATAATGTGGTTTATTAACTCGCCAGCTATTTAATATTTAATTAAATAGGTCAGGGATGTGTCTGTAGATATAATAAATAATTTAATTATGAAAAACTTTGATTTATGCATACCAAATGAAAATAACTAAAGCGAATGCACGAGGCCATGAAAGTGCAGCGATCTCTCGACTTGGGCAAACTTTCTCCTTGGCCAACCGAATTTGTTTGGCATTCTGCAGCCGGAGCAACTAATTTCAATTAGCACTTTTGCCCTCACATGCCAGCCGGGAAATCCCCTTTTCTGCTTTCATTCACCACTTGCCATTCGCCATTCGCCATTTACCATACCAGCCAGCATTTTCCATTTCCACACTCACACAGCCAAGTGCATATCAATTTTTAATTCAATTTCTGCACAAGCAGTGCCATTGATTGCGAGTGTAAGCCACTTCGGGGACTACGACTACTTCCAGGGAAAATGGAAATCGAAATGAAAATCAAAATGAAAATGAATGGGTACAGCAACCGAAACCAAGACCAAAAACCAAAAATACAACCAAGTCCAAATGCACAGCTCCGAGTCCTGCGATAAGAAATCCGAGTCCTGGCTAAATGAAAATCGACGGGGGGGCGGGGTGTAATGTGGGCGTGGCCTAAAACTGGGGCGGCACTTCTGACCACACATGCAAAATGCATTAAAATTGTTTAGCACTTTCGCATGGTCACTTGTGGTAAAAGGGTGTGGAAATTGAACGAAAAACATTCATTAGGGCGTGTGTATATTCAATACACAAAATTCGGATATAAAATTTGATAAATACCCAAACTATTCCTAACCTTCGTTCTTATGCCATTAGTTTAATTAAATCGAAAACAAGGCGCAGTCTCATGCAATTAACCAATTAAGGGGAAATTGGGAAATATTGAATGCGAAAAAGGAAGTATTTACAAGTCATGATGAAATAAAAACCCTTGACCCTCTGATATATTATATAACAGCGTTTTATACTGAACATTTTTGATTTAAAATCTATACTAAAACCGCACTTCGTTTCGCAATTTTCCAGGAACTGGTGGCCATTTCTCCGGAGCGCCGCAACTGGCGTGGCATCTTCATCGCCCTGCTGGTCATCGCTGCCGTTTTTAGCCTGATCATATTCTCGATCTTCCTGCTGTCGCCGGAGGATGAGGGTCTACGGATCCGTGGTCGCCGGATGCTGCCCAGCGACATCCTGGGCAGGAGCCTCCAGTGGAAGCCGTTCAACGGCACCTGGAGCAATGGTAAGTCCTGCCATCCATGTTGCAAGTCCTTCGTAGTGAGTCCAAGTCCTTTTTGTAGGTCGTGAGCTCATTTATCGCGATCCAACGGGCGGCCTATCCATTCTCAATATGGCCGATCTTACCACACGCATCCTAATGACCAATTCAACATTCGTAAGTTCTTCAAAAATTAACTAATACACTATTCAGTTGTTAGCAATGAATGCATTCACATATTTCAGCGCCAATTGAATGCGGAATCATTTTTAGTCGCACCTGACCAAAAATACGTACTACTGCAGTCGGATTCAAATGCCGAGGGCTCCAGGTGGGTTATCTGATGGACTTTAATCTAGAATTCATACTAAAATGTTGTATTTAGTTAAATATTTCAACTAAAATTAGTTGAACCCATCTCCGCTGCTTCCTAAAATGTGAATATCATTTTTATTGTAGCTCAATTCGCATTCACACTTCTCACTTTTTATTTCTGCTTAATTCTTAACAATAAACAATTTTAAACAATTTTTTTTGCATATATTCCACTTTTTTCCGAACAGACATCACGTATACGAGGTGCAGACGGCCAACACATTTCCGTTGGGTCCAACGGAGAACATAGCCGAGGCGCCACGCCTCCAGCACGTGGTGTGGGCGCCAGCGAATCCGCCGCCACCGCTTGGAGCACCACCACCCAGTGGCGCAAGTGGTGCAAATGGTGCCAGCGGCGCCAGCACCACGACAATGGCCCCTTTGCCCAGTGGCAGCATAATCCTAAACAGCCTGGCTGGGGCTGCCAATGGACCAGCATCAGCCGGAGCCTCCGGCTCCTCCGCAACAAATCCGAATGGCAAGGCCGGCGGTTACACTTTGAACCAGGCCATCGCCTTTGTCCACCACAACGACATCTACTACAAGCCCAAGGTGCAGGGCGAACTTGTGTGCCGGATAACGCAGACGGGTTCGGGTTCGCTGGAAGGCGAATCCACAGGGGTGGTGTTCAACGGGGTGCCCGATTGGATGTACGAGAATGTGCCGGAGCTGGAGAGCCGCCGGAGCAGCATGGAGTTCTCGCCGGACGGACTCTTTTTGGCCTTCCTCAGCTACAATGACAGCGAGGTCAGCGAGTACAAGTGAGTGGAAGTTCCTTGGCATTGCTCACACTTTTCTGCACTTAAAGATTCATTTCATGACAAAAGCAATAATTGCAATTTCTTTTGTAATTTCCGCAGATACACTTGGATGGGTGATGATATCAAATACCCGGCGGTGATGAGCCAACGCTATCCCAAGACGGGTTCCCGCAATCCGAATGTCACGGTCAACGTGGTGAATCTCTCGGTGATCAAGTACATCTTTCCCACGCAGATCAAGCTGCCGAGTGAGCTCTCCAATGGTAGCTACGTGGGCGGCTTGACCTGGGCCTCGTCCACTGACCTGTCGGTGACGGTGACCAACCGCGAGCAGACCAAGGCCACCACGGTGCTGTGCAGAGCTCCACACTTCCATTGCCAGGCGGTGCACACGGAGGTGACCATCAACGATGGCTGGGTTCTGCCATCGGAACGGCCCATCTTCTCGGTGCGGAACCAGGGCCACAGTCGACTGGGAAAACTGGTCCAGAATGCGGAGGAGATCCAGGCGGAGAGTCAGAATGTGAATGTGACGGATGGCCAAACGCACACGACACACGAGATCAGCAATGGTGGCTATCTGCTAAAGCGTCTGCCGGTTCGAGATGGCGAACACGGTCACTACCGCCACGTGGTCTTCATATCCTCGCTGGACCGACGCCCCGTGCCGCTGACCATGGGTCGGTTCGAGGTCACCGAGATCGTCGGTTGGGATGAGCCGCATGAGATCGTCTACTTCATGGCTGCGCCGGAGAAGAGACCTGGCGAACGGCATTTGTACAAGATTAACCTGAAGCTCAATGTCACCGAATCGAATCGGACGTACATCACCTCCACATCGCCCACCTGTCTCACCTGCGACAACACGGAGTCCACGTACCGGCTCCACCGGGCCAGAATCTCGCAGCGAGGCGATCGATGGGAGGATATTGTGGCTCGCCTGGAGCCCGACGATTGCCTCTACGATATACCCAAGAATTGCCTGTTCAATCGGGTGCAGTTCAGCCAGGACTACAGCTACTATGTGCAGGAGTGCCTGGGTCCGGAGGCACCCAGTGTCTACCTGGTGGAGACGGCCAGCAATGACAAGATTTATGTGCTGAACGCCGGCGATGTCCTGCGTCACCGACTCTCCCAACTCGCCATTCCGCAATCGCGCACCTTCAGCGTGGAGATCCGGCACGGATTCCACGCCCAGGTGCGTCTCTTCCTGCCACCCGGAATGCGAGAGGAGGAGGACGTAGCCTTTCCACTGGTGCTCCACGTGTAAGTTACTATTCTTTCTTCAGCTAGGACAGTTAAAAGTTATTTGATTTTAAATCATTTCTTAAAACTAATGATTTCTGTTTTGAAACCACAGCGATGCCTCGCCGGGATCACAGTTGGTAACAGAGCGCTTCCACGTGGACTGGAACTGGTATTTGGCCAGCCAGAGGAGTTTTATTGTGGCCCAGATCGACGGGCGTGGCAGTGGCTTCCAGGGCGAATTGCTCCGCACCCAGGTGCACGGAAAACTGGGCACCGTCGAGGTGGAGGATCAACTAGGAGTCCTAACGTAAGGGAATCCCCACACACAGTATATATAACAATCTAATATATTTCACTTTACAGGTACCTGCGGGACAACCTGAAGTTCATCGATCCGCTGAGGATTTGCGCCTTTGGCTGGGGCTACGGTGGCTACGCCTCCTCCATGATGCTCATCGACGACTCGCAGCAGGTGCTCCAGTGCGCGGTGGCGATCAATCCCATTGTCAACTTTGGATTCCACTGTGAGTGGCACTAAGCTTTAAAGACCATTTAATGCAGCCCAACTGATGTGTATTCCTTCCTGCAGATTCCTTCTTCACGGAGCGCTACATCCCACTGAAGGGCGACTATCTGCGTGCCCTCCAGGAGGCGGATCTCACGATGAAGGCGGGCAACATCAAGGGCCGCAACCTGATGCTAATGCACGGCACGGCGGACACGCTGGTCCACCAGGAGCACACGCTGATGTTGGTGCGGGCGCTCGTGGAGCAGCAGGTGAAGTTCCGGCACCAGGTGTATCCCGACGAGGATCACGCCATCGCCAGGTCGCTGAGCCACGTCTACAAGACGATGGAATGGTACTTCGATGAGTGCTTCGGCCCCGTCGACGACAACGAGTGGGACCCCACGGGTCTGTTCGTGTTCAAGCAATAATTAAGACCCCCCTACGATCCTTACGACGAGGATCCGCTGGCCAATCAGCTCAGCGACATCGACATCGGGCCCGCCACCGATGCGCATCCGGATGCGGATGCCGCCGGCGATTCCGCCGGCAGCAATCTGTCCACCCTGCTGACCGCCACGACGACGAGCGCCTCGCTGTCGGCGCTCGACGAACTGGACAACCGGCTGCAGGCCCTGGACCTGATCACCTCCTCCACGGCCACCACCCTCAGCAAGGTCGCCGGCAAGCTGTGCAACTACAGCAGCAAGCGCCGACTCCACCAGTCGGAGGCCGTGCTCGCCCAGAAGTCGCGTATCCTCCAGCACTAGGGGATTCACCCAAGGGGTGTCCTCCTCCGTGTGTCAAGCGTGTGTTTCCCGGGCGGGCAGATCTATCCTCATTTCACTTTCGACTTCAGTTTGCGAAAAGTTTATACATCTTGATGCTGTTTACAAGTCAAGAGCACGCTCTAAATAATGTTGATCATTTTCAATTAATTCTATTTTAATTTTAATATAAAAGATTTGAATTTGTGGCAGGCTTTACAAGATGTCTTTCTTAATTTCCTATAAAACCAACAACTTAACATTTCCAATCCCTCAATTAACATAGCGTCAGTTTTAACATTTCCTACTTGAAGTTGGCTGCGATAACATAGTAAGCACATGCTTACTTATTTTACATATTTACATGCTTTTTTATACTTACATTTATTATTATTTTCTAAAACCTGCAATTTCTCTATCACTTATTTAAAGAATTATACAAAATCGATATAAATATTCAAGTCCGCTGATTGCTGGCGAAAGTGAAAATGGGGATAAAGTATTCAATTGCAGGTCTTCTTAAAGTTAAACCTAATTAATTTAATTTTGCTAAATTACCACGTGCAAACTTAGCTTCCGCAAATTTGTAACGAATGTGAAAACGAGGAAAGGTCATTTTGTGTGAAAGTGTGGATTCTCCAAAGGCATTAATGGGTACAATTCTTTGGCAAAGTAGACTAGATTTTGAAAACCTTTTATTTTTTGGGAGAAAATATTACAAGTTTTGTCACTTTTGAAATTTATAAAAATCTAAATGGCATTCATGGTTTTCCAAATTTAAATATTTCTTCAAAATGATTTGTCATTTTTATAATACGAGCTAGGATCAAAATATTTTGAATAGGTATAAATTATTACATTATTATTATTATGCAATTTAGTTTAGTTTAGCTTAGGTTTTTTTATAGCTCGAACTTGTAGATCGTGTTTTTTCCCTAGAATAAAATTGAAAAGGTTAATTCAGAGACGAGCCATCAAATGTCGAGAACTAGTCACCAAAGTCGGCCAACTCGACTATATATCTGTATATTTCGGTTGATATGATTTCGCCGGCGAGAATCGAGTGTGAATGCGAATCGAGAAAACAGAGTAATTAGAAACAAAACCAAAGCAAGGTGATTCATTTATGCGACTGATTATTAACATATGTGTATTAAATAATTAACCAAACTGACGGAGCGAGGGGGGTGACGATGGTGTAACGGGCCGGCGAGATGTCGATGTCCTTGACGTAAGGATACAAATGTAGGGGACTTACATTTACCTAATTGCAAATGGCGCACCGAATGCAGCGCGATATGTGTGTGTCATGGTGCATGTAATTCGTTTAGACCTCATTGTTGTTTCTTTACGTGTTCGTTTCGATGTGTATAAACATATAGTTATAATTGACTGAACGTTATTTTTTTTGTATATATTAACGATTAAATTTTAAATGAGATG
Organism: Drosophila simulans; assembly: GCF_016746395.2. NCBI lineage: Eukaryota > Metazoa > Arthropoda > Insecta > Diptera > Drosophilidae > Drosophila > Drosophila simulans. The sequence continues at coordinate 16,422,374 of NC_052525.2, read as the reverse complement.
TGAAAGCGAGATTGAGCGCGCTAATCGAATTCGAAACTTATTGAAACAATTACACAAGTCATGTCCAAATGAAAGATGGTGGAAATATCTTTTAAATAGCCAACAAGTGTTTGTGAGTAGTCATGAAGAATCGGAGAGGAGAATTGAACGCTTAATGCCCCATTGAATGTTTGTGATAGTCGAGAGTAGGCGACTATAAAATACCCTGTACTCCATAGATACTCATCCCGATCCCGATCGTGATCGCGAATGCGATTCTTCTCTCCCGACTTTCGGTGTGCAAAAGCTTTAATCTTCATATCCATTCGACGTTCAATGCTGTGGATACAGGGTATTTCCAGCTGTCTAGCATCCAAAACAGATCTAATTTTTAATCTAAATATATATGGAGAGTGGATGGAGCGGAGATTGTGCCACACTAAAGACAAGTCCCAGGCTTGCAAAGCCCCCTATGTATATCGATCGCATTGGATCAGGACACATATGTTTTATACATATGTATATATGTACATATGTGGGGGGAATTGGTGTGCTTTAGCGAGAACTAAACCAAGAAATAAACAAGTGGCGAAACAATTTTTTTTAGATTTTTTTACCATTAACATTAAACGGAAGGAGGAAGTCGCGAGTTCCATATTTGAAATGGGATGTACTTGTCAAAAGCCTAGGTGTTAAATGTTGCGTCAATAAGCGAAACCGAAATTGAAATTGAAATTTTATTGTAGCGGGGCCGACGAGAGGCCCCCGACTTCCGGAATCCAACTATAACTAAGAAATCCAGATAAAACAATATAGTCAAGCTTTAAATGTTGTACACGATGGGGGGTCGCAGCCACTTGAAACCCAAGTTAACTAAACCAAAAGAAGAGAATGCCCAAAAACAGACCCGAGAATAAATAAATGTTAAACTTAACTAAACGATAAATGCATATTTATAAATGTTTAAAACAACAATTCTATAATAAACTAAAGGAAAACTATATATGTAATTGTGCTAAGGCAGAATTTAATGTATTCCAAGCTACCAAAGCGACAAAAAGCCATTAACTACGTGGAACCAAACAATGTAAACGCAAAGCTAACAACAAATACAAACTGCAACATACAACTCATTTCCCTAAAGTACAAAGGAAACGATGGAAAACCCACATATATGGGCATGCTCCGTTAATCGAATTCGTAAGAATTTTACAATTTCGATTTGAAATTATTTTTTTTATATTCAATTAGATCTTATTTTCAAAAGGGGAAAAATAGTTTACTTATTCCACATCACCACAAGATCATTCTGTTACTTAGGTATTTTATAAAATATGTATTTCTGACCCCACCTTAAAATTTGACAAACAAAATTTTGCGGTCGGTAACAAAAAGATTCGATTTGGCAAGGGAAGAACTCCATATTGTTGGTGAAACGAATCAGGCGAATTATATAAAGGAGGGCCAAAAGTGTTGTTTGTAAATAATGATATTTAATTTAATTAATTAAATGGTCAAAGTGGAGTAAAAACGTAATTGCGAATATTGGAATTGAAACAGTGGCAAATTTGGCCGCTCTATTGTCTGGAAACAGCTTAAACACTGTTACTGTTTACAAATCATTTCGATAGCAACAATTTTGCGAAAACCGGAGCAGCTAATAACGAAATCGAACGATTTTTCTCAAATCGAAATCGAAACTAAGTTACGATTACCGGAGCATGCCTGATTATTCAGTTGAGCACAGAAACCACACCATCTAACACAAAAAAGACCAAAACTGGACAGTATTGAACGAAGTGATTTGGTTTCAAGACAACATCTCAGCATAAAGTATTCAAGCCGAAATCGAACAGAATCCAAATAGATATAGCGAAAAAACGAACAAAACTATGTATTTCCAACAAACAGACACAAGTATACCAACAAAGCGATCCAAAGCAACTAAAAACCAAAAAAGCGAAACAATAAAGACATTTTTGTGTGTATGTAAGATTAAATAGAAAAATCTGGTTTTGATATTGTGTTTTTTTTTTGCATTCGGGGCTTTAAAATTAATCTGGGTCTTTAATTGAATATGTCTCTTTCAGCTATATTTGGTATTTTCACCACATCAATTTGCCTAAAATGTATTATTGCTATATTAATTTCTAAACGGAAATAAAGCGTGTACATTAGGCAAACAATTTTCAATCATATTTAGTTTTATGTTGGCAAATGGAAAACGATTTGTATTACCATATACAAATTTAGTTAAAATCGATTTTATTGGCGCCAATTGGATTTCTTATCGATACTCGCGATTCATGAGCAACCTCGTAGTGTGTACTCGCTATCACCGCTCGCATGCTATCGATGATAGCACGACCAGATATCGACGTACCGCATTGCCCGATAGGCGCAGACACAAAACGCCTGCTTTTATCGATGACAGTCTTGTTTTTTTGCGTTTAGGTTACGAAATTGGCAGACGAATACTCGTTGTGCCAGTTGAAATAAGTAGATTTAACTAACAACACAGGTCTAAATTGCTCGTGAACGCCACGAGCCAAACAAAAACGAAATAGGTACGTGCAAAAGGTTGGGAAAAGAAGAAAACGAAAGCGAAACGCAGTAGAGTGAATTTAAGTTGGTGTGCGTGTTCGTGTGTGTGATTGTCAGAAAGTGAAAAATTAAGAAAAAGAGAAGCTATTTTTTTAAGGTGCTAAGCGCACGTAAAGGCAACCAAAAGGAAAATTGTAGATAATAAACGATTATTATAAAAATATAATAAAACCAAAAATAGTGCCCGTGGCCGTGCATGTGTGTGCGTGTGTTTAAAGTTACTGTTTCTCGCGTTTTGCCATGCGCTCTGTCTCTCTTTTTTTCTGCCTTTGCTTGCTGTCAAAAAATTAAATCCAAAAAAAATCACAACTGGCTGATACAAAGGAAAAAGTGCAAAGCAACAGCTGCCATTCGTAAATATGTACATTTTTCCTCGATTGAATTGTCAGCCTTTGTAAAATTCGGAACTGTTGTCAAAATATGAGTCGTTTATTAACAAGTAACAAGTAAGTGTGTGCTCCAAAACAAGAAACGAAAATTTTTCTACGACAAGAGAGCGAGAGCGAGGGCGAGAGCGCAACTCAAAATTTTTTTTGTCCCGCATCCTAATTAAATCCCGTTTTTTTTTGCTTTTCGCAAAAAACTCATAAGACAACCAATGCAACAAGAACAACAACATCAGCAACAACAACAACTACTGTCACAGGAATAGCAAGGACACACGGACGATAGAGAAAGGAAGAAAAATAGAGAGCGAGACGCCCCCAACGCAAACACACACATCCTCAGCCCCGCTGCAATTATTTTGTTTTTCTCATCCCCACCAGGAAAGAGAAAAAGAGAGGAGCCAGAGCCAGTGCGAGCGAAGGCAACGATGGATCGCTACGACATGGAGGACGTCGTTGTGGCGCCCCCTGCCGAGTGCAGCTCGCCGCTTAAGGAGTGGCGCCTCAAGCGCCAGGCGGGCACACTAGACCGCTCCGATATCATCGAGTTCTTAAAGCGCGAGTCGCCCAAATATTTTGATTACCAGACTAGCGCTACGGTTAAAGGTGAGTCGAGATGACAATGCATATAATCCTTGATTGTATGAATCTGCAGGAAGGGTTAAAAGATCTAATAACTAGTTTAATTGCGCTCGGCAAACAGCTTGTTTCTTGTATATGACACCATAAATCAAAACTCAAAATTATGCAGACAGAGCTATTAATGATGCATACATATATAGGCCTTGATCAATCCAATAGAAAAGAGTTCAATCGGATCGTTTCAATTCCAATAAGATAAGATTAATTTCAAAAAGATAGTTTTCTCTTTCGACCAAAAGGCTGGTATAACGGTAACTACCATAATGCCAAATCGATGCGGCGTCAAAAGTTGACCGAATCCCATTAAAAACTCTCGCTCTTGAATTATCATTATTCGTCGTGCGTTTTAATGCTATTTTTGTTCTGCTTTCGTCTTTTGTTTATTGCCATTGAGCAGTTGCACGCTTTTGTTGACTTTGCTGCTGTTCTCACGTTTCGTCTATTTCCCATTTCCGCGAATTTGTTTTTCCTCGGCGGCATGCCTTGCTGCGCCAAGTTTTCCTTTCAATTGGCCAGTTTCAAGTTTGCCAGTTCAAAAATCGCCACCTTCTCTGTTTTCTACCTGTCTCGCCTTCTATGCACACTCATCGTACACTGTGAGAAATCTTCTGTTCGAATTTTTGAAACTAATACAATTCAGGCTCTTTTTCAAATGGGAATGTTTTAATTGCTATTACATCTCCTAGCATTAATCAATAGGAAAATACTTGTATATTCAAGTACAAAATGCAAAATGACATTTTTTGTGACAATCATTTTTGCCCAGTGTTTGCAAGTTGATCCAACAATGGCTCAAGCCTGGTCAGGCAACAAATGAATTAAGTAAACAAACTCGTTTTGAACTTAATATCGCCAGAAGTGAACATTATCCGAATCAAATACGCGACTTTTGAATGAAACAAATTGGGAGAATCTAGATTCCTAGGAAGACACCTAAAGCGTCTCAAATTTGCGATGACTTTCTGTTTATAAAATATTGATTTAATAGGAGATGGGGAAATGAAACGAGAGGAGTTGCAACTATCTGTTTGTATGCCAAGGATGAAAATATACAATACAAAACTATATTGTTACTTATGACCAATTTGTTAAACAAATAGCAGGTAATGGAAATCATTTCCAGTGTAGCTTCTTCAAGAGTGCTCCTCATTTTCCCGGCTCCATTGAGTAATCCGTTCTTGGCATAGCGAATGTTTTTGCCAAATAACTCCAACAATGTTTACTTTCCGCCTTTGCTAATCGGGTTCTTACCCCTTCTCATGGCTCTTATCGTTCCTTATCAGCTGCTAAGCATATGGAGGGCATGGCTACCGATGTTGTTGCGTTGCCATGGCCATATACCATACCATACCATACCCCCTGTATATACATAGTTGCGTTCCGCTGATATTTGCCTGCTGTCTAATTGGCCGTAGACTACTACACTCGAATCCCGATGCACAATGACGAAAGCCAACAGATACGGATGAGGTGGACAGCCGGATTCCGCAGAGAACGGAGACGAATCCGCAGACTTCGCTGCTTGCCTGCCTGCCGGACTGATAAGCCAGAGAGTTAAATATAAAATGTACAGAAATATGTATTCGGAGGCAGTTTATTCAACCTGCGTTTATCTGGTCCAGGTGCACATCCGCGGAGGTCTTCGCGGCCGCCTGACGTGTCCAGTTTTTGCCGATTTTCGCTGTTTATACATATCTCTGGCTGGTTCGCCTCTATAGAGGCTGTTCTGGCCTCACAGTGCGAAGACATTTGTCTCAATGGAAGTGATTCAAACTTGGAACACTCATGTATTATTACTAGTTAAAATGTTGTCCAAATCGCTTGCACATTCTGCGAATTTAGTCTTTCTTTCTTATCTTTGTTGGATATCCACCACTCATCCTAGGCGCACACTCAATGTCTTGTTTCTTTTTCCGCTTTCGCTCTCGTTTCATTGTGCAAAAACAGCAAACAGCTGACACATTTTTGGGCATGAATATATATTATATTTTACAAAAGGTGTGGGTGTAGGTGTCCGTATTTATCGAGATTTATATGCCCTCGATCGCCCACCTACCCTTGCAGAAATCAGAAATGCTCTTTGTAACGATCGTTTAAATTTTGTTTCCTCTTTGGATTGAGAAATGTGCAGTACAGTGGCTGCCATAATTAATTTCCATGCTAAGGGCGAATCATCTTGAATAAAGGCCAAGATTTATTGGTTCAAAAAAATGCACAATTCATTGGAAGCTGTAATTACGTGTGATGTTTGCATTGCAATCAAGTTTAATATCGTTTAAATTATGCATATATTTTCGATTCAGTCACCTTTTGATGACGTCTTGTTAGGAGTTTAATTGAGTACTACTTTTTGTATTTCCCTTTGTAATTATTGTTTAAATAATAATTAGACCTCGGATGTTTATATCATGCTGTTACATACTTCATATTTGATTTCTTTTTGTGATCGTGCCTGCGGAATTGAGTGTGCTGCTCCTGAACAATCCGCTGTGATTCAGGAACCGATGAGGTGGCCTCTTCTCCGGCATTCTTCCTCCTGGCATAGTATAGAGGCATTTCTGTATAGTGCATTTCAGTTCAGTTCAGTTCGATTCGATTTCGGTTTCTTTCTTTTATTTTCCGCTCCAGGCGCCTTCTTTGTTCCAGTCTATTACGCCTCAGTAAACTGACGCACACGCAGTTTTAAATGCATTTCTATATAGGCAGCCATGTTACCTGGAGATATAGCTGAAGATTATTTAAAGGAAGTACACTGCTAGTTCTCTTCAATTTGTATTTATTGTATGTGCATTGCATTGTAGATATGTACATATGCGTAAATATATTTCATTTTTCACTGATAGCCCTACGTTAGATGCGTTGATAATATAGATTATATTGAAAGCTTATCGCTCTCTTTTCAATATTGTATTTTTTTTCGATTCTGCGCTGCAGAGTTTTCACATCGTTTGCGGCGACCTTGAACTGCATTTGTTGTAAACTGCTGGCTTTTATATTTGTATTTGTATTTGCATTTGAATTTGATTTTGATTTTATTTGGTTTCTCTGGTTGCGAAAACTCGTTTAGCCCGAAGGTTTCTCTTGTCTGCGACTGTGGTTCTCTTTTGCGGTCACCCAGGCCCAATAATATAGCCGCGATCATGATCACGATCATGTTCATTATCCACATGCGGTGCGGTCCGACCTGTTCTAATCATTTTAACGATACTCCATCGCCATTGCATTACTCACGGCATCGAAAGGCAATAAAGCCAGAAGATGACAGTTTGCTAACCCATGAGTCAGCACGTTTATTTATAACCTGTAATTCTAATGTCTTCGAGCCGTCTCTAATTGTATTTAACCAAAAGATACTGGGCCAACTGAAAAACAGTTGTTTTTTTAGCCATCAGTAAAGATATAATTTTATAAAAGTATCGGACGTACTTAATTAAATTCTATTTGTGAATATACATATTTGTTTTCCAACATGAATTTAGGCTTTGCTTACTAAACTAGATAAATAAGGATCATAAGACAAGGTCCATGCAGTTCATGAAACATGTTTATAGTCCTTGATCCAATCAAGATATGTTACTAACATTGACCAATTGATTTCTTTTCAGATACCAATGTGATTACTCGTGAGTACACAACAATTATTAAGTTTCAGAAATGACTTGTTAGGTGGACACTAGAATCCTGATTGAGCAGCCACAACAGACACTATTTCACCGATCCGCATAAGCTCGCACTAAGCGTAACCCCTCATCCTCCCCCACCCATTCCCCATTCATCAATTAAATCCAATCCATCCAATCCAATACTATTTCAACTTTGAGGGCTGTTTTGTGGGTGTAGTCACCACGAGCATTGTTGAGGCCAAGGGCCTACGAACACGAAGAAGGCGATCATGGAGACAGAAGAGCCTGATTTGCGGCTCTAGTAGGTCTGGAGCGAATAAGTGTGACCCGACCAAACCCCACCTAGTCTCTTACTATACACCGCATTGCGCAACTCAGTGAGCCCACTTTGATTCGATTAAGACTAATGAAGCGTGTTATCTCTTCCAGTGAAGTGTATGTTTAAGGAGTCGCTGGCAAAGGAGGAGATCATCGATGTCGTTGTGGAGTTTATGCTGGGCGACAATCCTTCCTCCGCACTGGAGAAGCTCCGACTGGAGGGCAACACGGCCACCGTCTGTGGCAAGGTCTTTAAGAACGGGGAGCCCACCTACAGCTGCCGCGAGTGCGGCGTTGATCCCACCTGCGTGCTTTGCGTCAACTGTTTCAAGCGCTCGGCGCATCGCTTCCACAAGTACAAGATGTCCACATCCGGCGGCGGCGGCTGCTGTGACTGCGGAGACGACGAGGCCTGGAAGAAGGATCAGTACTGCGAACTGCATCTGGTCAGTAGCTTGCAAAGCAAGGCTATAGTTCATAGTTCACTTTAATTAAAACCAAGAAAACTAAGCAACTAATAATCCGAATTTTTCTTATACATTCATCTGTGCAGGCAAATCGCAAGAATCCGCTGGAGAGCAAGATCCTGACCGATGCAGTACTGGAGCGTGTTGAGATCTGCTTTGGGGCAATCCTCGCCTTCTGCGTGAGTTATCTTGAAATCGAGCCAAACGCCAGTCTACAGTGCCTGGATGGAAACGTGGAAGGCGGCCAAGTGGACGGAGCACAGTACTGCACTGTGCTCTACAATGATGAGTCGCACACGTTCGACCAGGTCATCCAGACGCTGACCAAAATTGCCAAGTGTCGGCCAAAGGACGCCATGGAAATCGTGGCGGCGATTGATCGCGAGGGACGAGCAGTGGTCAAATGCGATACATTTGAGGTGGGCTAAGAGACATAACTTATCCGCAGAAGCATTATTTATTTATCACGGTATCATTTTTCAGGAGTGCAACAAACTGAAGGTATCCATCGAGAACCAAATGATTCTGCCGACCTCCCTGCTGTCGACGGCGCGCAACAACCAGTCGCTCAGGACATCGGTACTGCACGTCGGGGCCGTGGCCTGCCAGCAGTTTGCCCTGCAGCTGCTCGGCTGGTTCCAGGAGTTCCTGGTGCGACACTACCTCTTCCGTAAGACGTTCTCCGAGTTGGTGCAGCGCAAGCAGGAGACATTCTGCATTCGCCACATCCTCGAGTACGACGTGAAGCTGTGGAAGACTGCGCGTACCTGCTGGCACCGCCTCCTGATCTCTGGCATGCTTATGGAGTATGACAACAAGATGATCCTAGCCCAGGAGTTTTCGCGACGCTACGCCACTATTGTGGAGGACTTTATCAGTGATGATCATGATCACGCCTTTTCGATTGTGTCGCTCAGCGTCCAGCTGTTCACGGTGCCCAGCATTGCCCATCATCTGATCGCTCATGAGGGCATCTTTGACAAGCTGCTGCACACGTTCTACCACGTTGCCATCGAGAAGTTCATCCGTAACAAGACGCTGCACTTTAGCAAGAACATCGCCAGCCTCACCTTCTTCAAGCGGGCCAACTACATCCTCTACGATCTGCGATACCTGCTCAGCCTAAAGCCGGATGTGCTGAGCAATGATCTACGGAACGGTTTCCTAGAAGGTAGGCACCGGCAACATGTTAAATTTGTAAGCCATTTAAGATAATTTACCCCATTTGTAACCCACAGGATGCCGAGCTTTGATGCGCGTTCTAAACGTGATGCAGGGCATGGAGTCGATGACCAGACAGACGGGCCAACATATGGACTACGAGCCAGAGTGGGAGTGCGCCTTCAACCTGCACATCAAGCTGGCCACGACCATCTCGCAGGTGATTGATTGGGCGTCCGGCGATGTGAAGCTGCTGCGTAAGCTCTACAAGATGACAATGCGGGCGCTGGTGAGCAACAGTTTTATTGTGGGTGGCGAGAAGGTCATGCAGCCGAAAAAAGTGGCTGGCCATGTAGCCAACTGTCTAGTTTACGACATATCAGTGCAGCCGGTGTCCATCCACTTGCCTTTGTCGCGTTTCTTCGCCGGAATCTATCTGCACTTGGGTGCCCACGATTTAACCTACGACGGGCTGCAGACGGAAACAGAAGCGTTGAGCATCAAGCTAACGCCCAGGGAGATTATAGAACCGGTTTTGTGCACCCAAGCAATGATCGCCCAGGTGGGCGCAGGACTATGGCGCCGCAATGGTTACACACTGCTGCACCAGCTCTACTTCTACCGAAATGTGCGTTGCCGCGTGGAGATGCTGGACAGGGACATAGCCTGCCTGCAGATAGGCGCCTCCCTAATGGAGAGCAACGAGTTCCTGATCCATGTGTTGAATAGGTTCAACACAATCCCCTGGTTACAGGAAAACTACTGGTCCATATTGTCGGGTAATGAAATGAACGATGACATCATTCGAGAGGCATCAATCTTTGACGAGTTCCTGGAACTGCTGATCGTGATCATTGGAGAACGTTGGATGCCTGGCGTTTCGATGGTGACCGAAGAGGATCGCCTGCGCAAGGAGATCATCCAGCTGTTGTGTATCAAACCCTACTCACACTCGGAGTTGAGTCGCGCCTTGCCAGATGGCAATAGCGGAAATAGCGACAACGTTTTCGAGGAAGTTATCAACACGGTGGCCGTGTTCAAGAAACCCGTTGGAGCCGACAGCAAGGGGGTGTACGAACTAAAGGAGCATTTGCTTGAGGAGTTCAACATGTACTTCTATCACTACACCAAAGAGGACAAGTCCAAGGCCGAGGAACTGCAACGGGAGCGCCGAAAGGCCAAGAAGCAGCTTGTCTGCTGCCCGCCACCAATGTTGCCAAAACTAACACCAGCCTTCACGTGAGTCTAAAGTGAATATGTCTTAATCCATACAATCTCTAATCTACTAATCTCTTCTAGATCCATGGCCAACATCCTGCAGTGCCCTGTGTTCCTTAACATCTGCGTGTTGATTATGGAAAGGGCTTTAAATACTTATAGTCGCTCCTTTACCGAATCCCATCTTCAAAAGGTATTTGTATTACATTTTACAGAAGTTTCAATTCTTCTAAAATTGCCATTCGTTTATTTCCCTACAGGTCCTTCACCTGCTGGGTTATGCCATTCAGGAGGAGCTTAGCGAGAACTATCCCTTCTTGAGCTTCTACGAGCGTTCCCAGGAGTACGGAATTCTGGAGAAGTTGGAAGAGCTCGCCCGCTGCCCGAGGGTGAGTCTAATCCCTAAAAGTTAAAAGTTCCACTAGCTAAATCAATTTGTATTATTTATTACCTATTACCCGGCCAGTTGGAGGCTCATTACGACTTTGTGCTGTGGACCATCGAGCGTTTCAAGCAGCTGCAGGCAAAGCAGGCTCCCAGTGATGGTGGAGCAGGACCCAGTTGCTCTCAGCAAAAAACCGGGGAGAAACTGTCACTCAGCGCCGAGGAGCAGGCGCGTGAGGAGAGGGAGAATCGTGCTCGTCTAGCAGCCGAGCGTCGAGCCCACATAATGGCCCAGATGCAGAAAGCCCAGAAGTCGTTCATAAGCAGCAATGCAGAAATGTTTGCGGACACCGAAAACGAAACGCGCAAAGAGTCAGCATCCACGGGTCCAATGGATTGGGAGGATATACCCTCCGAGGAGGAACAGGGAGCAGTGGGCCTTGAGTCGAACGTAGCCTGCTTGGGACCGCACCGCAAGATTTATCATGGCAGCGATGATACCTTCAAATGCATCCTATGCTTCGAGAACTGTGCCATCAGCCGTGGGGGCCGGCAATTGGTTAGCTCTGCCTTTGTCCAAACCTCACGTGTGATCTTCACTACGCCCAATTTGCGTAATAGTAAGAGCGCACTGCACATCAGTTGCTGCGGCCATGTGATGCACTACAGCTGCTGGCTGGAGTACTTCAGCAATGAGGAGTTCAAGGAGCTGCGTCGTCCGCACCGCAATCGTGCGGCCCTAGCCCAGACCGCGAACGTGGAGTTCCAATGTCCGTATTGCCGAACCCTAAGTAACACTATAGTACCGGTAACCGAAACGCTGCCCGCTTTTTCGGCGCCTCCTTCACCGAACGAAAGCTATTTACCATTGGACAGTTTCGTGGAGATGATGAGCACACTGGCCATCGAACTGGGTCACATGAAGGACCACGAATTGACAACACTTCCAAGTGTGTCCCACATTTTGCGGTTGTCTGGCGTGGTCGGTGGCATGGCTCAATACGAGCGGAGCGTGCAGCTCATCAAGAATCCTCCTAGGTTGCATGGTGACTACATGGAAGGGATAGAATTCCTTAAAAAAGCCCTGCTAAATACCATGAAGGTTCAGCACTCACATCTAAAGGTCCAACTAGGCATCGAAAATATCGAGATTGTAGCCATACTGTGGGATAGCTGCAGCTACACGCTGCAGGCCCTGGAGATCTATTTGTACGCGGTCGAGAAGCCATTGAAGGCCGAGCTGTCAATGCGCCACCAGAGCTGTGCCAGGAACTTGGTGAGGGCTTGCTCACGCAGCTCCGCCTTGGAATGGGAAAATGATGTTCCATTGCTTGCGTCGATGCGTACCCAGGCGGAGTTCTCCTCTAGACTGCTGGATACAATCTTTAATCATAGTGACACCAGTGTGCTCGTATGGGACTGCTTCCGCGTGCTGGTGCCGTTCCAGTTTGCAGTGCTCAATCTGATGGTACCCGAGATGGGTAAGTGTGAAAATCATTCATTAACCAATTGTAATTGACCAGATTGTTTCATAATTGTTCAGGATTTAAAACAATCATACCCAGCGGCAGCATGTTCGACTTTTACATCATGCAGACTATGTTCCTGGCCCAGCTCACCAAGGCGGTCCTCTGCTTTGACGTGAATAAGGAGAAGGCCAAACGAGCGGAGAAGACGCCCAATCCTGAACTTACACAATTGGATTACGTAGAGCAGCTACCATCAAGAATTCGGGACAACATGATCGACTTTTATCGCCGCTACAATATCCCAGCTAGAGTGCTGCAGAAGACGCAACAGAAAAAGCTGGAGGAGGAAGAATCGGAAGAGAATCAGGGTCATGTGCAGACAGTGGTGATACCCTGTGAATCGCATGATTTGGCCCTTCTTCTCGAGTACGTGCAGCGACAGATGAGCTCATTCCTGCGCTGCTCCTGTCTCTTCTATCGCTTTCTCACCGATGTGGATTTCCCAGACACGTTTCCCACAGATCAACCGGATCGCTTTGATCTGATGTGCCAGTACTTGGGTCTGGACCCCATGCTGGGTGTCTACTTTGATATGGAGACGGTATACGCCACCATGATGCACTCGTTTGCCTCGCATCCTCACATTGACCTTGAAGTGGAACAGCGTTGCCAGCCTGACGAACGAGGGGCGACGGACCTTCAGGTGGAGCCTTGCCTGCGCCCGCTGCCACGCTTGAAGGTACTGTGTGATGACTTCAGCGATTTGATCAACAGCGTCTCGGACATCTTCTGTCCGAACAACGAGCGCGAGGAGATGAAGACGCCAACGATGTGTCTGATATGCGGCTTAATCCTGTGTGGTCAGTCGTACTGCTGCCAGCCAGAGCTGGGCAGCATGCACTCGGTGGGCGCGTGCACTCATCACGCTCTCGCTTGTGGCGCCGAAGTGGGCATCTTTCTGCGGATTCGCGACTGCCAGGTGGTGTACCTGGGCCGCGGCAAGGGGTGCTTCGTCCCGCCGCCATATTTGGACGAGTACGGCGAGACGGATATGGGCCTGAGGCGCGGCAATCCGCTGAGACTGTCCGAGGCGGCTTACAGAAAGATCTACCTGCAGTGGCTGGGACATGGGCTGCACGGGGAGATCGCCCGTCTGAACGACAACGCCAATGTGGCGGCGGCGGCGCAGTGGCATCACATGTAGTCCTCCGCAGGCACCGAGAAGGAAGCAGGGGACAGGCAGCAAAATGGAAATGGCGGCAGTCTATGTGATTATTACATACTAACATTAGGAGAGCCTATTTTTACGTCTAAGCATTTTACTACTTATCCGTTTTGGAGAAGCGCTCACTCATCCAGCGAGCCAACCAGGCACCCAGCCAGCACCCCCATCCCACACAGTCAACGACACCAGCCACGAACACGCCATCACCACACAATCCTGTCCAGCGGCCCCCAAGCGGGAACTGTAACCATTGGTTGATTTTTTTTCTTATTAATTAATATTAATTGATAACAATATTCTTATTACTTTTTTGAGCTATCGTTAGTAAACTTGTTGATAGTTTGAGCGGCCCAGTGCCCTCCTCTAGTTACATATATGTATGTGTATACATATATGCATATGTATATATATATATATATAATCAAATGCTAAAAAATATAACAACTAGGTTAGATTTTTGCCAGCACTTCGAATGTTGTCGCGCAGCAACTAAAGAAGAAAATTACTTTAAAATAAAGGAAAAATAAGTATTTCCTGCTCTCTCCACTCTCTCTCGCTCGTGCTCATGCAGCCCCACTCGATGTATATATAGTCCCGAACTTTGAGTGCCGATCCTAACCAGGTTGAGATTTTTTTTTTTGGCGTTTGTTGAGTTTTTCGTTTAGTTAGTGTAAAAATATTGATACCGATTAAGAGTACGTCCAAAATTCGTAGTCGCGCCTCATCCCCCCCTTCCATAACTAACCCACCTCCCTCCACCCCCTCAAACAACACACCTCACACACCACTCCATCCGCCCACCAACCGCCTACGCACACACTGAAGCATACACCCTCTCTTTCAGAGCCCTGTTTGATATCCATCTCACTCTAACCCGAGGAACACGATAATATTAGTCAAACCATGTTTACTTGATCAATATACTTAACACCCTATACGACTATATATTTACATAATAACGCGTATATATATATGAATATATATATTATATATATTTTATATATATATATTATATATATTTTATATATATATATAATATATATATATATATATATATACATATATATATATATATATTATAGAAACATAACACGCATATTTCTTTTTATGTATTGTACAACAAACAAATAAATCGACTATGTAAGTGAAATTCAAGCAAAACAAAAACTAATGTTCTCGAAAAACATAAATCGTAAGGAAATGGATAATGAAACAGAAGCAAAACAAGAAACAACAGAAATAAATGCAACATTTTAGTGATATTCAAATGTGCTTGCGTTTTTAATGGGTGGTTTTCCAAATGTACGGTCTAAATGTTGTCGGAATGATATTTCGTCTTAAAGATTTTAGAATTTTTGAGATATGAAAGCTGCGATTGTTTGTCGATTGTTAAAAAATCCCTGCAGGCTGAAAACTGTTCGAAAAAAAAATGAATGTGATCTAAACTTTCAGTTGACAGTGAGAAGTGGTCTATATACAACTTTGCATTGATTGCCTCATTAATTTGAAATAAATAAACTGAACTTGATAGTTTAATTATATCGAAATAATCATTAGCAAATGAATTTTATTAATTTAATGGTTTCAAATGTAAGCAAACATTGAATAAATGCGAATCCAATTAAAAACATATACATATGTACGTATAAAAATTACAATTACGAAACCTTTAACTAGCCTAAAATTTGCTGCTCGGTGTGGCTGTGCCTAACTAATAGTTACCATACATATCTACATATGTAGATAAACACTAGATATGTCAGATATCGAGCTATGTTGAAGACAAAGGGCATATACCTAGTTATACAATCGTTTTTTCTTAAGCTTATATACAATTTGGTATTTGATTAAACGTGATTATTTACAGAAAAAGTGAAAAAAAAAAAATTGATTTTTTCCTTGGCTAATTCGAAATATTGGAAAATTCTCGAAATTGTTCGTAAAAATATTGCTAAACGTATATATTCCCTAATATTGCGAATAAATTCAGAATATCTACAGAAAAATGCACAAGACGGCGGTAAAATCTATGTTTGGCAGCTGGGAGAGGGCACTTCTACTTGATGATGATCTCCGCCGGCGGCAAGATGTTGTCCCTGTACAAGCAGTACCAGATGCTGGAGTACCAAATGGTGCGGTCCATCCACTCGCTGCCCGCCAGGACGTGCCCAATGAAGGGTGCATCGCGCGATCTGTTAGGAAGGATTATATTACACTATTTCATTCCAGTCAAATATGATGTACTATATATGATGTCCCACCTCATGATCTGCGCCTGCGTACGCTCCACAAAGGTGATGGCCCAGCTCCAGGGAAAGTCGCGTTTTCGCTCGCAGCCCAGGTACGCCGTGCTGCTCTGCAAGAAGATCTCCCGCACAATGGTCGTTTTATCATTCTTGTCCTTCTTGGACACCACAATCTTTCCATCCCGCAGCTCGCACTGCAGCGTTTTAAAGGTTTTCGTTCTGGAGTCGGCGAATCGCAGCTCCTTGCCGGGCGTTACGGTGGCTAGATTTTTCACCGCTCGCTGAATCTCGCACAGCATCTCAACGGGACGTACCACCAGGTAGTTGTGCTTGCGATCCTCCTCAGGCCAATAGGACCAATTCAGAATGACATCGAACACCTTGGTGTCATGGTGAAGCGGACGCTCTAAGCTGTCGTTCAGGATCACCTCGTACAGGGTCAACTGATGGGTGGGCAGCTGCATCTTGGCGGAGTATTCGCGGCACAGCTCGTAGGCGGTCTTCGTGGGCGATATGGTGGCATTCACTTGCGTCTTCTCCTGCCCAAAGGAAAACCACAGAGAGTTGGTAAAAACACATATTTTATCATTATTATATTTAACGAAATACCACCTCTGTTTTGTTTTCAGGATTGGGATTCAGGCTGATCCAGATCTTGATGTCCCCGGACTGCTTAACCGCATCCTTAAGCGTTTCGGCGGCCGCATAATACTTTTGCAGACATGCCAGCATGGCCTGCTCCCGTTTCTAAAAGGAGTATGATCCTAAATCATATATCACATGTATGTTTATTTTAAGTTTACTCACAATTTCATCGGCACTGCAGGGGAAAAGATTCTTGTAGAGCACAACTAGATCACTGAGCACATCCGCCTCCTTTTGTGAGTAGATTAGCTCGTCGCTCTGTGAATTTAATTATAATTTAAAACGAAATCTTTAAAATATAAAAAAAAACTACTATTTTAAAGCATCAGTTGGGTACTAATTCTTCTTGATATATGTAGGTATATACTTCATTGTAAATCTTTCGACTTTATGGATGGACGAGTTGCGTAATTTGTAGAAATTTCGCTTATATCATATAGAAATTCAATCCCTTTACCTTCTTGGCCAGCAACGTGGGACCCCAGATCATGGTTAGGTTTTGGACACTCATCTTGTTCTTGGCCTGCTGCGAACTAATGAAGACCAGATGACCCACGATTCGACGCAGTGTTTCGCGCTCGATGGCTGAGAGGCGGGCAAGTAGCTCCCGATAGATGGGAATCTTTTCGGTGGCCACCGCCAGCTCCGTGACGAAGACAAAGCTGTCCGTCAGCTTGCCTAGCAATCGTTCGGGTAGATCGCGCATGAAACGCTTAAGGACATTGGCCACATCGTGCTCATTGTATTCATTTCGGGTGATCTCCACATTAAAGGCGTCCGCGCGGAAGGCGCTCATCAGCTTGTGCATGGAGTTCTCCGATCCGGACTTGCGATAAATGCCCTCCGACATGGAGCCGTGGATGTACACAAAGTTGATGCACTTGTCCACAATGACGGGCACATCGTATCGCGTAAGCTGTTGATCGCCCAGCGAGAAGCCATTATTGTGGGCCACTTCGCGGATGATGTGCCTCCAGATCTTTGTCTCGCGTGCAGAACTCATGATCATGTAGACCGCATACGGCGGGCAGTCGATCATTAGCATGGGTCCGCTTTCCACGTGCAGATTGTCAATGGACTCGTCACTCTCCTTCAGCACTGTTTCAAAGTATGGGTTTAATGGGATTTTACGTGGATTAGTTTAAGGATCACCTCACCTATGCAGCGCGCTTTCCGCAGATCCATCTTCTCCACATTGCCGTTGGCCTCGCTTACAAAGATCAAACGTCGCTGGCTTTTGCGAAGCACCAACCAGGTGCCGCTCCACTCCGAGGTGATAGAGTTCTGCAGATTAATGGCATATGCATCCTGTCCAGCTAAATCCATCTAAAGAATGTACTCACCTTAAGGTAACACCATCCAGCACGGTAGTAGTGGCAAGTGTACTTCACCGGCAGGCTGTTGGTCAAGCTCTCCAGGATCTTTTGCATCCAGACGCCGCGTTCCGACTCCTTGCCCACGCCATACAGATGCGAGACACGCTGCTGCTTCACATTACCCGACGAGCTGCTGGTCATTAGAAGATTGGGATTGGATGACATGGTATCCCCCGCTCCGTTTCCGTTCTTTGGCTGTGACGTGGTTATCTCGAAGCAGTAGAAATGGGTAGCTGTGTCCGTGACGCGACTATTGCTCACGCATTGCAGCGTGGTGATCGTGTCCAGGGGTATCATTTCCCTGGGCGTCTTCATCTCCTGGTCGAGGAACGTCTGAAACTGGCGTTCCCTGAGTATGGCCTTGCGATTCTGCATCTCCTTGAGTATATCCTCCACGACACCGGATGGGAAACGCACCAGCGGACCCTCGTAGCGGATTAGCAAAGGCGATAAGCTCGGTCTGGGCACCATTTGCAGGGCCACCCGTACGTCGGACTGCCGCTGATTGGCTGCCCTGAAGCTGGCCTTTCGTTTCATGGCGTCCATTTTCAGTTTTACATTGGAGATGGCATTCATGGTTTGACGGAAGCGGGAGCCGATGGTGGAGCGATTCTCCTGACCGCCGGTGGCATCCTTGCTACCTCCAATGGCTTCCAGATATGTGGGTGGGCTGTCGCCTTCGATTGTGGGCGTAGTTTTAGAAGTGTTGGGTGTTACATCGGAACCTGATGCCTTATCCGGCACAAACCAATTGGTGCGGTTCCTTGAGGCACTGGCCAAGTCCACTGGTCCACTGGCCTTATTTGTCGACTCCGGCATTCGGCTGAGATAGGGCTTTGCTCGCTCCTGGTCCGAGTCCAGCATATTCTCCATGCTATCGCTCAGCAGACGGGCATTCTGGTGCACTATCTGCGGCTGCTGGGGCTTAGGTGATGTGGCGGCGCTCGTCGTGGGCTCTTCCTCGGAGGTGCACATGCTCACATCGTCCTGCTCCGCCTTCACCGTGCCGTAGGTGTCCTCCTCCAGCAAATGCTCGAGCAGCAGCAACTCATTGCTTTTGTTGGACCTGGCCAGGGTCGAACTCTTGCTGCTCAGCGGGTCGAACTCTTCTATGAGGGCCTGCGGCAGGGGAACTCCGCCCACAGCTCCTTCGCAGGCATCCAACTCCGAATCCTCGGTGATGCAGGCCAGCTGCTGCTGCTCCGCCACCTGGTTGGGGGTCAGCACATTGCTGCGACTGCTCCCTGCTGTGGCCATTTCAAAGAGCTTGCCGTATGTTGCCTCCTGATTGGCATACACCGGTTCGGGCGAGGAGCTCCCCTCCTGTTCCTCATCCCCATCCTCCTCCACGTTCTCGTCTTCACCGTAGAACTCCCACGAATCGCTGCGTTCTGGTTTCGGTGTCTTGGTCTCCGCCTCGGCATTCTTGGCGGAGATCAGCAGGGATTCCTCGCGCTCTGCGGCCGCTGCAGCCCGATTGAGTTCCTCCAGCTGGGCAGAGTCGACGGGCGGACGTCGCAGTTCGATGTGTTCGTAGTTCTTCCGACGCTTCTGGCGCACCGGCGGCTGCAGTGCATCCATGCGGAACTGCTCCGGTTGCTGGGAGAGGCGGGGTGGAGGAAAGGCAGGCATGGGCAGTCGCGGCGACTCGTCGCCATTTGAGGAGCTGCTGCTCAGCTGCCGCTGGTTGCGCAACTGCACCAATTGGGCAGCCTCCTGGGCGAGATTCCTGGACATTGGCGAGTCACTGGGCGAGGGTCGTGATCGCAGTGCCTCATCGTAGCTGGGCGGTTTGCCTTGCGTTTTAGGCACCTCATAGCAGCCGTCGTCCTCCTGATCCGGATCCGGCCGCAGATAATTATCCTTTTGCAGCTTTGCCTCGTTTTCACGCAGATCCGGGAGACCACCGTTTCGGTTCAATGGACTCGAGAACTGGATTGTGCTGAAGACCTCCGTATTGGGCATCGTCTGCCGCCTGTCCAGATCCATGTCACCCGATCCTCCTGGCCTTCCGCCTATGCCTATATCCGTCTTGTCCTTATTCCTGCCAAGACTGAAATTGGAGCCGAATCTCTTGCTGGCGTGCTTCAAACTCCGGCCAGCATCCGCTCCGATGGTGCTGATTGCCTCCGTGGAGCTCTTGAGGTTCCTGTCCAGTCGCTTCTTGGCTCCCTTGGCCTTGAACGTAATCCGCTCGCCGATGGCTTCTCCCAGCAGCTTAGATGTGGTGCCCAGCGATCGAAGCAGGTTACTAGGGAGTTTAAGGAACACAATCTATTAGATATTTTGACTTTCAGTCTAAAGACTATTCCATTCCCTGTTAAGTTAGTGGTTAAGATCCAAGGAAACATCAAGCTAAAAATGTTAGACCACAAAAATCTTATTGTTCCAGAGATTGAATATGGGAATCAAACCAAACCAAAACACCACTTATCATTCGAAGAACACGAAAAGAAATCCTTCAAGGATTTCCTATTATAAATTCAATACTTAGATTTAAATTATTTCAATATATGAAGAGTGGAAATCACACCAAAACCAATAAAATCCTAAAAAATATTACTTGACATTTACCAATATGCCGCAGTTATAACTTTGCTTAATATTTTTAAACAATTAAGACTAAGGCACCCGACAATACCTTTCCCATACACGATTCCCTACCGACTGATCTTGAAAACAATTGTCGACCGCACAAAACTCAGATTTCGGTGTGAAAAACGATCTTAAGACTTTCCGCTCTACTATTTTTAAACAATTCCGCTTGTCATTGATCTTGAACAGACGCCGGGCTATTTATAGTGACGAATCCCTTGATGGGCCCATTTATATTCACGGTTGGACAGGGCGGCGGAAGTGATCTTGAGGAGACGCACCTCGAAATAGAAGGACATGGAGTTCCGCAGGGAAGTACATAAATAGGAGGGGATGCTATCAAACTGGAGGCATAATTGTGCCCAAATGTGATGTGTAAATGATTAGTGAAAACAGCTGTTTCCATCACAGGAAGCTAAAATAAATCGTTTCAGTTCTACCAAACTCAGAAATGTCGCTGTTAAAAATTATTTATCTAAATCCAAAGTACCCACAGAAAAATGCCAACTCTGTGATAAACTCTCGATAAGAAATGGTCGCCAAAAAAAAAAAAAAAGCTCAATAAACCAGATAGCAATTCTAGCAAATTTGTATAGTAATGCCGAAGCAAAAATGTGATTATTTAACGATGTGTGTTTTGGCTTCAAATGTTTACCTAAATGCAATAACATTTTGTTGTTTGATGTTTAAAAAATTATTGTAACCACAACCGCAAATAAAGAAAACATTTATAGAAGTTGAACTACTAAAAAGTGCAGTGAAAAAAAAAAAACATAAAAGAACTCAGCAAATACCAAATTTAAGAAGTTTCATATAATTAAATTAAAAGTGAAAATGATTTTAAAAATTATTTTTCTCCGTGCATAAACTTTTATAAACATTTTGTGCTATCTACAACCAAATTGACTACCCAAAAATCCACTTATTAACATATATACTGTGTATTGTTAGCTTCCATTTCACAGCAACAAAAAATATAAAGGGGCAACCCATCGGAAAACTAAGGAAAGTGCAGGACAAAGGGTAGAAATGATGGTCAATGGTTTACTTGTCATCGTCGCCATCTTGGCTGCCGGAGGACTGTTCTGCGGAGGAGGACTCTGCCTGTGGATGGTGCCCGTTTGGATCCGGGTGATCCGACTGCGGAATGGATGAATCGACGGCGTCTACGTACCCGGGTGACTGCGACTTGAACTTGCCGCTGTGGGAGCTCTCGCTGCAGTCCAGTGAGGCGTTGGACGCGTACCGCGATTCTTCCCGATCCTCGCCAGCTTTGCCTGATGTCTGCACACTGGTGGTGGACAGCTCGCTGCAGATCGAGGCACGCTGGTCGAGCAGGATGTTGAGTGGCTTGGGTGGAATCTGTGGCGCCGCTCGCAGAATCCTCAGTGGCACCTCATCGTCCGGTTCCGGATAGGGATCCTCCGGCTCGCCTGCTGGTGGCAATCGCTGGCGTGGAGCTGGCCTTGGTGTCGCATACATCGGCTCCTGGACATTCTCATTGGCATCCGGACCGTAGATCGGCTGCTGACTATCGGAGTTGTTCTCCTGCAGGATCAACTTGTTTTGTCCACTCGATGGCAGCTTCTTTTCCGCACAATTGCCGTGCAGATTCTCCGCATTAATGTTGAGTTTCTTAATGTTATTGTGGTTGATATTGTTGCTGGGACTATTGGGCCTTCTGATCTCGATATTCTCGTAGTTGGCGGGACGCAGCTCTGGATAGAGGCGGCGGGGAGCGGGCACAGGACGCGCCTGCTCCATGGTGGAGCCTAGAGGATAGAGATAGAAAATCGGGTTAAAACTGTTTGTAACAAACTAATTAGAACCGAAAGCATTTAATGTGATACATAATACCTGAGTAGATATGAAAACTTGAAATTTTTAATCTAGGTAAAGAGACAATCCTCTCTATCCCTAAGGACCATAGGTAGCCGTTAGGTTATCCCAACATCTTTTGGCTCAACATATTTGTGACCTATTGACCTTAAAAGTTACCTGATTAGGATAGCCGAAGGATTTAAGCCCTGTGAGATGACTTAATCCGTACATTATTTACTCTTACAAGTATCCCCTTGGAATTTCAGTAGTTACCTGCTTGAGTTTCTCAGGTTACCTCTTGTACTATATAAGTCTCGAATTCCGCTTGACACCTCACACTTCTCACCAGTTAACTGAACACTCGACATGTCCACGAGCCTCTTGGAATTCTATCAATCCTCACTGATTTTCTGGAGCCATCTGATCCATATAGTGCTGCAGTTCATCCAGACCAACTGCTGGAATCACATCACACAGAAGGAGCAGCAGCAGGAGGAACTCAACGAACCCTGTGCCATCTCAAAAACCATGGACGCCTTCGTGGAGGAGCAGCAGAAGCGGGTGCAACGGAAGGCCCAGGAGTACGCCAAGGTGGAGCTACTGCATCGCCTGCTCGTCCAGCAGCAACTGCGGGAACTGGAGCAGCGCCGACTCATTCGATTGGCTCTGGCCAGGAGGCGACTGGACTACTCCAATTAGACTAGCAGTGCAATTAGCTCATAATTTATTTAGATTTATAATTTACGCTTAGATTATGCCCAAGTATTCGCAATTTTTAAGTGGCCACATAATTAAGTGCCAACGAGGCAAATGCAAATAAAAAAATGCAGAGTGCGGAAATTAAAGACACGTGTTTGCATTTTTTCTCGAACGACCAACAAGGTTCGCCTCTTCGATCATCATTAGTTTTTCCCCCACTCACAGATGCGCTTTCACTTTCCGCTTTCAAAGTCAGCGCTTTTCAGTCGATTATTTATTCAGTTGGATTGAAACAGAGATTTGAATAAACAATATACAAACTGCCCGAGTGCAATTATCAGCACATTTTCAACGGCGAGCTTAGAAAGTCGGATAGAAAACTAACAAACAACGATAAGTTTCAAATTCAATAAACAAAGTTTGCAGTTCTGTGGAATTTGATAGATAATATGCCCAAAAGGATGTAACCTGACCATCAATAAGTTGCTTTAGGTTTACTGAAAACAAAGCAAAGCATTTTATGTATTCAAAGCAACCACACACATTATCCTTTACTTGAGGTAATGGGTATGCAATAGTCGAGCCAAACGACCGCAGTGTGCTCTCTAGTTTTTACGTTTATATAATATAGTAGACAATAGCTTAATGCACCCAACTACTCCCAAGCATTGTAACTCTTACGACCGAAGCATCTGGCATTTGAGAGTTTTTACATCACTGCTCCATTGATGATCTTAATTTCTTGGGCCCACCCATTGCTACGCTTTCCTCCCATTGCAGTTCCCTGAACTTTTCAACTCTCGACAGCGTCTAAAGTGGACCAGACCCCACCAGATCGGATGGAATCGGATTGGATCGCTTGGCATGGAATTGCAGAGAGTGGACCATCTGGGCATGCCGGGAATTGCTGTCGTTGTCGCTTAAGTGGTCGCCCCACTTCAAATGGGAGTTCTCCTCCACTCCAGCAATAGTCCACTTCCCTCGGCCTCGATGATTTTGTTTATAAGCGTTTAAAGTTTAAACGAACCCATTGTTGTGTTTATTGTCGCCGGGGCACTTCTCTTTTTTTATATTTTTTTGCATATTGCGCTGGATAAGTTGGATGAATGAACTTGATGGATGACTCACATTAGATCGGACCCTAAATTATTTCCCGGGAATATCAGCTAGACCTACTACTATGCCGCCTGTCGCGTCTCTTCCTCGATGATTAATCGAATTTCAAATTTTTACGCTCTCACACCAGGGGATATATATATATATATATATATACTCGAATCGACTCGCATAGTAAAGCGAGTGCTGACCAAGTGAATCAATTGTTTTGCCACACACAATCACGAATACGAATCCACATTCAATTACCCAATTCTGTGACCATGTGGACTATCCACAGTGCGTTTCATAGACGTAGGGCATTATGGTTTTCCTTTTTATATGAAATTGAAACTTATTATGATTGTTTTATGTATTTGTAATAAAACGATCTTAACTCTCTCCATGTAACAAAATTTAAAAGACATGTGTTAACTATTTGCTCTTCAATTATTGTCCCCATAGATATGACTGAAATGTGTCACACTTTCGTGTGGTGAGATACTCGCGAATTGTACCCAGTGCATATAGTCAGTATAGTATAAAACACTCTCTATATACACGTTCTGTCCAGATATCGTTCGTATTTATAGTGGCTGGGCAAAAAGAGCGATAACAATGACGAGCCACCCAAGAGTGATAATTATATAGAGCTGAATGCCAGTTTACATCATGAATGACCGGCCATAGATGGTGGTGTGCAAATCCTTGGGATTATATGGTAAACTTGATAGGCAAAGCATAACTCTGGATTTATCAATGGCAGCAAAAAGCAATACCTATCTATATATGATAAATATGAAACTTAAAGTTCATATACTATTTTCTGCAAGGAATATTTTCGATGAAGAGTTTTGAGCTTAGATAGCGACAAACATGGCCATAAATCCATCTTGGAGTGTCATTTAAGCCAATTTTGATTTATGTGTATATACATTCATATGTATCATATTTCGCTGATTTGCTCCATTATTTTGCGCAATTATACGATCTAATAGGGCTTACTTCCGTTGCGATAATATTTGGCCAAGCTAAAAATGTATATATTTCAAAATATACATATATGCATGTGCAATATGAAAACGCTTGTACTTAATTCATATTTATATGTTTGCATGCAAATAAAATGATGCATTCATGCGCATTTGCAATTGGATAGTCATTTATTTATTCGCATGAATCACTTGCGTTCTCCCCTTGCGTTTTTATGCATTTCTTCTTTTGTTGCATTGTTATTTTGCTAATTACAGCAGTTTCCATGGACCAAGAGCAATGGCTATATGATAGTGCACTGAGAAAAATATAATGCATCTAGTTTGCATGTCAAATATGTAATATTTTCAGAATCATTGATAACACTTTGATACGTGTTTTGATAATACTTGGTATAATATTGGAATAACTGAAGTTGCGAGTGCAGAACAGATATAGATAATGATATTTTCCCTGTGTATCTATACGTATTCTCTGATTCTGATTCACAGACCGCGTTTGAGCTTTGTTTTTGTTTATGTTTATAAGCGCGATAAGAGCGGCGACAGTAAAAATAAGCTGAGTTAACTGTTCGTCCCTCATTCCGGGATCGTATTCATGGTGCAAAAAGTACAAAACTGAAACTGAACTGGAGGAAATGGGCACAGATAGTTCCACACTCGACTTAACGCTTCCATGGCCCCAATTATATAAGACCAGAGAGTGCGAAGAATCAGAGGGGGGCAGTGTGGGGTTAAGCGATCTCGCGACTCGATTTCCAAGTTGTTTGACAACATTTTTTGTCGTATGTAAGTTGCCATCGATTTGTGATTTGATTTACACACAGAGAAACGAGAAGACAGGTAGACAAAGAAGAATCCACAAAGCGATCGTTAGAGGGTAAAGGAAATCCCAGACACTTGATTACCTGGACTATCACGAGGGGAATGCTAAGCGTGCAGCTATTCCGTTCATATGTAAGTATTTTTGCCCACAAACTACGTTTAAATAGGAATCTTTAGGTGTATCTACTGAAGGGTTACAGATTTATGGTCATTTACCATATTGTTTTGACAAACCATTTAGTACACTCGAACCATTTACACAAACCATTTAGAACACTGAAAGCTATTACATAAGTAAGCTATAGTCTTTGAAGAAATGGTAGATTACAGCTCTTCCCATTTAATATAAATATATTGTAGATAGAATGAGCAGCTAATATTCTCTTTTAATGATCATAATGTTTGCGGATCATAGATACATTAAGCTCTAAAAATCCAAATATTTGTCAACTCACGAGTTTGTTTATTTTTTTACGTACCCCAACGAACGTATGCATAGTGTACTTTATTTATTACCATAACTAAAAGATCTTGAGAGGCTTTTATTTATTTAGCCCGTTTTTCGGACTTTTCGCCTGGATTGATCGATTATTTGGTTATTGATTCTTCTGCGAAAGTCAAAGGGAAAAGCGCATCCAATCGGAGAATGTGTGTCGGCTGTCTTAATATGTTTATAATTGACTTAATTGCCAAACAATTAAGAACAGCAACAAAATGTGTCAAACGGTGGAGAGAAAGAGAGAGGGGGGAGAGCGTTGGAGAGATGGAGCGGAGAGGCGCAACAGGTGACACCTGTCCCGCTCGCACAGTCAGTCTATCGCCAAATGGGAGCGATAAGCAGTTAGAAGCGAAATATATGTATGTCAAAAATTATCATAAATACAGAACACAGCAATAGGGATATTATAAATTTAGGAAAAATTATTACATTAAACGCATTAAACTTACATGCATAGGTGGCAAAAACACTAAATTAACATATTATGAAAAATATATATACATATACTAACGAAAAGTTTTTAAACATTTAAATGTTTAATGATTAAAATTCACAATGTTATCAACATTGCCGAATTTCGCTTTATTTACATTTAATTTAGATATTACTATTATTTGGCACATAGCTGTCTCTAAAAATTATCAGCCCACCAACACAGACACACAGCCCGTATATAAACACGGATTGATTAGAACGCATTGGAGAGAGAAGAGACCATTGAAAATCGAAGCCCGCAGAAAAAGAGATCGCGAAGAAACCGCGGCTTTCAAATAAAAATAATAAAAATCGCTTTTACCTTTCGCTTTTGCCTTGTTAAAAATTTCGTATGCAGTTTATGCGTGGTCAACTTAACTTCGTTTTATGTTCACAACACACACACACAACCAGAGCACAACAATAAAAAACAAAACAAAGAGTGTGAGAGAGAGGGAGAGAGCGGTGGGCGAATAGTGTCTGCTAAATTGCTAAACAGATTTCCCACACATATCGATATTGCACTGATATTTTACGGCCGCAACTTGTTGACACATTTCCACAAACATTTCGGCCCAGTTTGCAACACCTTTTTTATTTGTTTATTTATTTACTATTCTTGCGGAATGAATCACTTGCGGAATGTCTCACACACACATACGCGCGCGTACGCATTGTTTGCATCCGTCTCTCTCTCTTGCACGATCGGTGTCTTTATTGTTGTTGGCTTCAAAAGGGAACAACAACTATTCGCTAAGCAAAAGTTGACAATTCGCGGATGGAAAAGTCATGACCAGAACAAGATTCTTTGTTTTGTCCCCAAAGCCCGCTTTCCGAACCGGATTTTCCGATCCGAACGATCTGCGCCCGATCGAAAAATACAAATGCATAGTGTAATATAACGGGGCGCGCCTAGTGTGACCGTTGGTGAAAAGACGGGGATTGCCTGCAAAAATGATACTAGCTATTAATTTTAGTTAGATGTAACTCCATACTTATTTCTTGAATACTAACTTTCCTTCTGTATAGCTGAAGAATTTTATATTAATAGGTGGCTTAAAATTATCTCGACATGAATGCCAGATTTCAGTTTTTTGCCACTAATATCAAGCAACTGGAATTTAGCGGATTTTACAATTTAAAAAGCACCGCCCAAGGTAAAATCATTATAGCGCTTTGACTATATAAACTATATAAATTTAGTAAAATTGTACGCACTGCCAGCTATCGATAGCAAGTAATCGGCTGGTCGTGATGAAATGGATAAAATTGCTTCCACACTCTGGTAACACTGCATTGTATACCAGAAAAAAATGGTATTAGCAGCGAAAAAATCAAGTAAATAAAGAAAAAATCAATTAAAAGTGCGCCATTCTAAAGGATCATCCCAAAATATTCGATCATCAATATCATATGCTTAAGAATCGGCCGGAAAATCCGACACCGAACTATTAGGCTAGTGAAAAAGTGCAAAATAAACATTCGCCCAGTGGAGGGGGCCATTCAAAAAAAAAAAACACTAGAGTCTTCCGAAAATACACATATTATACCACACGGATCGCTTTGGATCTACAATGGCCACCAGCGAGATCTCGAGCTCCAATGAGCGGCACTACTACGCCAAACTGGAGGCCATCAAGGACATCAGGGACAAGACGCTGTCGCTGGAGAAGCTCAAGGTGCGGATCATCAAGGAGGTGAAGCTGAGCGACGACGAGGAGAAGTGCCTGGAGGAGTACCGCAAGGAGATGGAGCACCTGCTCGA
The DNA here is from genome assembly GCF_016746395.2 of Drosophila simulans. NCBI lineage: Eukaryota > Metazoa > Arthropoda > Insecta > Diptera > Drosophilidae > Drosophila > Drosophila simulans. The sequence continues at coordinate 16,393,866 of NC_052525.2, read as the reverse complement.
GGAGAAAATGTCGCACGTGGAGGAGCTGCGCCAGATCCATGCGGACATCAACGACATGGAGAACATCATCAAGCAGACGAAGGAGAACCAGACGCGCTCCTTCGACATGGCCAATCGGGTGTACGAGGAGTACCTGGCCCTAAAGTACCAGATTGATCACATGCGCCGCGACTATCTCGGACTAAGCCCGCTGCGAGATCTGCACGAGGAGGAGGGCAGTCCCATTTCGAAGGATCGCTTCCAGACCAACTTCCTTAAGGTGGCCGCCCAGTCGGCGGCAGCAGCAGCTGCTGCAGCTGCGGCGGCGGCCTCGGTTAATCAGAACTCGTCGCTGGCCCGTCCGCATGCCCGGCATCCTCTGATGCCGGAGGCCACGGTCACCGCGCTGCCAACTGGCGGCGGACAGGGCGGCGTTGGTGGTGGCGGCGCTGCAGGCGGTGGCGGAGGATCTGTGGGCGGCGGAGGCGGCGGTGGCGGCAATCCTGGACACGCCTTCATGCCACCCGCACCGCCGGGAGCAGGCAGTGCTGCTGCCGCCGCCGCTGCTGCTGCAGTGCGTCTGGGCAAGGGTGACTTCTCAGCACCACCGCCACCGCCGCCGCCCAGCAATCGACTACAGCAATCGCCCTCGATCGGCATCGGCCACCATCCCTCGTTCCGCTCCGACTTCAATGTGAATCTCCGCCAGCAGCCGCCGCCCATGAAGTCCTGTCTGTCCTGCCACCAGCAGATCCACCGGAACGCGCCCATCTGTCCGCTCTGCAAGGCCAAGTCTCGCTCCCGCAATCCCAAGAAGCCCAAGAAGAAGAACAACTAAGCGGCCACCGTTCAAGACCAGCAACTACACTCATCTTAAGTCCGGAGCTGGTTCCGGAAACTTAGCGCACTAAATCGAATGTTTTTTTTTTTTGCCTCATCTATTTATTATTAATCCCAATGGAAAGTATTACAACGACGCAAGGCGGGTGTGCTCGTGATTGTCGGAGAAGTTTTAAAAGAACGTCAAGTAACTGCATGAATATTTTATAAATTATTAGGGTATTTAAAAATCTCTGAACAAATTATTCACGACAGGCCGGCCATTAACAAATTCTCATAACAATTTTAGTTGGTAAACCCAATTTGGTTTTTATTTTTACTATAATCATAGGCTAAGTATTTTTTAAAAGCTCAAATAACGTGTCAAATTATCGAGAACAAAAATTTTGTTTATACATGTAAGCCATGCTAAATATGCAACTATGTTATATTTAAGCAGCAAAAAAAAAACACAAATATCAATAAAAATATTTCATTTTTAAATGGGTTTTTTTGAAATAGATTTGAGTGTATAATGTGTATTTTAATACAATGATTATAACTGATGTTTATACATTTGCATTATTTTTTATCCAATTTTACATCTTACATTTGCCATACATCGATTGTGATCTAAAAAGTATTGTAAGTATACAACGTACTAAAATTCAGATCCATGGTATTTTGGCCCGTCCCTGCACTTGGTCACACCTAACTTCAGCCGAGCAAAAAGTTCGGATTCTTTATTCAATATTTTAATCCAGCCCGCAAAACAACAAATTCGTATTTGTTGCGACAAGTCTCGTTGTTTCAATTGCAATTTTAGTGAAACATAGCAACAACCAATTTAAATTGAGCGCATCAGTGCATTTGGTTTTCTTCTTTTTTTTTTTGGTTTTTGTGGATCAGTTTGTAGTTTTTGTTCTTGTTGTCGCTGCGTGCGTAGAATTTGTGAAAAGAGAAAGTTCTGCGCCGCGTCTTTCTCCGCCTCTCTTTCTCCAATTCTCCGCACAGTCGTGGCCAAGAAGTTGCGCCTGCGCAGCGACAATTTCACAAGAAATCGAGGTCGATCGCAAGTGGGTAAGTGTCTTTCACGGAAAGTGATGTTTAAAGCCTGTAACTAAAATAATAATAATAAATTGTATATCTTCGAAACTCTTTGCTGTTGGTAGTCTTTGTAAGAGATTTCTTTATTCGTTAGTTTGAGCTCGTTATTGCTTAAATGTGTTTGAAATACAAAAAGCTTATCTTTATTCAGTTAAATGTGCTACATCAAATCGTGTTACTTTACTTAAAATTTTTATAGGTATTATACATATATTATAATATATTGTTGTGTTGTATATGAGATATGCTTGTTATGTTAGATATGGACGATTGCTCATCGTGACACTATTTTATATTTTAATTTATACACAATTATGTATAATAACTTTTTCATAATTGCTGTTTTTAGAACAATATTTAATGTTGTACTACCAAAATGCATATGGTTATTATGTTATGTTGTTTTTTTTATGTTTTTCTCTTTCCATAATATTGTTAGTAAAACTACTTTCGAATTATTCCATTTATCATCACAATTTTGCACCCTTCCCTTGCAGTAATCCGTTTGGAACACCATGGGCACCACGCAGACAGTATCTCCAGTGGCTGGAAAGGATAAGACCAACGATACCTCCAAAGGATCTCCTTCGAAGGCTAAGTCCAATGGCCAGGTCCAAGGCAAGACCAAAAACAAGGAGGTCAACGCTCTGCCGCCCCAGAAATCGGTGGTCATCGCCTATCTATGCTGGCTTTTCGGCGGAATCTTCGGCCTGCATCATCTGTACCTGCACCGCGATCGCCACGCCTTCATTTGGTGGTGCACCCTGGGTGGCTACATGGGCATTGGCTGGATGGGCGAGCTCTTCCTGATCCCCGAATATGTGCGGGATGCCAACGAGGATCCCAAGTTCGTCAAGATGTTCGTGGCCAAGCTGCAGGCGTATCCGAAACCGCCGTACTCCTCGAAGAGATTCGTGGGCCAGGTGATGATCGGCCATCTGTTCGGTCAGGTGTGCTCCATGGCCATTCCGGAGACGCTGGTCGGCGGCTGGGATCTGAGCTTCCTGCACTGGGCGATACCGCTCTTTGTTTCCCTGGGCGTTTGGCTGGTGGGCAACATTGGCCGCGAGCAGGGTGTATGGTGGCACTGCCTGCTGGCCGCCTATCTGGCGTATCCGGCCAGGTATCTGATATACGACGAGACCTACTCCCTACTGCTCACTGGTCTCGTGGCGGCACTGACCTTCGACGGCTTGTCCAAGCAGTGGCGCAGGACTCCGCCACGAAGGGGAAGCCCCGGTGAGAGGACCTTCAAGCTGACCACCGCCGTGATCATCTACTGCGCCTTCTGGGGCAGCTTCCTGTACTTCAACGGCACCATTTCGGACGAGGACGGCGGCGAAGTGCCCATCCACGAGGCCATCCATAACTTCTTGGCCTCCGCCTGGTGGACAGATCTGAAGCAAGCCCTGCAGGACACCTATAACTATGCGCAGCATCACGGCTGGTACGAGACCTGGAAGGAGGTGTTCGAAAGCATGGACGTGGATGGCGAACGCAATTCATACAAGGTCTTGGGCGTAAGTGCCACCGCCTCGCAGGCAGAGATCACCGCTGCGTACAGGAAGCTCTCCAAGGAGTACCATCCCGACAAGGTCAAGGACGAGGGCTTGCGGGCCCAGGCCCACCAGCGCTTTATCGAAATCCAGCAGGCGTACAGTGTGCTCAGCAAGATCAAGTCCAATCGGCGGCGCAAGAACAAGCAGTACCAGGAGGAGGAGGCCATCGTCCTTTGAGCGGAGCACTCCTCCATCTAGTCTAAGTATTTATAACGACTAGGAACTAAGATTCATTAAATGCGATTAATTAAAGCAATAGTACCCAAATGCTGCTAGAGCACATATTGCGAATTCTCTAAATGTTATTCATATTAATTAGCTAATGCTGTTCACCTGTATTTGTTTCCACATGTATTTATTACCATAAATCTGCGTTGTTTATTGTCAAGACTGCGTTAAAAAATATTAAAGCACCCTAAAATACATTCAAAACACCAAATGCTAATCAAAAATTTCATTTTACTGGGTATCTATTAGTCGGTCAATCGGTCGAACTGTGCGCACCGTCGATGCGAGTAGAAAAAATAGAAAATTAGTTGCGCTTACGTGTCGTCCGTTAAGAAAATGCCTTTAACTTATTGCCGCGTGACCGGCAAAACATTACCAAATCACGTTTCCCTTTCTCAGTGAAAGAATTCATTTTAATTAGATTTATATTCATTTATTTATTTTATATATTTTACATAATATAATGAACTACTTACGAGACTAAGCAAAAAAAAAAAAGAAAAATATTTATTGTAATTTTTTTCTCACAAATTTGTTATGTGCGTGTATTTTTTCATTAATATTTAAGTAAAACGTTTAAATAAAACGAAAAAAATGTATATATATCGTTTTGTAGATGTGTTTATGGTATATCATTAGATTTCACTTTAGTATTAATTGCCATCGCAGCGAGTTTGTTGAAGAAGAAGAAAAATCAAACTCGAAATCGAAATCGAAAAACAAAAAATCGTAAAAATAGGGTTTACGAAAAAAATATATAAACAGGAAACAATAACTCGCTTAATTTTAGTTTAAAACATAATACTGAGCAAAAAATGTGTATATAACATTTTGCCTACTAGATTTTTTGCTTTTTTGTTTAAAGATATTTTTATATATTAATTAATTGCTTTTCGTTTTGTTTGTTTTTCCATTTTTGCACTGATCCATCGAATATATATATTTTTTAAATATATATTTCATAAGGGCCAGTATTTTTAAGCTTTACAAATTTGACTATTTTTATATATTTGTTTTTTTTTTTTTGTTGTGACTGTTTTTTTGTGTTTCGTGTGGGCGTGTGTAGATTATCACGTTTTCTTTTTTCTTTTTCAAAAAACAAAAACTCAATTACAAAAAAAGAGGGGTATTACAATTTTCGTATAGGGATAGACTATATTTAAAATACGTTTTAAAATAAAATAACAATTTGTTAGGCATCGTACACACACACACTGCTGCAGTGTGTGCGTCTTGTATATAGGTGTATAGGTGTGTGCGTTTTTTTTTTTGTATGATTGTGCGGTACCAAGTTTTTAAGAACGCCCCTTTTTTCAAATATAAATGTATCGATAGTAAACTGCTCTTGAATATCAAAATGCATATTTCAGAAACTGTTTGTTTGACTTTCATTCAGCAAATAAAAAACACTTGCGATTTTAAGTCGATCGATTATATCGATTTTTTCGATAGGTCTCGATTGATTTATATTTGAAAACAGGAAGTCCGTTTCAACCGAGTACGAGTGTGCTTACACCTAGACTAACACACAAAGGATTTGCATTTCCGGGGCTTCTCACTGCCTTTGCATTCAATAGCATTTCGCTCTTTTCGATCTCTTCTCTGTATGTACAAACTAAAGTTAAGCCAAACTCCGTTGGACTTTGAGCTAAATGGTTTTTCTCTTGCAGGATCGGGTTTTCGTGGGTGAGGGGTACAAATGTTCTACTACAAAACTACAACCACAAAAGTATGCAACGCGTCTCGACCTTCAATCGGCACTGGTTGCTTATCGATCGCGGTGCGTATTTGTCTATCGATAGTTATGCTAGTTATCATTTTATCGATAGAGCTTTTCGTCTTGTTTTTCAATCTTGTCTTTTTTGCATTTAAATCGATAAAGCATCCAATCAATTCTGCTTCCTTCTATCGATATCTTGATGGAATGTGGGGTGTGAGGGGCTTGTGCGGTGTTTTTTTTTTTGTGTTTTTGTTTTTGGGGTATCCTTGGGTGAGAATAAAACATTTACAGGCGCGTGACCACAATGTCCTCCTCGAGATCGTCCAGCTCGTCGTCGGTCTCCTCGACGCCATCTGCTCCTGCCTCGGCGGCGGCCAAAGCGGCGGCTGCTGCGGCGGCGGCGGCCTCCTTCTCCTTCTCCGCGGCCTCCAGCTTCTCCTGCTTCTTGAGCTTGCGTTGCTGGAATAGGAGATGATATTAGGTTTCGGATGTATATACATTTGATAGCCCACTTCCGGGGATATTCGAAGTGGGGTTTCTCAAGGAAAGTCTAGATTTAATTCAATTCTTTTCTTTTTAAAAATTGTTCTCATCATTTTTTTATAGATCTTTTAGAAACATAGCAACAACTTTTTATTTATTTTCTCCTGAGCTGATAAATGCAATATGCAAAAATATTGCCTACTTTTGGGCATGAAAGGCAACGGGAAATATAATAATTCAAAAATAAATTATTTTATACTTTCTACATATCAAATACTATAGTTTTAGTTTTATCCAAACCCCAAGACTACTTTCTTGTTGTAAAGAACCCCAACTAACAACATTATTGTATCGTGGATGGGCAGACTTACCTTCTTCCTGTAGAGGATCTCCACAATCACGTAGCCGATGCAGCCGAGCGTGAGCACGGCCAGCAGAATGTAGAGCTTCATCTGCGTGCAGAGTGTTGTGGCATAGGCGTAGGCAATCACGAATCCGGCGGACTCCCATAGGCGGTAGTTGGAGAAGGCGGCCTCCTTGTTCCTGCGGAACAGCAGTCCGTACAGTCCGTTGATCTGGGTCTGCCACACGGCATCGCCGACGCCCCACAGGCCGGACATGGCATAGAAGATGATGGGATTATCGGGATTGGGGCGCCAGAAGAGCTCGACGGTGATCAGGGTGAAGTGGACGACGGCGCCCAGGACAATGATGGGCGTGCGACCGATGTACTTCATCACCGATCCGAAGAGGATCGAGCAGAGGGCATTCACCACACCGAAACAGATCATGACGAAGCCAATCTTGTTCACTCCCAGGGCGCAGGCCACATAGGCCTGGGTGAAATCGGCACCAATGAAAGCCTGCTCCATGCCAATGAAAACGGTGATGGGGATGAGGAGCTGCAGATTCGGTTTCTTCATCTGGCGGAAGGTGGCAGACAGCAGTTGCAGTCCGGACAACTCGGCGGCGGAATTGGAGCCCTTGCGCTTCTCACCATACCGCTTGAGGGGATCCAGGAAGAAGGCGATGATGCAGACGGCGGCCACAATGCAGGACAGATAGATCATCGAGATCTCGAAGATCTCATCCTCTGGCGGACGCTCCAGGTTGCCATGGCCGCCGCTTCCGGTGGTGCAGAAGTTGGCACCGCAGAACTGCAAATCCTCCTCGCTGACCGTCGTGTTCGAGCTGCTGCCACCGCCATGAGCGCCGCTGGAGAGGACTAAAGGGGATGGCAGGATCTCACGTTAGTTGGGTATTAAATGTACAATGAAGTCTTGCAATCAGCCAGGGCCTAATCCTACTGCCCTACAGTCGCACGGCTCTTATCATAATTATGTTTACAAATGTTGTAGATTTCCGTGAATCGGAGATTATCAAATATGCTTCCTAATCGGTGGCCTCAAATGAGGCGGTTCTTAGTTATATGATTCCCGGTAGCTGGCAAAATCAAAAGCTAATACTTTATTAATTTAAGAGCCGTGGCAATCTTTTCAGTCTTTATGATCCGATAAGATTGCCGCTGACTTTTCGCAATTCTTTATGACCATCTCTGGCATGGAATTTTATACAGGAAGTTGGAGGTGATTACTTAGCATAGTTTCCTATTTGACTTTATGACTATATGAAACTCACCCAAACTGGAGATGAGATTGCCCCAGAGCTCAGCGGATTGCCAGGCAAGGAAGAAGAAGCCAAAGAATCGCACTATAATGGCATCCACCGCCTGTTCCGTGATCTTGGCATACACCTGTCCAACCTGCGTCAAATAGGTGGCCTTGGACGCCCACATGGGTGCGGCGCCCATACCCACAAGGATACCGGCGGGCACCAACGTGTAGAATCGCGGGAAGAGCTGGAATGCGATGTATGGTGCGTAGCAGAGCATGCTGCACACCAATGTCCATTTGACCGTTAGTTTCCTAATGATCAGAGTGGGCAGGAAGATGCAGGAGACCACCAAGGCGGCGTAGATCGCACTAAGCGACACTGTGCCCAGGCCATCCTTTGCGTTTATAGAGGATTGCAGATTGGCCGTGCCCTGGAATGGGAGAGTTTGGTTAGCTCATGGCTGTTGCTCTGCAAGCGCTTTTTGAATTTCGAATATCGAATTTATCGATAACACATCATTCGAGCAATGATGTGCGATAAATTTGGGAAATTAATGAAGCTGAGGAAAAAGTTGCTTAATAATGTAATTAGTTTTAAGTTATTGGTATTTAGTTTATAGTTTTTAGTTTCTAGTTTAGTTTTTTTTTTTTTTGGTTTTTGGTTTTTGTTCAATTGTCAAAGATGGCGGTACATACTTTGCGATCAATATTCTTAAGTTATTTTAAATGCTGTTAATATCACAGAAAAATTCTGCAATAAATAAATATAACATTATTATACTTAGTGCATTCAAACAATTTGCAGTAGGTATGTCGGATTCAACAATTACATTAACAATACAATTTTGGCAACGTTTACTACAAATTTCGAAACTACAAATTTTTTTTCGCGACCATGGCAATTGTGTCTCTCACCTGAAACGCTGTAAACTGCACCATGAAGGCGATCGAGATGATCGAGATATTCTTTAAGATGCGCCATTTCTCGGCCGGATTCAGCACAACTTTCTCTCGCAGCGAGGCGGTGTCGGGCTCGAAACCAGCTTTTGGCTAAAAATAAACGAAAAACAAGCAAAGAAAACATACATATCGTAAGCAAAGTGGCAACAGATCGGTATTCGCTTTTGGCCGCCTCACATCTCCCAGCTCAGATCGCCCATCTTTGAGCCCGAGGAGTGCAGCCAGCGGGGCAGTGGATACATACATACATACATATATGTATAGTATCAAATGGGATGGGATAATGAATGGATGATCGTGATCATGATCCTACTTTCTTTCTTATCTCCGCATTTTCGGAGCAGCGTTAACTTTCTTGCTATGTCTTTAGATAATAAACAAATTTATTTAAATTGCCGGCCATCAAAGTTAATTTCCTTTGGGCTGTAAACCCAAATACACGGCGAGAAATTGGAGGGTGGAAAATATTAAAAAAAAAAAATAAAATACCAATATGAATGTTACACAATTGTGAGATAATCATTAATGGTGCATTGATAGGTTATCTAGATGCTTTAATCTACAGAGCATTCCCAGTTCGTCTTGCCCCTTGACAGCTTTCATTTTCTGGTCTTGTTTTTGCCACCCCACACACTACACGCATTAATTAATTATTTATGTGTTGGCGCATTTTACGCTTTTAGTTTCTAAAAAAAAACAAGGGGGGAAAATTTTCGGATTGCTGCGCAGTCAATTTAAAAAGCCCGCACGCGTTTTGCTCGCGTTTCGCGCGCGTTTTTCGCATTGCGCATGCGTGGCGCGCCCTCTGCCCGCTTGTCGCCTCCGAAATGGCCATCGAAATGCCCGTGGTGGTCCCGAGAACCGACCCAGAGCCAGAAACGGGCCCAAAGCCACTCCGAAACGGGCCATTTCGCATGCACCGCACAGGGCCAGAAGGTTACATCGATAGGATTACATACATACATACATACATGTGGTCAGGGGCGTCGGCTTCGCAGGGGGTTCGGTTTAACCCACACGCGTTGTTATGCAAGTCGCCCCATCGATTACATTTTTTTCACATTTTATCTGTTTCGTTCACTGGACATTGTGTGAGTGTGTGTGTGTGAGTGTTTAATTTGAGCCAACAATATGGACTTAATTACAGCACATAATAGTTGACGCTGTTCACACGATTTTAAAGTTAAGGAAATCGGCGGATCGGGCGAGTTGGGGGGCTATAGAAACCCCGTTTTGTTTGTATGCAAATTGCAGACAGATTTCAGATACAAAAATCCCCTCGCTGCTTATCAGCATAATAAAATTGCATTTAAATTTATATTAAAAACGAAAAGTGAACAAAAAAAATGGCAAACCATTAAAAACGTCAGCGAACACACACAGAAAAATATCAAAAAAAAAGTGAAAAAAATCCTGAAACTCCGAAATGTCACATTTAATTAAGAGGTAGAAACGCAAAAGTGTAAAATTGAAAGTTGAGCGCAATTGCTTGACGCGAAGTGTAACAAAACTTCTAAAAAAGCAGTCAGAAATTTAATATCGCGCATACGCCCTGTATGCGAAACTTATTTTGAAACTAGCGAAAAGGTTTAAAAAAGTTGAATAAACAACTGGCGTTCGAAAGTATTGACTGACGGATTGCAATCGATAACAAAACAATTTAATATTTTTTCTTTCTAAGAAATGCGATCGAGAATTCCAGCGAAACGCTTTGTGGTTAAAAAGCTGCAAGGGATTTTCTGCTATCAATGCAAGTTGCCACACCGCAAGTGCAATCAATGCTTGCAAAAAAAAAAAAAAATATGGGCTAGCATATGGCAAGTAGGTGAAAAATGCTAGGAAAATCATGACAATGCACAGAGCCAACTGGAAAACCACTCCTAACTGTCTGTGTTTGTTTGATGGCTGTGTGTGTGTGCCATGCTTTTCCCGCTAACAGCTGATATTTAGGTTTTGTTCACCCATTTTTCCTCGTTTTTTGTATTTTTTATACTTTACGAAGAAACGACAAGCCGAGCTTCGAAACAAGTGCGCGTAATAATAATGCCAGTGCACAGGGGAGGGGTGGGGGTTGCCATAATGATATGCGAGAGTGTTGGCAGCGACGCCGCTAGTTGAGAGACCGAGACAAACAAAAACCGCCGCAAACCAGTTCAAAGCGGCCAGGTGAGCGGACCGTCGCTTCGAGTGTGGCCGCAGGTGTGTGTTGATTTTGAATACATTTTTTTTCAAGTGTGTTTGCGTGAGTGCACCGGCAGAAAAAAGTAGCTCTTACTAGCAATATGAATTAAACTTTTAAAACATTAAGCTATTGGACTGGCTTGCTAAATTTAATAGTTATGATTATTCAAGAAAGCCTCGCATAATTTATGGAAAAATGTTTTTCAAAAAAATGTTTATAAACATGCAAAAAGGAAGCAAAACAAATTAGCTATCGATAAATGTTGCTTGAGTAATAAATATTCCTTTTTTTGAGCTGCGGAAGCCAATCACTTCGGCAACATGTTGCCAGCGACCTACTGTCTGGTGCATGTGTGTGCGTGCGCCTGTGTGTGTGTGTCGCTGTCGGTGTCTGTCTGTGGCAACATGTTGCGCACGCGCTGCGCCGCACGAGATTTGCGTTTTATTTTTAAACGCGGCACGTTTCGTGTTTGCACAGCTCACAAGTTTCCGCCACACCCCCTCCACCCCCTGGAGGGTCCCCTTCACATTTTACATGCCATTTGGCGTTGGTGCCTTACATACACCTGCGGTCAGCAGAATAGAGCTCAAGAGCCATAAAAGCAAGGAACAAGGATACATTTCATGGAAATATACAAGTTATTGAATGTATGTTAAGTATACTTTTTAGTAAAAACAAGGAAATTTAATTGATATTTACTGGATATGGTAATTGCTACTCATTGGAAATTCGATTGATTTTGTTTGCTATTTATTTGATATTTATCCCATATTTTTTGTCTATGTTTATATTTGCCATATATGCCAAAAAATTATTATTCTGCTGACCGCCGCTGTTAGTTTGTTAACGTTCTCTGGTTTCTTTTACGAATTTGTATTACTTTTCGGCTGCTGCGGTTCTGTGTTGGCCAAGCGAGGAAAACGAGTTTGGTTTCGATGTCTCCCAAGAACCGATTACACTGGGTGGGGGGCATGGGTGTCTCTTGCGGAGGGGGTGGTCGTGTGGAGGGGCGGGGGGCGTGGCCATTGTAAATTGGCAATATTTTATTATGAAACCTTGTCGGTGCTTTAATTGTGCAATACGTTTAGTTGCGGCTTGTTCGCCCGCTTGGTTTATTATTATTATTATTTTCATCGCTTTAAGTTTCTTCTGTTTCTGTTAGCTTATTTATTGCCAAATCGATTGGCCATCAGCTGGCTGGTCAAGTTTGTGGCTAAGACATATCCATAAATACTTGCTAGCTGTGCGTGTGTGTGTGTGTGTGTGCGCTTTCTGCTGTCACATTTCTTTTTCTGCTTTTCAGCTTCTCGCGTGGGTTTTTCGAATTTTTGTCTTTGGTTTTCGGTTTTTGGTTTTCAGTTTCTTGAGGTGAAATTTATTTCGCCTCATTAAAAGCCGAGCCAAGGAGTGGCCAAAGCCAACCACTCCACATGCTAATGATCACCCGAGTCCGAATTTTGGCTTAGTTCGACTGGGTATCTCGCTTTATTGAACACTTCCTCCCCAAAACTAAGGGCCATCGTAAGAAAAAAAAATACAAACTGTGACGCGTGTCATTATAAAACATGATTTCTTTGGCGAAGGCAAACACAGTCATTAGCTCAACATCAAAACAATACACTACTAAACAATATAAAAGGCAAAAAAAAAGGAAAAACAAAAAACAAGCAGCCCCAGACACTCGATAAGTGTAATCCACCTTATAAGCTATATGGCCAAATGCTATATATACATATATACACATTCGTCCATGCATGAATGAATGCCAAAAACGAGACGGCCAACTATGTGAGAATGTGAATGTGACAGCAATTTTCAAGTGGCAGCCTTTATGGCCATTTCGATAGGTTCTATGCGAACCCGGGAAATTCCCAAGCCGTCTGATTAAGACTCGATCTTGGCTAGGTGTTTATAAGGTTGGCCATGTGCACTGCACAGTTTGCAGAAAGTCCGTTCTATAATTTAATCTAAGCTAATTGCAATCACTTCCTATGCGCGCTATTTCTCATTGAACTGGTAGGTAAACCAGTTGATATAATTAATTGTAATTACCCTACTAAATCGAATTCTAATTAACCGACTAGGGCGATAATGTTCTTATGTGAGATCTGCTGAATGGATAAGGCAACTGGCTTAGGATTCGGTATGTGGTGCTAATTTGTAGCGAGTGGAGGTAAGGTAAACCCAATTAAGAGACCCTGGTTAGAAGACCCATACCAACCCAGCGAACTGACTAACGAATTGAGGTTCCTGCCCCAAATTTGGTATAGGGTTTCCTGACACTTTTTAATGTTGAATAATTGAGGAAGAGTTATCATTTAATTATGCAGAACTCGAAATAATGAGCCTTGTTTCGTAATTTCTTTTCGCTCGCCTTTGTTTACAAGATTTGTGGGCCGGTGATTTCATTATGGGTACGTTGACGTGTCCAGTGCTTGTTCAAGATGAATGAGGTGGGAGGTGGGAGCCAGGTAAGCACTCCTCGGACTGGAGAACTACTTGGGATCCCATCCAGATCCCATACCAGGGCGCACAACAATATACAAACACTCACCTTGACGGGCTCATCGTTCTCGAAACCGGCGTTCGTGAAACCAGTCATCTTGCTGGCTCTTTGTGTTGTCCGCTCCCTTTTGGATTTATTTGGGCCTGGTTAATCAATTAAGCCAAGGGAAAAGTGGGCTGCAAGCACAGAAAGAGAGAGAAAAAGACATGTAACACCATTAGATGATTATAAAGCCATTTGTTCGCGATTGCGAGTGGGCAAAGTCAGCGATTTGCCAGTGTGTGTGTGTGTGTGTGTATGTGCTCAACAAAGGTAATAACAATAATCATAAAAAATATAATAACTTCAATACTGAAAGATTTTTGTTATTGAAAATTGCCTGGACCGAGCCATAATTGATGAAAATTTCGTAGACAAATTTGATGGCACTGACTGCTTGACTGACTGACTGACTGACTGACTGACTGACTGACTGACCGTATATACTCGTACTCGTATCTACTATAAATACATATTATATTACGAGTGTAGCCCAGGAACAATTGCGAATCTTTTTGAGATTCAGAAGCATTTCGCCAAAGTCTTCCCCATTCATTTGGCCCGCGCGTTCCCATCGGTTGGTTACCAATTTTGCCATTGTCTAATTGTTTATAATTGACATACCCCGCCCCTCCCCGTTTCGGCCGCAGTTCAAGTTCATGTCCAATTAATTGCATATTAGGCGGTATCAAAAACTATTATTCAGGCCCCTCAACTGAAGCGACAAAACACAATGAAACCCCTGACGACACAAAAAAAAAAAAAAACACTAAAATATCAAACACACACTCGCACAAAACCAGTAATGATAATAAAAAAAAAATTGGGTAAACTTTTTATGGCCAGACATTGGCATAGAAATTCTCAAAGGAAATAAGCACAGCAAATTAACGATTGCTATCGTTAATGCTAACAATAAATAATAAAAAACTTCAGCATAAAAATGCTAAAAACTTTATGAGTTATAATCATGTCGCTGTCGATCGCCGGCTTCGGTTTCTTTTTACAATTCTACATAAATTAATATTTATTTATGCTAACTAAGAAGATAACATTTTAAGAAAAAAAAACGAAACGACTGCAAAAAGATGAGGATATAGACTGAAAATATCGATGGCCTAGCCAAGTGATCGCAGTTTGAAGTCACGTGTGGATCAGTGAACTATAACCAAACAAAAGCGTATCATATTCTAAAACTTGTTGGATTTTTATTGTTGCTATTTTAAAGAGCTTTAACTGCTTTCTAGCCCTAGCTATCATTACATTTGGGTATATTTGTACTTTTTACAAATTATACATTTTAGTAAACTATTTACTATTGAATCTTGTGTTCCATATATTCAATTTTACGGAATGTGTCACGTTTTTTCGATTTAGTTGTGAGTTGGAACCTTTTAATGATTTCATTAGTAGATCCTATGACTGATGTGTATTGTTACTATAATGTGGTATAAACGGCAGTTCCAGGTGTCCTACGAATTTTCGCAGTCACTCTGGCAATTGTCTAAGATGTTTTGTGATGCAATCCGTGACTCGTCACTATGCGGCATGTGACTTCACATGCATTATATATGGGACTGGGTGTTATGGCAGTGACAGTCGAATTTGTGACTCGAAGAGCGCGTGAACAGTGCGTTCGATAAGTTCTCTACCGGCTGTGCTTATGATTGATATGTATATACAATATGCTAACGATTAGTGGGAATTAAGTATTCGATTTGGCTCGGCTACTATCGCAGATAATACGTCAGATAATACGACGTAGTTTGGTCATTTCGGGTTTTTATTATTTACGAAGAAATCCAGCAGCGATAGCACAAAACCTGGCCAAAATGAATACGGCTCATAAAGAACTTGCTACTGGCGACTGCTAGCCACGATCCACTGACGTCATCACAACAAAGTCGGCGCCGTCTAATGCTAATTATCTTAAAGCCAAACAGCTGGCAGAAGTCGATAGTCTTTATAGTATATACCTCGTATGAAATATACACGAATACAATATGAGCATGCCAGAATATTCGGCCAGCACGTGTTGTTTTCTGAGCCTTTCAATTGGCCGATTTGGCCGATTGGCGATATAGTTTTAGCGGATTTCCACGATTTCACTGATGGCATGCATTCGATTAAAAACTAAATAAGCCGCCAGCTCTTATATAAAACGTATAATATGTATAATAGATACATCTATGATCCGAATTTGGCCGGCAATTGGCGGTTCTGTACGTTTGAGCCAAAGATTTTTATGGCTGCTGCGTGTGGGTTAATTTTCGTATATATCGTATATAGTACATGAAAAAAACGCGACACGCGCCAAAACGTCATTAAAAAGCAAGCAGTGCGATTTCAATTATTATTCTAGCGAAATAACGCACTCATCAAAGTCGGGAACTCCATAACACATCGTCCATATCATCGTCGAATCTATTTCCCCTTCCATCCAACGCGTTTCGAAATCGGCTATAGACAATCTGCATTATCTTGGCCGCGCGTAGATCGGGACTTAAGTGGCCTACAAATTGGCTAGTGCCAAAAGTTGTTTCATTGTTATTCGCTTGCTTTTATTTAATATTGTTTCCATTTTGCTACAAAGCCAGCCCTTCACCCAAACTTTTGCTCATTTTTTGTACTTTTTGGGGATACTCTTGAAAAAATCAAAAGCTTGTGGTTGGAAAATGTGGCACTTGCTAGTTTATAGCATCTATTTCTGCAAATTTTAAATTCCAATTTATTGAAATTTTTTCCTAACATTCGCGATCAAAATTGAATTTTTTTGAAACCAATAAAAAGCTCCTAAGCTGTACCACTATTTTTTTTCTTTTGGCAACAAGTGAACTTGGCAAGTAAAAAGGAAGAACAGCTACTTTTTCAACAAATCGTTTCGAATCGAAACGTATTATTTTTATACAAGATTTAAGACTTTTTCCGACACGCGGAACTCTCGCGGTTTCCGCAATTGAAAAATAAAATCTATAGTATTATTCGTGTGGCAGTGGAAAACCTTAAACCGAATGCTTTATAGCACTTGTTCAACGAGTTGTTTGCTTTTTCCTCTCTTTATAGAGTAACTCAAGACTGTCGGCGTGTTTTGATTTTTATTACTAAATACTACAATTTGCTTCAATTTGTTTCTTTTATTTTTTTTTTGCTTTCTGCATTCGAATTTGGTTATTTGCAATGCGCTTTTGTTGCTCTTTCGCTTCGCTTTGCTCAGATTTATGGCTTTTTTCTTTTTCTTTTTTTCTTTTTTTTAGCCTTGTTTGTTGGCTTTATGTTTGTGCTTTTGAGGCTTTGGCAGGATCTTCACTTTTTTTTAAAGGGTCACACTCACAATTGTTGGGCAAAAAAAAGGCGAATCCTTCGGCCGGTGGACACGGAACTCGAAACGTGAAACTTGAAAGTTGAAACTTGAAACTCGAACCTCGAGCCTTGACGATCGATTCTCGATTTTCGGACTAAGCCAAGGAATAAAGGGAACTCCAGGTGGCCAAGTGGCTGTCTCAGAGCCTCGCAGTACAATGCCAAGAAACTGCGACAACGTGCGAATTTTAAACGAAAAGCACTTTCTAGCTAATTGGAGTGATTAGTGGCAGGCGTCGCTGTCGACGTCGACGTCGCCGCCGACGTCGCCACCAGGTAATCGCAAATGGCGGTCCAAGAGCTGGCCAAGATATATGTGGGCAAGGTTATCGCCTGGCCGGAGCTAACTGTAAATAATCGGACAGGGACGGAGATAGAGTGACGACCATTCCGCCCCAGCGGCATTATTATATATACATATATATATATATTTAACTATATGTATTTGTTGTACTCGTCTCATAGTGTTCTGCTCATTTTGGGCCTGATTTGCCTTTGCCAATTTCAAAGGGGGCCCAGATAACTGGGCGGCAGGTGTGCGGTGGGTGGCGGCAGGTGGGCGTGGCAGCTAAATCCCCGATTGCCCGTGGGTCGTGTGGCAGCTCTCAGGAGCGGTTCAGCCGAGGAAGTGCGCCGCAAGATCATATTGCGGGGCCCCTATATTTTTCAGTCTTTGGAGACTTCTAAGGATGCACTGGAATATCTTGTTGGAAACACAGAATAAGATTCGAAAAGTTTCTTACTACTATGCGAGCTGGAATTAATATGCCATTGGTATCGCTTGGATCTCGACGAATCCGACGGGACAACCGCTCCTGGGCGATAGGAGGGCTCTTCAGCTGTCGAGAGATTGATACTTTGAAGCGCGGCAGCGAGGAGTGGATCCGGCTCGATAAGATTAGTCCGTTCCAGCTCCAACAACATATACAACGGCTATTTATTGTCTCCATTTGGACGCGGCAATAGTCGTTCCATAAATTCTAATTAATAAACGCGCACGGGTTGATCGAAGGGCGTTTTGGGGGGCGGTGGGTGGTGTGGTATTTTTTCCTTTTTTTTTTTTGTGTGGCTCATCCTATCAAAAAAATGTGATAGCTAAGTTATCGCCGTTATTAGCGCGTGATTATGTGGACTGTGATTTCGATGCCGGCGATCGTAAATAATATACTATGATTAGGACAAAGTTACGCGGAAAACCGGGCAATAAAAAATCGGGTGTCCACGGGTTTTAGGGATTTTTTACCCACTTGCTACCGTCTTTTTCTTTGTTTCGTTTCGAATCGAATCGAATTCATTCGGTTTATGGCCACTTGGCCATTTCGGAGTCCATTTGAAAGTGGCTCAAGTGCCTGTGACTAAGGGTCTTCGGTTTATCGGGATATCAATAAATTCGGTCACTCGAAAGTCGAGAATCGGGTGACAGGCGCTAATGAAGAATGACGGATGAAATTGCCCCTAGGATAGGGATCAGTAATACCGGTATGGTGCACTGCCAGAAATTGGGTACACTCAAAATGGAATATACGTATTTTATTCAGATTGCTGCGAACTCCAAATTCGTTGCCAAAAATAATTGGAAATGCGCAAAGCGAGTGTATCACAGGCACCGCCAACTGGCTGCGCGCAGCAGTTGTGTCAACAAAAGTATGATGCCCGCGTTGAAGGGTATCGCACTTGACACATGCCTGGGTTTATTCACTCACCGATCGGCCATAAGTCGGTTATGAAGCTATGGAGCTATATAGACATGGAGCCATGGAGTCTTGAAGTCATGGAGCTGCAAAGCCAGCAAGACTCGTTGCGGATCTGGCCCGAAGGGAAGAGCCAACTGGAGGGAACGATCAAGAGCCGCACAAAATATTTGCTATTTGGATGACCCAGTTTTCGGGCCAAAGCAACCAAATAAAAAATGCCAAGACTTAGGTGGAGAAAAAAAACCATACACTTCGATTGGCATTGGTGGGCATTTGAATAAACCAACGAATGTAGTTTCTTTCAGAAGCAAACTTTTTGTTTATGAGTTGTTTTTTAAGTTTCGGTATTTAACAAGTAATAATGCAAAATTTACAAATAACCTGTAACAGTTATATAAAGTACTGACACTTTAGTTATTTAAATGACTTTAGGAGGAATGATCTAATGAATTAAAAAAAAGGTTTTTATGAACCTTATTATTGCCGTTCTTAAATGAACATTACAAATGGTTATAAAACCTGCAAGTAGCTCTTAATCACTTAACTGAATATAGGTGCGCTTCTCACTCACTTATCCTTTTGAGTGAACAACTCATCGAAGTGCATTTGCCTCAACTTGCTCAGATAGTCGATAAACCGATCTTTGATCTTTAAAGGTTAAGTAGCCGCACACATTGTATGGCGTATCAGTCTAATAGATCGTTTAAAATCAATTAATCTTCGATTCGGTGTGTACTTAGGCCCTAAAGCCACGAGAGGCCATCGACATAAGTCAATGGCTGATTGATAGAGACAGCTTATCACTCGCAATACAACAATGGCAGTCGCATAACGCCAACAACAACCATTGAAAGTCGAAAATCGAAAATCGAAGGCTAAACCATTGATAAACGACACATAAACAGGAAAAGCTGCCAGCTAGGGAAGTAATACACGAGTATAATGACTCACGAGATCTGAGGCGATCTGTTACCAAGTCAAATGGGTCAAAAATGTGAATAACAACTGATGAAATGGGTGGCCAAATCACTGGCTATTCTTGGTGCCAGAGGCCCGACTTCTATCGATATCGATATTGAAATTGATATTGATATTATATTAATTAAAACTTTTTTCCAACCCATTTTTGTTGCTGCTGTGAATTCCGATAATCAGGTTTATTGCCAGAAAATTTCACAAAATCTCCACACACATATATGACAATTTTTTGCTGGTCACGTGCATGGATCTCGAGTGGGCTAAAAAAAAAAAAAACTCTGGGAACCCAACTGGTTTCGTCGTCGGCAATTGTGGCCATACACTTTTTGCCTTTTTCTCTGCCTTTTTTGTCTTTTTGCGGCCATTTGCCTATTTATAGCCAATATTTTTAGCTGCTGATTTCATTTCATTTGCTGGAGTGTCCGATACTCGAGGCGTGTACATATATTTTAATTAAAGTAACAACACAAATCGCTTAAGTGACCAGCGACCAGCGACAAATTGTCTAAGGGGGATTAGAGATTGCGGCACACACGTCGTATGCGCGATTTCTGTTCAGATCTTAGCCAGATAGACGTATAAGCCATTCGGGATTTTTGGAGGGTGCAATTCCAATTTCCAATTCCGATTAGACACTTGATAGCCCGCGTTGTACGAGATGTTTCTACAGGAAATTA
This sequence comes from Drosophila simulans, assembly GCF_016746395.2. Lineage (NCBI taxonomy): Eukaryota > Metazoa > Arthropoda > Insecta > Diptera > Drosophilidae > Drosophila > Drosophila simulans. The sequence goes on along the minus strand of NC_052525.2, from coordinate 16,373,962 downwards.
TAGTTAGTTGGCCTAATGAAATTGATAGCCGAAAAGAAAAAAATACAAAAAGACTTTGTGCAGGTGCGAAAAAAAAGGTTTGAAGCAGCCAGATTATAATTAAATATATTTATTTATTTTATTTTTTCGCCATGTTACACATATTGAAAACAACATGCTCCAAAACTTGTCTAACAATTCGAGTAGCCAAACTGTTTCGCTTTGTTGGCCGGCGGCCGAGTTGATTGAACTGGCCCAAAAGCAATTGTACACGACAATTACTTAATAACAATACGTTTCATATATCGGCCTGTATCTCTATGTGATATAATTAAAATCTTGGCTCTTAATTGTTGTCGAATGTCAACGAGATCGGTACAAAGGCGGATTGATTTTGGCGATTTGATAACAAGGCCCTAATGACAGTTAATCTTCGAGGGGCGTGGCACGGGGGCCAAAGCGATTTGCATTGTGTTCGGGGGCAAATTGAAAATGGGAAAAACGCGGCAAAATAATACAAAAATTGTTGGCCACAAATCTGAGAGATCAGAAAACAAAACACAGAAATAATCAAAACATAGAGCGAGAAAAAAAAGATTCTCCCAGGTTAAATCACAGTGAAATTAACACGCAACTGTGCACACAATAATCGTATTAATAACAATGATTTCCAGAGTCCCCCGTTCCACACATACATCAAATATAGTTATATATATATATATATATATAACGTGCATATATGTTATATATGGGCATTATTTTGTTTTGTGATATTATATGAACTAAGGCTCGGGTTAGCCAATTTCCGCCCGCCAATTTGAACCTCGTCGAGTGAGTTTGCGTGATTTGTCTGGCCATAAAATATTATATTGGTATAACCGGGCTGTAATCGGCATGCTCGCCATATATCATATAGTATATACATATATATTATCTGTGTGCACCTGTGCGCACGTGTGTGTGTGCGGGATGGTTGGATGGCAGAAATCAGAAATCACGGCTTAATCAAATTTAAATTGATTGATTTGGCGGCGGCCGTAAAGATTACTGCACGCGGCTATAAATCGATTGATTCGTATCGTATCGCTATCAGCAGCTCATTTATAGAGCGTTATACAATAAAACAGTGCCATAAAATTATGACCGGGATTAGTTGGCAAAGAGGAAGTGACTCTAAGGGAATCCAGAGTCTAGCGAAATTCCGGCACTCGAAAGGGTTCTGCACGTGCGGCCATTGAAAGTGAAAGGTTCTAGAAAGCTAATGACCTTAGTTGCAAAGGTCTCAGCCGAATATATTTTCATATAGATAGCATTTCATTCATTTCACTCGACTGAGAGAAAGAAAGTACTGTGCGCACAAGACAACCTAGACCTTGAGCCGGCTAAAAACATCCGATTGACATCTAACAGGTCGCCAAGACTCGTCATCGAAATTCTTCTATGTATATGTACATATATACATTTCTGCTATTGCAATTTCAATTTCAAGAACACAACTGCATTGCATTTTCGAATGGCTGGCTCTTGCAACCGAAGCTATTTGCAACCTGAAGCATTCTGCAAGAGAAGATGTATTTCTCTTTGCATCAAGTATACGCAGCGTTGCTCTGCCCGGGCAAATATTGCGCATACGCCGCGTGTGTTTTTTGCACATCTTGGCCAACTGCTTCCCACAGCAGCGCAGCGAGAAATAAAAGCACACAAAAAACCCAACAAATCACCGCGTAATACAGCGAACTGAACTAAAAATGGCCAAGACCGAGACCTTCGTCCGCGATTAGAATGCAATTAGTGGCAGCAAGCAAACGGCAAACACAACAAAAAAACAAAAAAAAAACGAAAAAAAAATAACAAAACTGTAATAGAAAAAACTCCTCGAAAAAAAAGTGTTCTAACAAAACATTGCATTGAGCTTCATTTCATTCTGCTCGATTTCAATTCAATTTTTTACTCTGCCCGCCGTTACAGTTTCGTTTTCAGCTAGTTGTCGTTTTTTATTTATTTATTTTTCATTTGCTCCGGCATTATTTTTTTTTTATCTGTCATAATAACTTCCGCTTCAGGCTCTCTTTACGAGCGTAAGAATAATTAGAGGGGGCTATACAGAACCGAGTTCTTTACTTAACCCACATTGTTTTGCCCATGAGGTTTATTTTCGGCAAGAATTTTGGCATGAAGAGATTATGGGAAGAGAATAATGCCTTGTCACCTGTCTGCTTTTATTTTTATTTATTTTTGTGGCCAAATAAATTGGGAATCAAAGGGAATATGCATTCAAGCAGCACATTCAAATGATATTCGAAAAGATTTCGATGGTGTGAAACCTTCGAGAAATTTATATATCCGTATCTTTTTTTCTTACGGCTGTCATCTTATCATCTTCGAAATAACTCTAATAAATGCTCCATAAAAAATAAATGTAAGAACTTAAGCGTAAAAAGATTATTAGAAAATTAATGCCCAGTCACCTGTCCGTTTGTATTGTTTTGTATATTTTTTTGTGGACAAATGAATGAAAAATCAGAAATCCGCCTCTGCTTTCGGCCATTAAGTGTTTGCCCAGTCGGCGGCTTAAACTCAATTATTTGGCTTTTGATATTTTTCGACGCTTTTGTCCGTGTTTTTCTGCGTCGCAAAACATGGGTCTTTCCCAAGCGCCTTCATTTCAAAAATCAAGAGAAGAAACAAAAATTGGGGGGCATAATGGGACATAATGAACGTGTTATATAATCGCAGAGCACATCAAAGTTCAATGTTTGCCATTGAGACGCTTCTAGCACTATCATATCACTCGGTGATATTATGAAATGCGAATGGGAATGGGAATACGAATACCAAATCTTATCTAGCAGCGGCCACGAGTCTGGATGCTATATACCCGTATTCGGATTCCGAATCGGATTCGGGCTCATCAGCGACGTGGCTGGTCATACGGTGGCTCTTATCACGGGGAGCTGGTAATTATTTGGCTATAAATAACAATAAAAACCTGATCGTAAAACTCACAGCGCACCTTATCACGATAATGATCGTTGGCCGCTTGGCTACCGTCTTTCATTTCGGTATCTCTCGCAGTTTTATAATTTCCCTCGATTTCAATGGGGGGGCTGTGTGGAAAAGCCAAAAGCAAAAACCCAAAATTCCAAAGAGACTAAATCAAAATCAACACCAGATCGCGGAGCCTGTTAATGGAAAGTTTTGATTGCGACTTGGAAGTTTTCCCAGCGCCTTGAAACTCCGATTCTAGAGGTTACAAGCCGACTCATGTTTATTTCATTCACAAAAGAAACTCGTCAGCGGCAACAAAAGATGCCTACAAACATATACGCGTATGTGATCCATATATGTATCTATATATTCATATCTGATGTAAACGAGTTTTAGTCTTATTTTCTGTCGCCGATCATGGCTGCTCGAGGCTTATGCAATGTTGCCTATGGATTTTATCACTTGCTGCGGCCCCAAAGTGTTGGCCATTCCAATTGACCATGTTGGCAAAAAAAAAAGATTCTAAGGATGATTTTACCAAATTCACACAACTCTGTAGGATGTGACATTAACTGAGAATTAAACAAACTGAAAATAAAACGTATCTCGCAGATTGCTAGCCTGGCGTATTAAATTATATAGTTTACCCAGCAACCTTGCTTAACATTACAATTAAATAAGAAAAAAAATATAGGGCAGCCATAAATTGTGCAATAAATAAAAGCGGGGATTAGTGCGAGTTGTAAAAGAGGCGGAATAAGTGGCGCATTTTATCAGATATTATATTCGCCTTATTTAATCATGCTATAACGAATTCCGGGAAAAATAAACGATTACGTGCAAACATGAATTTGAGTAGAATACAAAGCCGCATTTTAGCCCACTTTTTTTTGTCTTTAACCAGTTTCGCTAACTTCTTTATCAGGCTGCTGTGTCTGGGGCTCTTCCCCGAAAAATGCAAATCGAGCGAATTGGCTGACTAATTACCCCTTGATATCTAGATTTGAATTCAAGACGATGATGATGATGATGGGTGCGCCTGTTTGCCGTGTTGCCAACTTTAATGAAGTGATAACACATTGGACGGGCCAAGAAGACGCTCCAATTTTGCTTTCGGATGGAGGATGCTAATTTGCCGTTTACATAAACTTGATTTGCCCAGCGTATTAACGAGACGGGAGTCAATATTTGCCAGGCCATTTGGCACTGGTCGTGCCAACGAGGATGCGACCAACGGGGCGGATGAGTAATAAAGTCAAGCTGCCGTCTTCAACGCTGTCATTCAAGACGAAGTTGTTGTGCAAACGATCGCACAACGATATCAACAGCAGATATAGCTGCCATAAAGCAGCCGCAAAAAAAAAAAGAACTCAGATATTATTATCAGCATTGTGTTTCGGTTTTTGTTTTACATCTGCAGCGCCAACAGTGCCGAAAAAACTGTGCATAAACAAATACAGAATGAACTATAGACAAAGAGAGTTGTTCGCCCAACAACAATGGAAAAGTTGTCGGATTGTCTGATCTATATCGCTTACTATATATAAAGCCATAGGCTTCAAGTTTCCCTGGTCGAGTTCATAATTTAAGTTGCTGCCAATTTTATCGCTTACTTGGCTATATTTCTGATTGATTAATGGCCGACTATCTGAAAAACTCGTTCGTCATTAAGAAAATAATTCGGGTATTTGTTTTCATCTATTTTAAATGATGATTACTTCGGTGGTGCTCAATTTATGGCCATGTTTTGGGAGTACGAGTATAAGACTTAATTTATGGCCAAGTTCCTGATCTACAAATTGATAATTTAAGCGACAGGAATTTATGAAATGTCATTTTAAAGATTTTTCAATAACAATCAATTTTGTTGCTGAGTTTGATGGGTTAATTAATTTTCAGTTTGCTTGCAATAGTTTGCAGTTCGCTTTTCGATTTATGGGAACATTTCCGAAGACAATTAAGATGAAAAAATGTTGCCTTGCATAAATATCTAAATATCTAGATTCAACGCAATCACGTAATTTCGTGTTGTTTAAATTTCTTAAAAAATCTTTGAAACAATTGTTAATAAAAATATTTATTGAATGCCTGAAAACAGCCAAGTTCTCAACGTTCAATATTAAGTTATGCAATTGTTTAGTTTATAGTTTAATTAAGCAACCAATTTTAATTGCCCGCAAAGCGTTGCAATAATTGCTCGGATATACATATATAATATTTTCGGTTGGATACTAATAAGACTTAATTGAATAAGACTTAATAAATCTGGTAAGAATAATCGCATTCTACAGCCCATACCGTTATGAGTTTTTACAATTATTGTGCGACTCATTGAGCCATAAATATTTCATAATTAAATAAAGAGTTTGATTTGTATCTGTGTTTGCTGTCTGATACTTTTTGTTCGTTTTTTCGTATTTTTTTTTTTTTTTTTTGCGGAAGTGCATTGATTTTCCACTCAAGTGGGCACTTGACTCGCCGCTGTCGTCATGAATTGATTTTCTCACCTTTATTTACTTAACTTTTTCAGCTTCTCCTCTCGCACCGCGCAGCGCTCGAAAAATGTTAATTAGTTTTTTTCCCCGGCGGCCAGCACTTTTAATTAGAACTTAGTATTAGTATTTCTGTTTGTCAGCAGCGGCAGTTGTTTCTAGGTGATTTGTTATCGCAACATTTATGCAAATTGCCATTGCAAGTGGGCAATTTGTGTGCGGAAATCCGCTTGCAAACGCATCTTCATGCGACTTGGCTCTAAAAAAAAAAACACTCGCAGCAATCGAAAAAATCGAACAAATCGACTAAAAATCGAAATCGAAAAAAGCCCGATGTGGATCCCAATAGTGAAAGTTTTCTATGCTGATCCGTGGCGCCAGATGTGAGCTGCCTGCCATATAAGCTACATATAACACAGATACTCGCATGCATATATATATATATATATAAAAGATATATACAAGGCGTAAGCCGACGACGCCGATTGACAAGCTGCGCATGCGCGGCCATCGCTTAAATAACGCCCCGTGTCTCTGCATCGCGCATGCCAAAATTCAAAATCCCCAGTCTATGTGCCCCCGGGTTTTCAAGACCCCTGTCACCCCTTTTCCCCTGTTCCGCAAACCTCAATCCCAAATCCCAAAAAGTATCCATCAGATACAGCGCGTCACATGGCCATAGATGGGCGTGTGGGTGTGGACCACCCACAAAACCCCATTTGCGCCAAATTATCCGACATAAAAATTGCGGGTACGTTAGGGAATTCGAGTGAATAATGATTTAAAATCTTTTGGCGACCTGAATATTTCCCTCGAAATCTAAATCTGCATTTCCACGAAATTACTTGCTTCGTAAGATATTTAAATTTGCCACCTCGCAAACTAAGGCTTTCGTCTGCACAAAATATTTGAATGTTTAAATTTAATTGGCACTTGTGCCTAGAACATAGGTAGTTAGATTTTTATAGCTCACTTTGCAAGTGCAAATTCGTAGTTAGATTGCTAGTATAGTAAAGTCTGGAATTTTCAGCTCCATTAACTAGCAGCGCCCTTCGTTTGAAAGTCATTCACTTTCTTAAGTCGAAAGGCACAGTTTGCAAGTGAAAAGCGATTATCGTAAATAAATTAGGTGCAAAAATTGGGCTGTATTTCAAAGATTGTTAGGTTTTTCCCAAAGTCCACACATAACTCAAATGTTTTACGCCAATAATAAATGTTGCGAATATTTTTGAGAAAATATATTGGTAACATAAGATAGATGTGATTGAACTAGCTCAACTTCTACGCTCAACTTGAGGGGGGAACAACCCCATTTGCCACGCCCACTTGGCTTTCATTAGAATTGCCTAACAACTTCCACTTTTGCCTTGTTTGGTTTTATTTTATTGTTTTATTTTTATTTCTATTTTGTGTTGTTTTTGGCCCCACTAAGCCGCAAAGTTTATGCAATTTGTTTATTTATATTTGCGGCAGCCAGTTGTTTTGGGTCTTTGGGTTTTTCGCCCCTGTAAATGAGTTCTCATGATTAAGAAGGTTCGTTGTATTTTTATAAAAATGAATAATAGTTGCAAAACAGTGTGTAAGTGCTTTGATTGTTTTCAATGAAATGCAATATTTGGGTATGTTATATAAGTGTGTTTGTTTTCTAAACACTTACTGTTATATAATTTAGCATGTTATATAAGTTTATATAGGGAATTGGCCTATGCTGAAATAATTCCGCACTCAATTTGCTTTCTTCAAACTATTCAACACAATTAATATTTTAAAATACCTGACAAACAGAACTCATTAAAAAAGAGTGTATTTAAAGGTAAAATTCAGACAAAGCCAGGCTTCATGCTCTTCAAAAATGCCACCAATTTGCAAATATATATATTAAACTACCTACAGGATACTGTATCTCGCTAACTTCAAGTCTCATATGCTCGGCGATCCCGACTTTTTAGATCCCTTAGCAAGCTTTAAGTTGGCTCCTGCACTTACCGTTATTTGTGGATCTGCAACTCTTAAACGAGAGAGCGACTTCCAGTCCTCACAGCGTGTGTGTGTGTGTGTGAGTGTGTGTGGGCTTGTGTTCGGGGTGCGTGTGTGTGCGTGAGCGTGTGTGGAGGGCCCAAAAAAACAGGATGCGCTGCTTTGCCGCTTAACGAAAAAAAATGCACTTCCGTCTTTTAATGCGATCGCCTTTGTATTGGTGAGCGCGTTTTTGAACTCCTGAATTATGATATTATTGTTTTTATTTTGTTTATTGTTTTTATAATTTTTGTTTGTTTTTTTGGCAATTAAATGTTATGCAATTGAATGGATTTTGTTGCTCTTTTGTTCTGGACTTTGAAGCAGGAAGCTTAAGGGGGGCTTTTTGGGGGCGAATGGTTTACATTTCCGTTGGGCGAAAATATGGATTCGCAAAAAAAAATGTCACAAGGATGCGTGGTCACCAAAAAAGTCACATATGTGCTTTAGCTTTTATTTATTTATAGCGTATTCGATTATTTTCGAATTGCAATTTATTTTCGAAATTAAAATTTGTTTCTTTTTTTCGAAATTTTCAGAGAGAGGGAATAGCACACGACCAACTTGAAAACGCACTAAAACGGTATTAAAAGCCGAGACTAAAATTAACTTTGCAAGTAATTTACAAGCCGGAGCCGAAGCGAAGCCCGAAAAAAGCCGAAGTTGGCCGAAAGCGAGAGCGAGAGAGCGCCCGAGAGTTCACTTCACTTTTTTCTTGATATTTATCGCTGTTGCTGTTGTTGTTGTTGTTGTTGTTGTCTTGTCACAGATCGTTATTATAATTGTTGTTGTTGTTGCGGGGGAGAGAGAGATGCGATGCCCTTGTTGCTGTTGTTGTTGTTGCTGCAGTTGTTGCTGCTGCTGCCGTTGCGGTGCCAGATAAAATGGATAATGGCAAAAAATCAGCCGAAATCAGCTAAAATCAGGCAAAATCAGCTGCTCGTTATCGCTCTCGAGTGCTGCTGTGGTGGCCAAACGTTGATCGCTGGCCGTTCGCTTGGGAATGATGTTGGCTTAAAGCCCGGCGCTACGTAATATACGCTCAGATCCTGTTTGCATGCCGTCGACGTCGCTGCCGGCGCCGCTGTCGGCGTCGCAGCCGGCGGCAGAAGAGAGCGATGCGAAGAGAAAGATCACGAGCTTTTTTCCGATTCCGATTTTTGTTGGCCCTGCATCGCACAGTGGGCCAGAAAGCGGAAAATGCCAGTTGGCTGTTTGCCCAGACACAAAAATACAACAAAAAAACGGTGAATAATTGAATCAAATTGTTTTGGTAAACATTAGCCACTTGGCAGTTTGCCTATTACGTTTTAACAAATCAAATATATTTTAAGTGCAAAATAACATGTTCACAAATATTACAAGGAACCTATTTAAAGCATCGTAAGAATGTTAAGATCGCGAAAATTTCTCTTTCGAATGCGAATTTCGAATTTTACTGTCCTATTCGAATTTCTGAAAATCAAATGCAAATCGGTGGTTCGACCAGCAAATTAATCTAATCACATTGATTTGGTAAATATATTTCCTAGTTGGCAAGCTGCCTATTACGTTTTGCAAATCAAACACAAGTAATATGCAAATAATTAATATTAATCAGAATCAAGGCAAACTGTGTTTTGTTACATTTGCATGTCAATTAGCTGTGGACTTAAGAAAATAAAGGAATTCAAAGTGATTTGGTAAACCGCGGCCACTTGCCAATTACGTTCATTACGTTTTTCAAGCCAAATATAAAAGGGCACACGTGTAAACTAGATGTACATCATGAACTGAATACAAATAATAAAATTAATACCATGTACATATGTACATAAAACGATGGGTTTTACTCCCAATGTAAATGTTATATCGACAGTTAAAGAGGACCTATTACTCAGTTTTTTTTTTTTTGAACGTTCTTAATTAGTGATCGTGAAATTGGAGTTCTTGAATTTGGGCCCACTGTGCGGAAGTCGACTGCGCAGCATGTGGGATTCACACGCCAGCCAATCGCTTCCAGCGGCGCTTTTCAACTTTCATTAGAAATTATCCGATGCCACGCCCACTTTCGTGGAGCATCCGATTGTGTGTGAGAGTGTGTGTGCTTGTGGGGATATATATTGAAAATTGGATTTAGCGGCAGCGATATCGCCATATCCCCCCGCCTTGGCCATATCGCCCCCCTAATTTTAGCACATCTTAATTCGATAATTGCCAATAATTGCCGTTAATGGAAGAGATGAAACAACAATTGGCGCAACGCCATTGATAAATCGTGGAATATGGCACATTAAATCGGTTATATGATGCATATGAGATATCGGAGATATAGGCTCCCCCCAACAGGTGCAATTGTTTGGGGCAAAGCGACGACAAACAAACGGATGGATGGATGGATGGACAAACAAAACAAAAGCCCCCAACTTTCAATGATTCCCCATATTTGTATGGGCAGAAACAAAAGAGCCAGACAAGCCGTCAAGCAATTTTTATCGTTTCATTTTTAATTTATTAATTATTTATTTGTTTGCTTAAACGAACGACGTCGTTCGTTTATTGTCGTCTCCCATTCGCCTCTCGGTGTTTGTGTCTCAATTTCGGTATTCCGATATGGATGATATATACGGGTAAGAGTAAGTATATTTATGCTGATACACAGATGTATATGATTCTATATATATATATATTCGAGCAATCGAGCTAACCATATCCGCAATGTTTTGGCCTTCTTGCTTCTCGAGAATTTGGCTGGAAACTCGGTCTAAAAAGAACATTTGTTTCGCCATAAAGCGGTTGTTCCTTTCATTTCTCGTTTTTCTGTCAACTTTATGTTTAAACAAAACATATACGTTCTTTTGTGTAAATAAGCCCGAATAAGCTATTGAACGATTTCGGTTCGTTTAACCCGGTTTCAAGGCCAACCTATAACCCACATTTGTTATTCGAAAATAGCTGCTTTTCAAATATATTTGAAACTCTCGTGTTTGGTGCATGTAATTTTTATTTTTTGAGTTTATTTTATTACAATTAAAGTAAATATAATCTTTTATTCCAGAATTGTTTCTACTTTCTATCAAAGCTGTATTATTTACGGACATCTAAATACTACAACATAAGCATAAGATTAAGACTTAAAGTCACGTGTCTTTTAAAACTCCCAAGCTCCGTTCCATACTTAACACTATTATTTTTATTATTTTTAATATTATTCTTAATTTTATTGTTAATTTTTATTGTCCACTCTTTGAACGCCTTTTGCACTGCGCAATTGATCCTAATGGAATAATACCAAAGTGCAGGCCAGCTTCGAACTTGTCGACGTCATCAGGCGGACAAACAGTGCGCTGTTATCAATCTCGTGTATCTCGTGTATATGGTGGATATATACATATATCTATAGATGGGAGGGGGAAGTGGGGTGCAAGTGCCGTGCTGTCCCTCGCTTAATTGTCGATTTATTTATTAGATATCGCCATTCAATGCCCCCACCATCGCCCATTTCAATTAAACACCCAAGACACAATACAATCTGCACTGATCTGCCCCAAGCTGACTCGGTTAGGATCGAGTGCGTATATGTGCATATATGGGTATAGTATAGTAGTGTACATATAGAAGACTGATTCATTTGGCCTCCTTAATGCGTCACCCGGATGCCAATGGGCGATGGGAGATCCGATGCGATGCGATGCGACTTCCAGTCATAATGGCTTATGCAATTATCGTAGGCACCACATGATAGTCTGTAGTATGTAACTACTAGATGGGGCGCTAATTGGAGGCGCGACACGTGCTAGTATCTTCCAGAGCCAAAGGCTATAATCTATAGGCTATATTCTGAACCAGCTCTATTAATCAAATCGGTGTGAAATTGCATAACCTCCGCGCCCAATGACACGAAAAACCCCCAAAAAAAACAAAGACGAAATCCTAACCAGTCATCACAAGATACTTAGCTTATTTGGGCTGACTAACGCGATAGATAAGCCACCGCCCGAGATAAGATAGATGTAGATCTTCAACTCGAAGTCGAGCTATGGAGGAAATATATTCAAATTTGGTCGCAAAGAATTCGACTGGAATGTAACTCGTTTTCCAAACGGTATTTCGAGTAGACTCGAGTATGGTAATAAGGTTTGTGTTGCCTAAAATTGCGTTGTAAGACTAACCAACTGGAACTATGTCGATATATACAGTATTATAAGAGTGAATCATGGAACCATAGTAATCCAGTAGAATCTTTATGGCACATTTTATGATTTCCAGAAAAACAATATCTGCCATGCAGTTGTTCTAATCTAAAGATTCTGACTAACCAACCGAGCGATATTTTCACAGATCTGTGAAATCTTTTGGATCTTTCGGCGATAAGAGTGCGTTAGAATTCGTGGACCATGCTTCGCTGTTTGTGTTTGGCCTTAGCAAATTGCAAATCACTTTACGAGCTCTGCAAACTGTAAATCTAGTGCCATAACTGTGCACATATAGGCTCATTTATCTGGCCGATCCGGCGACACCCATGTGGGTCAGACAGCGACGAATATATACGAGCACGGGTATTTGCCTTAGCGCCCCGGCTACCGCACTTGAATGTTTAATAACCTTTTCAAGTTCACTGCCTCGCTGCGTTGTATCACACAGTAGCCATTGTTTACTGTACTATCCCCCCCACCACCCGCACCATTCCATTCCAATCCAACCGATACCCCGCATTTCATCATCTGCAGCGACGTTTGATACGATTTCGGTCGTCGTTATCGTCTGCGGCCGTTCATTCATTAATTCAATCAATTAATAATGGCTAAGAACAATTAACACTTGGCCAAGCCGCTGTAGATACAGATACAGATACATTTGCGATCGGCAGACCGCTCTGCGCCGGACCCAATTGGTTTCCATCCGCCTCGATCCGCCGATCCAGAGCTCCATCGGTCCATCGATCCATCCAACTCCCATCTGCGACATGTGGTACTATTAGAATAGATTCTTTTTGTTCTTTGCGGATTGTGTTGTGTGAATTGGGATGTCTGGATGCAGATACATATCAGTCTGAAACAATTTAATTAGCTTTTTCTCGAGCTTCTGCGAATTTCCACTTCAGCAGCAGATAGCTAAATTAGAGTGCTAATTTACCTACTCATCCTTAGACAGCGTTCAGCTAATGCAAAAGCCCATTAAATTTCCCTGATTAGATTTTAATTAAAATTGTACGATTTTCGTGGCGTTCAAGTGGCGAACTCAAAATGGGGCAAGGGGTGTGATTCACAGCCTTAAAGTGGAGTACTTTAAATGAAAAATTAAAAAGTTTATTTATGATATTTTTCGGCAGGTAAAGTACATAGATAAAAGCGAGCCATGGAGAAGTTATGAGAGGTGTGAATCACCACCATTGTCAGGATTCTATTTCTATTTCATCAATGTGGATGGGCGATTATTGCACAAAGAGTTGTAAGAATTACTGTGAACATAGTATTTTCGCTCATTTAGCGTAAACAGTTCGTTAATATTGTAAATAATCATTAAACAATTTGAACAGCTGTCATTATTGGCAGTGAAAAGATGTTCGGGTGCTAAGTGCTGGGAATTATAAATATAGATCCCAAGAACCAAGTGTAAGTTTTCGCCGGCCGTTTTGTTTACCAAGTCACAGTTAATTAAACATTAATTTCCCGTCCAGCTCTTCGCAATCATTTGTGAATCGAGATGGCTAAATAATGAACTCAACTAAACGGCATAAATCACACGAGCTCACCAAGCCTCTAATGTATAATTTGCAACAAAAGAAATCTTTAGCCAAATGATGATTGAGTATGGGAAATTCTGATCGTTCCTGTCATTTAAATGGTAATTATTTCCCATGAATAATCAAGCTTTTCTCCTTGTGCACGCGTATTCAGTTAGAGTTCTCTGCGGCGCAACTGGATTTCCTACCCGAAATGCCAATTGCCCAACCCAATCCATTTCAACCCATTTAAGCCCACGCACGCGAGCCAAGAAGTCCACGGCTGAGTCCGCAACGGTACTTCAGTCTAGATCGGGGACCGACAGTTAGGATGGTATCGAATGATATGGGGGTATCGTATCGCGGTATCGTATCGCATCGGTACGCTTTGAATCATTAGCCAGCGCTGTGGCGCAGTCATCAATCTTTCAATTGTCCACGTCCATCCATAGCTTGGCTTAGCCCCTTCGATCCGATCCGATCAGATCCGATCCCAATCGCAACAGAGCCACACGAACAAGTGCCAAAAAACATGGTTGGTGCCGCTGAAAACAACTAGATACTCTTGCATGTATCTAGATTAGAGATGGATTTAATGGCTTGCATAGTTCATAAGACCAAGCATACCACATCAAAATCCAAATTTGTAGGTTAATCGCAAAACTAATCTTGTATTATAACGTTTAAGCATTAGGTGTTATATGATTGGTACCTTGGCGTTTTCAGGCATTTCATTTAGACAACTTCTTTGAATTACCTCTATAAAATATAGAAACTAAACTGAAATTGTCATAACTTTCTAATGATTTATAGAGTTGTTAGAAAATGATGCAATAAGGAAACTAATATTTGCAAATAAATATGATCCTATAAATCTGCTTCCTAATTGCAAGAAATGAAATGGCAATAACCACATCTATATGGTGTGGAAAATGGTGACAAGTACGGAGCTGTGAGCGGAGTACCCCCATTGAGGGTATGTAAATAAATATTGTTGAAAACCGGCAAGTCGGCGACGTCGATGAAAACAGAAATCAGCCCGAAACTGCTTGTTGCCGGTTAAAACTAGAATCGGTGGTTCGGATCGGTGGACCGTTCGGATCGGTTCGGATCGGTTGGGTTTCAATTTTGGCTCGGATTGGATTGGCTTGGCATGGCTTGGCCTGGCCTGGCCTGGCTTGGCTTGGCTTGGGCTGGGCTGGGTTGAGTTGGGTTGGGTTTGGTTTGGTTGGCTTGCGTGCAGGCTGGCCAAGTTAAGACGGGCTCGACTTGGTTATCGGCCCATTAAGACGATTTGCGGGCATCCGTATATCGGACATTGCCAACTAACAAACTGGCCAAAAAGTCGCTGATTTACGGACTTTGGTCCGCACCTGACAAAGAAAATGAATCCCGAACCCCCATGAGGCCACAAATTATTGGCATGGCCGACTAAGAAACGCATTAAGCTGACTTAAATACGATTATGATGAGACGTTCTTTGAGTTTCGGGAGGCTTCTGAAATTTGAAAGGATAACGACTGAGAAATACCCGTTAGGGATGCAAGTTTTTAAATGAATCGAGATACATATATATTATATAATAAAGCTATTTTCTAAGCAGAAAGATCTAAATCTATAAGTCTTGATACTAAATATAACGTCTAGCACTGCTAGTTTTAACAGAATTTATTGTATACAATATATATGCTAACCCAATCACGTGATCTTGTGGGCAATTCTGCTCCCTGAAAATCCGTTCTCCCCACAAATACTGAATATATTTTTTTTCTTTTTTGCAGACAATCACCACGGGTTTGGCAATCGCATACACATAGTGCCACCTCTCGATGGTGTTTTGCGAATCGTGTCGCATAATTTGCAGTGAACCGCAATCGACATAACTCATACGCCGCGTGTCCCAAATGGAGGTTAAGAGCCAGTGCAGTCGGTGCAGTGCCAGTTCGAGTGTCTATAAATAAATCTCTCGATGCAATCGCAAACTGGTCTGGCCACTCGGAATCTCGTGCCCAAAAACACTCGCACGAAACCATACGATCCACTCAGATGCGAAACGAAACGAATCGCAGCGAATCGAAATGGCCTGCAGTTGCATGCCGAAGAACGGCCAAAACGCGTCCACGTCAGTATCAGTATCAGTATATTTCGGCTAAAGTCATTTCTTGGCTGTTTTTGGCAGCACCGATGGTCAAGGACGTACATTAACCAGGGCCCACTGTGCCGCAACGGGCGGGGTACAGTGAAGACAAAGGCCAGACAGACAATTATATAAATGGCCGGCACAGGTAGCTTGCGCGCTGAGTGACCAGAGTAAACAAGAAGACGAGAGGAAAAGCATAACTAAATAAATTAAAACAATTAACAGAAGAAGAACATGGCGATAATATCAGCAAATTACGTTTAAAGCATTTATTTTTACAGCAAAATAAAACGTATCAATAACATAACTTAAAACATTTTGTTAGAAAAGAACTACACTCAAATGAAATATATATCGATATAAAGAAACAAATAAGCGGAAGATCGCACGTTGAAATTCATTAATAAATCGACATTTCGAATTACTTTAGCGCAAAAGTGAGTAGACTGGAAAATAGTAAATTGGCCTGACAGGTTGGTAAAACCTTTCTAAACAGTTTGTTTTTTATCCATATTTCTTAGATTTTTTTTTTTTTGTTGACATTGCTCAGTTGGTTGCACGTGGCGTATGCGCAATATTCTGTGGTCGCTGGTCTTTGGTCTGAAATGTTGAATTAACGGCAGCCACACCCCGAAAACAAGAATGTCGCTTTTTGCTCGGATCCATTTCAATTGCAATTTTTATAACGCTGACCAGCGTTTTTATGCCGCATTTTATTGCCCAACAATGGGAACTGAAATTCGGTTTTTCTCTCTTATCGCAAGGTCGTTCATAAAAACATATATGCATATATGCACAGTTGATCTGGACTGTCCCAGTTGATTGCATTTTATTGATTTTATTATTTTGCGAATATGGCCCATTAAGTTTACAACTTTTCGGCCATCTTTTTAAGCAGCGTAACCATTTACGCTGAAAAATTCACCGATTGATTTATCCCACCCGTCTGGTTGTGCAAAAATTGCACTTGGAATTCGATTTACAACACTTGCGGATATATTCAGAATAAAAAGAAAAGGCTAAATGTTATAAATATAAACATATTGCGAAGGACAAAAGAACCGAGGTCGCTGTAAATATTCACGTGCGTCATTATATTTGGCCAATTATCTCAGGTGTTACGCAAATTTCCAATTAAGCGAGCATTTCGAAGAGAACGCTTTTCTCCCACAATACATCAATGGCACCGCCCCAAACATCCGCCCCCCCAAAAAAAAAAAAAAAACGTTTCACAATCCCAAGAATACTGGGGACCTTGACTATCAAATGCGAACTACATTTCAATGTCGACCAAAAACCGCCCACCAACCCCCCAAAAACACAATGCTACTTCCAGATGCTACAGCTGAGGGTACCACTCGACTCATTCGAGATATTCTAGATACGATATGATACGATCCGATACGATCCGATCCGATCGGATGCAAAGCCGTGCTCGCGACCTTCCCCGTGCCGCCTGCGTTGCCTTTGCCACACGCCACACAAATTGACGTAGTAAACTCTTTCCAACTGGCGGTAAATACCATTTATGTACTTAATATTTATTTATTTTGTATTTTTTTCTCCGTTGTTCGAGTCTCTCAGGGTAAGTTTTCCAAACAATAGCGGGAAAAAATTAGCACAGCTGCTTCAAAAAAAAAAAAAAAAGAAAAAAACCGAAATGCAAACAACACACAAAATTAGAAGAAGAAGAAAATATTGAGCAAAGTACGTGAAAAGCGCGAATACAAATACAAATATTATTGCAAAAAATTAAACAAATAGCGCGGAGGCTGAGAAAACTATTTAGTTTTTTCCAATATAATTCCACAATATTTATTTCCCCCTTCGACGAGCAAATTGCAATTAGCATCAATTTGCGAACTATCTAATTGATAAGCACCATATTTGTTTGCTCTGGCCCAGGTGAAATTCGTAGTCTAAAATTCGTAATCCACATATCTATCTACAATGTATAACGCATAGTGTATGATCCGTAATCGAGACCAGACTTTGCATAGCCTTCCGCGAGCGATCAGTCATCGGGGCAATTAATGTGCGACATTAGAGTGGACCATTAACACGGCGCTGCTAAGTGGCCATCCTCCAACGTCCGTCTGTGCGGTCAAAACCCCTTCAACCCTTGATTAATTATCGCCAATCAATGGGAAGTCGCGTCTTGCGAAACCCCCACATTTCGATGAAATGTGTTTGTGTTTTAATCTAGGAATTGGAATTGGAATGGGAATTGAAATTGGAATTAGTGTTCGTATCGAAAATTGGGGCCGGGGAGGCCTGTCTTTCATATTCGATCTTCTTGGCGGGAGAATCGAATCCGGTTTTCATTTTCGGCTCTTCTGTTGTGGCTTTTATTTCCAGCATTATGACAAATGACTGGCGATCCATCAAAATGTGCCAAACACTTGGTTATTTATGAATGTGGCGTAGCAAATGTCCAACGTTCCCCGTAATTTGGTTCACTTTATTATCTGTCCATATCCCATTTCATGCGACTTTTGGGGCGGAGCGCAGCTATACGTGGAAAGTCCAAGTAATATCTAAATTCAGTCGGAGGGGGTGGCCATTTTAGCACATTAACTAAAACAGACTACCATTTATTGCGCACTAAGTTAGTACGGGATTGTGTATGCATTTTTAGGTGTAAGCCATCAATTACAGATTGTTTAACAATGTTTTTAGCTCAGATTGCTTTTGCCAATTATTATTTGCAGTTAACCCTATTCGATTTGTAATGTAAATTTATAATATGCATGTTTCTTGCCTTTCAAAACGCTAATTAATCTTTTTTTTTGCCAGTCCGCAGTTTCAAAATATTAATTAACTTCTTCTTTGTGGACTCTGTCAATTTGTTACCACTCCCATGTGCAAAATTCTTGTCTAAAAAAATCAAACCGCAACTGAATATTTATTCTGAGGTTAACCAAAAAGACCATAAAATTCAATAAGTTATGGGGACTGTAAAAAGTGTATAAAAATGTAAGTTTGACAGCATTTACAGCAAAAACCATCTGGGCCTCCAAATAGTTATAATTCCGTTCATCTACATAGTATATCTTGTTAACATTTTTTGTGTTGTTCGCATATTTATGCTTCGCCGTTTGCATGTGAATTATTATTAAGTTTTATCTTCGTACCCATACATTTTCCTTGAGGTTTTGCATAAATGTACAAAAAGCATTCGTGTTTACAAATCAATAATGCAAAAATCCGCACGGTGGGCGTAATCAACAACCGTTGCGACCACGCCCTCCCCTTCCTCATCATCAGCATTATGGTCACTTGCACAGTAAATAAAAGTTCAATGTTTGAATACATTAAACTCAAAGACCCAGCCTGGTATGTAGACACATGCTGATAGTATTACTGGAGGTAGGCCAGACTTTATCGAGTGCTTGGAGGTGCTGACAGCCAAATGACCATTTTCAATAACACTCACGTAGCATCCGAGTCGATAAATTACAATAAAAGCGGCGGCGAGGGAGCCACAATTGAAATTTCGTTGGTGCCAGCACGTCCAAAAACAACATTCAACTTTCAACAATCAACAATCAACAATCACCAATCCAGTGGCAGCAACAGAAGCGACAGCAACGGGAGCAGCGAATTGGAAGGTTACCCCTTTGGGTGACCCCACGCATTGCAAATGCACTAAGCATTCTTCGCTGAATGTTTTAATGCTCTTAACTAAACATATTATATTAAAACATATTATATTAACTCGAGAAGGATAAGTGTATGGATGGCAATCAATTAAGAAAATATAAATATTTATAATAACAAGTGATTTGTATACGAAACATAAAAAAGAACTAATAACATCCGATTAGGTGTCAAATATTATGAACTGTTGAATGGCAAATTAAATAATCAATAAGACGGCTTATAATAATAAACACAAATGAGCGTAAGCGAATAAATAAAGAACTCATTTCACAATGAAATTATATAAACACGAGCACCGAAAAAGGCACACAATAGTTTAATGTCTTTACATATTATTTTCTACACAATTGGCGGAACTGCAGGTAGGCCATTTATCATCAATGGATATTGTAGGACAAATTTATCAATATAATCAATTGAACCCCTTTTAAAGGGAATTAGTGCCAGAAACACAAGGCAGACGAGTTTTTCGATGGAAGAAATAATTATATATGTGAAGGCCAAGGAGACGACCAGACATTCTCTGGACTCATGATCGGGTCAAGGGATTTCCCACTCCTATTTATGGGCAGTTCGATGAAATCGATGAAATATTATATCAGGGGGCCCTTATCACAGTGGAAATCACAAGAAATAAAATCAAGACAATTGCGCCAGAACAATAAACATATAATTGTTGACTAAGCCGCTTATTTATAATTCTTTATATTTATACACTTGATTGAGCACTTGGCACGAGCTGTCAACTTCCATGATGATGATGATGATGATGATGATATGCACAAACAATTGAATTTCGGGATGTCTGAGGATGATCTTCAAGTGATCCAAAATCGCCATCTTTTCTGGCAGGCCTTAAATCATCGCGGTGATTCCCCCGTCTATTTGCATGACTCACCGCCGCAAATAAGAATAATAATTTTTAATCAAACCTCGATAAGCATTTCGAGTTGCATTTTTATTTCTTAATTAATTGGCTTCTCGTCTAGATTTGTTTGTTCATCGAAAACATCAAGAAGTGCAGACGTCATACATTGGAAAACAAGATATGAGGCAGTGAGTATTTGAATATATTTCGGTGTTCACTTAAAGAAATATTAGTCACTTTGCGAAGCATACAGCAGGTAAACAAATAGTTATGGAATATTTAGTAATTACTTCTTATCAAAAATAGAAATAACCCTTCAAACTCATGACTCGTAAATAGATAGCACTGCCTTATTCGGTCAATTAAACAAATTGTTTCAAATCAAGTTTATCTTTATTGATTGTTTATAGTTCGATCTATTGGCGGCAATTAAAACTTTGGGGAAAACCTCATTCACCAGACTCTGCCAAAATGATAACGTCGCTAAACGATAAGAATCGAGGGATGATAACACTAATAAGTTCCAATTATCGATGGGTATTGATGGCATAATGTGGGGAAATGTTTTGAAAACAAGAAATAAATGTTTAGTGATCATCTGCCTTAATAATATACTATATAACTATATATAACTATAAATAACTATTAAGTTAATAATAATATAACTATTTAACTTAAATGTTATGCTTCAAAAACTTTGTTTATTGAATTTGAATACGAATAAATCATACTTTAATTTGCGCCGCAACAATTAGTTTTTTTTTTGCCAAACGGTTAGTATCGGTTTGTTTTTCGGTTTAGGAATTTGTCCAAAACGATTTCGAGAGCACAATGTTTGCTGTTGAGCAGGTGGGTTTGAAGTGGCAAACGGGGGTGTTTAGGGGTTGAGGAGGGGGCCTAGAGGGGGCGGTGAAGCGACCTGAGCCGGGGTTTTGAACTGGCTTGGCTGCCTTACCCGTTCACCTTGTAAATCAGCGCCACATACTAAAAATACCAGTGATCCGGGCTCTTTTGTTGTTGTTGCTGCTGCTGCTGCTGTTTGTTTTCGGCCAGTATTTGTTATTGTTTTCATTATTGTTTCTGCAGTCGGCCGACTGGAAGTTGGCCAACGAGCAACGACTTTAGCCTGAACCGCTTCTAATAGTTTATAATTTGAGCCAAACCTGTCGGCCATTTTGCTTGCAAATTTTTATATGTCTCGGATTTTGTTTATGTTTTCGATTTCGGAGTTCTTCGAACTCGTCGGGGTTTTTGAGATCTCATGAAAAATTGCCCAACCCGCTGACAACAGAAGAAGCGCCATCACTGAGCGAAAAATGCCACACAAAAAAAAAAGAAGGCAAAAAAAACCAAAAAAAAAGGCCATCTGGTGAACGATAAGAGGAGCCGAGAGTTTTTTGCCATTGCGGAAGCTATATTTATACGAGTGTTTTATTTCTTTTTTTGAATACCCTAAAAATAGGTATTTTCATCTAGAAAATCATGGCATAAACTATAACTTTGGTATCCCAAACAAAAGTAACTTACAGGATATTTAAAAATGTGCAAGAGTTACATATATTTATTTTTTACCATATATGATTTCTGTGCTAATGAAGAACCTTGGTATCCCAAACTTGAATTGCTGCTATCAAAAATATTTATACCATCTAGAAATAGTATCTAGTATCCCAAACTATGTAATTTGCAATTTTCACACTTTTAGGTTTGTTACTAAAACTATTTGAATTATATCCGGATAGGGTATATGAATGAATACACTCAAGATGAGCTTCTCTTCTCGTTTTTTGGCAAAAACGTGCCCGAGTCCGTTGCCCGTTGACCGATTTGTTTACCTCGGCAAAAAAGAACCCGAGGAGCATCATCAGCAGCGGCATAAAGAATATTTAATAAGATGTGTCTTCAGATTCAAAGTGTCCACGTCGCCAGAAGCAGCAACAAAGCCACAAGCCTAGGTTTTTAGGATCGGCGTTTGAGAGGCGGTATATAAGATTGTGAATATATGTATATACCTATCTGCTATATAAGTGGTGTGCGTGCACATGGCATTATTATTACTATTATCTGTGGAACCGGCTGACAAGAGTGTCTCATTCGGATTCTCAGGGTTGGCAGTTTCTTGATCCGCACAGCGCCTGCTCGCAGTTCCTGCTTTTATGCTCTTTATGTTTCTATTATTTTAATATACCCACTTTTTGCCACACATCCAAGTGATTCTGTGCAGGTGGAGCGGCGCTGTAAGTGGATTCCAATTAGAACGCCGACTCCACTCCGCTTTCAATTTGCCAATTGGCCTTGGGTCAGCCGCACGTTTCTGCAGCGGCCAGTGAGCGAGATAGCACTATGGGCTTGGAAAGAGAGAGCAGGTGAGCAGATGGTCTGGGGGGCACCAAATAATAATGAACATTGAATAGTAGCGAAAATATGGAAAATATCACGCATACGCCACGTTGTTCCGCACTTGCCGTTAATTGGACATGTGAATAAAAGAATGTTGTTAAGTTAACGCACCAAACTATATATTATTAAATTGCAACAAATTTGCAGGTAAATACAAAGGGTTATCTAGGTTTATTACTCATGCGACATGTTGTACGGGTAAAATAGTTATATGGTTATAGTTACTTCCACCTAGGTAGCAATTCATATTACACTATCATATCTTTTACAAATCTTCGTTTGCTGTCCACCCTAATGACTTAAGTGTAATAGAGTAAAGGAAGTCAGCCAGAACTGATCGACACTTGTTCTAAGACTATGTCAGCTGGGCCAAGTGTAATTCATTCTGTTTAAGAATAGCCTTGCGACCAAGTTTAGCAACAATACGATATTGCAACTCATGATTAGCAGGGTCGCCCGGTCAGAGCCATAAATCAGCGCTGGAAATCGTTAATAATATATAATAGTGGAAATAGCAAAGCGACACTGCGGATTGTCTCTCCTCGTCTAAGCATTCTTTGCGGATTATCCAACTGACATAAAGCGACTTTCTCCCCATCTCTCCAATCCTTTCACCTTCTCAACATCTGCCACTTTCATCTGTCATTTTCAATCAATTCTCACCCCTCTCAATCACATTCCAACTTTTAACGACTCTCGATTTCTGTACAATCAATTAGATCGAAAATGTTTTAGAAGAACATTAAGAGGCTTTTAGTGGCTTACGAAATGGTATACTCTACCAAGTAGCTGGTAAATATGAGTTGTCCTCACTTTTGAATTCGGTCTACCTTTTGTCTGGGGTTAAAAGCAGTTATTGTGATTAGGAAATAAGTGGAACCCAAAGTTAATATAGAAGTATTTATTCTTTTTCTTAAGTAGTGGCAAACTAACTTGAAATGCCTTACCAGTCTATATATACATATATTCATAAAGTATCCATAAGTCATTCGAACTGCCCAACCATGTAGCACTTACTTTGTTGGTCACTTGGTGGAGCTTATTCGGTGTGAACCTGTTACAGAGTTGGGCTTAAGTGGAGACCATGGCGGTGGCATTCCTGAGACCCCAAAGCCGCACCCGCAAACGCTTTCCATCTCGATCGGATACTCTATTCTCCAGTATCCATTCTCCTCTTACGATCTGGGAAATACGTTAATCTGGGAGAGAGAGATCAATTAAGACAGGTGATTGCTTGGCCGGCAATTAAATTCTTGACGGGCTCTAATGTATGTCCATAGTGTTAATTGCCAATGACTGACTCAATTCAATTAAAATGTCTATATCCGACTCTTACCTCAGCAGCGCTGCCAGGTGCCAGTGGCAATTTGAGGGGGGTCTTCGAAAGGAAAACCGGGCACCACACAATCCAGTTGAATCCAGTAAGCCGCCAGCAGTATTCTGACCACCATGTCGGATACACAATCTCTGCTCTTTGTGGTCAAGGAAAAGATGGCGCAATCCATGGAGCTTGTATTAAAAATTTTAACAGGCCTGCTGAAAAATTATTTTTCAAATTTCATACCTTTCCGTTCTTGAAAAACACTAAGATGCTGCCTAAGAAACTTTCCAGTGGCATTTCATTTAGGAAAACCTATAGAGTATCCTTAGGATGTCTAATGGAATATACCGTGGGATGCCAAATGAGGAGTGTCATACTTCGTTGAGTTTGTTTTTTAAATTCCAATCGATATGCATTCAAGTTTGGGAATTATAGGATTTTTCAATTTTTCGCAAATTTTGATGATAGTACCCCTTACAAAAAATGCGAAAATTTGGTCAAAAATCGGTATTTTGATCAAAACATTCACAAGAATGACCCAAATATGGAATGTCATTATTCGTTGCGTTTGTTTTTTAAGCCCCAATCGATTTGCATTCAAATTTTATTCTAAGCAAGAAAAAGGGTGAAAGCGTTAAAGATGGGTCAGTGGAATAAAGTGGATTGTAGGAAGTTAAGCAGACCGTCTAGAGAATAATACAAAGGAAAAGGAAACAGAAAAAACGACAAAATGGACAAAGAAGTGCAAGTGGAACTACCCAAAACGTGGAGCTTGTTTAAGGTTATGTTGAGGATGTTATTAGAGGATGATTGAAAGACAAATAGTATACAATTATGCTATTTATACGTCGCAATAGTTAGATTTAATAGAGATTAGATCATAGAGATTAATAGATTTTTGCTGATTACCAAGATTTCAAATTTTGAAAAATGTTGGAGCTTTTGTTGTACATTTCGTCGTGCTAACTTTTTATCCCTGTCCTTGCACAGCCAGCCGGAGTAGTTGGCCATGATTTAGTGCCCTAATCTTATTCGGTTCTCATTCGTTGCCTTTCAGTCAGTCAGCCCCTTTGACTTGAGCAAAGCAGTTATTTTTACATTCTCTCTGAGATCTTTATAAATTTCGAAAATTTCTTTGTACAAACTTACCTAATTTCGCCATGAAAATCTTCGAAGGGATCGGTAATCAGTTTTGCCGCGTTGTGCGCAACAAGCTAATAATACCCCTATCATTTTGCGAAACAAGCTCCGATTGGAAATTCTCGAGCAGTCACGAGGCAATGGTATTCTTCTGTACCTTCGGCTTCAGTATCCTTGGCGTGGTTAGTAAATGGAAGCCCTCTATTGTTTGGTGGGCAGCAAGTAAAGGACTAATTACACCTAACCCAAATTCGCAGATATTCCATTTTATAGATTTCATGAACCTTTTCTTCGGAGCGATGCGTTTGGGGCCAATCAGAATCTTGACAAACAAAAACTTTTTAATGCTGACAGCGTGGTTATTAGTGATATACGCCATGGTATTTGTAAGTACAAAAGCACTTTAAATATATTAGCTTATATATTGTACCATTATTTAACATCGTACTAAATTACTGCAACTATTGTTTTCATCCAGATCAAGCCGTGTTTCGTATATCCCTATCTTGGGCTTTCTGGCATCATCTTGACCATCGATTTGTTCGTCCTGGTATTAGATATCGTGCGACGTGTCAGGATATCACTGGACCGCAAGGTGACCATTTGGAATATGATGCTCAACTTGTGCTTTGTTGTTTACGTACAGGCGATCCTTAACAAACAGAATTTTTAGTCAAGTTATAGCCAAAAAAGCCAATTTGAAAATTTAGTTTGTTACATAAATTGTTTCCCAGATTTTTTGTAAAAAAAAATAATCTGTATTTTGATCAAATCATTCACAAGAATGGCCCAAATATGGAATGTCATACCTCGTTGAGTTTGTTTCTTAAATCCCAATCGAATTGCATTCAAGTTTTGGAATTCTAGGATGTTTAAATTTTTTGCAAATTTTGATTACAAAATATGCGAAAATTTGGTCAAAAATTAATTTTACAAAATCCGTTTAAAAATGAAAGGGGTGATTAGTATTGGTTGTGATGAGTATAATTTGGTACTCCTTTTTGCTGTGAGACGATTTTTAGTCAAATTATAGCCAAAAAAGCCAACTTGAAAATTGAGTTTTTTACGAAAATTGTTTCCCAGATTTTTTGTGCAAAAAATATTTGGTATTTTGATCAAAACATTCACAAGAATGACCCAAATATGGAATGTCATACCTCGTTGAGTTTGTTTTTTTAAATTCCAATCGATTTGAATTCAAGTTTGGGAATTCTAGGATATTTAAATTATTCGCAAATTTTGATGATGGTACCCCTTACAAAAAATGCGAAAATTTGGCCAAAAATTATTTTACAAAATCCGTTTAAAAATTATAGGGGTGATTAGTATCGGTTGTGAGGAGTACAAATTGGTACTCCTTTTTGCTGTGAGACGATCTTTAGTCAAGTTATAGCCAAAAAACCCAACTTGAAAATTGAGTTTTTTACAAAAATTGTTTCCCAGATTTTTTGTGCAAAAAATATTTGGTATTTTGATCAAAACATTCGAAATAATTATCCAAATATGGAATGTCATACCTCGTTGAGTTTGTTTCTTAAATCCCAATCGAATTGCATTCAAGTTTTGGAATTCTAGGATGTTTAAATTTTTTGCAAATTTTGATGATGGTACCCCTTACAAAAAATGCGAAAATTTGGCCAAAAATTAATTTAACAAAATCAGTTTAAAAGTGAAAGGGGTTGTTAGTATTGGTTGTAAGGAGTACAAAATGGTACTCCTTTTTGCGCTGTGACCATTTTTAGTCAAGTTATAGCCAACAACGCCAATTTGAAATTTCATTTTTTTGCCAAAAATATTTTCCCAGATTTTTTGTAAAAAAAATATTTGGTATTTTGATCAAAACATTCGAAATAATTACCCAAATATGGAATGTCATACCTCGTTGAGTTTGTTTCTTAAATCCCAATCGAATTGCATTCAAGTTTTGGAATTCTAGGATGTTTAAATTTTTGCAAATTTTGATTACAAAATATGCGAAAATTTGGCCAGAAATTAATTTTACAAAATCCGTTTAAAAATGAAAGGGGTGATTAGTATTGGTTGTGATGAGTATAATTTGGTACTCCTTTTTGCTGTGAGACGATCTTTAGTCAAGTTATAGCCAAAAAACCCAACTTGAAAATTGAGTTTTTTACAAAAATTGATTCCCAGATTTTTTGTGCAAAAAATATTTGGTATTTTGATCAAAACATTCGAAATAATTACCCAAATATGGAATGTCATACCTCGTTGAGTTTGTTTCTTAAATCCCAATCGAATTGCATTCAAGTTTTGGAATTCTAGGATGTTTAAATTTTTTGCAAATTTTGATGATGGTACCCCTTACAAAATATGCGAAAATTTGGCCAAAAATTAATTTTACAAAATAAGTTTAAAAATGAAAGGGGTGATTAGTATTGGTTGTGATGAGTATAATTTGGTACTCCTTTTTGCTGTGAGACGATTTTTAGTCAAGTTATAGCCAAAAAAGCCAACTTGAAAATTGAGTTTTTTACGAAAATTGTTTCCCAGATTTTTTGTGAAAAAAAAAATCGGTATTTTGATCATAACATTCACAAGAATGACCCAAATATGGATTGTCATACCTCGTTGAGTTCGTTGTTTAAATTCTAATCGATTTGCATTCAAGTTTGGGAATTCTAGGATATTTAAATTTTTCGCAAATTTTGATGCTGGTACCCCTTACAAAATATGCGAAAATTTGGCCAAAAATTAAATTTACAAAATCCGTTTAAAAATGATAGGGGTGATTAGTATTGGTTGTGAGGAGTACAAATTGGTACTCCTTTTTGCTGTGAGACGATTTTTAGTCAAGTTATAGCCAAAAAAGCCAACTTGAAAATTGAGTTTTTGGCCAAAATAGTTTTCCAGATTTTTTGTGAAAAAAAATAATAGCTAATTAGATCAAAACTTTGAAATTACTGAACCAAATATGGAATGTCATACCTCGTTGAGTTTGTTTTTTAAATTCCAATCGATTTGCATTCAAGTTTGGGAATTCTAGGATATTTAAATTTTTCGCAAATTTTGATGATGGTACCCCTTACAAAATATGCGAAAATTTGGCCAAAAATTAAATTTACAAAATCCGTTTAAAAATGATAGGGGTGATTAGTATTGGTTGTGAGGAGTACAAATTGGTACTCCTTTTTGCTGTGAGACGATTTTTAGTCAAGTTATAGCCAAAAAAGCCAACTTGAAAATTGAGTTTTTGGCCAAAATAGTTTTCCAGATTTTTTGTGAAAAATAATAATAGCTAATTAGATCAAAACTTTGAAATTACTGAACCAAATATGGAATGTCATACCTCGTTGAGTTTGTTTTTTAAATTCCAATCGATTTGCATTCAAGTTTGGGAATTCTAGGATATTTAAATTTTTCGCAAATTTTGATTTGATGACCTTACAAAAAATGCGAAAATTCGGCCAAAAATTAATTTAACAAAATCAGTTTAAAAGTGAAAGGGGTTGTTAGTATTGGTTGTAAGGAGTACAAAATGGTACTCTTTTTTGCTCTGTGACCATTTTTAGTCAAGTTATAGCCAAAAACGCCAATTTGAAATTTCATTTTTTTGCCAAAAATATTTTCCCAGATTTTTTGTAAAAAAAATATTTGGTATTTTGATCAAAACATTCGAAATAATTACCCAAATATGGAATGTCATACCTCGTTGAGTTTGTTTTTTAAATCCCAATCGAATTGCATTCAAGTTTTGGAATTCTAGGATGTTTAAATTTTTTGCAAATTTTGATTACAAAATATGCGAAAATTTGACCAAAAATTAATTTTACAAAATCCGTTTAAAAATGAAAGGGGTGATTAGTATTGGTTGTGATGAGTATAATTTGGTACTCCTTTTTGCTGTGACACGATTTTTAGTCAAATTATAGCCAAAAAAGCCAACTTGAAAATTGAGTTTTTTACAAAAATTGTTTCCCAGATTTTTTGTGAAAAAAAAAATCGGTATTTTGATCAAAACATTCACAAGAATGACCCAAATATGGAATGTCATTATTCGTTGCGTTTGTTTTTTAAGCCCCAATCGATTTGCATTCAAATTTTATTCTAAGCAAGAAAAAGGGTGAAAGCGTTAAAGATGGGTAAAGTGGATTGTAGGAAGTTAAGCAGACCGTCTAGAGAATAATACAAAGGAAAAGGAAACAGAAAAAACGACAAAATGGACAAAGAAGTGCAAGTGGAACTACCCAAAACGTGGAGCTTGTTTAAGGTTATGTTGAGCGGCATATTTCCTCCCCTTTTGTGTCTCTTTATATTATTAGAGGATGATTGAAAGACAAATAGTATACAATTATGCTATTTATACGTCGCAATAGTTAGATTTAATAGAGATTAGATCATAGAGATTAATAGATTTTTGCTGATTACCAAGATTTCAAATTTTGAAAAATGTTGGAGCTTTTGTTGTACATTTCGTCGTGCTAACTTTTTATCCCTGTCCTTGCACAGCCAGCCGGAGTAGTTGGCCATGATTTAGTGCCCTAATCTTATTCGGTTCTCATTCGTTGCCTTTCAGTCAGTCAGCCCCTTTGACTTGAGCAAAGCAGTTATTTTTACATTCTCTCTGAGATCTTTATAAATTTCGAAAATTTCTTTGTACAAACTTACCTAATTTCGCCATGAAAATCTTCGAAGGGATCGGTAATCAGTTTTGCCGCGTTGTGCGCAACAAGCTAAATATACCCCTATCATTTTGCGAAACAAGCTCCGTTTGGAAATTCTCGAGCAGTCACGAGGCAATGGTATTCTTCTGTACCTTCGGCTTCAGTATCCTTGGCGTGGTTAGTAAATGGAAGCCCTCTATTGTTTGGTGGGCAGCAAGTAAAGGACTAATTACACCTAACCCAAATTCGCAGATATTCCATTTTATAGATTTCATGAACCTTTTCTTCGGAGCGATGCGTTTGGGGCCAATCAGAATCTTGACAAACAAAAACTTTTTAATGCTGACAGCGTGGTTATTAGTGATATACGCCATGGTATTTGTGAGTACAAAAGCACTTTAAATATATTAGCTTATATATTGTACCATTATTTAACATCGTACTAAATTACTGCAACTATTGTTTTCATCCAGATCAAGCCGTGTTTCGTATATCCCTTTCTTGTGCTTTCTGGCATCACTTTGGCCATCGATTTGTTCGCCCTGGTATTAGATATCGTGCGACGTGTCAGGATAACACTGGACCGCAAGGTGACCATTTGGAATATAATGCTCAACATGTGCTTTGTTTTTTACGTACGGGCGATCCTCAACAATCAGGACTACTTTTAGCTTACGATGCGTTCTATGATGATAAGCCAAGTTATTAGACACATTCGTTTTTGTTTTTTTGTTGTTAAAAACATATAAATACTTACACATTTCTGAAAAATAAAACCACTAACATCGCATATCAAGGAGATCTGAATAAAATTATACAATTATTTTCCGTTCAATGGAAAGCCAAATAATGCATACAACCTGCTAAACGAAATTTCTTTCTGCTCTAATTTACAGGCAAATTTGAAAGAAACTTGTCAAACAAACAATAAAATCGGTTATTGGTTGTACATTGCGCAAATTGATATCAACCTCTAATTGCATATTAATTAACCGCGAACTTGGCGAAAATTTTCCACCAGCGCAAAATGAAAAGGCCGAATCGAAATATTTGCTGTTCGCAGGTAAATGCTAGAAAACCGAATCGAAAGGTTCAATAAAAAGCAATTGCCAGGGAATTTTTCAGCACCGGACTCAACCAGATATTGAATTTGCCATCCAGAATCCGAACTTGCCAGCCGTAAATGGCAATTTAACGCCCGGCATCCGAAAACTTTTATGGCCCACTGTAAACACCCCGCTAATCAATTGTGCAAATGTGACATTTTTGAGGGGCCATTTCTTGTTTGCCGAGTGTCTTACATTTTATTATTTGCCATGGTCGACTGGCTTTTGGCAACTGCCGCACAGCCGCCACTGGGTGTGTGTATAATCATTGGCCATCAGGGGTTAAGGGGTTAAGGGGGTTAAGAACTGACGCCCGGGTGGCTGCAGCCAATTTGCTTTAACACTTTGAGACAAAGCGCACAAAGGAAGACTTAACGCTTTCGAGCTCGAGCTGGAAGGTACGAGACCTACACTGCCACAAAAAAGGAACGCATTTCGAGTAATATTTGGTCTCATAATTCACTTTTCCATTTGTTGCGAAGCATTTTTAATATACGGAAAACGTGTCGGCTTATTTCATATTTCCTAAAAATGAAAAAAAAAAAACATTTTCTAGAAATCATTTTTCCATATTTAATTTAATAATATCCAACGATAGACATATAATTTGTTTATTGTCTATAAATCAAGAACCTTGATTTGGCATAATTTTAAACGAGTTTCTAATCAAATCAATTTGGCAAAAAAAGAAAGAACGAACCAAAAAGAGATCGAGTTCATTAAGACTTAATTAGAAGGAAAATATGTTGCGATGAATCATCATCACTAAATATAATTGGTGATCCTTTCATGCAAAGTTTATTTAAAACCCCTTAACGCTTTATAAAGATTTGTTAGTTATGCAAATTCCAATGCAAAATTCAAGATCAAGAACGCAAATGCTGCAGATTGAATTAATAGAACGTTGGCTCAGTTCCCAAACAACTCAATTGCCTAATATTAAATTCAAAACTTTTATTCCATTTTGAAACGTATTTGAAAACTAATAACGTAATTGAGCGCCGTCTGAAAGCATTCAATTTGATTTGCTGCATCGTTAACTGATTCTCTAATTCGCCACAATCCGTGTCACATCGAAAATAATATCTAATTGAGCCAATCAGAAGAGATACAGATACTCGATCGTTCTGAGTCGGACATGGATATGGATGTGGATGCACTGATTTGGATGAGGGATCCCTGCACTTCCTAATTACTCAATCAACTGGGATCGCCACTGGGGCATGATCGCGTCCAGTGATCTAAATGATCAGCGATCGGATTGCAGCATCGGCTTCCCGCACAGCCGCTGTATCGTTTACACAATGATACCCATAGTCGTGGGCAATTAGGGGATGGATGTAATTACGGGCCAAATTACCCGGCAGCCGAAAGGGAATCTGCCAGTCCCGGCTAGAGTCTGACAACCTTCGTCAGCGCTTGCATGATTGCCATATTTAGCTAATCTATCAATTATTGCATACAACTAATTGAAAATGGTTTAGGCAAATAATAAAGACAAGTCAGCGAAGCATGTCCAAGTCGAGGTCACGTGATCCGTAGCTCCGTGATCCGGAATCCGTGACTGTCTGGGAATTTTCGACATTACACAAGTGTGGTGGTAGGAAGTGCTTATCGAGCGTTTAGAATATTATTTTTTTTTTAGCTAGTAAATGTGGGTTCCTGCCAAATTCAGATTGAATAAAATAATAATAAGCATGGCTGAGTATTTAATAGACATGGCTAAATGCTAATAATTGTTTTTAGCCAACTTAAGCGCACCGCCGTCGAGTCTTGGCCATCGAATCCGGAGTCTTCTATTTGCGTGTCGACTTCGCATTCACTTGTTTGCCTTTTTGCGCATTAAAATTTGCTATTTATTTATTTGTTCCTGAAAGTATTATTTATTTAATTAATTTAATACCCTTCTCATTTATTTATTTGCTTAATAAACGAAATGCGAACGGCGAACGGCAAATGGCCCACGATGTGTACTCCGCGTGTTTGCTCTTCTCATTTTGATTAAATGCTGTTCTGTATTTAATCAAATGAGAGTGGGTGGCAATGGGTGGGTGGTGGTGGTGGTTTCGTTTTGGAGCGTAGATGAAATGTCAACGACTTGCGACAAATTAAAAGTGCAACGCCAGGCAGCAGGAAATGATTGTGGGCTGAATGCCCTCGATAGGGAATTTCCAAGGAATCTCGGTGCATTTATAATACATTTTGATTTTTAAAGGAAAGTGAGACAAAGCAACTAATTATATGTAATTAAGTGCGCCATGTCTAAAATATCATCTTCAAAATGGTTAAAATTTACAAATAACTAATGTAAGAAACGACGCATTGAAATCTGCAAACAGGGCGTATGCGTTATATTAGCAAGAGTGTTAACTTTAGCAAATATTTACTTGTTTTTGTGGCAATCCGGGAAAACAAACCCATTTTATGGCTTAAAAAATACTATGCAACAGTGTTAAGCCGCTATTAAATCTAAAAATAATTTAGGTACACGATTTGTTCCTGCATTTAATCGTAGGGATTGCATTGTTGATTTCTGTTTTCGAAGTGAAAATGCATCCCATGGTCAACAGTTTGGAGTGCAAACAGGCAAATAAACAGAACGAGCGGACAAACAATGTTTATAGAGTTATATACAAAACAGTAGCCAAGTAGCCTGTTTGCACATCGTTCAGATCCACACTTCTATAGCTGTTTCAATATGTGCATATGATGTATATATAGTAAGTATATGCATGTCGCTAAAATGCACGAATTAGGCGCTTTATCTATGGCATTTATATAACAAAAAGTAGAAGTAAACAATAGGAAGATATAAGAAGAGCAGCGAGAAATGTTACGAAATGCAAATAAATACACTGCGTTTTTATCTCCAGCTCCAGATACAGTATCTGCATCCGTAGTTATACAAAATAATAAATGCACCTACTTAGATTTAAATACTCGCACATCAATCTCAAAGAGCTTGCGTGCTGTGCCCTTTCAGAACAGAATTCGACGTTAGTTGTCTATTTCTATAATTGGTGGGAGTTATATCCATTAGGCTTTATCGTGCACTGATAATGACAGACTGTGAAAATAATTAGTTTTGATTAAATACGAACGTGGTTGTTTAGAAATTTGATAACATCTTTATGCCGAGTTTAGCATTGGCAAGAAACTATTGTGTGCGGCCCTGAATTAAAAATAGATTTCAAATAGAATCAATCAACTTTCGAATCTGTCAAACAAACTAATGTAACTTGTAGCAATGTAACTGGAAGTACTAATGGAGATATTACCTATGTAATTTAATATAGTTCAGAAAATATATAGTTCATGGAATGAGATACTGTTGTCTGATCCTTGAGGCAGCTGTACGAATCTTAAAATCATTTCACAGGATGTCCTTTAAATGGATTACTTTCTAATACTCTTCTCTCTTAACCTCTCGATAATGGGTTAATGTGCACTGATATAACCGATATACTGATCAGGCCTTTCGATCCGGTCAGATCGGGTCAGCACCAGTTCAAAGCGGTCTTCGTGGCTGGTTAGTTAATACGGGTGTTTATGATGCAAACACATTCGATCGGCTCACATCAGCTGTGACCACTATAATACACATTGTAATTGATGCATATGAATTCCGATTATATTGCATTTGCATGAGCATTCGACTCGAAATTTGCATTCAAACAGTGCGTTGCAGTCAATGTAATGGGCAAACACATTTAAATAGCTAAATTATTAAGAGAAATTCTTAAAATATTTCTTTAAAAATCCAAATAGCACAACAAAGAAGTTCTTAGTAAAAGGGCAGCATAACTTCATGCATGCCTACAATGCCGTACCGCACTGTATCCTATATATGTAAAGTCTGGTCGCAGTCATTGTAATCGCATCGCATCGATCTCAATCGCATATGGATTGGAATCGCACACTCTGCTACCCTGTAGCTGCGACCTTAGAAGGCATTTAGAACGTATTGTGCCAATAGGCGTCACACGCCGGCTCGAGTGCAGATTTACTACTATTTACTATTTATATTTCAAATTTATCGTTTGTTGTGACTCGACTATCGTCAGCTAATCGCCTGCTTATTGTTATTACGACACCGCGCGAGGCAAACGGAAAGCGGCCCAGAAAACAAATAGAGTCATACGTATTCTATAACATCTCATGGAAAGCGGAAACTACACACACACTGACCACTCACAACCGCATTTTTATTTCATCATCATCTATACATATATGATAACTAGATCGAAATCTATCAAATCAATGGGTATTTTCAAGGACCTCAGCTGATAGGATGAACTACTATGTTCAAATTTATCATCTTATTTGCATAGAAAACATCCTAAGAAACAATTAATTGATATACCCATTTCTATCATGATCTATTATTATTTGCACTAACGAACTTTCAATATTATTTGGCTTTTAAGTCACAAAAAGTAGTCATTGATATAGTACAAATATTAGCAGAATTTTATTGCCCTCCTCAAATGATTCACATGACAAATGCAAACCACGTGCATTAAACAATACGTTTTATAAGAAAAACACAAACATTGTAAATTTACCGAGATCTGAAATGTCAGTTTTTTGGGGGGGAAATCACCTTATATGTACGTAGCAATCGTCACGCGTAATTGCGAATGAGTTCAGCGAATTTGGACGCTGATGGGGAGATGGATGCGGATGGGGATGTGGACTGTGATCTGGGGATGGCGCCGCATGTGATCCTTTGGCAAATACCAGAAGCGGATTACTGGGCTAAGTTCCCATTTCGAGTGCCGGGCTTATATCGCCAGCGCCACCAGAAATAACCGAAAAATGGAAATGAAAAAAGAAGAGAAGACCCACTGACTGGGAAGCTGGAAAGGAGTGACAAGAATTCTGTTTCGGGTGCATGAATATGAAATATTTCGCTTTATTTGCAAATCATTTAGCTAGCGCCATAAACGGTGGGACGCGCCATTGAAGCCGAGCAAACACCACCAAATCAGGCCATAAAACCAGAGCAGCCGGCTACCATAAAGTACAAACTATAAAGTGGGCAAACAGTGGGATCCCGTCGAGATCCACTGGGCCAGTGTCAGGGGTGCAGTACCCACACTTGCCCGTGCCCGTTCCCGTTCCCATCCCAAGTGTCAATCGTCCGAGGCGTAGATCTTGAAGAAGATCACCGCACAGGTCTTCATATCTCCCGAGGTCAGATGGACCACGGCCTTCGCATCTCCGGCGATGTTCGCACGGGGCATATTCCTCAAAAACACGTGGTTGCTCACATTGGCCAGCCTGTAGACGTGCTGGAAGATGGACAACGAATGTAATCCCTTAGGGAATTGGTAACTAAATTCCAAATGCAGTTTGTAGATATTCCCAAAACTTACTTTTCCCCTTCAAAAATCCATTCTATCCGAACTCACCCCCTTTTTCGGCGGACAAATCATCTCCTCCTTGGGTACTTTCATAAATACGGGATACCAGAGTTCCATGGGATTTGACAAGGACTTGCAGAAGTTGTTCCTCTTCATGGCAAGCGTGGTGGGAATCCACTCGCTGCGCTCCCAGCGGAATACATCGACCTCCATTTCCATCGGATTGTTGGGCACATCAATCAGCACCTTGATGTCGCCATTGAAGTACAGGGTCTCCAGATCGGCGGCCATATCGACAGTCAAGCCGCTAATGTCCAAAATCTGTCGAATCGGTGTGTTGCCCCTATCCTCGGAAGCATCGCACACAATATCCAAGGTCTTGTCATCGCCCAGTACCTCGTAGGTGGTGCTCTAAAAAAATGTAAAACTGAAAATACCAGGATATTAAGGTATAAGGATTTATACCCGAGTTCCTCGAAGGGAGTGCAGAATGCATAGCAAGGCAAAAATCCAGGCGATGCACTGCTCCATTTCGTGGCTTTTCGAAGATCTCCGATGGTTGCAACAATTTATACAGCCCCATACTAATTGCTCGCCAATTAGGCAACGATATTCGCATTGTTTAACTAATTGCCAAATTAAATTGTACACATTTTGTTTAATTGCCGATGCAGATACTCTAAAATGCTATTCAGATTCACCGATCGTAGCACCCTCAAAAACATTTTGGAAAAAAACGGAGTAGAGAACGCTGCAAACAACAAAAGCGGGGCAATTCAGCATTCGGCGGGCGTAATCCGGAAGGTCGGAGCCCGGACTCGTCCGGAAGTGGGTCGCCGTCTCAATGGAACACCCATCCACACATAGTACACCTCGTATATCTCGTACACCCACATCACGCATACGTCGTGTGCGCCTGCGGGACAACGAGTGTAGTACGAGTAGCTAATAAAAATAAGCAAACGCACTTGACCCTGGACAACCGAGCGACTTGGGCCTGGTTCGCCGATTCTGTTTGTAGGCCATGGCTGCCGTGGAATAGCAAATCGGTCTGCCACACGACGCCCCTTATCCGAATCCGAGTTATCCGATAACGGAGCGTCTCTTCGCAGTGCCCATAAGGCGCAAACAAGACAAAAGCCAGAACAGCAGCAGAAGCGCGTGGGCTTCGCTTGCTTTAATGGCCCGGGGAATATGGAGCAGGGTGCTCCGGAGCTGTAGCATACTTTTCGGGTTGCGATTAAAGCTGAAGCATAGCTATAGGCTGAATCGAAAGATTCACGTGCAGAAATGAAACGCTTCTCGGGTCGGTGCTGAAGCATCGGGGTCATCCTGGACACACAGGCAACTAAACTTTGGCCAGCATACTACATTGGTGATGCATACCGATTTGGAGATGTGCCCTTTAAGTTTATGGAATCGCTGCCAAATCGCACATAATTCTTATTTTTAAAATAAAAAAAATAGTTGTATATTTATAAGAAATATATTAAAATCGTGTTCCACAAATTAATACAATTATAAGAAGTATTTTGTAATACAATACAAGGTATAAATAAAAAAATTTCAATTTTTCGAAATATATATTTGGTTAAGGTAGCAGAAGAATAATTAAATTCTTATTTTTAAAATAAAAAAAATTGTATATTTATAAGAACTAGATTCTAGATGCTTACATATATACGTATGTCAATTTTAATCACATTTTCTTAAAATAGTGGTTGAATTCTGTCAACTTACAATTTAAACATAATGTCTTACGTGCTTAAGCGTTTGAGGTAGCATTTATCAGCGCAATAGCATTTACCTGCGCAATCATTTAAATTTATTCTTATATGATACAATTGGTTTTCTTTTACAAAAATTTAGTCATTATGCGGCCTTAATTTCATTTACACATTTGGTAGTACAAAAATGGCAAAGTGTTCATGTACGATACACAGGAATAAATGCTTATTAAACATTGGTTTTAGATTTACAACATAAAATTTTGTCTACTGATATTCCACCGATGCTAGCCTAATAGTTTTTGCCTACCTACTTTTAAATTTATCACGACTGGTTTGCAGAATTGTCTTTGATAGCCTAAAACTTTAAAAACCTACTAAAATAGAACATTTGAAAAAGTCAGTCGGTTGGAAGGACTTGGTCAGTTTCCTGGGAGTCTGCGATTATTGGTTTGCCGTAGAGCAGGACCTTGGCCCAAATGGACTTGCAGCCAGAGGCGCTAGCATCGATACTTTTGATTATCTCTTCTACGTGCTCGTCTTCCAGGTGCACCATTGCGATGGCGGCTTCCCTGCGGATGCAGTCGACAAGATGTGTGGGTTCCAGAGTCGCGAAGGTGACCAGCTGGGTGTGTGGCATATTTCTCAGGATCTCCATATCCATCTCAACCTCTTCGCGCGACTGCATGCCATTCACGTTAAAGATGACAACAACGGTCAACCGCTTCTGCTGCTGATGCTCAGTGTGGTTGGCTCTCTTTTCGCCCTCACTTATCATTTCGTTAATGATTGGCACGAAGTGTGCATCCTTCGGAGTCATGTTATCGATCAAGATCATTTTCTGTCCGCAAAATGTCAGGCCGGATAGCATGCTCTTCACTCGGTCCAAAGGAGAACGGTCGGTCCAGGAGAGTGTCTTCACGTTCTCGGGCCAGGGAAACGTTTCCCGCAAGATGCGCGCAGTGTGGCTCTTGCCCACGCCAGAGGTGCCCACCAAGGCGATTGCCTGTTTGGAAGGAGTCCGGGGTATTAATACACAAAATATTAAATCTACAGTTTCCCCCTTCTCACCTCATTGGTGGTGTTGTCCAGTGCCAGTTCTAGCTGGTTCAGTGCATGATCCTGGTTGAGTACCTGGTGGCGGGCGTGCAGGACCATGTCGCCCAGCCGCCGGGAGGGATTGCAGTAGTTGTCCTGGTTGTGGACGATCGAGTGGAACTGATTGTTGTAGCTTTCCAGGAACCCGTTGACCGTGGACAACCTGCCGGTGAACTGCAAAAACATGCCAATTCCTGCGGCGAGGACGAGGACGAGGATGAGGTATCCCCAATTCCGCCATGGAGCCTTCTTCTGGGTACAATGGGCAATGTCCAAATGGCGTTCGCTGACCTTTTTATTCAACCGCTTGTTGGACTGCAGGCGGCGAATCTCAGTCCTCCTATTTCTAGCGAATTGTCGGTTTATCGGGGCGACCGCATTTTGATTCTTTTCGTTCAGCATTAGTGCATTGTGTGAGACCATTTTATTAACCCGTGTATCGTAAGCAACTGGATTGTTTTTGGCTGACTTGAGCTCGAATACAATTATTAGCCTACTTAGTTAAAACTTTGGTTGCATGCTACAACCGGCAAGTTATTCTAAATGCCGCTTCTTTCATGCAGTATTTCGCAACTGTTGTTTTGGTAGGCCAGCATATTTTGGTATTTTACTATCGAAACATTCTTCTGTTCCACCAATAAATACAATAATAAGAAGAATTTTTTATTACAATACAAGGTATTAAAAAAATTAAAAAGATACAATCAATTTAAAATAAATGAAAATACGTAATTGTAATTTTAGTTTGTTGATAGTCGGACTTGTACTGGGACTTAAATTCGAATTATATTACGTTAAATAAATAAAAACCCATTTAAAGCAGCAATTTAAGTTTGCATTACTTATAGATTTTTAAATCAGCATTAAATATTTAAAATTTAAACAATAAAACCAGCCCTGCCTGTTGTGGTATATTAAGGGTATATTTTAGCATGTGTCAATTTTAGTATATTTTACGAGCCTAAACAAAAACGGTCAGTTTGCAATAGCCGACTTCTTAAAACTATCATTATTTTAATATTTCAATAACCCGGAGCAAATCCCAGGCAGTCAATCCGATCCGCAATGACGAACGAAGATGTGGGCACCAACAGCGTCGCCGACCGCCTGCAGGTGGGTCCGCGCGAAGGCGTCACCTATCCGATCCAGATGAAGTACTGTGGCCACTGCACGATGCCCATTGAGGTGAGTTTGTCTTCAAACCTGGGAAAAATCCATATTGGGGATCATATATGGCCCATATTTTTACATATATAAATATCCACTATACGCAGTACTGCGAGTACTATCCGGAATACGAGAAGTGCAAGGACTGGCTGGAGCTCCACATGCCGGATGACTTCGAGCGACTAAAGATCGAGGAGGAGGCTGCCGCCGCCGACGGAACGGATGACGACAAGAAGCGCCAAAAGCGTGGTGGCAAGGGACTGCTGCGCGTCAAGAAGAAGGAAGACGTACCCAAGCGTATCTGCGTCTCGCGGGCGGCACGTGGCAAGAAGAAGTCCGTGACCGTGGTCACAGGATTGAGCACTTTTGGTAGGTTCTGTTCGCACATTACGAGTATAGAGTAGGAAATGGAGGGCATGCAGCATGCACAAAACTTGGGTATCGGGCACGCCGGATGCTAAGAGTAGCTGGTAATGGTAATACCATGTAACTTAGATATACTTATTTAATTTTATAGATGAGTATCACGAGCTTTATTGTTAACCAAGACTAATACATTCCCTGTCTGTTCCAGATATTGATCTCAAAGTGGCCGCCAAGTTCTTTGGCACAAAGTTTGCCTGCGGCTCCTCGGTGACCGGAGACGACGAGATCGTCATTCAGGGCGACGTCAAGGATGACTTGTTCGATGTCATACCCGAGAAATGGGCCGAGATCGATGAGGACGTCATCGAGGATTTGGGCGATCAGAAGCGAACATAAATAATTTACTTTTTTTTTTAGCTTATTTTATACGCTACATCAACATAAATATATGAAACGTTAAACGTAATAAGCGGATGGGTTATTGCGGCGGCTGCTACCCGAGTTTTTCTCCATCTGGTGAAGGATTGGAATTGGTTTCCATTGAAATGACTTCATCCGTTGCAGGCACTGTAGTGGCTGGAGTTGCTTTATTCTCTGAAGACGATGTTTCCACTGGGGTTGCTTCTTCCGCTGGAGTAGTTATAACTGCTGTAGTGGCTTCACTTGAAGGAGTAGCGACATCAGTAACTCCATCATCTGGCGTGGTCTTGTCCGCTGGAGCTATTTCCGCTGGATTGGATTTGGCCTGGGCATTACGCTTTCCAGATTGCTTGCCGGTCTTCGCAGTGGACTCCGCAGGTTTTTCCGCCGGTGTTTCCTTAGTAGCGCCTTTGGTTTCTCCACCATGGAAGTGTTTGTAGCTCAGCTGAATGATTTTCTCGTTCTCCTCATCGGTTAGTGGAGCTTTATTATCGTCGATGAGCTGGGGAGGTTATTATATACTTCAGTAACCTTTCTGGCATATGATAGATTAATCCTCACCAGCTGCGTGTGCAGGGCACTTGTAGGCGGATCATTGATCATTTGCAGGATCTCTTGGGACTTCAGACGATAAGAAGACAGGTCCTTAACGTAATTCATAATGTTCTCACGAGTTTGCGTCTTGCAGGGAGACTCCTCCAGATACTGCAGTGCCTGTGGAACAAAGTGTTTGCTTAATTTATCATATGTTAGTTAAGTATT
The DNA here is from genome assembly GCF_016746395.2 of Drosophila simulans. Taxonomy (NCBI): domain Eukaryota; kingdom Metazoa; phylum Arthropoda; class Insecta; order Diptera; family Drosophilidae; genus Drosophila; species Drosophila simulans. The sequence goes on along the minus strand of NC_052525.2, from coordinate 16,332,617 downwards.
TTAAAAAAGCAACACCTCATAAGTAACCGTGGCCAAGTTGCGCATACCGAACTTCTTTTTGGTGCTCTTGATCTTCTGTAGAATCTGCATTACTTCCAGATTGGTGAGGTACGAGAACGTGGGATTGACCCTGAAATTGAAGCGTAATCATCTGCATGTTATTTACTGTTTAATGGAAAAACAAAATAAAAACAAAACAATCCTCACGTTTCCATTTCGGCAATTTTTAGTATGACCGCAGAGCAGACGCTGAAATATACCCCACCAAAGCATATTACAGTTAGGTTTTGTATATAACATAACAGATTTTTTATTTATGAATTAATATGAAAACGATGTACTCAACAAATGGTGATAAATGTATTAAACATTGTGTTGAATTCATAACTCGATAAGTTCAATATATTAAAGTTAGTTCAATATTATTAAATTAGTTGCAATTGGTTTTTGCATTGCAGTATATTTGTTACAGAAAAGCTATGGGCACACTAAGGCAACGCTTAACATAACATTACAGCGAATTCCGCCACTGTTATTGGATTGTGCCACCTGCTGTTAAGGCTTTGGATTCCACTCCGCTGAAGGAAGCAGAGGATGTGGATGCTTCTGATACTGGAATCCTTTGTACGGCATGCATTCCCATACGAATGAGACGGCGGCAACGTCGACAACGGCGGGCGTAGTCACGAATGGAGCAGGCGGATCGGGAGCTGGAGCAGCGGGAGCCCATGGCAGCACGGAGGGCAAGATCCGGTGCATCTTCCTCAGCGAGTTTCATGCGACGGCGGGCTGCAAGATAAGCTGCCAGGTGAGCTGGTTCCCAGGAGCGGTGATAACGCAGTATAGTTCGAACTAATCCGCGTCCCTCAGGTTCCCGATAACTACATATCCAAGGATGTGTTCGATGCTATCAATGTATACATCATACCCAAGCAGCATCTTCAACGCTGCATTCTCACCGTGAACGCAATGGACGTAAAGATTGTCGGCTATCCAGTGGGCATCCAGGATCAGCAGAAGTACGCACGGAACGCCTTCCTATTCAACCTATGCTTTGTCTGCGACTCGCGGGCCAGGAGCGTCCAGTACGAGCCCGTGGTCAAGAAGCTGTCCGAGTACCTTATAATGATGGAGGAGGAGTCGTGCTTCCTGTCTCGCGAAGATGACAAGCGCCGCCTACAGAACATCTTTGAGACTGTACTACGCGACCTTAACGAGCGCAAGGTGGCCACCATTGTTGAGGGCGATAACACTATATATCTGAAGATCGTCATGCACAAGCCGGACCCGCCGCCGGTCAAGGATCACATGGTGCCCCTGCTGCTGGCAAACCTGCGCGATGCTCCGCTGGACAACTGGGACCTTACCACGCAACAGGTGCGGACTATTCCTGATTTTATAGTTATACCACCGTTGCGATGTAAATAATCCTGTAATACCATTGGACTAATATGGTTTCCTCTAGATCCTGCCTTATATAAATGGAATCAACCATGTTGCCCGCATTGCCGCCGAAGCGGACGTGGAAACGGACCTGGTCAAGTCGTGCATACAGAATCTGGTCTACTACGGGGTCGTTCAGCTGCTACCCATCCTGAAGTACAGCAACGTGTACATGACACAGAACCTAAAGCATCTCATCCAGAGTGCATCACTGAGCGGCGCCTGCCGGAAATACGTGGCCTTGCGTCCGGACAAGACGCTGCCCAGTGTTCAGCGCATCTTTCAGTTCTACGCCTCGATGACTCACGGCGTTACTCTGCGAGCGATCTGCCAGAGATTGTGCCCCCAGCACCACAACATCGATGAGCGTCGCATGGTGATCTTTGGGCTGCAGCACCGATTCATTCGCTGCATCCACAAGTACCCGGTGTTTACGGGCTCAGTGCCTTCCGGGCGGCAGAAGATGTACACCGGGCTGATCAGCTTTGACGAGATCTGCTGCAAGACGGGCCTCTCGCCCTGCACCATCGAGCGGGATATCGAGAAGGACACGAATGTGACTGTGATCTGGAAGTGACGACCGGAAGGACGTCTCCGGCCGGTTGGGTTTGTTGTAGTTTGTAAGCGAACCGATTGTTATGTTTCCAAATGCTTTTTTATATACACGCATATACACATAAAGTTTCAAAATTTACTGGTTGGGCTTGGGCTGGTTAAGGAATTGCTTTGCCAGCTGGACATCAATAAGGAAATCTTTGCGGTAGAGAAAGTGCATTCCGAACCGCCTGGGCCACACAGGCGTCCTCTGAGGCCATGCCTTAAATAGGAAATGTATGAAATTAATAATGATACAATTTTGAAAAAGACAGAGATAGTCATATAGTTACACAAACTTAATAAAAACGCACCCATGGATTGAAAGATGCTGATTTCTGCCTCCCTGGGATAGTTTCCATTCAGAATGATCTCACCCACTTCAGCAGTGATCGGAGCAGGTAGTCCCACCAATTCAGCCTCGGCATTGGCATAGCAATCCACGTAGACTTTGGCCTGCTGGTAAATGTCTGGAGCCACCTCCGAAAAGTGAATTTCGCCGGCTCCCACAGCTGAAATTGAAAGTTAAGGTATCATTACTTCATTATCTTCCATCCATCATTCCGTTACAACAGCAGACCTACCATTAATATGAACACCCTGGTTAGTTTTAAGATCTGCCAACTGGATGAGCGGCTCCTTGGAGTACGTGGCAATGCAGATGATATCGGCATCCTGGCAAGCTTCGTTGGGACTTGAACAAACATTAATCTGGGTTCCGCTCTCGATGTTCAATTTCTGCCGCAGCTGGTACGATAAATCCTGTGCCTTTGAATGCGTGCGATTGTAGAGATTGAGCTGCCTCACCCGGAAGTGTGCGCAAAAGGCGGCGGCATGGAGTTGTCCTTGGACTCCACAGCCCACTATGGCCACGTTGATATTCCTTTCCTGCTCTGCCTGCGCCCCAAAGCGCCTGAAGTACAGATACTTGGTGGCTACCAGTGAAGCGGATACAGTGCGCCAGGTGGTCAAGTCCGTGCCCTCCATTATGGCCGACAGTTGACCGGTTTGATTGTCGAACAACAGCACATGGGCTTGGATGCTGGGCAGCGGAAGATCGCGGCGCGGATTCCCACTGAACGAGGTCACCAACTTGCAGGCCAGTGTGGAGTGGGTGTGCTCCACTTCCCCAGGATCCCTTGGCGATTTCAGCTTGTAGTTTCCCACATAGGCGGGCATGGTGAGCAGAATCTTGCCAGGTTCCTTGCCGCATGCGGTGAAAGTCCTCTTCGGTTGAAAGGCAAAGGATGTGGAGGGCGTTTTGGGATCCTCTTTAACTATAGCTACAAGTGCAGATTCCACTGCTTTATTGACCAGCGGCCAGGTGAGAACCTCACGCACTGCATCCGCACTGTAGTAATTTACCATAACGCTGCTTATATTGGCAATGAAATGGATTTAAAACAAAGTAATTCTCGCAAATTAAAATATTATAATTATAATTGGATTGCAACTTAGTATCTCACTAGCGACCAAGTCACCAGTGATGCCAGGTTTCAGGGATATTGGCGTGGAAATAACTAAATTAAGCAAAGTTTTAATTTGTAATAATATACATATATTCGAATAATATTAGGCCTAAAACCGTTGATTGTAAGTTATTAAGTTTAATTGGGCTTTTGTAAATATTTGGGCACAAGAACTTTTTTAGTTCGCAATCTTGGGAGAACTGTTGAGTTAACCTAAAAATTAACTAAAAAATACCCCTATTATCATTTAACACTTATCGAAATCAACAGTCGATAACTTTGATGATGCAAGGCGTTAAAATTTTAAATTTACGATCAAGGTGCGCATTATTTGATAACATACAACGTATTGAAGATAAAACAATTGCGTTCAGCTTAAATCAGGAAAGACCATTATCTGAAGTGGGAAAAACCAACCGAAAACCAATTTTCACGGGCGACTGTTTTTCCTCATTTCTAATGCAGTTTTCCCCATTCTTCGCCGTCGCTGGGAAAATGCATTTTCACCGCACGCCAAGGGCGAAACCGCAGCGCGAAAAAGGGAAACCGCTTCTGTCAACGGCTTTATCGCCCCGAAACGATTCTCGCGAACAGCTGGAAACTGAACCACAGCCCACACAACCCGTCCACTCCACTCCACTCCACTCCAATCCAATCCCACCCAGACCAATCCAATTCGGAGCCGCAGCAGGCGACACGAAAGTGAAAAGCGAATGCACTTTTCCGAGGCTGCAGCTGATAGGGAAATTAATTTATGCGCCGCCATTGTCTTTCTGGTCGCGCCATTTTATTTTCCCAGCTGCTAATTCAAATTTTGACATAATTTCTTCACTGTGCGCCTCCGTCGCCTGCTTTCTCGCCTTTTTCCCAACCAATTTCACTTGACTTGACCTTTGCGCGGCAATTTCATGGGTTTCCATGCACTGGGCGAAATGCATCGCATCTCTATTGTAGAATTCTTCTAAATGGCTACCGATTATATCGATCATGCAAACGGCTAGGATTATACAGTGCACAGTGAGAAATTGGGAAAGTATTTCATGATTTTATATTAAAAAATAGCTTTGGGCTGATGTATGATACCTAAAAACCATCATAAGGCCCAATGTCTATATTAACCATATGCATTTATAACGATTGTAAAATGTTTTTATTAATAATATTAATAATAATTTAAATTACCAAATAGTTTTTTTTTAATACAAGACAATTTTATTAATATTGAAAACAAAACATCACAAACTTACCACCACTCAGAATATGCAATCTTGTTTCCAGCTTGTTTTTGGGCCTTTCTGTATATGAACAGGATGAGCTAAACTTTTTTTCCAGTGCATGGGCCTGTGTGTAGGGTGGGTCCACAGCCTTTTGTTGTTGTTGTTGTTGTGTGGTGGCGGCCTTGGGATTGTGCAGTTGCTGGCTGATTTATATTCGCCCCCAAGTGCCACAAATCAAAGTCGAGCCGCTGCTGCTGACTCATTGGAGCGGCTCCTGGTTTATCGCGGTGACCTGTTGCATGCCCCACTCCTGGACACTCGGCGGTGGCACCACCAGAACTAACAGAACCAACAGAACTTGCAGAACCACCAGCAGCAGCACTTCTGAGTGTTCTGACCTTGCTGGTGGGTAAGTGGTTGGCCATAAATTTTGGCATTGCGCAAAAGCCACACCGGCAGCTAAAAAAAATAACGCCCCGATTCCAATACCAAATCCAATCCCAAGAATCCATATCCGAAAAGTGAATTGTCGCTCTGACGCTTTGAATAAATTGCTAAACGATTTGGCAAGCGCCAAAACTTAATGGCCAAAAAGGATTTCGCCTCGCTGCGCATAAATTTGCGGGCCAAAATCAATGACGAATTTATTGAGCAACTACGTAAAAATAGTTAAGGATATATACTCTGAAAAAGAGTAAAAGCATTGGCTGTTTTCTTTTTGAAGTGTTAGTTTATTTGTATGTATACGTTTTGTAGTAAGAAAAATTTAATATTAATTTAATCTTGCTTAACTACTTCAACTTAAATAGTTACCATTTAAGAAACTTACTAAAACTCACTAAAAAAGTGACTTTATCAAATTGAACATTATTTAGTTATTATTTTTAAATGGAATAAATGGGTTCTTAAGATCAATTGACAATTGGGTGTTGGGGCTTTGTCTTTAAGTTGCTGAAACTGTAACGGTAACAGGTAACGGTAAATGTAACTATAATAGTTATAGTAATAGTAACGGTAATAGCAATGCCTATAGTCGACTATAGCATACTATAGTCTAGCAACCACACACAGAAACAGAACGTTGCCACACCTTTTCTTCGCGGAGCTGGATTTTAATTTTTTACTGCCTTTTTGCTGCGCTTAGCTTAATTTTGTTATTGTTTTAGTGCGCGCCCGCACACTTGGCTCACACAGATACACACTCACACACAGGCGCACACACGTAGGTTAGAAAAAGGAAAGTCTGCCGGCGCGAAAAACTCGGTGCTGTAGTATATTCGCATATTGTATCTCGCATATTGTACCTCGTATTTCGTATTTCGTATTTTGTAGATCAATCTTGGAATGGGTTTGTGCCGTTAGCCGCCGGCGACGTCGTCGCTCACTAAAATGTTGTTTGTCCTTGGAGAATGTGGCAAAAAAGATAGAAAAATTGTATGGAAAAAATTTTAAAATTATAATATACGTATGCGCACTGTTACCGTGCAAGTGCACAGCGAAAAAATTCGCTGCAAATCATTAAGCATTTTGCTTGATAATTTATAGGTTTTTGTTTCAAGAGAAATCTGATTCTAACACATGACAAAAATGCATATGAGTTGTTCGTAAACAATCGTTGCCTAAAAGTGTGCTAAAGAATATTTAAAAAATACTAATTGGGACTTACATAGAACAAAAATATGAAATTATTTTTTACCTAATAAAAACCTTATTTTTTGTTCATTAAAATGAACAAATAAATGAAATAAATACACTTTAACATGTAAGTGACAAATAAAAGCAGATAATATTATAATAGATTAAAAAAAAAAATTTACATTTATATACATATAATAATGGATCATTTAATTTTAAGAAAATATTCCTATGCATATTCTGATATAGTGGTATTATTATTGAATTAATTATTAATTAATTTAAGTGATTTACATTTCTTGGTAGAAAACTTTCTTTATTTTATGGAAAATCTGTAATTTTTTTCTGTTGGCTATAAAAACAAACAAAAATTCTTTCCAGTGCTGGGATATATGTGTCCACACATCTGACGACGACTATAATTGTGCCGTTATGTTTAAGCGTTGGCGCCGCACCCAATGGACTCCATCGAGCTGTCCGCCCGCTGCCACCCCCATCCTATTCCCGCCCCTCTGCCACCGAACTCCCTGCCCCCCCGCGGATCCCGTCACCCGCCGCTTGCACCCACAATTGGATTCGATCGGCAAGCATTGTTTCTTGTTATTGTTGTCGGACTCATTGCAGCCAATGGCTTAGTTCGCCTTTGTCTAATGATTTCGATTATTGGATTGTTTTATTTCCCCCTTATTTCTCGGACTATGTTCGCTTTTTTTATGATACATTTTTACAACTTCCGTCTGGTGCACTTTGCGTGGAGCACTGGAATGCTAGAATGATAAAAATGCAAATTGGACATAACATCAGCATAAATTGGAGCTGCTTTTGGTAGTTAGTTGGATCGTATTCGAATCCGATTACATTATCGAAAGAGATTTCCTGAAAATCATATTCGTACATCAAATATTACACAAAATAAATTGAGCCATTGATTTAGTTTGGGCTATCTTAAATACCCGATGGCTAGAATAATAAAAAATGCAAAGTGGGCTCAAAATCAAAATAAGCAAAGAAGCAGGTTTTAGTAACTCGATCAAATTTGACTTTAGTCTCTAAACTACTCATATTTTATCCGAAAGATATTTCCTGAAAGTCCAACGTCACTTAAAATCAATATTACATCCATTTTCCATATCAATACAAGTATTTAATTTTAAACATGCTAATGTGCTAACGAATAGCAAAATTGATTGGTATCAAATATATTTGTGGGGTTTTTTGTTTTAAATTTAATGTGGGACCATTTTATGCAATATTATTTAAATATATAAATAAAATAATAATAATAAAATATAATACTGAGCTTAATCGAAAAAAAAATATGTCTATAATATTTTAAATAACTATTTTTCCGCAATCAAAATATTTTTGTTGAGAAACATTTGCTTACTTTATCACGTTTTCGGTTAAACCTTTATTTTTTTTTAATACTATTGTGCCTTAAAAATGCACTTATCCTGAGTTACTGAATAATATTTTTACGTTTTAGGCCTGAAATTTATGCGGCGGCCCTTCATGAGTCTTTATGGCTGCAATTGCTGCACTTTAACTGCTCGACTTATTTCTGCTGCCTTTTTCGTACGCCCACTGACTAATCCAGGGCCTAATATTTCCGAGGCCTATGATTAGCATATTTCAGCCCGCTTCCCCCCTCTCAGTGGCCGACGAGTTTGGGCCGCGTTTCGTTTCCACCAACCTGGCTTTCAGTCGTTCCACTGGCTTTTCAGTCGTCTCAGCCACGATCGGTTTTCTTCGCCGGGGATTTTTCGGTTGAACTCGGCTTGGCTTTTATCAGCCAGTCAGTCAGTGTTTCGCTTTTGGCCAGAGCTGACGAATTTCCTCCTCTCGCCTTTGAGCCCGGCCAAAAACAATAATCAAACGGGCAGCAGAAACGTTCAAAAAAGTTGGCGGTTGTGTGGTGAAGTGACTATGAATTGATCAAATCCATCAATATATAGTATAGAAAGGGGTAAATCATATTTATTCGCTAATTAGCGTCTATCGAGTTACTTATTTGTTTTGATTTGCCAATTTTTTTGTACTCCTTTTTGTTTTTGTGCAATTGGTAATTTACAATATTCTGTACAGCGGTGAATTATAAAAATTCAACAACAGCAGCAGCAGCAGCAACAAATAATAATATTAATAAAACAAAGCGAAGCGAGAGAAACAACAAATTCGAATATGCAAATTAAATAATTTTGTTTATGGTGCAGTCGAAAGAATTCCGAAAATAAAGTGCAAAAAAGTAAAACAACAAAATATTTTATTTGAAAATTTTAACCTGTTCTGATAGCGGCTGGATCCGTCGATTGAGGTAAGCTGATTTATTTTGGCCAAATCATATTCATACACGGCTCAAATGCGTCGCAATACATCTCTGATAGAGAATAGCTAGTGGGGCTTATCAAGATGTATCATATATATAATATATGTATATATATACATATATGGCCGACTTGTGATCCGATTTGGCTGCAGTTCTGCAACGCTGACTTGGACTTGGCTTTGGCTTTGGATTAGTGGCAGTAAAACACTTCCGATCCCACTGAACCGCAACCATCTCGGTGGAAGAAAGACGACCTTGCCCATGAAAGAAGAACCAGAACCCACTGAAGTGGCCACCCATGGTTTTCAGGGGGAGGAAGTCCGGTGGGACTGAAGGATGGCCGAGTGGCGGAATCAAGGCAAGGTCGTCTTCATGAGTATAACAATGCATTTTTAAAATGAATATAATTTATGGATAATATCAGAGCTGTTATGTTTTAAGATTATCTGAACAACATAACTTTCAGCTACTTTTTATAGTAGATAATATAGATTAGTAGAAACGCTGCCTGAAATATTTCAAGCATTTAATGATTGAACAAAAACTGCTTTTCAAGCAGTATACTATCCAGTTTCCAAAATTACATTTATATTATTTTATATCATATTTATTATATTATATTTAATTGTTTTATACATTTTTGACTTGCATGCGATTTTTAAATATTTTCGCAACCCAAATGCTCCTTGAACACCTTCTATATTTATGGGTTTTCGGACTGGGATTACCCCATCGCTTGCCCAACTTTCGGCTCCATCCAGTGGAGTGAATAAGGGATCGGGTGAGCAATGACCACAAGTTGGCAGCTCGGCGGCATTAAAGAGCATTTTAGGCACTCACCTCTTGACCCGACCCACTTCCATATGTCACAAAAGAACAGCGTCAGTCGGTGGTTGGTGGTGATAGTGATTCGATTCGATTCGGTTGTTCGTCGCTGTTGCTGCTGTACCCACTGCTCCTCCATTGAAAGCACCCTGGAAAATCAAAGAAAAAACCTACAAAAATTCCAGACCCCCGATCTCCGATGATTGCGTTGTTCCATATGCGCATAAAGCAAATTGCATTAACATTTAGGCCTACGCGCAGAATGCCGCCCACTTTGCGGCTGTGCTGCGGCAGCAAATGTGCCATTCCGCCCGTTTCGCCGTTCCATTCCACAGCGTGCCGTCTGTGCTTTATCAGCAACCCGATTCGCAGCGATCAGTCGCAATTCAAAGTGCGCGCTGTGCGGAGCCATTCATATCGCTCAACCGTTTTCCGACGGCGGTTATTTTCGAAAACTCCAAACGAGAATTTCGAATATTATCAAATAGCTCGATCGATTTGAACCACTAACGGTACTGGGCATGCACTGCTTTTAAATGTGATGTTTATCTGCAATAAAGCAGTGTGTTTTTTTTGGGTTTTTTCGCCAGTCGATCGGTCATAAAAAATATAATAAAAACAAGGTGCATCCAGTGAAACAAGCCATAAATTAGCAAAAGGTATGCGTAATACACATAAGAGTGATGATGATACAGGCCCAAAAATCAGCCACTTTATATGGACTGAGTGTTGTGGGCATGTGAAAGTGATGGCCACGTTTTTAGAATTTTAAAATCCAAACAGTTTATTACAAGTGTTTAATTGGATGCAACGAAATTGTGTTAAAATACATTGATATTTTAACAAAAGGAATACATTTGTTGAAAGACTATGAAATTTAAAACGCATTGTGTTTTAAATAGTATATACTTTGAAATACGGTTTTACATTAATAATGAAACAATAGCGAACTCGTTTTGGGAATTCTAAAATATTTGGGCTCAAGTAAATTGGTTATTGGTAATTTGTGTTGTCTGGAAAGTAAATTTTTGTTCAATTGCTAAATCTCACAATTTGCATAATAATCATATATTGAAAATAAAAAAAATGCTTGTTTGATTAAAGCACTGATTGTTTACTATCTACATTCCACCTGCCCTGGATCTTTATTCTTAAATTTGGTTTTAAATTCATTTAATCTAGAACTTTCCCTTTGAGCCAGTTTGTAATAAAGTCAAAAAAAACTTCGAATATTTCGAATTAAGACCTAACTATTTTGGTTTTATCGATTTTGGAACTATTCGCGATCTGCAAACGTTTTGTTGGCCGCATTACGTTTTCTGTGATCACGGCGATATAATTTCGACACAACCCGGTCATGTCCCCATAACTTCCCATTTCTCTTGTCGCTGGTCAAGAGTCTTCAGCACTTTGTTCGATTGAATTTTTTGTAAATTTACTTTCTGCAATTGTTGCCGTTTGGCTTCGTATGCCGTACGCTATATGTACATATACATATATATATATAGCGCATATAGCGTATATCGGTGTGTCGCTCGGCTTTGGCTCACTTTGGCAGCTTTCTTGCATAATAAACAAGATCAGGCTCAGCACACAATGTGCAACATTAGGCCAATGTTGGTACGTGGACACACTCCTCCAAAAGGGGGCGGCCGCAGCGGGGGGAGTGGCTGGGGCGGATGCGGGGAGGGGGCTGGCCTGAGTGGGGCATGGGGACAATCATGGACGGCGGGCGCTAAACTGCTAAGAAAACAAAAAGCGAAAAGCAGTCAGTAAAGCGCACTGTGAACAATAAATGATCTAGAATATCACTTTGGGCACAGAAGTGCAATCAAAGATATCTGATTATTCAAAATTTTTACTGCATTAAACGTTCTTTATATTTAAAAAAAGGAATATAATAATATATATAAATTAAATAAGCCGCAGTATATTATTATGAATATAAAGATATTTTAATGTTCCTACCGAGACTCATTTTCTACATGTTTACACTAAACAAAAATATTGCATTTTCAATTCATTCTATGTTGAAGATTACCATGAAAGTCTGTAGCATTTTCTCGCAGTGCAGCGCCAACATGCAGCGAAACAAGCGATGTCGGTGGCTACTTTTGCTCTCGTTTCGACTGCTGCGTGAGGCACATGGATAACTGGATAACTTGGACAGTTTCCCGTTACCACTGTCCCGCTCGGCCCCCGTCTCGTTTGCTCCCCATTGCCCCTCTCTTTCACTCCGATCGTGTTCGTTGTGAACCTGCCACAGCAACAGAAAACTACAACAAAAACGACAAAAAACCACCGAAAATAAATCGCCAACCGCAAAAGTTTGCAAACTTTTTTAACTTCACAATAAATGCAAACGAAAAAAAAAAAACAAATGTTGCTCCATTTCGCAGCTCAGCGAACCCTTTTTGTCTTTGCTTTCGATTTGACTATACACATATACTTACAGTAGAACCTAGCTACAAACAATAAGCCTTACATGCACCAATAACCATTTCATAAAAACTGAGGTGAAATCTATATGTTTCGAAACGCCATTTAATGGTGTTTCTTCTGGAGCATCGCTTTAAAAAAGAAGAAAGGAGATCGGAGGATGACCTCTTTCCGAAGTCTTCCGTTCGGCAGTCGATCTGATAAGATGCGCCAAGATTGGAGCCGAAGTACAACCAGATTTGATGGAGCCCGGGCTGAAGGGGATTCCCCATAATTTGCTGCTCTTGTAAATGCGGACGCGTGGCACGAGTCGAGTGCGATCGAATCCCCAAGTCGCTGCAACCATAATTGCCGGCACTCACACACGAGGAAAATAGTTCCATCAGCCACTCGAGGAGTCGTTAGTCCCGATCGACCAAGTCGCAAGTCGCCAGTCGAGAGTCTTCAGTCCAGAGATCTGGTGACTCTGGGCCAACTTGAAGCCACAGAAAAAAAAAGGCAAAGAGACCCGGCTCAACGTCGTGCCCAGCGATCTGCATTGTTTGGCAAATTTGTAAGCCAAAACTTATTGCAAACTTTATTTTTTTCGCCGCCGCGGTGGCTATTTCTGCTTTGCATACCCTAGCACAAGGTATTTATAGCTATTGCAGGAGTTAAGTGACAGAGTGATAAAGATTCTTATTTTCGAAAATCACTGTTTTATGTTAGTTGTTGGATTTTTGCTTAGTTGGCTTATGTTCATGCCTAATTTCTTGTATTCAGCATTTTCCAGCGAAGAGTATTGCAATCTTCAGTTATCGCAGACTTGCTTCCTTTCCTGTTTTTAGTTTCGCTGTCCGACTGACTTTTGGTCGCGCTGCTTTGTTGCTTTGCTGGCCAAGAGCCGACGACGACAACAGCTTCTTGTAATTATGGCGAGAGCCTCAAGTTGCGGACACCTTGGCCATGTTTATCTTGTAGGAACTGCGAGTCTGAGCCCTCGGCAAAAAGATAAGCTTCGCCCACATGCCACAAAGTGTCGGTGTTGAGTGCTTGCGTCTCTGAAATGCCACTGCAAGATGACAAAGTGCCACATCCAGGTAGCTGCCATAATGGTAGCAAAACAAAAGCCTTTTTGCTCGATTGGGTAACTCCAGGGGTTAAATTGAGCTTAAACTATGTAGAGCCGCTTACTGGACGTATCTTTCTGTTCTGAAACATACAAATTACAAAATGTGACAATGGAATGGTAACATTTGGTAGACTATTAATAAATGCGACCGACGGGGGGCCACCAAAACTAATATTCAAGAAATATTTGAACAAAATTGTGAAATGTGCGCAGGCTAACAGTTAATGGCGCCCAACGTGGGGCTATGCAAATAGCTAGTATGTACTAACGACTTGAGCGTATAAGCAGATAGAACAAATACATTCAAAAATGAAATGCAGTTTGAAATTGGAAATAGGTTATTCAACCAAATGTTGAATACCTTATTGATGTGATTCCTATTTATAGATAGATGTCATAACAATGCAAATGAGAAGATGTCACTGTTATAAAACAATGCAATTTCCACCCACATTTTCCGTTCGACCCAAACCCAATGGGTAGCTTACATTTTAATTAGAGAATTGTGCAATATGCGATGCCAATCGGGCAGCCACCCACATGTGTTCGGTGGTGGGATGTCTCATTTATGGCTCGCGCCCCGTTTTGGGCGACTTCAAAGGGTAACCGCAGGCGAAACCACTGCACCACTGGATCGAGCCACCGAGCCACTGAGCACCGTCATTCGAAAAGTAAAACATTTAGTGGGCAAAAGTTTAATTAAAGCAAGGCGCAAGGCATGTTCGGCTAAATGAACCTTGGCAAGAATTTCCATGGCGCAACCACCACGGGCAACAACAACCACTCAAGCGCGTCATTTGGTTTATCAATTTTCAGCTGCCGCGCTGCCGTGTTGTGCAATTGCATTTTCAGCAGAGCCCCTTTGGTTTTTCATTTTGGATTTTTCCTTTTAAACATTAACACCCCTCGCCCCGCGCGGCCCAGTCGCTCCCATCGATTCTCCAGCCCCCCCATGACTCACGATAGAAAATAAAGTGTACAGATCTAGCATAAAGTAGAGCAACAACCACATGTGTAACGCCCACTGGGTGTGGAGACGTCCGATGCTGGATGGCCATGCCTTCAAGTTGGCAAAACAATTTGCTATTAGCAGTTTGGTGTTTGCCGTCTGCTGTTTGCTGTTTGCCGTTTGCCGTTTGCTATTTGCCATTTGATTTGCTTTGGCAGCTTTTCATTTGCAACCCGCTGATGACAACAAATCATGACAATGCTCAAGGTACAATGTCAAGACCTCGCGCCACATGCCTCGAAAACTAAAGCATTTAAATCTAGACATGAGGTGGCGTGGGTCAAGCTGTTCGAGAAGTCTCCACCCCCATCGCTTCTAGAAGGACGCACCACACTGGCACAGGTCACTGCTAGCTGAGGGAAACCAAGCTATACATAGATTTCTGATTTTATGTGACATATTTCTAATCTTAAGTTTGATTGCTAGTAAATTCTTTTATTGATCTCTTAATTTTAACTTCTGACGTTGCTATACACATATATATTTCCTTTGAAGCACCATAGTATTACTTTCAAATTTTTGTGCAGACACAGTTGGCCAAACATTCGGCATGGCTATGCTCTATTTGCCCGCGGTGGTTCAGTTTGGCTCGGTTCGGTGGTTCAGTGGTGCAAGTCAGGGCGGTTCAATCGATCGCTGGTGTCGCCGATAGAAGATTCGATGATAGGGGAGATCCAAATGCGAGCTGTCTGGCATTCACTTGGCTGATTGACGGTGCAAGGTTGGGTCAGGGTTAGTGTCAGGTGGTGCACGCTGGTGTCAGGTGGTGCAGGGTGTTGCAAGAGGTGGTTCTGACACCTCAGCGTATTTATGTGTGTGCCGAGGTTAAAGGGGATTAAACGAGCCAGCTTAATATGTAATTGATATTTATTAAGCTTTCAATATCACTGGCTTTATGTTAGGATTTTCCTATATAAAGTTGCAAAATACTTAAAAATTTATATCAATCTCTAAATATATAAAAATCTTGGACTGCATAAAGAGTTATACTTTTATATTATATATATTATATATATATATATTTTTTTTATATATTTCCTATATCTTTCAATGCTGCATTTTCCACTTGCTGAATCCTCGCTGGACTGGCCACCCGATGGCTTCGCCTTTTGACCCACAACCCAGCCCAGAACCGCTGAGCGCTCGCTTTGTGTGGCTTTCACTTTCGAATCGCAGCTTGGCCTGACTTGGTTTTGTTTATTTTATCTGTCCGAATCGATCGGGATCCAATCACTTTGTGAGTGGCTAGTTGACGCCTCCGTGAACCACCGCTGACCTCTCACCTCTCAACCAACCGCTCAGCCCCGCCCCCGAAGCCAAACCCCTGCACCTCCATTGATTTTCGCGATGCTGTGCTGCTCTTGTAGATAATCCATTGATAAGACGTGTACTTTACGGTTTTCAATTTCGAATTAAAAGTTGGCCGAGGCAAATAGGGTTGGGGGTGGGGATCAAAATGGCGCAATGACATTTAAATTGGCTACGAATTTTTCCTTATTTTTTTTCTCGCTTTTCTGACCGCCCTACAAAACGTGCTCTATAGTTGGTGCTGTGTTTTTTTCGGGTTTCTTTCTATAAAAGCCAGAGCAGCGACTTGACAAAATGAAATGCGCTCAAATTAAAGTGATTTTTTTTTTGGTCGGGGCTTTGGTCTTGCTTCTTTATTGCTTAGCGCATTTCTTGTTGTTGTATACCTTTGTGGTTTGTTGTTTGTTATTTGTTTGTTGGTACAGCAACGAGCGGCTACGAAAAGGTAACTAAAAAAAAATAGAGAAAAATTATGACTTTTGATCTAATTATGGCTTTGGACCCTATTTGTTTGTCCCGCGGCAACCTTGGCACCAATTTGTTTGCTTTACTTTGCCCAACTTGGTATTTTGTTTATTTTCTGCCGCATGTTGTTGTTGTTGTTATTATTATTGTGTTTGGTAATTGTATTATTGCTTTCTCTACCGCATTCTAAGGCACAGCCTGCCACGCCCACACATCGATATTGCCTGGAAACAATAATTACTGCAGCGGCATTTGGCAATTTTTGATTTGATTTGATTTGATTTTGGGATTGGTGGCTGTGCGATATTTTAAATTGGAGCAGTAATCGAGACAAAGGAAAACCAAGAAACATATTTGAGATAACCAAACAATTATCCAAAAGCCGCTGGTCATATGATTTACTGGCTTTATTTTTTCATTGTAAAACTGCTTAAGTTGTTGCACGATGTTGGATTTCTGGGATTTCGGGAGTTGTTTTGCTTTTTGTTCCCCAACTCTTTTTGCGCAATCTTTAGCGCCGCCAAACGAAAGACTTAAGAAACGAACTTTAGCATTTTTTCCTGCCTCCAGCCCGGCTTCTTTCATTTTTTCTTGCGAATTTTCTTATCCACACTGCCCCATGAAAAAATCCCAGGGGCGTGGCTCAATCAAGAGGGTGGAAAGGGGGCTTTTGATTTTTACTTTTTTTTTCAGCTGCACAATTTTGTCGCTCAAACGACTCCATTAAGTCAGTCGATGGTTTTATGGCTTTATGCTTATTGCTAGCTGATGAATTGCATTTTGCATACCCTAACTAAATTTGTGGCGGCTAGAGAGTTCATTGAATATGATAGGCGACCATGTATTTTGTGTGAGTAAAATATGCAAGATAGTTGACATCTTGCATTTTATTAGCTGTTTTTACGCCCTTCAATTGAGTTTATGATTTATTTAATTTGTTTAATGTAACTTCTCCTAAAAAGAGCATTAAACGTTCATTATTTGCCGTGATGTATATGGCTCATTTAAACGTTTTTCCTTCTTTTATTTTCAATGCTCATATTTATGTAAATTTCATAGGCGTGACTCGATGATTTGTAGTCCGCGGCTATATAAGCGTCGATCTGCATATCGCATATCGGCGTGGCTATATTTGTGTATTCGAATCGCGTTGACAACCCGACGACGGCCCTTTCACATATTTTTTATTTCGGACTGAACAATCAGTGGCCGCGGATTAGCTGCATCGACAGATCCGAATGGGCCACTATATATGAGCATATATCCATAGATATCCATACTGTCAAATTCGTTGCACTCATTAGGCCAATTCAATTGGCTGCGGGAAAAATGGTAATAAAAACCCAAAGCCAAAATTGTAAACGGGTCTTAATTGTGTTGTTAAGGCCGTTCGGTAATACGATATGATGTGATATGTGGCTTAGAAAAGGAAAAAAAAAAAATGGAAAACTAAGCCAAGCCTCCGCAACGTCAAAATTAATCACTTCCCTTTACTAGAATTTGCATGCAGACTTCAGACTTTCGATTTTTTGCCTGCCTCAGTTTTGATTTGATTCGAGTTCAGACGCCTTTTGTGGGGTTTTTCATTCGCTTTTCGCTTTGGTATCAATTAAAACCCAATTATGCCCCGCAGGCAAGTCTCGGAAAATGCGCACCCAATGCTAGATAATGCCCGTCCGGTCGTAACGGGTTTGGGCCACGCATCCAAGGTTACCATGAGCAAATATTCATGTGCGATCGCCGGCTCATATGCTATATGTGTAGTACATACGAGTGTATGTTCGAGTGCAAATCAGCGAATGCCTCCCGTTGTCAGGCGATCTGTAAAATGCAAATATCTGGAACAGGCACCAAGATCGTTCTGCGGAATGAATCACGGAATCGAGGAGTCCACGAATCAAGGCAATTAATCAGCAGCTCTGGTATGCCAAGGAGTGCTGAAAATTTCAATTAAAGTGCATTTTTTAGACTAGAATTTTATAAATAGATTGAATATGTAAATCACGAGATTATGGCCAGCAATATATTTTCCGAAATAAAAAACCAGGACGTTCTTCTTGAATAGTTTTAAAAACGAAAGGAAAAGAAAAACTGGTTAAAAGTAAAGTAAAAGCATGCCAAGTCTTAAATTGGTTTATAATCTCTTAAGACGTTAAAAAAATTAATTAAAGACTGTTAAAACTAAGTTTCATCATTAGGCACACACCATTATCATTTCATCCACAATTTGGCTTTAGTTGCAGTCATATTTTGGCTATAACAAAATATCTTTCACTTAATACTTCGCTGAATTTATCTGCAGACATTCATCATTTGCAGTTTGCCCAGTTTTCATTACTTTCTTTCTTGTTTTTCCCCACACATTTCGAGATCACCAGCATGTTAGCAATATCTTAATTTATTTGGCACAGCAAATAAGGAAATTGCTTGGTCAAAAAAACAAAAAATATTATTATGAAAAATTATGGAGGCTGGAAAGATAATTTATACCCAACTACCGCCCAAGTGTTGTGTCCGTTGTCAATGTTCGATTTATTGGGCACATGTCGACTGTCCGAATCGTGCCGATTGGCAATCGATAACGATAGGTTCGACAAGCTGCCGTCGATGTGTGGTCCCATCGATCGATCAAGTTGTCCAGCCGCCTGTCCAGCGATAAGATCGGATCGCCATCTGTTTTTCATTTTTTTTTTCAACGTCTGTTTTTTGCAAGGTTTTTTTTTATCCATTTTCCTACAATGAAGCTGTCATAAGTTCTATGCTCTCAATTTTCCATTGACAATTCGATTTGTTTCGATTCGATTCAATTTATGCGCTTCCTGTCCGTCCAATCGATTGGCATCAATTATCCGGCATTCTCGACTTAATTATATCGCCGGCTGTTCATGTCAGATGGCATTGATTGCATCCTGTTGAACACACATTTTTCGACCACTTTTGGGGGTCTGTCCAAATGTGGGGCATTCTCTGCGATCTCTGCAACACCAGTAAAATCCCCCCCACCAACTCCGTTTGGCATGCTGCTCATAAGCCTCTTTTATGGCGTTTTAAAGTGTTTCACATCGCAATTATTGTTAATCAGCAGCCGGCTAATTGCAGCTCTGGTCCCCGCCATAAACAGACGAATTATAATCACAATTAAATGCGATAAGTAGCCGCTTAGCGCGGTTGACAATGAAAATTTCCAAGTCATTTTAGTTTTTGGTGGAAAGACCCTTGGGAAATTGTTTCGTGTGGCTAATGCTAGGAAATCTGCATTTACCATACCTACTGTATGTGATTATTTTAAATGCTAAATGCGCTTATAATTATATTCTATTTTATACTTCTAACTTTGAAATAAGAAGAGCCACATATACCATAAAAGCTAATTTAGTTTCATTGAACCAAAATAAAATGTATTTACGCACTTTACATTTATGTATATGTAATGAATTTCAAAAACCTCTTAAAAAGGATTGACCTTTCAGGCGGAAAAATACATAAATCAATTATTTTCTGAGCGGAAAACCATCGACCATCCCTCTTTGCCGATCCGATCTGCAATTCGTTTCAAGGGCCATTGGAATATGCATTAATTGCTGTCATAAGCAATGAATGCATATCGTTTGTCTTGTGGCACGGCAAAGGCAAATAACTCAGCCCGAACAATATCTGGTTGGACAAATGGTTGGCAATATGTTTTGCAATCGTTGCCATATTCCGTATTCCGATTCCGATGGCGATGGCGATGCCGATGCCGATGCCATATGTCAATGGCTTCTGCGGGTTCTCACAATTGCCACACATTGTTTTTATTACGGTTGAGGGCAATTAAAAGCGATTTAATTATCAAACGGATGGCCGGAGGGATGGGGAAATGGATAGATATACATACATATATGTTTTATTTCTTTCGCTGGAATTAAATGCAAATGAAGAGTGCAGGCCGCAGAAAATAGCTGAAATAGCTGATTTCGTTGCGCATGCGTGTGACTTGATTACAACAACAAAACCGTTGACAAAGACTTTTATTGGCAGGCAACAAACGGCGGCGGTGCAATGAAAAAAAAATGAAAATTATCGTGCCACCGAGCAGAGAAATAAAGGAAAAATGCATCGAACGCGCACGCATACCAAGCAAATTATAGAGGGACTAACAACAAAAAAAGATATAAAAAACCAGACCAAGTGGTTAAGTCTGTAGCCACTTGCGTCATCTAGACATATGCATTGTGGCATTTGTCATTTCAATTGCGCGTAAGCTTAAATAACTGGCAAGTTTGTGTCCTAAGTCTTTCGTTTTTTCCCCATTCGAATTTTTCCGCTGGGAAATTCTGAGTGCGAAATGGAAACATTGCAATGGGAAATTTAACAGGGAATGTACAATGTTACCTCGTGAATGCAATTTTATAATATTACGTATTGATTTTAGTGTAGCTTATTAAAATTATTGTTGTATTTTATTATCTTTTTAGAAACCTCTGCCAATCGTACACACATGTTTTCGGGGTGAGTATGTTATATATATGTAATGTGTTTTTAAGTAAGTGGTTTATTGTTTCTTGCGCAATACAATTGATATTTAAAACGAAATTATAAACTTCTTTGTGCAGATGTTAATTTAATCGGTCTTAAGTTTTTTTATTACAATTATTTTCATGACAACCCATTTTCTGTTTAAATATTTATTTGCCATAATGTTTACCTATTCAACGCTCTTCTATTCGTCGATATACACCAATGTAATTTTTTTGGATTTTAATACTCGTTTATTATCTGCCCATTAAATCGGTTTATCTATCAATTTAGTACTTTTTTCTTAGCCAACCAACTACATCCGACCGAGCGCCTTTTAATTTAAGCAACAAAGAAAAAAAACCCTCAAACCAGATGAAAAAAAAAATTAAATCACGAAGCGCGAGCAATCGCAAATGGAAAAAAAAATGAAATAATAAAACCATCAGCATAATCTGTTGAATGCCCAAAAAGACGATGATTATGTTGATGATGATGATGCGCGTGCCATGGCGCCATTTAGTGCAAATTTGTCGATGCTTCCGGCCAAAAAAAAAAAAAGATTTCGCTGGCCCACCTGCAACAGTAGCAACATCAAATAGCAACTGGCAACTGGGGAACAGCAACACCAACGGTGGCAAGTGGCAACATCAACAGCAGACATTCACTTTGGCTACCTTCGCATTTCCATTTCCATTTCCATTCAATGCCAAAAAGAAAAGCGCCTCATAATTTCCGTGCCGCTTTTCCACTTTTCGGAAAATGGACTTGTGGTGAAAGATGAGTTGGCGCTTTTTTGTGGCCACAATACTGCCTGTCCTCACCTCGGCCCATCTATCAATTTGAATTGAATTTAGCCAGCCCACTCGATTTAGATTCATAGTCAAGTCAAGTAATTTGCATGATGTTGCTGCTGCTGCTGTGCCAACTTTAGCTGCTTTAGCTGCTCTTGTTGGCAATTAAGGCTAGTTGGTCTGGCCCGGAAGCCGTGCCCAAAAGATCGCGTACAGTTAGAACGGCCGGCGGCAACCGATAATTATGGTTAATAAATATTAGCTGCCAAAAGTGCAATAAACCAGACGAGCGACAGGCGACAAATGCAAAGCAGAAAGCCACCGGGTCAAAGGGGCGTAACAAAGGGGGTAGCGAAGGGGCAAGGGGGCTGTTTGTCTGGTTTGCTTCTTGGCCCGATCATATTTCCAGCTAGTTAATTGCAATCGACACACACATGCTATCCAGCACGCTGAGGAAAATACTCGAGCAAATAGTCACACCGTTTTTGGATTTCTTTTTAAACTATTTACAGTAGTATTATTCATTGATTTAACTAGTTAAGATCCTTGCATTTCAATAGCATTTAAACTGCAGTACAGTTTTTGAAAGTTAAAAATTATTTTCTTTGTTGCAAAAATAATGAATTAGTGGTAATGACTCACCAACCATAACATAAATTAGAAGAAATATAATTTCATTAACTATAAGTGTGTTTTTCGGTTGTTATGCATAACTAAGTTTCTAATAATTTTGTACATTTTAATGTCACATGTACGCCTCTCGGAGTAAAAAAAAACTCATAAACATCATTGGAAATTATTAAAAATTGGCAATTAAAATTTTATGCATTTCAAATTGTTGATAATAAATAATAATAATAGTATAATAGCATTTTAAACTGCCTGCCCCACTGTAACCTTTGGTGTTTCCATTTCGTTGGCTGCCAAAGCGCAGTTTAAACAAACATTTTGCTGACCACCAGATCGCAACGCCCCACTACCCCCATCCTATCGTGGGGGCGTGGCACGGGGGGCGAACTGGAAAGCTATATACTAGTACGTACTAAGTTGCATGCAACAATTTCAGAGTTTTCAGTGGGCTCCTTGTTAACGTTTGGCAATTAAACAGTTATCGGGGACATTATAAGGCAGTAAAAAAAAAAAATAGTGCAAACTAACGTAAAACCAATTAGAGCGTTTAGCCCAGACAAGATTTCGCAATAGTTTAATAACCATTTTTCAACCTGACCGACCGAGTGATCGATTCTTAAAATTGAATTTAATTAGAGCTGAGTACTATGTCAAACTGATTAATTAAAGCCAATTCGAAACGCCCACTTGGGGCCTACATAGATATGGGCCCAACATATGTTCCGATCGGTAAATGTCTATATATATGTGACCCGGTACTTATCCTATACGATACCATACGATCCAAGCCGATCCGACCAAGTGTCGTTGCTAATAGCTGTGGATGTTGGCGACAAGTCTGAGCCGTTAAATTGTTGTTAATTTGCAGCCATAATTCAAGCCAAGCGCCTCATAAACAAACAACTTTGTTAACAACGAAATGGCCAGGGGCGGGGGTGCAAAAGGGGCTTCAAAGGGGGGCTGGCCTCACTATCAGTTGCAAGTGTTGAAGTCATAAATCTGCATAATGATCATGTCGCAGCCCGTTAGTGCGTTAGCTTATTTAATACTTAATCGTGCTACGCATGTGTGTGTGGGTTGATTTGGCCAAGACGAACAAAAACAACCAAGAAAAAAAAAGAACATTTTCTGCAGATTTAATGATCTGTCATGGGTTCCTTTCACAATTTTAGAAGGGTGTCAGGTTGCTTTGAGCTGCTGCTGAATCAGCACAAAATTCTAGTCGTAGAATGGACCGAAATAACATTGATTACCCTTGAAGGAATATATGCAAATCAAAAGACTTAAGCTAAGAACTTGGAGCGCAAGTTCCAATTACTTCTTAAATATTCAATATGAAACTAATATCTTTAAGATTTCAATTCATATGTTTTCCGTTTAATATGTTAAACATTTTATCTTTAATTGTTACTTATTTTGCTCTTATCTAAATCGTAGCTATGAGCTTTCCTCCACTTTCATGCAAAGCTGCAAACTTTCCGTCGCTTTCTAGATCTCTAAAGTGCCCTTGCATGTGCATATTATAATAAAAACATGATTCTAGGGCCAAAGTCACTCGCTTTTCGCAGCTTTCACAGTGCTGTGCGAATCCAAATCCGAACATTTCTCTGGCGGCACTCCACTTTTACTCACCCAGCAGTCATTGTCATTAGCGTTGGACTACAAACAGTCTGCAGACTGCAGACTGTAGACAGTAGTCGCACTCGCAAACAGACACATGTGAACAGCTGGGGTGCCACGCCCACCTGACAGCCAACCTGCCCATTGTTGACAGCGGGAAAGTTGCCTCTTTGTCTGCCGTTTGTTTTTAGCGTCTTGACTTTTGCCCTTCTTTCACTCGCTGGATGGTGAGACAAGAGGCAACAGAGAAAAACAGGCAGCTGAAACTGAAGCTATTGGCCCACTGTGCCGCCTCGGTTCATTAACGCCGCAACACCTTAATTAAGCCGAATTAGTAAAAGCGAACCGCAATTGGCGACCCACAAAAGCGAGATGTGATGCCGCTCATTACCCGCATTTGCATAATGATCGGGGGTTTATTCTAATTTTGGGCTTTCGGACCAAAGCGATGGGAACTGAAAGGGAAGTGCTCTTTAATTGCCGTGGATACGCCATAATGTTGGCATACGTAAATAGACTACTTATTCTAATTGTTATTAATCCAGACATCCAGACTTGTTCAATACCCCAATTGATGGTAAATTTTTCAAATGTTGTACCTGTTTTCCGTTTTCCAATCCACCCACATTAACCTTGATGGAGAGCGTGTGGCAAACGAAAACCTTGTAACAATCAATCGCCATAAAAACGAGATCAAATCGATCGCAATCGCGTAGCGGGCCAGAGATGGGGTATAGCACTCGTACTCAAGCAGACAAACGAATCTGCTGTCGAATCCCCAGACGTAATGCCAATGCCTTCCGTTCACAGCTCAGAGGAAAAAAAAAAAATAATAATAAACAAAAAAAAAACAACTCTATTATTCATGGGGCAAATCGACGGCGAAAATCAAAGCAAACAGCGTCGTTGTCGGCGATTAAACAATAAAATAACAATTATTGGCGGCAGAGCGGCTGTCCCGTAATGAATGAATTCGGCGAGTGGATGAGTGCCGCAAATGAGTCAAGTGGCATCCACGACTGCAGCTTCCACCAAGTTGCAGCTTCTGCGGACGGAACTCGTAAATCAAGTGTTTTTTGTCCGCCGATCGGTGTTTGCTGCACTGCGAAAAATGCAAATATAGTTACATAAGTAAAAAATTAAGAAATTAAATTCATTGAGTAACTAAAACAAATTACATTTGGTGTTTTAAAATTTGATTTATTGCAATGAAAATAAATTATTCAGTCAGATTTTGTTATACATTTTCTTCAATGCATGCTTTTTTACACAATTTAAAGCACGATGGATTGATTTTCACGATGATTTGGTACATTTATTATTTATGGGCTTATACGTCCATAAATGTATTTTATAAATCTTTTTGATATAGATTGTAAAGGGTCAAAATAAATAAACCAAGATTATATGGGTAAATTAACCTATTCATATTCGATTATTTAAGTTTAAAATGGAAACAAAAAAAGTATATGACATAATGTTTCTAATTTTTCTTTCTGTGCATTTGTGTTTGGTGTCCAATTGTTGCTCTCATGATGATCAACACTTCGAGTTGGGGGCATTAAAACGCTTAGCCATTAATCGGCTTTGGCTGCACTTAATTTTCGGGAGCTTAACGATGGATGGCAAAAACAAATAAAATTGTATATGCAAGTGCTGTTTAATTGAGGAACCGCCGATCAGGTGGCACACGCACATGTTCAATTGCAACATGCCACACAGATGCAAATACGTGTATCTGAGCAGCAACAGATACAGATACAGAGAGCAGTCGACTCATGGAAATCTTAGGGAAATTGCAAAACATTTACTCAGTTTCAACTTCAACTTCGACTCCGATATCCGGTTGCCAGTGGGTTTTTGTTGCTGCCCGGCGACTTATTAAATCATTTTTGCCTTTTGCTCGTTGCCTGGCATTTTTGTGCCTGGCATACAAAAGCACTGCACGCAGGAAAACACCAAAGCGATATATGCACAGAGTGTGGCAGATGCCAGAAATAATATTGCAAAATCTTAATAAACTGAAAAATAATACAGAGGAAATGAGGCGAAGCAAAAAAGGGAGGAACATTACGTGAGATTGATTGCCCATTTACGAGGAGTAGATATGAAAGCAATGGTAAGGAGTTGATTAACACAGGAAAGTGGATTTTTAGGGCTTGCTTGGAATTTTTAATTTAGTTAAATAATTTAGGGAATATGTTAAAAAATCGAAGTTGGCGAAGCTGCAATTCATTTGAATAAGTGAAATGGAACTATATATATATCCTTGTTTGATTTATATTAGAAATTATCTAAACATACTGTTAAGCTTAAAATACAAAAAAACTACTCATTCAAATTATACATTGACAAATGAAACAATTAATCCGTTTAAGCAATTTAAAAAATGTGCTTCAAAGTGCTTCCACCGCCCCGCGGAAAAAACTGAGTACACTTGAAAGCCAAGTCAAACATGGCCAAGTCGGGCCAAGTGTGTTGGCCAACATTTGACTAATTAACACATCACAGTCAACTGGGTGAGACGACGGTCAGCACTCGATAAATGGGTCAGTTGGCGTTGCTCACACGGTTGGCCTAATGTAATTTTGATGTACTGCACAAAACGAGTGTGGTAAATATGGTTGCTTATTTATCATTTCTCTTCTTAATGCGGCAATTACGTGGAACGGAAGGCAGATGGACGACACTCATCCAAATGGATGGTGACAGTCGCGCCAGGTGTTGCATCCACACCAAAACAGAAATCCAGAGACACAAATAGTTGGCAAAACTATGGACTTCCGCCTTTCGCCCGAGGAAATAGTGGAAATCGTAGAATCCGCTTATAAATCCCCTAATTAAAATCGTAATTACGCTTTGGATTGCCTTTTTTTTTTTGTACTGCCAGCGGTTTCATTACCATTCTTGTTGTGGATATTAAGCACCAGAGATCGGTAGATCAGCTCCACTTTCAATTGATTGAATTTTGTGGCAATCTGAGCTTACAACTAATTGGATTTAACAACAAAGTTTCAGTAATACTGGTACTTGATAAGAATTAATAATTGCATTGCTAACAGAATATTTTACTTTTAAATAAAATTATGCCCACTTTAAGTAGGAATATCCTAACTTGCAATTCTTGTCCATTTCTTGTTCCTAACTGATTGTGTTTATCAACAAAGTTATATATCTGAATATAATTCAATAATAATAACCTTTTCTTTAACCTCTTGCAGTTCGTTGATTGGCGGCCAGAACGCCGCGTCATGTTGTTGCTGCCAGCGGAAATATGTCCAGCAGCAACGACAACAACAATAAACAGCAACACTAACAAAAGTTGCCCAACGAAAAGTAATTTGCGAAAATCATAAAAAAGTAGCGTAAATAACTCCCGGCTCTGCCAGCGACCCAAGTGGAGCAAAAAGCACAAAGGCCAAGCGCGAAAATAGCCAGAAAATTGCTGGAAATCTTTTGGTTCACACCGAAACAAGAAACCCCAGAAACGAAATAATAATAACATTCAAGAACGACAACTTTAGGAACAAGCCGAGCGAAAATCAAAACACAAAAAAGAACAGCAAGTGTCGCCGTTTTCTTATGCACAAAAACCATTCTGTGATATCTCAAGACCCAAAGGTGAGTTGCACAAACCAATTTTACCGGCGATTTGAAAAACGCAGAGTTTCGAAAAGGAAATCAAAGGTGGAAGTAGAAACACTTGGCCTGCGGAAACGGAAATGCATTAACCTTTGCTTATCAAGGTGGTTAAATTGGGAGGGGGGGTCTTAAATTGAAAACTCCAAGTTAGAATTCAAACATTGGTGTTTTGTTTTGTATATTCATTTTAATCAGCTAATTAATATGAATGCGCAAATAATCACAATGTTTATGACTTCATTATTGGCAGCTAGTTACAAATAATACAAGCACCTAATCTCATTAATTTATTACTTCAACTTTCATAGCTCAGCCAATCCCATTTTTCACCCATTTTTTCTGCACTCATAAGTTTCCTGCTTAGATTGTATCTCACTGGTTGTCCCTCGCTTTCGATCGGTTCTACTGGCCAGATATAGATAGATGTATATGTACATATGGGTATTGGAATTAGTCGATCATGTTGCGTCCCAACTTAGCGGTGGGTGTAGCTCACCTCAGCTCAATTAAAAGCGGGAACCGAAGGATACACTGCAAAAAAAGAAGGAGTATTCACAATGACAGCACTGAGAAAAAGCCAAGTTAATACCTTCAGAAGTTTAAGATCTCTATATCTATATTATATGTATGTAAGTAGGTAATTTCTTAACTTTTCACTATTTAGATAAGCTTTCAACATAAAGAGTGCATTATTTTCGCGGTGTGAAAACCGCATTCTTCGCCTGTCGTTGACAATTAGACAGCGAATTATGCTAACTAAATGTGCGACGGGCGAAACTGAATCGCAACTCGGCGGGAGGGCCGCGAGATCGGGGCGTGGCTATATAGCGCTTGGATCCGAACCGATCCAGATTCCAGATCGACGTTGCATAAGTGCGGTTGGGAAATTTTCATTGGCTTTTCGCCGAGCCGCCGCGGTGAGTGGCAATTATAATTATAGATTATCGGATGAAAATTCGGTACGAAATTCGAGTTTTACGCGGAGGCCACATCAATTTTTTTCCCCCCGCATGGGAAAAGCCGGTGGGTGGCCGGTGCTGGAAAAACCTGTGGAAATGTGTCACTCGGCTCCCAAAGCCCGGCTGTTGGTCGCCCCATTGCGTCACGGTAGTTAAAAGGTGTCAATCACCGGCCAAGCCGACCAACAAGCAGCCAGCCCGCAACATGCAACATGCAATATGTTGTTGCATGTATTGAAGCCGCGAGCACTTTGATTTCGGGGGAGCTCAAAACTACGTGATTCATTTGCGGTTTCAGGTGGGAACATTTTGCCGAGCTCTTGTGCTCCAAAGAGGAACTGGATACCATGGGTCTAGCTTTCACATCAAATAGGAGTAGCCGACAATCTAAGCATTGTCATTAGTTTTTCCGCTTTTCTATTGTAAATCTGATATAAGCCACCATATATCGTAAAATAGTAATACTATATTATACTTTTAAGCTAAATGTAAAGCGTGCTTTAAGGAACCAATAAAGTTCAATCGATGCATATCGCTTCTGTTCCCATAAAATCGAAGCAACTGCTGTCGCCCTTTTCGCTTGAACCGGCACACGAATCGAATGGCTTTACAAGCTGGTTAACTAAATATATAGAGAGCTAAGTAGGCAGCTTGTCATTAGGGCAAAATCATGATGGGAATGGGAAATGGACAGTGGGGGGACGGGGGCTGGGGACTGGGGAGCAGCCACGACGAAGGGGGCATTCTGGCCACTTTGCATAATAAAGTTGTTTGGTTTTGGCTTTTGCTGCACGCTTCCCACGCCCAGTTTCCCCTAGTTATATCTCAACAAATTCCACCGATTTGCCCCCAAATCAAGTGTTTTTTTATTGCTTGTTTCGCGCTGGGTCTGCAATTTTGTTTGGAGTCAGAAGAGACACGCCCAACAACACTGCTCTGCGAATGACACAAGATTTCCGCTTAATTGAGGGTTCAATATTTCTAGCTGCGGCCCAAGTGGCGTATGCGCAATGTGCGAAATGCATGCCCAAATATTACGCATACGCCGCATATGTCGGCGTGTATGTTTACTTTAAACTGTAACAAAAAAAAAAACTACTCCCTCATAATTGCATCACACACTGCAGCCTGATCATCAATCAACCCGCAACAACAATAAAATTCCCCCAAAAAAGCAAGCATAGCAATAAACTCAGAAATACCACATTTTAAATCAATGAATATTTTGTAAACATTTCTCGTTGTTGTTGCTGGCCCAGTTACGCGCCGAGCATAACTTTATCCATAATAACAACGACGACGGACTCTCGCTTTCACACCAGACCCGCCGGAATACAGAATGAAATACACACACACAGACGAGTTTAAAATAATAGGTGTGGGCTTAGAAAAAACTATACAAAAATAACCAACAAATAGTTATCTTTTAAGGTTAAGAAAAACAGAATTTTGGTAATATTATTGATATGTGATATATTGATGATTTGATATATTTATATTGAAAATTGATATATTGAGGGGTTTTTAAAATTAAAAATATATTATTACTATTATTATTATTAAAAAATTAAAATTTAAAAAATCTTTTAAATGAATGCCACTTTCTGTCATTAAGAAATAATTTATTAAATCTAATTCTGGCATTTTTCTGACTTTTTAGTAAGCAGTTTAATTAAGATTAAAGACGTAGCATTAAGATTTTTTTGCTCGCAGAACTATTTTTGTGGACGGAGGTGTAAATAAAGCTAGCTTAACTTGGGTTGGTTAATGCGCCGAGTGCCTCTTGATATTCGTTGCCAATAAACAGAAACAGAAACCAACGTAAGACCAACGATAATACTTCATATAAAATTGTTAAGAGCTTACGCAAAGCCAGGAAGTGTCAGGCACACATGCTACCCTGCAGAAGTCAATATGAAATCTTAAAATTGCTTATCTATTCTATACTATTTATACGACCTAATTGATTAGCGTTCGTTTAACAAAATCACTTCTTTTTGAATGCAAAATACGTAAGACAACAAAGTGTTGCAATTGCATTACATAAAACTGACAAAAACATATAATTCTCTAGCGAAGAACAAGAAAATCTTAATTGGTTTTCAATAATTGCGATATGCAACAATTAAAACCAAAATGCCTATGAGGTATTTCGGTGTTGCATTGCCCCTGATGATATTGTTTGCCATTTTGTTATTCCGCTTTTTTGTTACTTTAATTATTTACCATAAATTCAGAGAGCAAGTGGCGTCCAAGAAAATAGAGCAATAAGTTGGGGGGAAAAAAGTAAAGCAAGGCAAATTGTTGCACAACTAAATCGCATTTATTTAAAATTCCAGACCATTGCGAGCGGCGCTCAACGAAAGGTATCAACGCGAAACAACGCCGCAAATACAAATATTTCGCTTTGGCGGCAAAAAAAAAAATTATATATATATATAGTATATATATGTATGCAAACCGAACGATCATGTCCCAACTTCTGGGCATCGCAGACTGGACTTTGCGGGGTATCCCGGGGTCTGGAGGAGTTCGAGGGGTACCGCGGTGTCCACGATATCCAGGGTAGTTCGCCCCCACAGTGAAGCCTCGTGGCGGTTAACATTTTGCTTTGTTTTTCCCACTGCTTGCTGCCTTGTTCCATTTTCCTGTCGCTGATTTCGGGCTGCGATAACCGAGTGACTTACTATTCGCCATGTTAAGATTTCGATTCGGTTTTCGGTTTCAGCCTGGCCTCAGGTGCCGTGTTAAACTTATTAAGGATGAAGGAATCCGTAAGCACCATAAACATGTCACTACTGGCGGTCTTTCACTTGTATTTCTATTAAATATACACATGTTATTTTGTGCTCTATTTTAGCACAATATGTTTTTGAATGGAGTGTAACAACCCATAAAGCATTGCACCTTTCCATTCCTATCAATCATCGACCATCGCCGATTAACCTTCACTCCAATTCGGTTTGCCAGTTACGCCCAAGCGAAGTTACAGCATTTTAATTTGGATTATTCGTATTCGATTGCACAATTCCGCGGCACGGAAAGTTTCTTTCTCCGCTCTAAATCCGCAGCACGAATTTAATATTTTTGATTAGCATTTAGTTTTAATTTGGCGGCCTATTGTCATTCGACTTGCTTCGCTACTTCTATTGTTCTTTGATTTACTATTAACTAGAGCAAAAATCCCATCTAAACTCATTTATTAGCCACCACCCCCAAAATATAGCTCACAAAATTCCAGCATCAGTTCTCATTTGAATTGTGGCGCGTTACAAAGTGTTGCGGAAACGAAGTTGGCCAATTGGGTACAATAGGAGTATTGTAAAAATCGAGAACAGCCAAAGGAATGTCTAAGATATAAATATGAAAAAAAATAACAAGAACAATTAGATAATAATGTCGAGCAAAAACACGAACTGCGAACTGCGGGGTAACAAGAAACAAAACAAAAAATGAATTGAGTCCAATTTAATCTATGACACCATCGCCCCAAACTGCTTTCAAATAAACTAATTAAATTTAAGTAAAGCAACAGGCGCAGCAACAACAAAGAATTATTTATTGCCAATAGCCAAAGACAAGCACGTTGCCTTTCATTCAAAACACAAAAGCCTACGAAACACAAAAAATGTATAAGAAAGGCGGGCTGGTTCGGTCGTACCGAATGGAGATACCCTTGAATTATGGCGGCAGTTATATTTCAGTTTCAGTTATGGCTGAAATATCAAAATGATGGAGCAATAATGTCAAAATATTAGGTGCCTTGATTAAATTCTATATTTTATTGATATATCTATCTTAGTAATGTAAAATTCAAAGATACTAATAATGCGATAGAAATAGTATAGGACAGTCAGAATTTTATTATATATCAGTTCAATCTATGTAGCACTTTTAATTGGAATTTAAAAACTTTAATCCATATTATATGGAAATGTACAAAATATGTCCATTGCCGACTAGTGCCAAAATCAAAGATTAGGCCACTTTGCAGTACCCTCGTTGCGGTTATGAAAAATGCCTCCAAGTGGCTGGCGGCGACTCCAAGGCTTGGCCTGGAACGTGGTCGCCTCTATGACGAATCTCTGGCGGAGATCGGTGGCAGCAGGGGGATCGGTGGCAGCCGGGGTAACCGGGGGTTTGGCCACTACAGGCACCGTTAGGCACCGACCACTGCGCACGCGAACAGTTTTCATTATTTACTGTTTATGATACCCTGCGCCCAAAGCGATCTAAACAGAACGGGTACATGCACTAGACTATAGGGTATGGAAATTTGATCATAAAAGTGCCACTTAAAATTCAGCTCATTTAGTAAGCAATTAAATAAAAAAAGGTGCTTTAAGTTAGAAATACTATATTAGATATTTATTAGGTATATTATTAGTACACATTTGATTATTATATATTTAGTGCTTAATATTCATAATATTTAATATTTTATATTTAATATATTTAATGTGTAATTTATGAAGCAATCTGCTTTGGGGCACCTACCAACCGCGATTATCTGCTGGCTTTTTGTTTCAACTTCTTTTTTGATTGCCAAACAACAATTTGGCAGCCGTCGCTGGTTCTACGAATAAAATAAAAGCCAAATAAAAGCGGGCTAAAAGCAAAGGCTGAAATTGGAGCGCCGTGGACAGGCGCAAGGCACACGATACAACGCATTCCTAGTCCATTCCGAAGTCCAGTGCCCAGTCCAGTTTTGGGCTTAGTCTTAGTCTTGGACCGGGTTTCAGTTTACGGTTTCAGTTTCAGTTTCAGTTCGGCTTCGAATCACGTTCCATTTGATTGTTTCTATTTTTCCCCCATTTTTTGTGCTCACCCTGCATATATATATATATATATATATCTACTTCTTGTGACTGCACTTTGCATTGTTTTTTTTCTTTTTGGGGGTTTGGCAACTGCGCCCAACAACCAAAATGCCTCAAGCTTGGCGCCTGCACTTGTGGGCGCCAATAAAAAAAATTGTAAAATAGCATATATACCATATATATATATATATTTGGTGGAAAAAAGTCTTCAACCTGTCGCGTTTTTGGTCAATTAGCCACGGCGCGTATGAGTAATGCCCAGCGACAAGAAGTTCGAGTAAAAACCGAAAAGACAAGAGTGCACAGTGAGCAAAAGTAAAATGTTATTTATGATTCGATTTCTTCAAAGCTCTGTCCTTGATTTCGCTTTTGGCATTTCGGGGCGTCGAAAGTGACTGGCATCGAATTGGATTGGATTGGATTGGATTGTAGTAAATTGATGGGCGGACAAGCCTAGGTTCTTTCGCCTTCAAGTGGCGTAAGAAAATCGAACTTGGAGCTCAGACTTAAAGGTCTAATTGGAGGTGCAATTAAATGCAGCTCCATAATTCCTAGAACATTTTGTTAACAAATGTATGATTATGTCAATACAAATGCAACAAAAAAATGCAAAATTTAAGTGTGATCAAACTAACTTCCTTTGGATTTGTTTTATAACTAGAAGAATTATAACTTTTTTATCATGATAATTAAATATTGTAGTTATAATTGAAGTTCCTTAAATTATTTGAATCCAATTGAATCATATCCCATTGTGCTATCTAAATATTTAATTAGGTCTTGAATTATTGTTAAATTTTTTTAATTATGTTATACCACTCTGTGTTCATGAATTTCCCAGCTTTTCCTGCTTTTAATTGTGCAATCGAATGGCTGCAAATTCACGAATCGCACCCCTCTCTTTTTTATCCAACGATGCGCTCAAGTGCATTTGGAAACAAAAACGATTTTGACTTCAGGTTTTTTTTTCGCTTGTCTTCACCTTTTTTTTTTTGGTTTTTTGCAAGCGACGCGTGCTTCAAACTTTACGGCTGGTTTTTGTTATTGTTATCTGCTCATTCATGTTAATTAACCGCTCGCAGCAACAACAACTGCAAACACGATTGTGAGCGGTTTTTGCCATACATTTGTTGCTATTTCCAATTGATTAACGGCCGAATGCGCCTGCTTTACGTCCATTGTCTACAGGGATTATTTGAGATCGAATCTCGAATCGGAAGGGTTATGGTGGTAGGAGATTTATAACTAAATCCACTTTATGCGCCGGATCAATACAATTTGCTTTTATTTCGGCCAGCAAAGTGATTGCTGTCTTAGGAAGTTTAATAGATGCGTTAACTTGTTTAAAGATATTTCAAGATATAAAAATATTTAAAGACAAAGATATTTTCCTTACTATAATAAAACGAATATAAGAATAATAATATTATTCTTTGCACTCTAACACAATTATTATGATCAGTGAACTTTTTAAAAAATAATTATAAATGACTCAGAACATTTAAAAAATATTTAAAAATAAGAAAAGTGAAAATGTACTGCGAAATACAATACATAAATCTTAAAGAACTTGAGATACTTTGGATTGTCAAAGTAACTTTACTGCGTAGGTAGACTATGTTTTATGCGTTACATTTCCCACTGTATCTCGTTTACATGCAAAACTCATTTGACTTTCGTTCGCCTGTTTCCTTTTTTTTCCTGCAGATGGCATCGTTAACCTTGCACTTGATAGTGATAGCTCTGCTGGCGTCGACGGCGCTGTCAACGGCGACGACACCAA
Source organism: Drosophila simulans (assembly GCF_016746395.2). Taxonomy (NCBI): domain Eukaryota; kingdom Metazoa; phylum Arthropoda; class Insecta; order Diptera; family Drosophilidae; genus Drosophila; species Drosophila simulans. The sequence continues at coordinate 16,298,031 of NC_052525.2, read as the reverse complement.
CAGCAACAGCAGCAGCAACTGCGACGCCGGCAGCGACGCGACAGCGCGGCCGCGGCTTGGTCGTCTTCCAGGGGGCGGGGGGCGTGCCGGTATCCACAACCAGCACAGAGGCGCCAACGCTGAGGGCGCCACGTCAGCGTCGTCCGCCCACGACGCAGTCGATCGATTTAACGGTGACGGTGACCCCGATTCGCAGTCGCGGCCGCAGTGGCAGCGCAGCGACGCCTCTGCCGCCGCTCACAGCAGCAGCAGCAACAACAACAACAAGCGGTAGGCTTTTGCAGCGGCGGCGCAGCACAGCAGCAACAACAACAACAACGGGAGCTCCTGCTTCAGCCGGCAGATCTTCGAGGGATCGGGGCAGTGTGCGAGGTCCCAGACAACCGCGTGATACCCCGGATTTAAGTGGCGAGTCGAGTATACGACGCAGCTGGCAGTCTGCGCCACCCACCGCAATTCCCTACCACGCCCACTCGCCCACATCCAGCCCCAGTTCCAGTGACAGCGCCGGCTCCACTTCCAGCACCACTTCCAGTCGCGGCGCACTGAAAACGTGAGTGATACCCTACATCAAGGAGACTAGGGATGCTTGGTTTTGTTTGCATAGGAGTATAGTGTAAAAGATGAAGATATTGAGTTATAAAAGATAATATTGAAAATTTAAACAATAATCTAAAGAAATATTATATTTGATAATTAAGTGCACGGTATTTAAACCTTCGGTTCACCTAGGCCCACCACCTTCATTGTGGTCTTTTCCTTTTGAGATCTTGCCAGGCGCCTGCCCATTTTGGGTGCCGCCTTTTGATTTATGTGCCATGGCACAGATATGTGAGATTCCCGATCCCTGACTGCGATTCCCAATCCGATTTCGTTGACAGGCCCCGAATGATTCAGCGCCTGGTGGCCGGTCACATCCAGAATGCCCAGGGGCATTCCACCTACGAGGTGTCGGCGGTGAGTGCCAACAGCTCCTTCTCCAGTTTCGGTCCTTCCACGACGGAAAGGACCAGTACCTCAACTTCCACGACAACCACAACGACGAAGCCAACTCCTTTGAGGAGCAAGGCGAGCAGCAGCTACCGTCTGGCCAAGCCATCGATTAGGCCGAGATTAACAAGCACGGTAGCCACGACCAGATTTAGTAATCCGCCGAGCATCTCGAGATCCACAACTCCGCTGCCTCCACCCAGATCCAATACCCCGAGTTCCTACAAGGAACGGGAGTCCGACGATGATGAGGCTCTGCTCAACGAGCCCGACGACTTCGACAACTGGGACAATGGCATCCTGCGGCTGAGCGCTGGATCGGGCAAGGAAGCCGATGCTCCGGCCAAAAAGCCAGCCAAGGAGGACCAGAAGAAAACGCTGGCCGATCAGGTCAGGGATGGGAAGTACGGGCTGATCGAAAAGGAGCTCTTCCGCCGCATTCCCAAGCGACCAGGAGTGCTGAGCTATGCTCGCAACTCGGAGGTGCCGCTGGACAACGAGCGGAACTACGGTGGACTGAACGAGGAGGACATCTGGCTGGCCGAGGATCACCTGCTGGTGATCAAGGGTGGCTCTCTCAACGAGGAGGCGGAGGACAATCAGCAGGGCCCGTGGCCGGCCATCGATGACTATGATGCACCCGGGAGACAGATTAAGTTGCCAGCAAATCCGGCGGTGCCGCCTCCATTTCCCGTGCAGCTCGAACCGAACGGGCCGCTGCAGCTTATCCGAGATAATCAACTCGAGATCCTCCGTCCGGCGGCTGGCAATGCAACGCTATCCGCTAAGGGAGCCAACTACCAGGGCCACCAAGGCGCCGCCGCTGAAAATCTCTCATCGCATCCTGTTGCCCGGACGGGAGCGACTGCAGCATCTCCGGCAGCTAAGTCCGCGGATGCCGGCGGTCCGGATACCGGTCCGGCCTACGTCTATCCGGCGCCCTATGCCCCATGGCTGCTCTACCCCTCTAACGACACGGTGGCGTCCAAGGGCCTGCTGAGGACTCCACCGCTCCTGGGACCCTGGCTGATCAACGGACTGAATGGCAATGGTTCGCTGATCGGGGATTCCCCACTTCCAGGCAATGTCAGCGATTTCGACGAGGATGATCCCTCGCTCTACTATCCGCCAGCCTATACGTTCGTATACAGGAGCAACTACTCGAATCCGGTGCCACCAGGTCCGCTGGTACCGGGCATAGTCCTACCACCGCCGCCGGATCACTTCAGCCGACTGGAGGGCGGTGTCTCGACGAGAAGACCCCCGACCACGACCAGCAGCACCACGAGTAGTACGACCAGCAGTACCACGACCAGTACCACCACCACCACCACTTCCAGACCTCCAGTGCACTTGCCCGCCATCCGAACGTCGTATAAGCCCAAGTACAATGGAATCACCTACCTGCCACCTCCGCCCAGACACAGTTCACCCAAATATGTGGAAAGAGTGCCCGTGCCGGTGGCCGTGCCCATTCCGATCTATCCAGTCAACTACACACCGCGACCCCAGCTGGTCTTTGTGCCCAGCTCCACGGAGGGCTCTCGCCAGGATCAGTCACTCGATCCGCCGCTTTCCAAGTCCAATCCCATCTACTACGAGTATTTCGAGGCCAAGCGGCAACCGGGCTCAATCAAATCCAATGCCATCGACGACTTTCTGGCCACCAAGCCGCCCAAGCGGCACCATCACAGCAATAATCTCCACCAGCGTGAGCATCTGCAGCACTACAAGGCGTCGCCAAGTCCCGCCAACGATGTGGCCCCCGAGGTGGTCAACATTACGCCCAAACCCAGGACTGCTCAGCTGCAGCTACACGCGGAGTACGAGGCATCACTGGGCCAGCTTCTTAGAAGCAACCTCATCTCGCCAACAGGAGGAGCAAATCCAGGGCGATTCCAGGTGAGTTAATACCTGCAGCCAATGAAATTATAATAGTAATTCAGGAATTAAATTAAATATTAAGTAAGCTATCGTAGATTATGTGATAATGTTTAGTTCTTCTCTTATATTTTGATCACAAGCTCAAGACTAACATTGACTGCTAAAATGTAGGCAAAGCAAAACGATTGGCAATTTCACCACAGCGCCATCTATGGTCTCTCTGGAAAAGCTTTTAACAGTCAAATAAAAATGCTGCATACTTTCAGGCTCAACGATACTAGCAGTGTGTCTTTTAGTTACTTTTAAAGCTTAAGCTATGTTTGATTGATTACATCATAAGAACCCACAATCTTGTAATTGTAATATATTAATATTCCATATTTACAGGCCCCCGACTTCGACAAGCAGCCCTTCCTGCCCATGGTGAACTACAGTGCGGATGAGCACGATCAGAACGCCTTCAAGGCGATAGTTTACCAGCCTCCTGGCCAGCGACAGCGTCATTTGCGGGTCGGCAAACAGCAGCTCCAGTTGGATCCCAATCTGGATGCGACTCAGCCGGATTCCTACCTACCGGGTCGCCACTTCCGCGTGGGCAAACAGCACCAGCAGCAGCCCATCTATGAGCCGCAGATCTACAGCACGCCGATACCGCAATTTATGGAGGATCAGCAACAATTGAGGCCCCCGTCTCCTGTCCAGTCCAATCCGCTGCAGTTTTGGCAGCGACCTCCGCCGCAGTTCAAGAGGGTGCGTCCGAGCAGCAAACAGGGACACCTTGCCCATTCACATCCGCATCCACACTATCCGCCGTACTATGTGCCTGGGTATCCGAGTGCTCCGGCGGCGGAACCCCTATACCGTCTGGTGCCCGTGGCCCAGCACAAGCACTGGAGGAACAAGCAGCCGCAGGTGCAGCAGGTGCAATCGCAGCCCATCCAGGTGCAGGCTCAGAATCAGGGCTATCCCGATCGGAGCGTGAATATCGGTCACAGTCTCGCCGGCGATATCCTGGTCAACTACAACACGAACAACCAGTTCAATCCGCAGGCGGAACTGGTGCCCCAGGCCCAGTTGGCGGCACCGCCTCCTCCGCTTTCCTATCAGGCCCAAAGTGGCCAGCCGTTGTGGTCCGAAAGGGAACGGGAACGGGATCGCGACAGGGAGCGATCGGTGAGGCAGTCAAGGGAACAGCAGCAGCAGCAGCAGTAATAATATACGTACTATATCATAATCTGAGTAATCATGTCGATAACGATGGTTCTATGTCATTGATAAACGTAGTGTCAAAATGTGATCTATACGGAGGCCAAGCCGAACCCGCTATCGAATACCAGCCTAGACAATACGAGATGGAAGTCGACCATTTTTTATAGAGAAATCCTTTCTGTGTATACCATTTCATTACGGTCTTTGGATTCCATACACCCAAATCTTTTAATATGGTCTCACGTTTGTTCTTTCAACATTTCTATATTTTCTACATTATATTTCGAGCTTTTCAGAATACAGAATATTTCTTGTACTACAAAGCTTTTTTAAAAAAATTAAATTTTTTCTGATTAACCGAATAAGTCCATTAATCCACGTTCTTCGCCACCACTAACAAATAGTTACGTTATGTAGAGCTGGTCATATAAGAAATAAACCCCGATTTGGTCCTGCTGCTCACCTCTCGATGGCGATCAACTATCGATATGCAGATACATATATATCGCCAATCGCTGACAGAGTTAATATATATTTATACCACAATTAAGTACCTACATATATCCCTATGCGGTAAATATATATATTCGAAAACCTATGTAAATAAAAAAACGAGTGTAGGCGCTACGGACACCACTTAGTCTTAGGGGCAGTAAAATACATAAATACTTTATCGATATCGATAGAAACGAAGGATCCTTCGTTTAGCCTTAGCTATATGTTTTATCCTGCACACACACTATATGTATTATTTTTTTCTATTTATTGTAATCTGTTTTTGAATGTTTTCCAAAATCATTGCAAAACTTTGTATAAAAGCCATAACAACTAAGGTCACTATAAGTTAAAATCACGCTATGCAACTAATGAACACACTATGCGTTAATTAAACATTTAGTTTGTATACCATACATAAAAAATATATCTTTTTTTTTTGATTAATGTAAACGAATAAAATAATTTGTAGACAAAAATTCTTATTATCGAAATAAAGCAAAATGAAAATAATGATTTTTGTGTTATTAATATAAAACCTAATTTCAGATCAATAATAAACGCTTTAAAAATCGATATTAACAACGTTTATTTCAATACTCACTCTTTAGCTTAAAAGTTAAGAGTTAAGGATATGCACTTATCGATATGATATCGGTTATTTGTCATCGATAAGCAACAGCTGGCTGGATGTAAACAACGGTATTGGCGCAGCCGCAGGACGAAAAGAGAGCGGAAGAGCGGATCGAGAGAGAGTTTCTGGGGTAGGAAGGACGAAAAATCGATGAAGGACTATCAGCAGGAAGCTCTAAGGAGCCGATTGACTTTGGGCCGTAAAATGATTACGGGCTAAAAGCTAAAAAACACTTCGCGCGAGAGCGAGAGAGGACGTGCGAGCGAGAGGGAGAGAGAGAGAGAGGGCAAAAGGAGCAACAGCGACAGCAAGCGAAAACTTGGAAAAATCGCTGCTAAAAATAAAACAAAAATTAAATTTAAAAATTCTAAAAATCCACAAATTAAAAACTTTAACTGGAAAGCTGCTGGAGCACTGTAACAAACAATCAAACACCTTGTGTGCGTGTGTGTGTGTGTGTGCCATAACTCCTGTGAATTTCCAGCATACAGGAAAAAAGGAAACGGAAGAAGAAAAGCAGCAAAAACGAAGTGAAAATCAAGGAGGAGCCAGAGGTGGAAAAAGCGACCAAAAATGGCATTAGAACAGGCAAAATGACACCTACAAGCTGAATAAAATCTATTTAAGCCATCAAATTGATTCGCACACACACACCCGCCACACGCACACACACACGCACACAGGAGAGCTGGGAAAACACCACCCACTTTTGTGAAAGGAGCAGCAGCAGGAACACGCCCCCCCCCATCGACGAGCAGCCGGCACCCGCGCCCCTCTGCGCCAAGCGTTTAAAAATAGCCACAGCTCTGGAAACCAAATATCCCTGGAGCGCAGCCGTTCGAGAAAATGGTAACGATGAACTCGGAGGCGGACAAAACACAAGCCACCAATGCCAGCAGCACCGCGGCGCCGGCCAAGACGGACTGCACCAGCAGCAACAGCAGCGATCCGCTGGCGGTGGCCATTCCGGAGCCACAGTCCGCCACCGCCGTCGTTGGAGGAGGCGGAGGAGGAGTAGCACCCGGCACGGCCACCCCATCGCCAACACCACTCTCCAATGGTAGTAACAATGGCACTGGGTCATCGGTCTCACCGGCAGCAACAGGAGCAGGAGCAGTAGCCACAGTAGCAAGTGCTCCAGCAGCAGCAGCAGCAGCAGGCACAACATCGGCATCCCCGCCAGCGAGCAACCCAACCACTGCATCCACATCCACGGCCAGCGTTGTTGGAGCCAAGACGGCAGCCGCCACCACCACATCCTCCTCCTCGGCCACATCCTCGTCGACGGCAGCGGCGGGCAGCAAGCAGAGCGGCTCCAGCGGCGGACTGCTGACCGTCAGCGGGAACCACCATCACCACCACCACACCCACCCACAGCAGTCGGCGGCGGGTCAGTCGGCCGCCCAGCCGCCCCAGCCGCCCACCGCAACCGCCTTGGCGGTTCCATCGGCGTCGCACCACCAACGCGGCGGGAAGAACGAGGATGCACCCAATATCCTAGTGTACAAAAAGGTAATGTAATTATATACATTAATAATTAGTTTTGTTACTTATTTCTACGATTTTCTACCCAACGTTCTTGAGCCTTACCCATACTTACTTAGCCAAAGTTATCATTTTATTGGAACTTTATACTTTGGTGAATATGTGCAAACCTTTGATGGTTACCTTGAACGATGCCTTGCAAATTTGCATTCGCTAGATAATTGCATTTCACTTTCTGTCTTTGGAGTGCTTCATTATCTTTGTTATGCACATGCCAGCTTATTGATTGCCAGTCAGTTGTGCCGCTAATTGGGGCTAATTAAATCGATTCCATTCCCAGATGGAGGCCATCATCGAGAAGATGCAGGCGGAGTCGACGGGCGTGGCGGTGCGCACGGTGAAGGCGTTCATGAGCAAGGTGCCATCGGTGTTCACGGGTGCGGACCTGGTCGCCTGGATCCTCAAGAACTTCGACGTGGAGGACGTGACGGAGGCCCTGCACTTTGCCCACCTGCTCAGCTCGCATGGCTACATATTCCCCATCGACGATCACGCGCTGACCGTCAAAAACGACGGCACCTTCTACAGGTGAGTGGTAGCTGTCTCTTAGCATCTGGGCATACAGATATAAATAGGCAATTCTCGCACAGATTCCAGACGCCCTACTTTTGGCCCTCGAATTGCTGGGAGCCCGAGAATACGGACTATGCCGTCTACCTTTGCAAGCGCACCATGCAGAATAAGACGCGTCTGGAGTTGGCCGACTACGAGGCCGAGAATCTGGCCAAGCTGCAGAAGATGTTCTCCAGGAAGTGGGAGTTTATATTCATGCAGGTGAGACGACTGTCAATAGAGAATATAGTTCACAAATAACTATCTTTTGGATACTCTTTTATAATATTAATAATTTAAATCTGATGATTTTCATATTATTTCATATTTCTAGGCCGAATCGCAGAGCAAAGTGGCCAAGAAGCGGGATAAGCTGGAGCGGAAGGTGCTGGACTCGCAGGAGCGCGCCTTCTGGGATGTCCACCGGCCAATGCCCGGCTGCGTCAACACCACCGAGATTGACATAAAGAAGGCCTACAGACGCGGTGGTTCCAGCCATGGAACCGGATCCGCCGGCGCCTCCCTGGCCAAGAATCCCGTCGAGCAGCTGACGCGGATCATCGCGCTGCGCAAACAGAAGCTCGAGCGTCGCACAATCAAAGTGTCAAAGGCGGCCGAGGCGTAAGAAATCTATTTATACATAAAAAAAATTATTTAATTAATACGTAATTAATTAAAATTAATACTATTCCGCAGTTTGGTTGCCTACTACGACCAGTACAATGAGTTCGATTACTTTATAACCTCGCCCGAGCTGCCGAATCCTTGGCAAACAGACAGCACCGAGATGTGGGATACGGAGAAGAATAGGTAAGAAACTTAATTGGTTAAAATACTAAATAATACGTTTAATTAATGACTAAATTACTTTTCAATCCAACAGCAAAGAAGTTCCTGTGCGGCGCGTGAAGCGCTGGGCATTCAGTTTGCGGGAGTTGCTGAACGATGCCATTGGACGCGAGCAGTTCACCAAGTTCTTGGAGAAGGAGTACAGCGGCGAGAATCTCAAGTGAGTGCCTTCCATAATAATATAATCAATAACGACTTAAACAGCTCCTTAAAAATGTTTCTAATGCGCATTGATTATTAACAATATCTTCTTCACTTCTCGCAGATTCTGGGAATCGGTGCAGGAGATGAAGGCGCTGCCGCAGTCGGAGATCAAGGAGGCGATCCAGAAGATATGGCAGGAGTTCCTCGCCCCCGAGGCGCCCTGTCCGGTCAACGTGGACTCCAAGTCGGTGGAGCTGGCCCGCGAGGCGGTCAACTCGCCCAGTGGCCCCAATCGATGGTGCTTCGACGTGGCCGCCTCGCATGTGTATCACCTGATGAAGAGCGACTCGTACTCCAGGTATCTGCGATCCGATATGTACAAGGATTATCTGAACTGCTCGCGCAAGAAGATCAAGTCCATACCGAATCTGTTCGGGGTGAAACGTTGAGATACGCTGCGGGGATTCCCCGTCATCGCAGTGGGCTAGAACGTCCTTGTGTAGGGGAATTACCAGTTGAACTAGGTACTCATTCGGTACTCATTCGTTGTTACTCATTTGATTAATCTGCCACTGTGTCGCGTGTTCTCTCGATTTTGAAGTACTTTTTATGTGATTGTTTGTTGATCGATCGATTGATTATGCGTTACCTCAAAGTGCCCCAAGAAATACTTACAACCAAATTTGCCCATAGTAGCCGCCATCTCAAGCTGTAGCTATCTCCCTCTAAATCAGACGAAAAGCTAAAACACCACTTACTATGCAAATAAGAAACTGCCAAAGGCTTGATTAAGAACAAAAAATAATCGAATACTGGAGGTTTTTCTGAAATCAATGGATATTTTAAAACAATTACCAGCTGAGGTCTAATATATAGGAAATGGGAACTAATTCCCCCACCGAAAAGCAAAGTCCCCAGGAATTCCACAGCAATATTGTAAACTTTATAATTCCACAATTGGAGATTTCGAAAACTTGATCATCCTATTTTTTGAAGCCACACAATAGTTGTTTTCAAATCTCTAGCGATTCTCAGTTAAGCCATCCGGAATGTACTTATTTTAATAACCGAATACGAAAAGTTGAAGACGAAAGACAACACCAACAACCGCCGAGACCTTATTCTCATACTCATAATATACAAGCAAATACGAATTATTAATTATTAACCGAAATGCAAACGATCGTAATCGAAGACACCAAGAAAATATGAAGAAATACTATAGAGAAACCACTAGTAAATGTCAAACTGTAACCAAAAAACACCAAAGATACGAAAATGCAAAAAAAAGAACCGATTCTAAGAGGTACTTATATTCAAACTAAGAGAATTAGCTTAATTAATAGGAAATCAAAGCGGAAATCTTACGTAAATTGAAAATTGAAAACTCACGCATGCCAGACAGCTTTTGTCCGCATGCGATGCGATAGCATTCAGCTTTTCTGCCGGTCAAATTTTAAACAGCTTTTGACACGATCCCCTTCTATCAGAGAAATGTAAAAAATGAAATCGTTGGCTTAAGTTCCTTTAACACCTTGATTAGGTGTCTCTTTTCATCGCTCCCTCTCTATCTCTCTCTCCCACACACACACACACCAGCACAGTTACCTGCATACCCATACACACCCACTCACATATCGTTAAGGCGCCAGAAAAATTAGAAAGAGAATAGCTAAGATTTTAATCATAATATTTTTTGCCGCTCACTGTGCGCGTATGTGTGTTTGACCGAGAGAGAGAGACGGCATGTTTTTTTTTTTGTTTTTAGTAAATGTTTAGAACTAATTATGTTAATAATAGACATTAAAGTTATAGCAACAAGTGGAAGATTGAAGACGAGAGTGCGAGAGCCAAGTTCGGTTGGGCGAGTGGGCAGTGAAGTAGGATAGATAGGGTCAAAGGTGTGATAGCTTATAGGAAGTTAGATCAAACAAAAAAAAACAAGTGAGCTTTACAAACAAATAAAGGGGCTAAACAACTAGGGAGACTTGATAGCCGCAACGAACTTGGTTCTCTTGGTAAAATCTCTCCCAAAATATATAATTCGGATTGGACAAACGGGGTAAGACTCGAAACTATTACACATACAGTTGCGTCCAAAACAATAGCAGCGTGGGCTTAAAACAGTCGAAATATCCTTACCTAATACGAAGTCTCACAAGCAATCAGCTGTAGTTTTGTGTCTTATAAGAGAAATATTCAAATTTCAAATTAGGTTCTCGAAAATAGGATTTTCTTATTTCATTATTAGAAACGTTACGTTATATTATGCTGCTATTGTTTTGGCCGCAACTGTGTGAAAGTGGACGCAGCTATGTATTAATGTGAAACATCAAACTGATCCTCGGATCTTTCGGAATAGCAATTAGACTTAGGTAAACTAAGGAACTTGAAACTTGGAACTATATATATACACATGTAATTTGCACACACACTCATGCACTCATGCTGCCTACTTTTGGGCCGAAAAAAAAGGAATAACAAAGGATACAAAAATCAGAGGCGTATTAAATGTATTTAATTAGGATCGCATTGTGTGTGTCTATCTAATTGTAACTGTAATTGTAATTGTAAATGGTGTCTACAAATTAACAAGCAAATAATAACTATAACTATACAATATGAAGTATACAGAATTCAGTAAAATTAAAGATAAACGAAAATAGAAGAAAGAAAACGGAATAATTATAAACTACGATATATACCATATATCTCGATGTGCGTCTGTGTGTTGGTAGTGACAAATTTAAATCGATTTCGAAATAGCCAAAGCTAAGACAAGAAAGAAAACTGGGAAACCCCCCGAACTCACACACAAATTTTCCTTTTGGCTTTCCACTGTTATCGTTTGCCAGATTATATATAATTACATATATATATATATAGTAACATATCTACACCCACAACTCCCCAATCACAACCACACACACTATTGTAAACAATCACACACACACATTAATCTCTAAGTACGAAATGTATTCAAAGATCGAGAGCCCTTCGATTATGCTTAGCTTTCATCTACGCGCAGCAAAGTGCAAAAGTCCGAAGTCCAAAGTCTAGACTCTGGGGCGAGCCAATGTCCACGTCCCCTAAACATTCGATCACTTGGCGAGCCAACTGAAATAACAAAAACTTCCGCCCACACAATCGTCTCAGGATTCTCAAATTACTCCTATTTTTCGGGGCTCCTCTCTTAACGGGAGAATAGACACCTCTCTTTCCGGGAGAATAAACGTTGATAACCTTATTCTCTTAAACTTCGCTCTTAAGCTATCCCAATCCGCCTATATAAACCCAATCATGTCCCCATACATCAGTTCAGTTCTGAGTACGTTATCAATCGCGATAACACTGCTAAGCCCACTTCAACCTCGAAGTCCATTATCCAACCTAGTGATAATCCAAAGGCTCTAGTTCTTCCTTTACTGGAAATAATAAAACGTTTAATAATAAATAAAATAACCTCCTGTGTTCTTTTTTTATTAAACACTCGGTCTGAATTCGTAAATGGCGCAGTCGGTAGGATAAATAGAAAAAGTTGTACGAGTTGTTTACAAATATCAATCTAGTGACAAAAGATCCTTGTACGACCAAGCGTATCTTTTAAGATTGAACCACGCGAATCGGCGCTAAAGTGAACATAATATCGTAATACAATTAACTCTTTTTATCCGCAAAAGAACTACGTATAATCGGAGGTTGACACATAATAGTCAAACCTACTGCATACGGTTAACGAAAGTGTAAAAACAACAAAAAAAAGAAAAAAAATCAACAACCATGGCAACCGAACAAGTAAAATTGTTATCGGAATCCCACCTTAATCAAGCCTTAAGCCAAATAAGGCAAATACCAATATTCAGCGGTAATACCCAAGAACTCAGTGCCTTTATCCGAAGGATCGAGTTCATACTTCAGCTTTATCCATCAACGGACATCAGGCAAAAGCATGTATTCTTCAGCGCAATTGAAATGCAACTTGCAGGAGATGCTCAACGTGTATCCCAGTTATCCGGAGCAACAACCTGGCCAACCCTTATGAATGCGCTCATCAGCGAGTATAAAACCCAAACACCATGTGAAGAACTACTTCGTCACATTTACAACACACCCTTCAACGGAAGTATCCGTAAGTTCGTCGAAGAATTAGAAATAAAATCATTCACGATATCGAATAAACTTATGCTAGAAAATGATATCAATAATACTGTATTATACACAAATGCATTAAATAAGACAATCAAAGATGTAATCATGAGAAAATTGCCCGATAGGTTATTTATGACTCTTGCTAGATTTGACATTACGACAGTATCTAATCTCAAACAAATAGCGCAACAAGAAGGCGTATACGAAATAACTTTCAATGACAGAACAAGATCCCAAAATTATTCCGATCATAACAAAACCCAACCCCAAACCTCTAAGAATAAGGGAAACTATCAAAATTTCGTGAGCAATGCTATGCATAACACAATTAAGTCAAATCCAAGCACTACTCCGAAACCCTGCGAACCAAATCCAAAGTTTGCAAGAGAACTCACACAAAAATTAAATACAGGAAGAGTCCAGAATCCATTAAATTTTCAACAAAGAAATAATAGTGCCCCAAACCCTCCCGTCAAACGACAGAGAGAAAGTGATAGTGCCCAATACAGAATGGATACAGGATGCGAAAATTTTCTTCAACCAGCCTCGGAATCAGAAAGCGATTTAGAGGAGGAGGAAACCCATTCTTAAAAATCACAATGAATAATATTACTCTCAAATGCTTAGTAGACACCGGTTCGTCAATTAATATTATGAAACAAAATTTCTTTAATTTTCCAATCAAACCTTCTAAAGTTAAAGTCCACACTATTAATGGCATTATAATGTTGAATCAAAGCGTTTCATTGCAGTCAAGCAAACTTTGTCCCATTAAACAAACATTCTATATTCAAAACTTTTCAGAAAAATATGACTTACTATTAGGCAGAAACTATTTAGAACCAACTAACACTCAGATTAATTATTCAACACAAACAGTCACTATAAATGGCTACATATTTAAAATGTGGTACGACCACATCCAAACAGATGAATCCAAGGCCATCAATGAGTGCCCCAAGTCATCTAACTCAGAGGAAACCCCTCTACATACCCCAAAAAAGGAGAAAACCCTCCGGAAAATTAAGCGGAAACCCCACTTAAAATCAGATGAGTCAAAGGTTACCAATGAGTACCCCAGATCATCCAATTCAGAGGAAACCCCTCTACATATACAAAAAAAGGAGAAAAACATCCAGAAAATTAAGCGGAAACACCACTTAAAAACAGATGAGTCAGCATCCAATCAGTGCCCCAGATCATCTAACCCAGAAGAGTCCAAGATTACCTATGAGCGTCCCAAGACTTCTAAATCTGAGGAAAACCCTCTTATTACCCCATACCTAGAAGAAGCCCTTCTAGTAACATCCTCTAACTACGCCCTAGATGACGAGTTAAGAGAATCTAACGTATTTAGATTAGAACATCTAAATACAGAAGAAAGGGAGCAACTTTCCCACGTTTTGCTTGAATACCGTGATATTCAGTACAAAGAAGGTGAAACTTTGACCTTCACGAGTACGATTAAACATTCCATTCATACAAAACACGAAGACCCTATCTATAAAAAACCGTATAAATACCCTCAAGCGTTTGATCAAGAAGTCAACAGGCAAATCAACGAAATGATAGAACAAAAAATAATTAGGAAATCTAATTCCCCCTATTGTTCTCCAATTTGGATTGTGCCAAAGAAAAGTGATGCTTCTGGTAAACCAAAATTTCGATTAGTCATAGACTATCGTAGTCTCAATGAAATAACCATCGACGACAAATTCCCTATACCAGTAATGGACGAAATATTAGACAAGCTTGGACGCTGTCAATACTTCACAACCATTGATTTAGCTAAAGGTTTCCATCAAATTCAAATGGACAAGCAATCAATATCCAAAACAGCATTTTCAACAAAACATGGACATTACGAATATACTCGTATGCCTTTTGGTCTGAAAAATGCACCAGCAACATTTCAACGCTGCATGAACAATCTTCTTGAAGACTTAATTTATAAAGATTGTTTAGTTTATTTAGATGATATTATCATTTATTCCACTTCATTGGAAGAACACATAATGTCTCTAAAAAGGGTATTTGATAAGCTAAGATTAGCTAATCTAAAATTGCAACTTGACAAATGTGAATTTCTGAAGAAAGAAACAGAATTTCTCGGTCACATTATCACAACAGACGGTATAAAACCAAACCCTAACAAAATAAATGCAGTTATTAATTTTCCTATTCCTAAAACCACAAAAGGAATAAAATCATTCCTTGGACTCTGCGGATTCTACCGTAAGTTCATTCCCAATTTTGCAAAAATAGCAAAACCTATGACGTCCAAATTAAAGAAAGGAACAGTAATTAACACAAAAGATAATGATTACATGTCCGCCTTCGAGAAACTAAAAGTACTCATCACATCCGACCCAATTCTAATATACCCCAACTTCGAAAAGAAATTTTCACTGACAACAGACGCTAGTAATATAGCCATAGGTGCTGTATTATCCCAAGAACATAAACCCATCTGCTATGCAAGCAGAACTCTAAACGAACATGAACTTAACTATTCGGCTATAGAAAAAGAACTATTAGCTATAGTATGGGCAACAAAATATTTTAGATCCTACCTATTCGGTAGAAAGTTTGACATATTAAGTGATCATAGACCACTTGTATGGCTAAATAACATAAAAGATCCCAATATGAAATTACAGAGATGGAAGATAAAACTTAACGAATACGATTATAATATTCAATATCTACCCGGTAAAGAAAATCATGTAGCTGACGCTCTATCTAGAGTTCAAATTAAGGAAAACTTCCTAGGAGAAGATGACCCAGCTTCCCTGCTCACAACAGCTACTGTGCATAGTGCACAAGAAGACAACCAAAATCACATTTCAATAACAGAAAGACCTCTTAATTATTATAACAGACAATTCGAATTCATAAAAGACAATTTTGACGACGTCCAAATAATAAAATATTTCCATAAAACCAGAATTAAAATCAGTTATAAAGAAATGACTGATACCCTTGCTAAAAATATCATTAAAGAATATATTTGCACTAAGAAAAGTGTTATTTACTTTCCTGATGAGATCGACTTTCAAATATTTCAAAATGCGTATATTCAAATCATAAGTCCCGACAGTTTCACTAAAACTATGAAAACCAGCATAAAACTAATAGACATTCAAACATACGCCCAATTCAAGGAAATCATTCTCAAAACACATAAAGAATTATTACACCCTGGTATAGAAAAACTCACACTTCAGTTCAAAGAACTTTACTATTACCCTGATTACCAAAAACTTATCCAAAACATCATAAACGAATGTGAAATCTGTAACATCGCTAAAACTGAACATAGAAACACAAAATTAATCCTTGAAACAACCCCAGAATCTTTTAGTCCCAGAGAAAAGTACGTCATGGATTTTTACTTAGTAAACAATAAACAATTCCTATCATGCATTGACATTTATTCTAAATACGCCTCCCTGATAGAAGTAAATAGTAGAGATTGGCTTGAAACTAAAAGAGCTATTTTACGCATATTCAACGATATGGGTAAACCCATAGAAATAAAAGCCGACAAAGACTCCGCCTTCATGTGCATTGCACTTAAAATTTGGTTAGAATCAGAAGGAGTAACTTTAAGTATAACAACAAGTAAAAATGGAATCTCTGACGTTGAGCGATTTCATAAAACCGTTAATGAAAAATTAAGAATAATAACAAGCGAAAATGAACCTGAAAACCAATTCACAAAATTTGAAAAAATACTTTACATTTACAATCACAAAACAAAACACAACACAACTGGTCGAACCCCAGCAGACATCTTCATTTTTGCAGGAACCCCGGCCTATAACACTCAACAAAATAAAGTAAACAAAATTGACAAACTCAATGAAAATAGACACGACTTTAACATAGACACAAACTTCAAAGAATCCCCTCTAGTTAGATCAAAAACGACTAACCCATTCAAAAAGACAGGAAACGTAAGACAAATAGATGATAAACATTTCGAAGAAACAAATAGAGGTAGAAATATAACACATTATAAGTCTAAGTTTAAAAAGAAAAAGAAAATTAATAAAAGTAAATATAATAACGATAATTCCAGGCTTACTCCCGAGCATGATATTCATGTTATGCCTCCTATCGACAATTAACACACAATACCTAGAAGTAACCCCTATCCAGGCCAAAAACGGTTACCTAATCTTTCAAACCGGATCAATAGATTTACCGATAAACCACGAATATCATCACTTATCTATTAACTTAACTAAAACAGAAAATACTTATGAAGAACTTATTAAACAAGCTCAACATTTTAATAACTCACCACAAATACAGTATCTAGTAGAAAAACTTAACAGAGAAATGAACGGTATACGAATTGTAAAACGTAGTAAACGCGGTCTTGTTAACTTTATGGGAACAATTTACAAATACTTATTCGGTACCTTAGATCAAGAAGATAAAGAAGAATTACAACAAAAAATAGCCGACATCTCTAAAAATAATGTACAAATAAGCGAACTTAACCACGTAATAGAAGTCATTAACCAAGGAATCGAATTGACCAACCATTTAAATAATAACTTTGAAGGAGAACAAATGATAAATCTAATAATTTTCAATTTACAACAATTCACTGAATACATTGAAGACATAGAGCTTGGTTTGCAACTGACACGCTTAGGTATCTTTAATCCAAAACTTTTAAAACACGACTCATTAATCCACGTCAATTCTGAAAAACTTCTTAATATTAAAACTTCAGCTTGGCTTAAATCTGATACGAACGAAATCCTGATAATATCCCACATTCCAAGAGAAATAACCAAAACACCCGTTTTAAAATAATACCCTACCCAGACGGAAAAAGTTACATATTAACCGAAACAATACATGACAAATATTTTTCACACAATAATCAAACATACACGGCAAGTTCTCAAAGCTTAGTTGTAAATAAGTGTATAATTGGTATATTAAACCAGGTCCCAACACAATGTAGATTCAGTAAAACACATTCTGATTTTGAAATAAAATATGTAGAACCTAATATAATCACAACTTGGAACCTTCCCAAGACTATCCTAAACCAAAACTGTATCAATAGGGAAACTATAATAGAAGGCAATAACATGATAAAAGCATTTAATTGTTCGGTCCAATTAGAAGAAATATTAATTACCAACACAATGTTAGACTATACTCAAACTATCTATGTAAACAATAATGTAACAAAACTTGAACCACTCGAATACATCCAGGCAAAAGAAATAATCAAACAACACAATCAGACGAATAATATCTTTCAAATAATAACACTTGCAACATTAATCATGATAGTTATTATTGTAATATTGTACTTTATCTATAAATATAAAACTATACCTCAAAAGTTAATTGTAAAATTTAAAAATCAAACGCAAAAAAATGAAAATATTATAAGTCCTGAAAAAGACAATACTGCACCCCCCAATACCCCTGTATTGTACCCTACTCTAAACGCCTGAGGACAGGCTTTTTTCTTAAGGATGGGGAAGTAACATATCTACACCCACAACTCCCCAATCACAACCACACACACTATTGTAAACAATCACACACACACATTAATCTCTAAGTACGAAATGTATTCAAAGATCGAGAGCCCTTCGATTATGCTTAGCTTTCATCTACGCGCAGCAAAGTGCAAAAGTCCGAAGTCCAAAGTCTAGACTCTGGGGCGAGCCAATGTCCACGTCCCCTAAACATTCGATCACTTGGCGAGCCAACTGAAATAACAAAAACTTCCGCCCACACAATCGTCTCAGGATTCTCAAATTACTCCTATTTTTCGGGGCTCCTCTCTTAACGGGAGAATAGACACCTCTCTTTCCGGGAGAATAAACGTTGATAACCTTATTCTCTTAAACTTCGCTCTTAAGCTATCCCAATCCGCCTATATAAACCCAATCATGTCCCCATACATCAGTTCAGTTCTGAGTACGTTATCAATCGCGATAACACTGCTAAGCCCACTTCAACCTCGAAGTCCATTATCCAACCTAGTGATAATCCAAAGGCTCTAGTTCTTCCTTTACTGGAAATAATAAAACGTTTAATAATAAATAAAATAACCTCCTGTGTTCTTTTTTTATTAAACACTCGGTCTGAATTCGTAAATATATATATTTATATATATATATATATAGGAACTGTTGGCCAACTGTTTTCCCCCTTTTACTGTTCCAACGCCCCACCTAATGAAAATAACCATTAAATGTAGCGGAAACTATAAAAACTCTAAACAAAATCGATGAAAAACTAAGTGGTTAGAAAGGGAAATTGCCCACTTAAATCGGAGAAAACTAATTAAATCAAATAATCAAAAAATATTCGATATATGTACGTGTACACAACAAGCAACAGCAAAACAACTTTTTAGGTTTAGCCAGCAGAAAGAAATTAACAAAAAAAAAAACACTACGAGCAACATAAAAATAAAAATCAGTAAGTATTAAATAAACTTAAACAAGCAAGGAAAACTACATGAAAAACTCAACAAATGGCCGCGTTTATTGTAAATTGTTCAGCAAGAAAAATAAAAACTGAAGTAAATAAATAAAAGCGCAATTTAAGCAACAAAAACAAAAACATAAAATAAATGAATTAAATTGTGACACAACACTGAATAAAACACAAACTTAAACAAAAATCAGAGAGAATGCTGTAGTCGAGTTCTCCGACTATCAGATACCCCTTACTTACATTTTTCTGGGATATCGATAGATATTGGGGTATAAAATATACAATTCTGTGAGTTCTTTTCCATATTGGAATTTTACACGAGTAGTTATAAAAGTAGGTGGTTCCGTTGAAAATGGGTAGAAGCCCCGAATTGAAATCAGAGTTTCCGTTGGCATATGGCCATGCCGAACCCAAATCAAATGGCGATAGCGACACCACCCACACCCTGCTCCGAGTGTCAGATGTTTACCTCTGTTTATACATTTTTTATTTATATTTTTTTTTGTATTATTACCCGCGAGGTCTCGAGATAAGCCTAAGCAACAACGACTTCCCGTCCCATAAGCCATAAAGCTTTGCTGCCCCGCTATCAATTTGTCTCCCGGAATATGAGTATGAGTATGAGTCTCAATTTGAAACCGAATGTGGCCAAGTTTTATCCGGGGGATGCGACTTATCTAATGTGCTTTGGCTGGGCTTTTGGCCAAGATACAGATACTTGCGAATGGCAGTCAAGTTGAGATGCAGGAAAAGATACTCAGATACAGATACAGCAGCATGCGACGTGACCGGCATTTTGCACAAGTTTTTCCCGAAGGCGATGCTACGGGCGAATGTGAGGGGGGCGAGGGCGGATTCTTTTTTAGAGAGCAGCCCGATCACGTTTTCGCTATAAAACCTTAAATGGGACTTTGCCTCTCTAAGTCCCGTTCTCTCTGGAAATCCATATATCTGCGTACCTCAATAAAAACAAAGAGTGATCATCTCGAGTCATTGCACTGTTGTCCATGTGTTCATTGAACTATCCTATGGGAACATACAATATATGATATAATCTAATCGGGGTAACGGTACCCGGTGCTTCGTATCCAGGCTAATCGTGCCTATGCGACGCCTCATTCGGGGCATTGATAATCCATTGACCCACATTTATTTTAAATTAAATACTCGTACAATACAATACAACAGAAAACAATATTTGGATGACGCAATCGGGTTTTATTGTTCAATTTTGACGGATCAAAAAATTAGTCCGATAAGGCAAAAGGTAATGTACAGTCAAGCCTACTTTAGGACGTACCTTCTTGTTTTAGCTCAATATTGCAAATCAAACACTAAAGATTTAATTCCTGCTTTATCTTTTTATTCATAAACGAACTATTTTTAAATAAAACTAGTGCTAAACTCATGTAGCAAACGCAGAATGATACGCAAAATGATTTCTTTATC
The DNA here is from genome assembly GCF_016746395.2 of Drosophila simulans. Classification (NCBI taxonomy): domain Eukaryota; kingdom Metazoa; phylum Arthropoda; class Insecta; order Diptera; family Drosophilidae; genus Drosophila; species Drosophila simulans. The sequence continues at coordinate 16,277,642 of NC_052525.2, read as the reverse complement.
TTATAGTTTTTATGGCATTTTTTTGCGTCTTCATAATCTTTTTTATCTCCTGTACTCGTTAAAATAAAAATATTTTCATTTACCACTTTATAACTTCCAATGCAGTGGCTTCTGCTGCCTCCCAAAATCTGTAATCTCTTCTCACATCTTAGTGAATTCCAGAAACTCCTCGCTGAGATCCTAAATCCATGGCTCACGACCAAGGTAAGCACCATAAACATTTCTGAGAGCCAACTATCCGAAAAGACACGAATAAATACCAGTAAGTGCAGATTTCACCACTTGCCAGGCCAAGAATGTGCGAATAAAGATAAAGGAGCAGGAAGATAAGAGTGCAGAAGACGCAACACCGAAGAAAGAGCAGAAGACTCCAGACAGAAGGTTGGAAGACAGGCGGCAGAAGAGGTGTCTTCTCTTATCAGTGCTTTTGTGTGTGCGTGTGCAGATCGTAAAGCTGCGACAACAACAACAAGCGTTGGCCCATCGCCGCCTCAATGTGTCACATTGGCAATCAGATAACGGCATCTCTTATCACCAGGCGCTCGAACGCAGAATCGAGAATGAGCGAATGAGCAGCAGCAGCAGAGAGAGCGGCGGAGCGAAGAATTGCGAAGACAGTCTTCAACTCGCACTCGCGTCACGATTCACACAGTTCACATTGTAGCTGCGAGAGGAGGAGAGAACCAAACTAGTTCTACGAAAGTACCTAGAGATGCTGACGCGATCACTGTGATTTTCGCCAGAAAGGATTTATAATCAATAAATAACTCTTTTTTTTTTGTGTATAAAATAAATAATTGATTCTTCATTTAGGTTATGTTTTAAAGAAGAACCTTCTGTTTTTGGGCAGTTTTTAAATATTTTTTAACATATTCGTGTAGTCTTTAAGCTGTCTGATAATTTTCGCACCGCTGCTAGCTTTTCTTCCATCAAGGTCTTGAAAAAGCTATTTAAAGAAAGAAGTCGATAAAGTGTCGCAAACTTTAGCAAAAAAAAAAATAATACAATCTTTAGTATAGTAAAATAAAGTTTTTTAAGGATTCTTCACTTAAATAAAATTGCAAAGTTCATAAAGTTCAGCTTATAAAAATATATTCATTCTAAGGTTTCAAAATTATCTAGAATTAAGCTATTATATTATATTTGTAGTTACATTGGCAACTAATATTTTTTCCAGAGCCGTTACAACATCTCTGGTGCGAAGATTGGAGAGCGGAGAGTGGAGAGCATCTTCCCGAGCCGCAACAAAAGCAACAACAGACGCCGCCGCCTCAGTCGACGTCGGCAGCGGAAAGCGAGGCGCTGGCAGCGATGTCTGCGATCTGCCAGTCGCTTCTCAGCATTCTTCGCCTCTGGTTCGAAATTCTCAGGCCGTTCAGAAAAGAAAAGCATAAAGACCCTACCGAATAAAGACCGTGGAACAGGGGAAGCGGGGGCCAGCGAACAGAAGACGGAAAAACAGAAAATAACAAAAATCCATTTCTATATACCCAACATCGACATCGAGAATCCACGTCGAGATCGAGATCGAGATGTGTAAATGAACGCAGTTCCTGCTCGTAGACCGGTCGTCCGTAGTAGTAGCATCGTTGTGTTCCACAGTTCCAAAGTTCAGTGAGTGGGCAAAAGAGGAATCCGAGGGTGGAGTCTCCAAATCCGAAACCAAAACCAAATCTTAAATACGAATCCTGCGCGGAGGAGACAGAATCGATCCAAGATTTGTTGTAATGGTGCACAGGCGCTGGATTTTCTGTGAGAGCGGCGAGGATCCAAACTTCAGGAAGGAGCACTACGAGTATACCCAAAGCCAGCACCGATAATTCCAATCCAAGCGAAATCCCCCCAAATAAGTCCATTCAACTTGCTGCAATTATTTGTGCCAACGATCTCGATCTCATTTGCAACCGCAAAATAATCACAACATAACAAAACAAAATAAAAATAAATTTAAAAACAAAAATCCCCCACACGAAAAACAATTGAAACGCGTGCATAATTGCTAATATAAAACAAAAGAAGGAAAAACAGAAATTCAGTGCTTTTTGTTTGTATTTTTTATTGTTTGGCTTTTTGTGCTCCTCAAATGTGAGGAAGAGAATTCAATCGAAGAATTGCAAAAACGAGACGAGCGAAAGAGTGCGTGAGATAGAGAGCAGAAAGAGAGAGGAAGATCCACGGCGGCCAAAAAGCATTTTCGAGTGAGTACACACAGAGAAATTCCTATATGCTACTAAAGATTTAGTTAAGCTAGTAATAAAAGGAGATAACACTGGAATAACAATGCTTTATTCTTATAAAAAGATCTTATATCCACATGAATATAGATTATATGTTATAAAAGCGTTACATAAAGTAGTCAAATATGATGTTCCCCTTGAAGATCATCATTTCAATAATTATTAAGAATTCTACAAACTACAAAATTATATTCCATGGTACAGGGTCAATCACAACTTTCCAAAATAGGTTTTTCCAAGTGGGTCGCTTTTCCGAAGTGTACCAAATGCCGACAAACATGTTTACCCCAAGTAACCCCCCAAAAACCCCCCGATTTCTAATTCTATAAATAAAATGCACAAAGTGGCAAAACCCAGAGGAGCGAAAGGGATGGCAGGCAGCTGGTGTGCATATTCGCATTGCTCTTCTTTTCTTCTCTTTGTGAACCATGCAATTGGCAAAAAAAAAAAAAAATTGTGAGCTATTCCTTCGCTTGGAAAACAGGTGTTTTCAATTTCAATGCTTATCAGCAGCTAAAACAAAGCCATTTATTTTGAAATCCCCCTCCCCCCCTGGGAAAAAAAAGTAAACAAAGCGTTTCCACACTTCGAAATGTTTTTGTTTCACAAAAGAGTTGAGAAGAATCGTCAAGAGCGGATAAATAAAATTTATTGATAGCAGGCAACAGAAATTAAATGTTTTCATCATTAGTTTCTATATATAGTATCGTTGTACACACATATATATATATATATATAGCCACTTCTTGCGCAGTCCAGCATGTGATAAAACAAAAATATAAAAAAAAAATACAAACAATAAAAGTAGAACTAGCAGAACGAGCCGAGGCACTTTTTATTCCTATATACGATGGCCACCAATTATTGTCAAAAACTTGACTACGTGACCAAACAGGAAATAGAGAAGAGCAGCAGCGAGCTGAACAAGTGGAGGAATCTTTTTCGGTTTTTTCTCCGGCCAAGCTTTCACTTCACAGGGGGTCACGAGTCCCCGCCCCCTAGGCTGCGCCCCGCCCATTAAGTCAATCAAATGGCATCGGGCAACAAATTCTCCCCCATTCACAATTCAGCGCCACTCGGCGATCTGATCAATTAATACATTATTTAATGCCACTCCATGGCAACGTCATCGATTTATTTTGTTTTTGCCTCATGTAAAGCACTTGAAGATACAGATGTGCAACACACAGTGGGGGTTAGGCGAATAGATAAAGTATCTAGATTTTCCCATGGGAATACCAATTATGTAATGAAAAAAGTTATGTGTTTTTTATAGATTTTTTATTATTTTGTAAAAGTATTTCAACAATTTTGATCAACTTTATGAAGTTGATTCCTAGTTAATTGCCCGCTGCTGTACTATATCCGATTCAGGCTCCCTTGCAAAGTGGGCCAGACAATTCCCAAGAATCGGTTGCCTCGCTTTTTGTGGGCGTCAGTTTCGTCAAGTTTTTCTTTTTCATTTTCTGCTTTAGTTTTATGATTTTCTTGTCGCGGCAATTAAGGAAATTGTTGTGCTGTGCTATGTTGTATCTGCTTTGTGCCATATAGATTGCCACACATCGGATAATGGTGAGGGAGGTCGGGAATGGCGGCCAAGGAATTTTAATTAAATTGTGCATTGTTCTGAGCCACAAACGCAACTTTGCCCGTCAAACTATAGTCTTCCTTGGTGGTTTCATAACGTATTTTGAAGAAAAGCGGAAATAAATAATAATAAATAACATAAAAAAGCTGACATTCTCAAGATTAGGAATACTTTAGCTGCAGAACAATTGATTGGAAATTGACTGTGGCATTTGAATGTCACCTTCAAGGTTCATATAATATGTATCTACAAGTACGGGTGATATTACATATTCCTGCAGCAAGCTAGGAAATTCTGACCAGTCCATATACCAATGATATCCAATGTAATCCGATGAAAATCTACCCACATTAAGTGCATTATTTTTGCTCACAAACAGCTGTATATCATTTTCCCCTGGCAACTAATGGGTGAAATCTGGGCGATGCACAAAAAACCCACAGAAGTACATAGTGCTATTGCCACATCTAATATATCTTTTGTGGCACTAGAGCTGCAATAACCCTCTTATCAGGTGTTGATAAGCCCCAGAAGATTTCGAGGCGAACTGCAGATTCGCCAAATCTTTATATACATACAGATACATATAATTCTATCCAGCTGGGCTGAATCATAGGGTATATATGCACATATATGACGCATGTGCTCCAGAAAACAAATAGGGAAATTCACCCGTCTACTGGGAACCGTATACTTTTACGGCCTTGTTATTGTTTTTGTGTCTAGGCAAATTCTTTGTAAGTCTGGCCAACTGGAGAACCCAGTATCGAAATAAATAAATCCGAAGGCCTTTAAAAGCATAACTCTAAATGCGAATTTAGCTGGAATCGAAAGTGCAGCTCCCTCGAAAGCAACTCAAGCCGAGTCATCAGAAATATGATACTTATGTACATATATTTATTCATATGGCATATGGAACCGATAAATGTTCTGGTGATCTCTGCACTTGGCTGATTTGTACTCCAATTGGGTTTCTGGGCCACTGCTGACGCTCGAATCGCGATCAAAGTCCCTCTTTTCAAAGTCAAGCTCAGCCAGTAGTAGTTATGTTTTATTTGTAATTGCCGGTTATTTGGACTAAACTATATGCTATATGCTATATATGTGTACTGAACGCGATTTAGCGTTTTGCCAGCTATTCTTTCGGCCTTTCCCTTCAGTCGATTTTCCCAGTATTTGTGGGCGTTGCGCTGACAGCTAATTTGTATTTTTAGGCAATCATTTTGCTATTCGTACTGCCAGTCAGCTGACAACGTGCACATGCAACCGGTAAAGATATATATATATATATATCTATACACTTAACCTCTGGATATATAATGTGCTTTTCAACATCTGGTCAATGACTCGAACCGATTTTCGATCCGATGCTGATGCAATTTGTGAATGAAAATTCGGATATCGTCACGTAGAGTACTTACGCATATCAACCCTGCACCGGAAGTTTATTAATGAAGATGTAGAAGTATCTGAAAGATACGGAAATGCATGGGCAAAGATTGACTTGAATCTTTAAACTTGCAGCTTCGCAAATATGTATCTTATGGCAAACAAAATTAGTTGGATGATTATAGGGATGCAAAAACATACACACAGATGAAATTCGAGGGAAACAATAACGGGAAACAAGGGAAGAGGTTAATGCGCCCCGATTCTTACGCAAATCGATGTCGGGAGTCTTCCCAAATTGGGTCCTCACCCAGAAAGCAAACTTTATAAATTAACAAGCGCATTAAATCATTCAAATGAGGCAAACGAGTCGGAAAACGGGAATAAAAACGAGGACAATCAATGACAAACACTTTGCAACCAACCGGTTTTTATTTGAGTGTATATATTTAAGCCATTCCGCTGTCTTATCAGTGTGAACTGATAACAGGCGCACACCATCTGTGTATCTCATATTTGCGCTTGTCATATGATGCATCTGTATATCTCAATCTATATGGACTGCAATTAAGAGTGTATCTATTGTGGCGATTCATTCAGTAGACGCAGTTGGCATTACAATTGCAAATTTCCATTGTCTGATCGACTTCGAGGTTTTCACATCTCGAAGTTCGCCGCATTCTCACTTGCAGAGATCTTAAGTATTTCACCGGTAATCAAGACATGTCGCCACGCTATCTGGTATCTGAAATACTGTATGTATCTACCAGAGTTCAGACAACTTTCAGATAAAGTTCACAATATCAAAGGAGCGATGGCAATTCTTTGCAACCGGTTTCTAGATAATACCAGATGACAAGAACCCTATTAACTTGGCTGCTATCATTATCATTTTCTTGGGCAATTACCAACTCTCCATTCCCTTTTGCAATATTTAATTTTCACCACTGCAATTGACAAAAAAATAAAAAAATAGACTAATTTTTTCCGCTTAGCTTTTCATTCTTAAATTGCATTCTGTGTGATCGTGTGCTGCTGCCCATTGCTGTTTCCAGGGTATGCTGGCACTTTTCCAACGGAAAATGCACCACTCAGAATTTTAGTTTATCCCTCATTATAATCCAGCACCAAGATACATTTGTTCAAAGTTCAGAAACTGCAGTCGATTTATTTTTGTTAGCTTGAGTTTCAATTGTTTATTTCCATTCCATAAACACTAGGGTGCGTCCAAAGTCCAGATATGAAAGTTTTGAAGCTCCCAGCTGACAGCATATCCACATCGATTATGCTATATGGCCACTTTTGCTTGGACGCTTTTCCAGTCCGATTTCAACATTTGACCAGCCCAGATCGCCACGAATCGGTTTCAGCCCGACCGAGCTGGCTTTAATTTCCTTCGCAGCTTGTTTGATTGTTTATTTTTTGTTGTTTATTTTGTGCAAGTGAAGTCCAATGCTGAAGTGTTAATTGACAAACGCCTTGGTGCAAATACTATCTTCTTATTGAGGCAAATCAATACACATATGTTTGTACATATGTGTGTAAAAACGACAAACAATCACGTGCAGTTCCTTATCATTCAAGTGAACTGGAAATCCCCTCTTGATAAGACCGATCTTCGATGCAGGTCCACCATCCACCATAGTTTTACACATCAAGTATACGCCGGGTGTGGCGTTGATGCCATTTCATCTTGATTTTTCGGTCTTATCTCTGGGCGGTGTAAAAAAAAACACAGCCATAAAGCGCTCCTCTCTCAAAAACCATAAATAATATGCACATAAATTATAAACTTTATAAAGAAAAACAAGGCAAATACAAGTAGATATAAATTAAACGTAAACACCCGGTTATTGTTTACCTAATGTTTTTAATGCAAACAAGCAGCAAGCGAATTAAATAGTATTAATTTGCACTTTTGAAAATATTTGAAATATTCAGTGATTTCGTTTTCAGTGTAGATAGAAACGCTCATTGAGAAATATTTGTATAAAAAATTGCATCTTTAAAGCGAACAATATAAACAATGTGTTAAGCGCACTTAATACAACTAATCAGATAACAAGATGTTAATTTCTCGTGCTTTAATTACCGTGGATATTAATTAATTAAATAATAAACAAAAACTATATTCGTTAAAATCCATGTGAGAATTAAAAGCAGTTTTCTTAGCTCAAATAGTAAAAAATAGACATGAGATGGCTGGAAAAATTAAAGACTGCATCAACAATTCAACTGAAATCATTGAATAAATATGCTCGCATCAACAATATAGAGACAGTAATAAATTAACCAATTGATATCAATAGAAAAAACAAAATCGAGAGGAGTGAATAGAACGAATATCGAAATGCGCGCCGTTTACGACTTGTTGCTGAGCAACGCCTTTGATCCCAGGTACGAATGGTATTCGCCATATCTATATATATATGCTTATGTTTATGTACATTGTACATATGTGTATGTATGTGGCTATATAGACCACAATCCCAATCAGAATCGAAGAATATGATACATCTTGGCCGGTAATTGAATGCTAACCAATGTTAATTGGACTCTAAACGAGAAATGCTTAGCAAATATTTGATTTTCACCGTCTGCGCCCAAGTGACGCAGTTGATTTTATTGACAAAGATGGGGCGTTTATCAAATGTTTATTGTATTATTAACACGCTAAATATTTGCCAAACAAATCGAATACGGCAATTAGGCAGGAAAGTGTTCGCGGAGAAATAAATTGAAAAATATCGGATCGCCAACTCCATTAACACGATAATAAAACCTCGTTAAAATCTAGCAATGAAACTATAGCAACAATTAATTGTATCTAGTTCTATTCGTCTTAATTTCTCACATACTGGGCACAAATCGATACAAATCTAAGTGTGTACATTAAATATTTTGTTCTTGTGCAATGCATCTGCATGAATTCTTATGAAATTAGATCTAATAGTATGCTGCATATGTATAATAACCCATTGTCTGGATAGTACAGTGATTACAGTTAGCGATCGGAACCGCTTCCACTGCAAAAATCTCATGGGTATTCATTGGGGATTAACAATTGAGAGCCACCAATTAGCCGAAGTTCCCATCAAATAAACATGAGATGTCTAAACTACACTAGGAAAAATAACATCATATTTTAACAATAAACTCAAATCGATTCGATCAGGCCTGAGAAAATATATAAGTAGGCTTCAGCACCAAAGTGATTGTTTCACAAAATCGAAATAAATGGAGAATATTTGTAATAAGCCATCCCTCTTAGTTTTCCGCCGTGTAATCCTGGACTTGTGTCTCATTTTCCAGAATGGTACTACAAAACCACAACACTGTGGTGGCCCGTTCCACCTTGACCCCGAACAGCAGCAGCCAGAACTTTGGCTCCCATCCGATGGATCACCCAGGTGGGTCGCCCAATGGATCCGGAAGCGGACGTAGTCCCCTGAACGCCGGACCCAGCACCCAGCGTCCCATTGTCGACCTGCTGGTGGCCATGGTGGCCGTGCCGGTGCTGATCCTCTGCGCCCTGCAGCTGGAGAAGAATCTGCGGGACAACAGCGTGGAGTCCCGCTGGCTGGTCTTCGCCCTGGGCATCGGGATGCTGGTGATCAGCGTGATCATTTGCGGATATGTCACGCACCGCATGGGCGTCTGCATTTGGGCGGGACCCATCGACGAGGCGGGAAACAGAGCCACCAATGGAGCCATGCCACATGTGAGTGCCGAGCAGGATGAAAAATGGCTTATATGTAAATATTCCATTAATAATCCGAAACTATAATTGCAGATCAACTCCCAGAACGATGTGCTGCGCATTGTGGACTCACTGCCGCCAAGTTACGAGAGCGTGGTCAAGTACGAGCTGCCGCCGCCGGCCTACGAGTGCCTGGTCATCGAAATGGATCGGTCGAAGTACTTGGAGCCGCCACAGACCTCAGCCAAGCCAGGAGGTGGAGGATCCACCTCCCCGCCCGGGACCACCCTGCACATCTAGTGGGCGAGGGAGGGACTTGAAAGGACTAATGGAGCAGTAGAAGGAGGAGAGAGAATTAAGAGATTTTTTCCCAACTGGCAGCGCAACGGATTTCTGTACTTGACCCACTTAAAGTAACCACATGCAAGCAAATCTATAACCTCGATATCGATAGGTGGTGTTCTGGAAACTCTGGTGTTTTCGAAAGTTCCCAGAGCATTTAGCTGAATGCCGCCAATATATCCGTATGTCTATTATACATTTTTAGCAAAGCATTATGGCATTGTATTTACTTTGATTTTAAGCAGATAGTATTTTAACTCGTAGAGCCTATCAATAACGATATCGATTCTCTCGCACTGTACATAGAGTTTTTTGAAACGCACAGCATCTAGTCCAAAGTTGTATATAGCCGAAAAAGAAATAACGGAACCACACATGATGCGCTCATATAAGTTTAAACACACATATTGTAAATTGAATCAATGCCAGGGCAGGGCGGCAATCAAACAACAAAACTACAGGGTAGTAATTAGTCTTAGTCTTAGCGTTACGCCTGTATATAACTATGTATGTATATTTCGATTACAACTACTTTTATAGCCATATCGATAGGCGATGTCGATTGCCAACAAATGTCGGAAAACGTTCACAGTTGCTTTCCAGAAATAAAGAATTCCTATTAAGTTTATTGAAATCCAAGCGAATAGTTTTGCATCTTTTGGGGGTTTTCGAATAATAATGCCCAAAATCATAACATTACATACTCGTCCGGTTATTCTCAATGGATAATTAAACAGTTAAGATAGTGGTTATTCCATTCGAAAGTTATTGAAACCTGTGTCCTAATAAGATTCGGTTTCTTGGTTTTTGTTCGTTTTTATTTTTATTGTATAAGGTAGTAGTTAGGTAGTAGCATATAAATTTATATAACGTACGATATACATAGTATGTAAAAAAGACATAGCTAGCTTAAATACTTTCACTTGATGCGATCGATCTGCTTTACCACTCTCTAAACCAGATCTGCCCATTTATACTCTCTTGTTCCATGGAAATTGCTCTCTTTTTCGGGCAGTTCTACTCTAATCTCAATGCAATGTTTCCGTGCGTGTATGGTGTGTGAGTGTCTGTGTGTGTGTGACGTATGCGTGTATGAGTGAGTGGGTGGATGGGTGGATGGTTGGTTGGTTGGGTGACCTCAACTTCAACTCCTCACCCTAGAAACCTGCAACTCCGCCGCGTTTGCGATAATCGGCATTCGCATAGATCGCTGTGGCATTTCTCGAAATGGCCGTGACAATGGATCCAGTTTTCCCGGAAATGGCCTTCAACTTGTGTCCCCGTTTGGTCAGCAATTGGAGCAGGGATTCCGAGAAGCCATCCTCCTCGTACTCCAAGACATCGGGCATCAGTTGATGGTAGAAGCGCGGTGCATCAACCGCTTGGCGTAGATCCTTGCCGAACCACAAAACATTGGCGACCACCTCAACCACGGCCGGAATGATCTTGCTGCCTCCAGCTGATCCGATGACCATCTTCATGTTGCCCTCCTTATCGGCCAGAAGAATCGGCGATTGCGAGGACATCGCCCGCTTGTGGGCCTCGATTTTATTCGACTGCGACAGGGGCAATTCAAAAAAGTTGTTCTCCACCGCAAAGTCGTTCATTCCGTTGTTGAGAACAATACCCGTACGGGATCCAATTAATCCGGAGCCAAAACTGATGGATAAATATTGAGTAGATTAATCCAGGTCATTTTAAAAGCTCTCGGAGGCTAACAATGGATACTCACTAGGAATTGATTGAGCTGGTCACTGAGACGGCATCACCGTTGGGCGCCAAGACAACCAAATTCGAAGTGCCATCCAGATCATCGATGGCGGCAAAGTTGGCGCCATACGCCTGGGCATCGGGCAGCACGTGGGAATCATTGATCTTGGCCCGGTTCTGATCGCCAAAGTCCGGACTATTCAGCCGGCTAACCAGCTCTCGCGCATCGATGAAATGCATATCGCCCAATTCTGGACGCTGGGCAAAGGCGAACTTCATGGCCTCGGCAAATCGATGGATGGTGCGCGCCTTCAGCTCATCCGTGGACAGATCCTGTGCGGTGAAGTTATAGCCCTGCAGGATGGCCAGAATGTGGGCCACCACCGAACCGGAACTGACCGGAGGCATTACATACAAGGTGTCGTCACCCAAGTCCATGGTAATGGAGTTGATCACATCGGCCTCGTATGACTCCAGATCATCGGCCAAAATAATACTGCCCATGTCCTGCAGATCCTGCGCCAGCAACTTGGCTATCGTTCCATTGTACATGTCCATGGGTCCATTCTCGGCCAGCAGCTTGTAGGTCTTGCAGAGATTTTTGGGCGGCTTCACTACCGTTCCGGCGACATGGGGTTTGCCAGTTTCCGCATTCAGATAGGTTCTGTAAGGAATCATACGCTTAGAAAGAAGCTCTATTCACAAAAGTGTGAGCTTGAAATTGCTTGAAAAGCTGCTGAAAAGTACACTTAAAGAAATGTGGCGTTCTTTTAAGCACTCTTAGAGCAATTTCAAGCTTTTCAACAATTTACTGGTACTGCTCGCGCTCCTTGATGTACGACAAGGCCATACCCAGGGACCGTTCCATGTGCTGCGACACATGGTATCCCTTCTCGCAGAGCTCCAGCGATGGTGCGACCAAATCCGCCCACGGCAGCTTTCCAAACTTCTGATGCGCCACATGGTAGCCCATCACCTCGCCGGGCACAGCGATGCTCAGCGGTCCCTGGTCGGACTTCTCCGGCTGCTGGGCGAACATGTCCTCGGTGGCCTCGTAGGGCGCCACCTCGCGGGCATCGATGGCGGTTGCGTGGCGCTCCTTCCGGTTGTAGATGTTCATCAGGTGGCCACCACCGATGCCCATGCTCTGCAGGGTCAGCAGGCCGTTGCACAGGAGGGCGGCGATCGCTGCATCCACCGCGCTGCCATTCTTCTGCAGGATGCCGCTAATAATAAAAATATTCAATTAATACTTCATACTTAAGTATATTTAATGTTAAGTGACCCAAAACTGCAAATTGTCTAACGTTGGTGAATTGTGGCTCTGTCCCATGCTACTTTACCTTCACTATTCTATCTTTAGATCTTTCAATTCTACCTTTAAAGCCCATATAGCCCACATATAGTTACCTGCCGATCTTGCTGCACTCGAGGTTATCGGAACTCACGGCTCCATGTTGGTAGACACCCAGGACCGAGTTGTAATGTTCGCTGGTATCGATCTTGATCTGATCCGCTAGCCAGGTGGGTGGTGCCGCCGTCGTTGCCGCCGTGGAGGCGGCCACATTGGGCAGGACGTCGTCCGATGGCGTGGTCGCTGTGTTTGTGATTCCCAGATTGAGGTTGCCAATGTTGTCCGTTTCCGTTTCCGGTTCCCGTTGCTGCTCATCATCTGTTAAATGAAATGTTTTAGGTGTGGGGCTGGGATTGCTATCTGTTCTGCTAGTGGTTGTTGTTCTTGTTGTTGTTGTTGTTGCTGTTGGTGGTTGTTGTGTTGCACTTGTTGCTATTGTTGCTATTGTTGTTGTGCTGGTGCTTATTGTTGTTGCTAATCCTGATGGTGCAATTGTTGGTATGGTTGCCTCTGTGCTTATTGTTGTTGGTGTTGCTGTCGTTGTTGTTGTTGTGGTTGTTGTGTTGTTTCTATTTGGCGTCGATTTAGGCCAGTCTTCGTTGTTGTTGTTGTTGTTGTTTAGTGAGTTGGGGTGTAAAGTTTTTGGTTGGGGTTTTGTTCATGTGAATACTTTTTGGTGCCACAATAGAAGAAATTATTTTGAACTAGATTAAATGCCAGGTGCTTGGTTAAGATGAATCGAAAGCATGCAGAAAATAAGCGAAGGTTGTTCTATTTTTCATTTCAATTTCACAGTTTGACTAAATTCGGTCTTTAAAAAACAGTCCGTCTGTTCGTATACATATGTACAATACACAATACACATCTACACATACAATATCTATGTGAATCGAGTTTCGGTATTAGTTTGCAGTGGGTGAGTGAATTGTTAGCTGAATGTGGTTGGCTATATACCTTTAACCCGATTTCTCCCATACTCACCACTGAAACACAGGCTAATAATCACGTAGCTGATCAGGGCAATGCCGATAAAGCAGATTAGCACGATGGTTAGCTTCTTCATCCAGGCCAAAACTTTTACGCGCCTGTAAAATTCAAATTCACATATTCAGATACTAAGCCTAATAATGATAATAATAATTAGTTAAAATATCTGTGATTTAAAAAAAGAATTTTTAAATAACTGAAGTCCTTGCCGCATCCTTGAACTTCTGTTTATAGAACAGAAATGTATCTGCAAATTGTCCGAAACAAGAATTTACTATCCGCGTTCTATTGCAGTTGGCTCAATCCAATAAATGCGATTTCTATGTAAGCCACTTCGTCTCCGCATGGCAACCATAAAAACTCGCCAAGGACACTTCGCAGCTAAATGCTATTGTTAATGCTCTTTTTTATGCTCACATCTGTTCGCGACGCGCCTCCTCGGCGGCGGCGGTGTCCTGCATGAGTTCGCCGCCATTCTTCTCCTCGTCGGAGTCCAATCCGCCGGCGGACTTCAGTGGTATCTTGTTCATGGCATCCTCGTTGCTGTGGTGCACCATCTTGTGGGCATCCGCTGCTGCACTTGCTCCGGCTCCTGTTCCCGTTCCCGCTGATCCCGCTGGGATTGTGATGGAGCTGTAGTTGGCAACAAAAATAAAGGTCGAAAATAAGTTGTAAACAAATGCAACAGTTTTTGTTATCCTCGGCGCTCGAAAATATGCAACAGTTTTCGCCAGCAGCTTTCAGCAGCAACTGAAACTGAAAATGAATGCGGCCCAAGCACCGACAATCTCAAGCGATTCTCATTCAACGACAAGTACAGTGGAGTCTCCATAAATTTGCACAAGTATAGAAAATTGGGTATGAACAGCGCTTTATAATCTTTAATATTTGTAAAGCAACAAATATCTTTTGATTTTATACAAACTTAATCAATTGGCTTAATTTGGCATATGCCAGCTTTTAAGTTCGTCTTAGCGAAACTCCACTGTTACAGCTCTAACAACAACTATATCGCTGTCGTCATCGCCAACTTTGATGGCAGGATGTGGCTTGTGTGCTCGACTACCCGACACCGTTCACCGCCCACCGCCCACCGCCCCCACGTTCCTTGGGTGGGCGTGTCCCGTATAAAAATGGGTCAGACAAGCGTCGACGTCGACAGCGACGCCGGCCGAGGCGGTAGCAGTGGGAAATGCATTTCCCTCAATCGAGCGAGTGGATTTCCTTTTGTTGTTTCGACCATAACCATAATTGAATGTTGTGATTGTGAGCTCGCGTGGTCCGCGGGATTTTGTGGGCGGAAATGGGTTGGTGTTGGGTTAAGTCATTGCTCGCGGGAATTGGGTTAATTGCTGCCAGCGAAGAGAAATGCGAAAAATAAAAAATTTAAAACATATCCAACGGACAGGGCAGCACCTTTTGCACCGCGGTCCTGACCTGGGCTACATTTGTAATTGTTGACGTCGCCACTCGCACTCGCACAACCCCCGCCCCCTTTTTTTAACCCCTGAAACCCCAACCAGCCCCCTTAACCCGCAACGCAGTGATGACGACACTTGCTGAAGAGGAAAAGCCCCTCGTAAAACAGGGTGCTCAAAAAGTAGACACACTCGAATGCAGGCGGTGAGTTAATCGTGCTTGATAGCAGTTCGAAGTTTTAAGCAGCTACACCCAGAGAAATTGGTGTTATAAAAGTTTTATTTAAAAATTTAATATTTTAAATATTAAAATTACATTTTAAAAATCAATTGTTCAACATGTAAGAAAGATTTTAGTCTAAAAAAATATAATGTTATTAACTAGCAAATCACAGATAAATTTGCGATATTTTCTGCGATTTACAGTCAATTTATTTAAGTACCACTGTACATCGTTTACAGTTCGGCCTGACATGAATTGCCCCTTTACGTTGTGTGCACTTTTTAATATTGCCCATGTTGTTTTTTTTTTTCTGGTTAATAATACTCTTTGCTGCTGCCGACTTTGCGCTGCCTGGCGGGCAGGCATTCGCGCTATTTTTGGGTCAACTGCATTTAATTTCGTTGCGTTTTCGTTAAATGGTCGGTGGGCCGAAAGAACAAGCCACAATTATGAGGCATTCGGAATGCAATTGGGGTTTACGATCCACTTGTTCCTGGCTGCGCCCACGAAAAATGGCACATGGAACCCAAAATAGAGTTCGCCGTGCCATGACCATAGCAAATTAAATACAAATACCCACAAATAGTTCCCTATTCTGCTTCACTTTAATTGATTGCCATTTGCACTTAGCGGTTCGCAGGAACCGAACGACAGGTGGCGTGTTGGTGGTGTCATTAGGCAAGGATAATTACTCAATTGCAACTTTGTTAGGCAAGTGCTTCGCAGAAATCATTTGAAAACTAAATAACTTATGCTTTAATTAAGTTAAATTACTTTGTAATATAAATATCCAAGTAACTTTAAAATTGTTAAGCTTTCGCTACACACAACATTACATATTTATTCAATAACGTTTAATTTTCGCCTTTCGTCCATTTAAATTCTGGCAACTTCATTTTCACATTACAATTTTTAGTTTTGGCGCTTGCGCAGCGCCTGCAAACAAAATTAACTGCCAGCTAACTAATATGAAATCGCAATTGGAATTGGCTATCATTATGCCTACGTGTGAGGACTAAACAAATAGCAATAATTTCAAAAATCCGATAAGAAACCGCTTAAATTATGGCTGTTGGATAGTTTCTTCGTTTGGGTCAGTACTTTTAGGGGAAGTGACCGACAAGCAATATAAATAATAAGTACACCCATGTCCAAATACATGGCTACATGTGTTTTAGACATGCGAGTGTGCATTACTTTAATTACTCATTATATTCACAAGGCAAAGAAATGCGAAAATCATAGCTTGGCTTTCATCTTTAGCCGACTTCTTATCAAAAGTATTAATAATCTTAATAAAAGCGGAAATATGGAGTACATGCGAAAGCTTAAAGATATGGGTTAGTTAGTTCAGAGAAATATTTACAATTTATTTAAAATAGTTGTATATTTCTTATTAAGCAGACATACTAAACACGTATGTATTTCCTTTCAACTAACTACAATATTTAACCCAAAAGCAGATTCTCAGCTAAACACAAGCTATTTCGAGTAGATTTCCACACAAAATACTTGATTATTGTTTGCATTTCAAGAGGGCAAGGGCAGATGGCCATAGATCATGGTTGATCGGGCATGCCCAAGCCCAATCAAATGGCGGCACCAATCCAATTTGCATTTCGGATGCCAAACGAATCGATTCGGTGGGCAATTAAATCAACAATTTGACAAAACAAATACAATTAAAATGCACGAAGACCGGCGCAAATAAATCAAAACTTGCCGAGGGCCAATACTGGGCATAATTTAGCTCCGAGTGACGAACGCCTTTGCGAGACACTAAAAATTTTCCAAATTGCAATGCGTCAAAGTTTGTTATGACCCAAAGTTGGCCAAAATGACGAATCTTTTGAGTTTTTTGCGCCCACAGAGACCCCAAAGTGGCCCCATTCTCAGCTTTACGAGGAGTCGGTCGGCTAAGAGCTATTTTTACTCTATTTTGTTCGCAGCTACTCAAAAAACATCTTTCGAAATCGAATGGACGGGAGAATTATGAAAATGGTATGCCTCAATGCGAATTTCAAAGATCTAGAACAGCCATAAAGTTCGGGAATCATAAAGGAAGTATTCAAATGACAAACCTATTTAAAAAATCTAATATCGCTTATAAATTTTGTAACACAGTTGATAGCGAGTTAACGCGTAAAAATACGATTTTTCACAAATATAATATAATTTAAAATAAAATTTACAATATCTGCTGAATGTAAATGTTTATTAGAACATTTATTGTATTTTTAGCTAAAGAGGTTCACTCAAAATATACGTATTTCCACTTGTAAGTTTTTTATTAGTTAGATAAAAAGGTAAAATATCATATTTTGTATTCATTTCATTTTGCTATCCTTGCTAGTAATATATAGTAAATATTCTCAGGACGTAGCTCTTATTAAGTCATTGTTATGTATAAATTTAGTATTATTTGCCTAACCCTTTCAGCACAAAGATGCTCAATTCAAAACCCAGACGAGATAATGGAAGGAAGGGACTCGCCCCATAGATCAACTAGAACAAAGATCTGTCATTGTGGAGGATTAACCCCCCAGCCCCCTTGCTGATTCACAGATTTTGACACATTCGCCGCACTGGCACTCGCATTTTCCAATCCAAATTGGTGACAGTGCAAATTGATCTCGCCCAAAGTTCAGGGACACTGGCCACCAGATAAGTATCGCAATCCCAATGCGGGTGCACATTGTGTACTATGTAGTGTATGTAGCATGGTGTGTCGAGTGGCATCTGGGTGTTGTGTAGTAGATAGACGACACCCAGATCCAGATATTAGCTGGCATGGCCTTTTCTTCCGAGCTCTGATTTTGTTCTTCTCTACTCGTCCGTTCGCTTGATTAAGTTGTCAGCAATCAGCTGAAGGCACCGAAACGAGACGGCGTTTAGCGTCGATTACTGTTAGACTAAGTGGCCCGATCCCAGATCTGGATCTGTTGAGCCAACAATTGAGCGCTCTCTTGGGAATTAGCTTGATAAAAAAAAAAAAAAAAAACCAGCCCACCAAATAGCAACAAACCAAACAAACACCGCACTTGGACTGAAGAAATAGAAAAAATGATGGAAAACGATGGAAAATGATGGAAAATAGTGGGAAATGGGAAGGAGAGAGTGCCGGCGAGTTCATGCGGGATCAAAAGATAAGCCGAAAACAAAGGGAGCCTGAACTCGACCTATCGCAGTTGTGATATTCTTGTGTGTTTTCCCGCCCATTATCTTTATTGTGCCCACTGGGCCCAGGAGTGAAGGTCAGGGTTCCGAAAGCCAATAAAAAGATTAAGGGGTTGTGTGATTGCCAAAAATAGACTCACATGACATGTCAAACTAATCCCCCCCAACCAAGCTTATTACATTTAATTCACTCACATTCCTATTGAGTTACGACCAGTACCTATGATTCGCTGGAAATATAATATTTTTGCAGCTGCCATCCATGATGGCCAATAAACCTCTGCTGCTGCTAAAGCGGAGTTCATTCAAATTCAAATACGCGATAAAATAATGGCAGAAAAACCCACTTCCATTTTCATTTCCTCTCTTGGCGCTCATATCAACATTGTATGGTAACTTCTTGGGAATTTCTTACTCGCTCCTTCCGCTTTTTGTTCGTATGACCAATTGATAAAGATCAAGTCTTAGTTTTATTGTTTCAAAATTTTTTTCAAAATAAGAACTACTGAAATTTAAAAGCATTTTAAAAATTGCTGTAAAGCAATTTGATATATGGCAAAACTATTTAGCAACCTCTTCCTATTTTCCACCCCCTCCCATAAATTTTTAAAATTTTCATGCCATTCTTCGACTGATTTATGGCACTGCTACCAATGGATATGGATATCCATATATTTTAGCTGGAAAACTTTTGGCATTTTGGGAATTCGACATGTTATCATAAATTTACAAATTTTTCGAATATTTGAAACACCAATATTTCTCAGGGTATGCAATGACCTTCAGCAAGAAACAGAGTGCATTCTCAACAAGTGTTTGATTTTCTACGCTCTCTGTTTTTTTTTTTCTTTGTTAATTTTGTTATAACTTTTTCATTTTGGCGCATTTGGCGGCATTTTCGGCGTCTGGCATTTATTTGGCTTTCATTCTTTGGCCGACGACGCCTTTGTTTCGCTGCTGTTTTCGGTTATTTTTAAATATAATAATTGCAAAATGAAACGGAAAAGACACGCTGTGTTTTTTTTTTTTTTTTGGCCCTAGACTTGGACTTGGACTTGTTGCTGCCAACGTATTTTTTATAAATACACATATACATATATCTCCTTCTATATTTTTTCAGCTCTGTGGTGGACAGTTTTTTTTCAGGTGGGCGAACCTGGCGAATGCCGGCCCAGCATTAAACAAAAAAAAAAAAAAAAATGAAGAAACAAGAAACATACAACAAAAATAAAACACATCTTGATTTAACGATCCTGATACGCACACGCACACAACAACAACAACAAAATGGAATAAAAAAATTATGTTTTGTCACCTTTTTTTTAAATTTAAGTCGTGTAACTTTTTCGAAAACGCGCGCGTTTTTTTGATTTATACTCAAAAAACTGCGAAGTTGAATAACGAATGCACTCGTAGTATCGTATCCTACGCAAATATACACCGCAGCTATATATAACTGTGTGGGAATTCTATAATTTTCAATTATATATATAACTTCTTTTTAGCTATATTTTTTAGTCGCGTGTCGCGTCTGCGACGTCGTCTGCGTCTGTTGGTCAACTGAATTAAGAACGGCCGCTAACGATGACGACGACGCTGGCGCAGCGGCAGCGTTGTACGGCGACGCCGGCAGAGCCAGTGATGCCCATCTGGCTTGATTACCGACATATTTCGAGAATTTCGAGTTTTGAAATACAAAAACATTCTGACTCACAGTTGTAAGTTTGTAGTACTAGCAATTGGCCAGCTACTGCCTTTTGAAGGTTATCAAGCTGATAAGAAATGTTTACAATTGTAACAAATGCACAAAAATCCGAAACACCTACTCATTTAAGATTTTAATAGAATGTTTAGGTAAACATATTTTAGTGCGAGAGCTAAGTCGAAAATTAGGAAGGTGTAAAGACTGTCCTTTTAATCTTTTCAGATAATCAGCTAATGTTAGAATGTCCTATGAGTCTTAGCAATAAAAAATAAATCTCTTTAAATAAGTAATAAATTCAAAAAATAACATTTGTTTATTCATATACATACATTCATATTTATATCCCAACCCATAATTTACATATTTTCAAGAGCTTCAAATTACATTTAGATATTAGTACAATTTTAATTTTAATTATGATATCTTATAGTGATAATATTTAAAGATAATATAGCATAGCTTCCTATTCTAAAATGCTAGCCATCTCTGACTACGACTGCTTTTCGTCTAGCCGAGTGGGCAGCGAAGTTGCGTCGCTGCCGCAGCGCAGCTGCTGTTGCTCTTATTGTATTTTTGTTTGATACTATATTTTATTTTATTTTTTTTTTTACTTATTTATTTTTTGTTCCACGCTGCATTGCAAATTGTTGCTGGCGGTGCGGAAATCACAAAAAATTAGACGACCCCGATGGACATGGACATGGAGCTGCCGTGATTGCCATCATGGATCTGGATGCTAGGTTCTGCGAGTTCTGGTTGGCTTTCGGTTATAGTTGTATCTTTGGTTTTATTTTTTCAGTGGTTGCCGGGGGGCGTGGCCACCACCCACCCGCCGGCGAGCCATTAAGAGCAATTTGTTGACAGTGACACACAAAAATGGACACACAAAGCGACGCGAGGCGACAAAACAGGCTCAACCAAACAAACAAACCAAGCCAAGCTAACACAAAAAAAAAGCGAAATAAAATAGTAATGATAACATGGAGGGAAAATCGGAAAATGTGTGAGACAATCCAGTGACATCATCAAATCACTTTAATTGCAATCGCCGCCCAAGGTTGGCAAATGGAGTAAGAATAAGCGTAGTTCTTATATTTATGAGGAGGATATATATTTATATCCTCATTTATTTTACTTTGATTTATTTCCCATTACTGAGCATTTTCCTCCTCCAACTGTTGAATCTAATTTTGTATCTGACTACTGACTCTTCCAGCGGTCTTTGAGTATCTTTCGGATGTGTGCTTCTGAAAGCCAGGTGAAATTGGCAGCGCTTTATGTTGGAACAGGTGAAATAAGATAATGGTAAGCAAGTTAGCTTGCAGTCACAGCAGCGGGCAAGCATTTATATATCTATTAAAAAAAAAAAAATAAATAATAACCAAATTTATGCCTAATAAAGGGTAATACAAAAAAATATTTATATAAAGTTGTACAATTTTTGTTTAAACATCGTGGAATTTAAAATTTTTTAATACTTTTCTATTAAGTAAAAAGTCAATAAAATAAAAGTAAGTTATGCCAGACGACTAAAAACTGTCGATATATATTTTTAAAAGTTTATATGCTCGATAGCCTAGCACCAGATCTAATGACTTGACCGCGACTGTGACCCGCTGTGCGTGTTCGCTGGAGTGGTCATCGTTTGGCCATCATCTCCGCACATCCGCTGGGCATCCGCGCTGTTGTTTTTGTACTATTTTGTGGGGCCACGCAGATTTCCGCTGCAGTTTGACATTTGCAGTTGTCTGCCGGTGATAAGAGCTGCGCAGCGGACAAAAGGCAACGCCAAACGCCACAAGGAGGATGATGATCATGGAAGCATGTCAATTGCACCAGAGATACAAAGATACTGAGATACATACGTACATATGTATGTAGATGGCTGGCGAAAACACTACTTATTTATTTATACATGCGCGATGTCGTGCTGCTAAAGCGTGCAATTTGCCACAGTCGCCATACTGAACAGTATACTATATACTATATGTTATAAACTATATAGTGGCTGGATCCAGAGGCAAATCAAAGGCAGCAGCAGACGACAAACGGCGAACAAAAAAGAGCGCACGGAAAAAATTAAAATGTGTGTCAACAAATTGCACAAATTATTGGCAGTTGAGCGCAGTTTGGGTATACTCAAAAAAAATAAATCCACTCATAAGAAAATTTGAATATTGGAAAGTTAATTTTAAGAGAAAAAAGGCCTGAAAAATTGGTTGAAATTGATCTAAATTTAACACAAATTCCTCTTGTTTTATTTGTATTAATTGATATCTGCCCAACATTTTCTTTCGGTGTAGCCCAACCTCACTGACCCCCACAACGCATTTTTCCAATGTGTGACAACAAACAAAGATATGACCTTAATCTGATCACCTCCAAATTGGCATGCTATGATAATTTACCCTAAATGCACGTTGTGCACACTGACCGAAGAGGAGGGGCGACTTGGGGGAGGCTTCACTGTACTTGAAGCGTACGCTTGTGGGCGGCGTGGGCGGCATTGCGTCCATCCACATGACAATGGGCTAATTACAGGGAATCCATCACGCGGACTCATCCCACTGTTTGTAAAAAACATAACTCAACACTTGACCCTGCCTTTATCTGCCCTTTTTGGTTTGGATTCATTCATCACATTCCACTTTATATCGATTTGCATACCGAATCACAGCTACTGTAAACACAACATTGCGTGGGTTTCTTTTGGGCTTGAAAATCGAAATATGCTGGAAATTGGATTTTATGAAAGTATAACTATAAAATCAGAGAGGAAATTGTAGACATAAATATATCAGTTTGTTTGCTGTAGAAATCAATCTTAAGTTTGCTTGACATAAATAAATAAATATCATCTTGAAAATTCCATAATAATTCTTGCCTTGCATATCATTCAAAACCATATAGATGTCAGTTATCTAAAAATATTATCTATAGAAATGAGGGATATTCTTTATAAGTCGGATCTCTGCATTTGCGATACCCTGCAAAGCTGCCCATCAATGGTCACAGGCCCAGCCCAAAATTAAATAAATGGCTTTTTGCTCGTTGACATTTTTTAGGTGGGAATGCAGAGGAAAATCTATATACACATCCATCAAATGCAGTTTTAATTTTTTATTTTTTGTGCGTTGGTTGTTGGCGACGCCGACGCGGTGACGTCACAAACTCATTTAACCAGCTAACCTTGGCCCGATCTACGCTCTCGCTCGCACTCGCAGTGGTGAAGGGGCGCGGAAATCGAGATTTATATATTTTCTGCATTTCCACTAAGTACAGTGAAAACTAATAGTACTGACTAACTCACTGTAAGCTAACAAATTCAAAATATAGAATAATTGAGTGTGCGTAGGAATTTTTAAAAAAAAATCTCAAAATAACGCCGTAATAAATTTGAAATAAAATAATTAAATAATAAAAGAATATACCTCTTGATTTCTTCAAGTGTATATTAAAATTGACTTAAGTTATGCATATAAGATATCAAATATTTCTTAAGTTCCTATGAACTCAGTCTATTTGCACTCAGTATTTCTTATTCTTATTTTGTAAATATCTATTTTGCCCAGTGCATATTTGAACTTGTCACTTGTGTCTGTCTGGGATTCGTGAATTTGGCTTGGTTTGGGCAACAACTTGATCGGCGCTGCCCATTAATCCCCCGCCACCTCTGGGCCAAAAAAACATGGATGCAGATGGAGATGGAGGCACTTGGCGGGCTCATTAAATGGTCGTGGAAAAATTCCCTTCGCGTACTGGATGTTTTTGTTTTCTTTTTTCGGATCTCTGGTTTTTGAAGTGCCCCACATTGTGTTGCGCTTTCATGTGGCATGCCACGCCCCAATCATCCTGTGGAAACTATTTTCGGTTCGTCTGACACACATCGATGGGCAGGAAAAGCGGAAAAGCAGAGTGAGTAATTGTTTACATTGCGCTTCTTGTGAGCTACTTTACGGCCCAGCATGTAACCACGCCCCCAACCCGCACATTTCCACCGATTTTCCTCCCCATTTCCCTGCAAGAGAAAAAAAAAGCGTGGCACAAGAATTTCACTTGTTGGTTTTTCCGCGCATTATCCCTCTTCTTTTTTTTTTGATGGATTGTTTTGCGGTCCACTGAAATCGACGAAACTTTAAGTTTGAACTAATGGCAACAAAAATATCCGATGGAAGCACTAGTGTTGTGTGTGCACACAAAAAAATTGGGGATGGGCCCAATGCACATATTTGGCTGGCATGTAAATGTAAACAACATTGAAGCGATTTGATCTTTGATTACCTTGAATTCACTCAGACATTTTGAAGATTCAAACGTAAACATTTCCTCTGGGCTACCTTTGAGAGCATACCAAAACATCCAGAATTTTTGTTTATGCTGCCCACGAAGTATTTAGTTAGTGGAACTTTGGGCAAAACTATATTAGAAACCTTGAAACAAGTTTTAAATATTCTAAAAGATTATTGTGCAATTGCCTAGTGGCCAACAAATATGAATTATTAATGTATTTATCATTGCAAAAAGGTTTGAGTATTTGCTACCGTTCTATGCGCTTCTCAAAACATATAGGTAAGCTAACTCCTACTTTGAATATATATTTCGATTAAGTTACTATAGCAGTGTTAAGAGATTTGTGGCCGAGGTACATCGCAAAAAGGTTTGAATATTTGCCACCGTTCTATGCGCTTCTCAAAATATATAGGTAAGCTAACTCATATTTTGCATATATTTCGATGAAGTTACTATAGCAAAGGTTTGGGTATTTGCCACCGTTCTATGCGCTTCTCAAGAACTGTAGGTAAGCTAACTCTTATTTTGCATATATTTCGATTAACTTACTATAGCAGTGTCGAGAGATTTGTGGCCAAGGCACATCGCAAAAAAGGTTTGAGTATTTGCCACCGTTCTATGCGCTTCTCAAAATATATAGGTAAGCTAACTCATATTTTGATATATTTCTATATATTTATATCGAAATGCTTTTTTGGCTTATTTTGGGACTCGAGTGTATTTTGCATGTTTTGTAACGACTTTATAAAATTTAAATATATTTTCCAAGACTCTTTCGATCCCGATTTGAACCCAGGTGAACTTACGATTGCAGTGTCGAGAGATTTGTGGCCGAGGCACCAACGCCGCATGCCGTGGAATGCATTTCGCAACTTTTGCCGATTTTATTGTGCTCTCTATGGGATTAGCACCTCCTCTCCAGCTTTCGGATGCCGCCAGCTGGCGATTCAAATCGCTTATGCCAATGCACAATAAAAAATTTCAACAAAAAAAATAATTATGAACTCGGGGCACGGTGGGATTTCCTTGAATTAAACTTTGCTTGGTTTTGAATTGGAATTATGATTTGGCAGTTTGAATCTAGAATAGCTTGAAAGTTGGGTTTACTACTTGTCGGGACAATTTTTGGAGGCGGCGGCGTTCGCGGCGTTCACTTTCCGACTGAATTCTCACTTTCCGGCGGAGATGCCGTCCGGAGATGCTGCCGCTGCGACGCCGGCAGAGGCAGAGTCCGGCCCCATTTCCCATTAACATTACCATCACCATCACCATCAGCATCACCATCCCCATTCCATGCCACCTCATAGCTACGGCCGCAGCTAAATACAGATCCGAATCCAAATCCACCCACGTGGGCCGGCCAATTGTTGCTGCCGTTAGCATAAACATTTAAGCAACCAGCGACAGTGCGCGACAGACATGTAAGGCTAGGGAAATAGCACGAGTGTGTACTTTGCTTACATCATCTTATATGGCTAATAGAATTTAACAATTTCGGTTTAAGCTTTAGAACGACAATAGTACGAACATGTCTTATAATTTCGCAACGCACTGTCCAAATAAGATAAATAACCAAAAGGAAATGACTCCCGTTGCCGGTGCTGTTCTCAGTTCTCCGTGTAGGTGAGCGATGCATGTCACTGTTTTATTTAACCACAATTAAACGACCCGAAACATCACAGTGCATAGAAGACCTACGCTGCGTATGAGCAATGTGGCTGGCCATTAATCAGTTTACAGTAGTATTTACAGAGAACTCAAGAAGTTAAGAAAGTTCTGCCTGAAGTAATTTCTTGCAAAGCTAGGAATTCATAACTAATCCAAGATCTGTATTCCATTCCGGCGGATTTCTTTCTCTCCAATTCCAGGAACCGGCGGACACATGTTAGTTTGCGGGAATGTCTGTGGTGGCATGAATCCCATGAATCACGGACAGAGAAAATATATATCCCCCATAAAACTGGAGGCCCCAAGCCAACAGCCGGCGAAAGTGAAATGTTCCGAGATAGATATATATACATATATAGTCTGAAACATACGTGGATTATTCAGAGCAACCGAATGGCGAAAAGTAGAGTTTATGGGCTGGCCAAAAAGTAGCGTAGCTAAAGTTTGAAATTAGTGGTCACAAGGGGTGGCTAAAACATATATATATAATATATTCTTATAAAACCTTTTACAATCCCCATTTAGAAACTGCTATAGCAAGAAATACATTCAAAACTCCATGAAATGCATTTTCAAATATTCAATTTAATGTAGCATTTGTAGAATACGCATGCACTTCGATATTTTGAGAAAGTCATTGCATCTTAAGGCATCCCCATCCCCATTTTGCCCACTACTTCACTGACTAAGCCCATAAACAATCCGCCACTTGTTTGTTTACAATCCCCATTCGAAAAAGAGGAGGATCCCAAAAATCGAAGAATATCGAAAAAAAAGTAAAATAGAACTGTAGATGCAAGCGCTATGTGAGATATTCCATCTGGCCGTGTAATAAAGATCCTCGAGCTGGTGGGGTTTACCACAGAAAAAAAAACGGAAAAAAAACTTAAAAGAGGCAGTATCTGAAATAGAAATTTAGTTTGGGTGGGAATGTAGCGAAATAAGGCACTTATGTACTTAGAGCGATGCGAGATGTGAAGTCGAGAACTCGCAGAAACAGACACACACTCGACCACTTGACATTGATGGGTGAGGATTCTCCATTCTCAGGAGATCCCACAGAGCACTGGACTTGAGTGGTGGTGTCACTTGTGGTCTCATCAATCCTCCCCCGAAAGCAGCTCGTTAAAATTTGGGAAAGCATAGCGGCGGAGGAGTGACATCAGCCCTGCGAAATTCTTGCTCGTTTCATGTTCGAATTTCGTTGGCCAAAACGGACAGAAGTCCGGAACAAAATTTGGCCAATACCAAAATGGTCTCTCAATTAAGTTTCAATTGACACACAATGCGGCCAAAGCAAAACAAGGGCAATACGATGGCCAAGACGAACTGTGAATGCCCTGAAAAAAAGTATATGCTTAAGTTTAAAACATTTCTTATTTTTATATTCAAATATTTTGTATGAGTAACTAACATATTCTGAAAATTTTGTATAAAAGTTATTGCATTTATTTGTTTATTGAGCTTAGAGTTCGCACTTTAATTAACTTATAGTATATATAAAAATGCGTGAAAATATTTATAAAAAAATGATGTATTTAATTTTTTCAATTTTTTTTATAAACAAGCATTGTTTCCTTTTCACTTTGTAAGGGCAGCGGTAGAAACTGAGTTGGGTATCAATTAAAATTGAAGTCGCGTGGCGATTAGCGCCATTAGCCGATATCCGCAATCGCAGAGGGCGCAGTCCGAATTTCCGGCGCAGCCTACCTACACGCAGCGAAAAAGTGGGTAAGTCCTATAAGTGCTTTGAATATGAACTTGACTTTCTTTCTTAGTGCAAGGCCCATAAATGTTGCACTTTGAACTGCTTTTATTAAACCAGGCTTTTTGTTGTTTCTTCAAACAGATATAGTTTTTTTTTCAGTGTCAACTGAGGTCATTTTACCCGTGGATTCAGCGTTCGTTGCCCTTTATTTTTTGTTGTCTTTGCCGTGGATTTATTTATTGTTGTACTGTTTTCTGGGCCATAAACATTCGACTATGCAAGAAGAACAATAAATAAGAATATGGGAAACGTGGCTACAGAGAGAGAAATTTCAGTGTTTCCATTTAAGAATATTAAATTTTCTGTGCCATTGTATTCTTTAGTTTTTAATAATTTTTAATAATTTTTTATTGCATCGCAACAACATTTGTTCTTTAATAACTTTCAAATATGAAGCAACTTTATTGCTTTCAGCTTACTTCTTTTGTTTTTAGTATAGTGAACGGTTGTTTTTCGCTTCTTCACATAAACTTAGTCCAAGTAGGGATAGGTGGGCAGTTCCTCATCCACCCGATCCACTGGCCGCACTTGCAGCATCCGCCAAAGCTTCCGCTTGCCTGGCTCCGGCTTGTCCAGTTTCCCGCGGCTCTTCTGCAGATCACTGTACGCCGGCGGCGGCGGATTCCGGAGCAGACCACCTCGATTGCGGCGCAGTGCTCTGCGGATGGGCAACCGGACCGGCGTCAGCCAGCGCAGCTGCTCCAGGCGGCGTTTGTGGCGCTGCCGGAGTGTCCGCGAGGCGCAGTACGGACGGACAGTGATGTAGAAGAAGACCTCGATCACCGAGAAAATGCTGAAGCCCATGAAAAGTCCCAAGAGGCCGCCCGTGTTAGCTGGAAAGTTAAAAAATAAAATATAATTAAGATCAATTACATTCCTACATTAAGTATCTTAAAAGAAAGTATCTTAGTTTAGAACTCCTATCCATTATGTTCGAAGAACAAGAACTTACACAAGAATTCGGTAAAGCCAAACATCTCGGACTTGGTGGTGCTGCGAAATATGTTGGTCATGTAGTAGAAGTGCAGTATCGAAATCTCGCTGGCATTGCTATATGGTCCGTGAAAGATATTGTCGGGTAGATTCTCGCCGGCCTGAAATCGTGGATCCGAAACGATCGACGCCGTCGAAAGTGTGGCCTTGTAGGTAAGCTCGAAGCAACCCGGCCAGCAGCTCTCGCAGGATAGATTCGTCAGCGAGGACTCGATCTCGGTTTGCACCCGATCCGTGCACTGATTATCGTTGGGTCCGCACACCCGGGCCAGCGGATCAATCCGGGGCAGATAGTACAGCACACAGCTGCACTCGCGGAGCAGCAACTTCGCCTCGCACTCCAGCTCGCAGTTCTTACGCGAATATGTCCGATAGTAGGCCAGGTCATTCTCATCGGAGAAAAGGCAGCGACGCACCGATTTCTTAATGGACCGTATCGTGGGCAGGGCATCCTCGTAGACGGGTTCGATGGGTATCCGTGCCTCGCGTCCCGCGGTCACAACGAAACCATAGTTGCTCACCTTCGGTAGTTCGGCGGGATTGTGCACGAGTACCTTCAAAGCGGATTTATACAAACAGTAGTAAATAGTTGACCAAATACTATGCGTCGCATCCCACCTTGAAACCGACACTCATTGACTTGGTGCAGTAGTACTCCGCTATGGAGGCGTTCAGCACGACGGTTAGACCCATGCGAATGCCCGTGCCACCCGAGGTGCGCGGAAAGTAGAATTCTGGCAAATTGCGGGCATAACCCTTCTCCGGTGTCCAATCGATGGGCTCATAGCGGGTATTCGGATGAGCCGTCTCCAGCCGCACATCGTCACTGTAGTTCCGTATAAGATACGACGGATGCAGGGCATTGAAGTTGCAGCACAGCCCATCGTCCGTCAGAATGGAGGTGAAGAGCCAGGAGCAGTCCTCCTCCCGCGATCCGAAGCTGCAGTACAGCAGCATTTTCTCGCACGGCTGGGCGACGTCCACCAGGATCGCTTTGAAGTACTTCCAGGTGCCGATGTACGAGATGGTCGTGTCCCCGCCCTGGTCACACAGACCCATTAGCAGCGAGAAATTCGTGCTGGTCCGACCGATGCGATCCACTTTGCTGAGCAGCGCCTGGTTGAGATTACAGATCGTGATCGCCGGAAAGGGCATGTTGCTGGTCAGCTTTTGCTTGGCACTGGTCGAAATGATTATGGGCGAGGCACTCCACTTTACGTACACGTTGGATATGAAGAACCCAGAAAGGATTACCACCAGCACAAAGGCAAGACCAAAAAAGATGCTGAAAGGTGATATCAAATAAGAATTATAAGTTATTAGTGTCCGCGCTCTCTGGGTTCATACAGGCTGATCGATTCGGCTACCTTGCTTACGTACCGTTCCGGAATGGTGATGCTCTCTTCGGCGATGTACTTTAATCCATGCAGAGTGCTGTTCTTGAGATAGTAGACCACACTCCTCTTGATGGCCGCCCTGCTACAGATGGTATTCTCATCGTCATCCGACTCGGAGTCCCCTTTGCACGCCGAGGAGCCACTGTGGCGCCGCCTGCTCTCCGTCAACGTCCTCATGATGCACTGCGTCCGCACTTCCTTGGATCTGCACTATTTATAGGTCACTCGCTGACTGCCATCCAAGTGGACGGCACTTTCAGGTGCAATTCCATGGCGGTCATCAGCTTTAATCATATTGAACCAGGGCAAACACGGTCGTCCATTTGCAGTGATAACTGCCAAATTGATTTTAGCCACCCCATTGCCATCCTCCGCGAATTTCGAAAGTCAAGCGGATGGCCAGAAAATACGATTACATCGTGGCAAATAAACTTTACACCTGAAAGTAAACATGGATACACGCACGCTTTTCAATAGAGATATTCTGGAAATTATAATACACACAGGTATTGAACGGAATTTATTTTAGCAGCAGCTTTGTACTAAAAGCAATAATATGTTTACGCAGAAATTTACCATTTAGCTGAACGCCATTAAAATTGCGATGAATTTAATTGATGTGCAGTAAACACAAATATGAAAAGCGGCATAAGTACATTTAACTAAATTGGCCAAGATTTTTAAATCACCGCCAAATGTTCCAGCAAATAATAACGCATCAATTTCAAAACTCTGGGATGCTTAATTCATTTAATAGGCATCTTTCGTTAGCCAGTTAAGTACTTCATAAATAATCTCCATCAACATGCGGCGTTTTTGCCACTCAACCATTTACATTGGCCTAGATATTTGGCTTTTCATTTGGTTACTTTTCAAATTATACAATTTCAATATTAATATTCAATAAAAATTCAAAATATCATACAAAAATGTATCTACGAGATCCCTTATTTCTATATTTACATATGTATCCATTATTAATCTACTTAGAAAAGTTCGTTTCAATTTTCAGAGACTTTCTTCATGCAATAATATGCATGAAAATAAAATAAATGTTTTAAACTTTCATATTTTAGAACCTTTTCTGTGTTCAAGATAAAAAGTAGTTGAAATACCTTTCACTCTATCATAGGATTCTTCATCTCCATTGCTAGTTAATCGCTTCCGA
This sequence comes from Drosophila simulans, assembly GCF_016746395.2. Classification (NCBI taxonomy): domain Eukaryota; kingdom Metazoa; phylum Arthropoda; class Insecta; order Diptera; family Drosophilidae; genus Drosophila; species Drosophila simulans. The sequence goes on along the minus strand of NC_052525.2, from coordinate 16,246,528 downwards.
TACATTTGTCCTTTTAGTTCGGATTGAACTGGAAGAAGTCCACGTTGAGATCGAGAATGGCCTCCGTGTTGGGCGTTTCCTTCATGGTCAGGGCCTCCACGGCATTATCGCTGGCATGATCGTAGCCATGGTTCACAGTCGGAGGAGCAGTTGCCACTGGCGGCTGCATAAGATCGCTGACATTTCTAAGCAGACTCTCCTCGGAAGGCGGATGAAGTTGACCGCCCGCCGATAGATTGAGACGCTGTGCAGCCTCGTCAGTGAGCGGATCGTCCAGCGACATGCTCAACTCTGCGTAGACCACCAGATTGCGGGCTCCTTCACTACCGCTGCCGGCAACCAAGGCTGCTCCCTCTGATTCCGGCATCGGTGCCAGCGGCGACTCCATGGCGGACATATCCAGCGCATACTGTCCCTCGGGTATGCCCAAAACTCGTGCAATTCGCGCATTTACAAAATGTAGTCCAGAGGTATTCCGTATAAGCCGTTGGCTGCGCAACTGCAGCTGCTCCACAAAGTCGTTAAGTTCGTTAAGAAAGAGATCAGAGCGCTGTTCCTCGCTGAGATGCGAATGCCGCTGCAGTTGGGCGGTCAGAAGGCCGAACAACGATGGCGTCGAGGAAGGAGGCGCTGTTGATGGTACTGTTGCTGCGGCTGCAGCTACAGGTGGTGTCTGCTCGACCGGACGCGGCATGTGCTCTGGGAATTTGACAAAGTGACGCTGCAGACGGCGTCCCAAAAAGATCTTTCCACAGCCGGGACAAACGGCATTTTTGGGCACGGCTCGTTGGGTGGTTGTCGTTGTGGTCGGCTCCTGGCTTATACTGACGCTGCTGCTAACACTCGTGCTTTTCGGCGCTGCCATGGGTGCCTTGTAGTCCTTGTCCCGCAAGTCGGCCACCAGCATCTCAAGCATGCGGACAGAACTTGGCTCCACCGCTGAGCCACTGGTCACGGGAGCGGGCTGTGGCATCAAGCTGCGCACCTGGCGACCGGATCTAGTGCGTTGGATGTCGGGAGGAGGTTTTTGCTCCGCTAGTGTTGGTTTCTTCGCCACAGGAGCTGTGGCAACCGCACAGGCTCTTTTCGATGGTCTACCCACTTTGGGCGGCGGATTCTGGGCATTTTTCCCTATCGCCGGGCGAATTCCCATGACGGCAGGATCCGGACAGCGGTAAATCGTTATCTGTTGTGTCGCCGCATCCGTGCGAATCACTTGATGACGCTTTCTGCACAGGATTCAAAGATTACGGAAAGTGATCAGAGAAGGTGAATGAAAGCACTAAAGAAAAAGGGATTACTACCCACCGATCGATGACTATGTGGTCGTTTTTGGACAGCTTGTACAGACTGCAGGCCAGCTGGCCCAGAGTATCCTTATCGCTTAGCAAATCGCCTTCAGCAGCCGGCGAATCTCCGTCGCGCACGGAATTCTCTGCAGGATTCTTGGCGGCCTCCTGTCGATCCTGTACACCACCGGTCTTATCCGGCAGCACCTGCAGGTCGGCCAGGACCGAGGGATCCTCCAGGAGATGCTTCATTTGCCAGCCACGTTTGGTGGTTACAAATAAACATAAAAACAAATCTAAGAACAAAACCGAATTGGATTTCGTGTTATTTTGGTATTTAGTATATTCTTACATTTCCATGACTGTGGTCACACAAATTGTTTGATTTAAGCTTGTAAATACCTCGTGGTGAATAGACGTGCTCAAACAGAATATGAAGCAAATCGAAGAGTCAAGAATTCTACTCTTAATCGAGGTTTTATCATCATAAGCGTTCACTCATTAAATTTAAATAAATAAGCACATACTCATCAGATATATATTGCCATTTTTAATACAATTTAGCTTTCGATAATAATCGCCTACACTTGATTCTCACCGCAACAATGTGCGAAGGCCTTAGCCCGCCTATTTAGAGGTGGAGAATCATCGATGCCGACACCACCAGCAAGTCACATTACATTTGCAATATGCTATTAATAATTTAAAAAAATAAGGAAAATTATTAATACTTACAATTTAAACACTTTTCTTAGAGATGGAAAAACATCGATGATTCTTGGAAAATAGAGATGGTTATGATTTTTCGATGTTAGCCACCTCTACATTTAAATGCTTGATTTCCCGGATTCTTACTGTTTGAACTTGGAAAATCCGTGGAGGCGAAGGACATGAGCGAGAACACGGGCTACATCAGTGTGCCCTGGAAGCAGCACCGGCTGGGCGCGCGGTACAATAGGCCGTTTCCCTCGATTAGCCAGCCGGAGTGCATCGGCGTGTGCAGCATAAACGCTAGCCGGGAATTTGTGGACGACGCCAGCTGCGCCAGCTACTTGGCTGGTCAACCGTGGCCACCGCTGCCGTTCGATCTTAACGGGGGTATAGAGGATGTGATCCGCAAGCCCGTCGAGAAGGGCAAACGTGATCTGGAAAATATGCTGCTCTACATCAAGCATCACCAGAAGGAGCTGCTCCGCCAGGGGAGCTCCGATGCGGGATATCTACGGCTGGACAGCGACTTTGTAACGCTGCGCGGCATTTTGCGGCAGATAATGTGCCTCCAGTATGATAATCGCACTTTCCGCGTCAAGGCCACGCTCCTGAACGGCAGCATCTACATGTGCAAGGAGGAAACCTTAGAGCAGCAGGTGGAGAACGCGAACATGACCAAGGCACAGCGGGACATGTGCTCCTGGGGCTTCAAGTTCGAGCAGTACCTGACCAGTGCCCAGGCGCAGGGCAAACCGGTGACCAATGTGCCGGTCAACGAAGCAGAGGAGTTCATGGGCGTGTTCCACAGTAATCTGGCCGGGATTTCGATGCTATACGGCGCCGAATTGGACTGTGTGGACAGCATGGAGCCAGTGTGAGTGGTCCAGGGTTTAAATACTTACGAATGATATATGGTCCAACCATTTTTTATTTGTGTATACACTTACACGAATCCCATAGTGACTTCAAAGATCGCAAAGTGCTCGAATCCTTGAAATTCGTGGAGCTGAAGACCAGCGCCTTGAATATGAACAAGTACCAAACGCGCAGCTTCAATTCGTTCAAGTCTGCCAACTGGTGGAGTCAGTCATTCCTGGTGGACATCACGACGCTCTACGTGGGACTGCGCGACACCAAGGGCATGATGCATAAGATCGAAAAGATCGATGTGCCCACACTGACCCGCAACAAGCCGTGGAGTCCATCGGCAATGTTTTGGTACCTGGAACAGTTTCTGCACAATCTTAAGAAGCTGCTGCTGACCATTAACGATCCGTTTGCAGTGGTCCAGGTGACTTTTAGCGACAAGCGCGCCAACTACGAAGTGCTGCGCGGTGCGGAACACCAAATACTGCCCGACTGGTATCGAGATTTGCTCAAAACGCGCACCTAAGGGATTTCCAATGTATGACATTTTCTTAACAACAGCAAGTCTGATTTAATCATGCTTTTTTTAATGCTTCTCGTACGATATATACAATCCGACTTAGAACTACTGAATTGAATGGATAAGTCATTTGAGGTCGTTGGTATCCAGGAGGGGCAAGACGCTGGCTTCCATTTTGTCACTGGTCGGGCCAAAACGTCGCCTGTCGGGCGGACTGACGACGTTAGGGCTGCTCACTCCGAATGCAAGGGCTGCGCGCAGCGCCTTGCGCTTTTCGATAACGCGGTCGAAGAAGCGGGACAGTTTCACGGCATCAGTGGTTCCAGCGGCCAGGCTGCGACTGTTGCGACAATTTAGCCAAATCTCCTCGGCTCCACACTTATCGGCTGGGGGAGATAATAAAATGGATAAACGTAAGGAGGAAGCATTTGTTATATGTCATATTAGGAGGCACCTATTCCGCCCGGCTTCTTCACCCCCATCTTAGGGTGGCGCTTCTCGTCCATTAGGTCCAGTTTGGTGCCCATGACCAGGATGGGCGTTTGCGTGGCGCCCATAAACTCCTCCATGTCGAAGAGAATGTGGCCGTCCGTGCCGGGGGTGTCCGATGAGCAGCTGCTCAGCGGGCTGGGCGGCGATGGCGGCATGGAGTTGCCGTTCGATTTGTTCGTATCCTTGCCCTCCTTGTTGACGATCTCGTACAGCCAGTCGACCAGCTGCCTCTGCGACTTGGCGTTGGTGAGGTCGTGCACCAGAATGATCCCATCGATGCCCGCGTAGAAGACGCTGCGCGTGTTCTTGTGGTTCAGCGAGCCCCCAACATCGAACAGCTCCACGAAGTAGGGACACTCGCGGGAGGTGCCCTCCCTGAACGGATGCATCTTCACCTGGATGTTGCAGCCCACCGTCCAGCCGGGCCGGATGAGGGATTCATTGTGGGTGATCAGGTGCGTCAGGGAGGTCTTGCCCACACCTGTGTAGGGGGAATTTTCGAGAGGATTAGTGGCACGGAGAGCGTTTGGAGTCCATTATTTACCTGAATCGCCAACCACAACAATACGCACTCGATTATTCATCACCTTTTGATTGGTCCCCATTTTGTTGGTTGCAGCCACACTGGTGTTCAATAAAAACTACTAAAAAACAATGACACAAATTTCAATGATAGCTCAACTATAAGATTGTAATTTTCCAAAAAAAACATAAGCTTTGAACTGTAAATGCCATTTAAATGATTTAATAGTTTTTAAATATAAATTTAAAAATGACGTTCACCACTTTTGTGTTGGTATATTTTCGAGGGTCGTTTGGCTTATACAGACTATCGCCCGCCGGTCACACTGGCTAAAGCTTAAAAAAAACACTTGGCAAGACTCAGATAATAAACAAAATCAAATTTATCTGAACTTCGAATAAGATGGAATACGAAAGTGTGCTGATCGTGAAGCCGGAGGTGTTTATCTACAAAATACCGCCCCGTGCGAGCAATCGAGGCTACAGGTAAGTCGACAAATCGGCTGGCAAGCCAGGTGACTACTTTTTTTCGCCCCTTTCTTTTGATTTTCTGCCATCAAAATTGAAAGTTCTTCGTGCATTTCAACGCCCACTCGCTGCACATATAACTAAATATATAAGTGTGCGGGAATGCATTAATTATGTTTTTCTAAGAAAAGTCAAGGTTAAAGGCAGCACGACTTCCGCTGCTGAGACTGTGAAGTTCAATTCCAATTGATTTTTTTTTCCCTGAATTATTGTTGAACATTTTCACTTACACGTATCAGGGAGCCAAAAACAAAAACACAAAAAAAAAAACAGATAAACACACAGAAAGAAATGGGGGGCAGCGAAAAAGCTTCGCTGGCGTGCGTGTAATTGTTGCTATTTGCAGCCACTCTCTTTGTTTTCCTTTTGTTGCTGTTCATTTCACAGTTAACTGCGCTCAGGTGAGCAAATAACACAAATTATCGAAATAACTCAAATATTGGGGGTATACTACAATTAAATGGCTGCGAACGATCCATTAATCGAATGCCAGGCGAATTGATCCACAAAGAACCACATTCCACCGGTTTTTCTATTGCATTTTATGGCTTAAATATATCGTAATATTATTTATCTCTCTATAGCAATTATTTCTGTATATATATATATAATCTAAGGATCATAATATGCAAGAATTCCTCACAAATCCCTGATCCTCGTGATCTTAAGTGGAGTTTTTGAGATCTATTAACTTCTTACAACTACAACAACACCCTATATGCTCGTAATTTTGCCAAGTAATGGAATTTCTAGCAGATAGCATGGAAACTGAACGCATTCTTAGACTAGAAACGCCAGATAAAGTCGTTCATTTTCTGCCAGATCTTCAGACCTAAATAATATATTTAACCGTTCTTATCAGTTTGCGCATACAATTTCCGCCAGACGAAGAAGAGTAGCATTCTAAGTGATTTATCCTATTCGCAGAGCGGGAGATTGGAACTTAAAGGAGCCCACCTGGACGGGCAGGATGCGACTGGTGGCCAAGGGCACCGCCGTCATCCTCAAGCTGGAGGACAAGACCAGTGGTGCCCTGTTCGCCAACTGCCCCATCGACACATATCCCGGCGTGGCCATCGAGGCGGTTTCCGACAGCTCCCGCTACTTTGTCATCCGCGTGCAGGACGATAATGGACGGTCGGCATTCCTGGGCCTCGGCTTCGGCGATCGATCCGATTCGTTCGATCTGAATGTGGCGCTGCAGGACCACTTCAAGTGGGTGAAGAACCAGGAGCAGATCGAGAAGGAGAAGACGGAGCCCAAGCAGGAGCTGGATCTGGGATTCAAGGAGGGCGAGACCATCAAGATTAACATGAGGATAACGGTGGGTTCAGCTGCATTGACTTTGAATGCCAAGTAATCATTGCCATAAGCAATCTGCTGCTATATCAGCTATTTCTGGGAAAGAAGATTCCCCCATCCGAGCCACTCATTTTGCTTAATCAGCATATCTGAGTTGCTGAGATGTTGAAACTTGATCATTATGTTTATGGCGGGTGATAACGCTTTCAAGCCCAAAAAACCGCGGAATCGAACTTGCTTAATGTGTGGGTACTTCGTTGTTTGTTTCAGAAAAAGGATGGCTCCGAGGGATCCTCGCGCACTGGCAAGAACAAAGGCTCCTCGGGCGTGCTGCCACCGCCGCCCGGTGGCCTTGGAAAGATCGCTCCGCCACCGGCCGCCGCCCCAGCCCCGACGGTACGGCAAAGTCCCGGCGTTTCGCCCGCCCACAGACCCGCCGCTGGAGGATCCGAATGGACCGACTACGCATCAGCCGGGTGAGTTGTAACTGGGATTATTCCCAACTAGATCTGCTTTACATCGCGAATTCTTCGTTTTCCAGTGGCAACCAAGGACAACAGAACTCGTCCAACGCCAACTGGGTGCAGTTCTAGATAGACATCATCCTGTTCCTGCTGCTGCTCCTGCTGCTGCGCTCCTATCACCCAGAACTTTATGTTTTAAGACTCTTCAGATGTGTTTTTTTTTTGTATTCACCATTTTCAAGCAAATTATTATCGTTTTGAACAAGACCAAAAGATTGAACATAACATTCAGCAAAGGCGTCACGCGTTAAAGTTAAAGATTTATAATTCAATTGAAATTGTGTATTAGTTTCCCCGCCCACCACTCTCCCTCCCTCTCTCTCTCTCTCTGTCTGCCTGCGTAGTTGCGTCTCGCTCTAATTGAGGAGGAGTACGATGGGCGTGGGCGGAGTTCTCAGTGGGCGGGGATCTGTAGCGAACTATTTAGCCTGGTTGTTAATTGTATAAGTGAAAGTAACGATAATTTGTATGGAAATTATACTAAAATGTAATTTGTTAACGTCGAGATAATGCAATTAAATATGCAAACTAAGTTTAAATCAAGTTACACACGAACACGAACACTGCAACAGCTAAACTAAAGTGAATTATTCAACTTTTGAGTACTTACACACGCACGTAAAAAAAGGACATTCCGCAGATGAGCGATAGGACGCACTACATGCCAATCTTATTTATTGTTAACTCTATTCCAAATTACCCCCTCCCCCCTCCGATCCACTTGTTTCACAGCCCCTACCTTATATGGAATACCCGAAATTATGCAGATCCTTGCACCTGTTTCCCGTTTTCCAAACTCGAATCACATTGTTTGAAATCGGAATTGAATTAGGCGATCAGTTTTATGGTTTCACATTATTTGAGTGGTTCGCAATCGGGATATCAGGTCATTATATATACATATATATATATATTTTGTTCTGTTTTCAAAAGTGGCACACACATGCATAGCGTTTAAGTAAATCAAATGAATTATATATACATAATATACAATATGAAGGAATATCCATATGTATTTAATAAACCACATAATTGTAGAGAAGTAAATCTTGCTATATCTGAATTGTTGTTTCAGCCCCGACCACAAATCACCACAAATCAATATCCTATAACTATGCTCTCTCGTTTCTGTTGCTGTTGAAAGATAACATAAAAACCTAAAAAAAAAAGGAAAAGTTTAAAAAAGCGCGTTCTATTCGTTCCATAAGTGTTTTATGATTAGAAGAGCTGCTTTTGGCACACATTTTCATCGCTTTAACTTTAGAAATATATATATACTATGTGGAAAGATCGGCTCGCGTCTTCTGGGGACGTATTCGTATTCGAAAAAGTTAACTGCTATTTTTTAATTGTTATTTTTGGCTAATTTATTGCTTACTTTCAACGAGAAAGCACACAAGAGTTGATTCCATTTTACTTGCGAATTTAATCACCGACAGCCAATTATTTTTTGATTAAAAAGCGGCTGACAGTTTCTATTTTTGAAATTTACACGATATTTTCCACATATATTTTCTGGTTCAACGCTGTTTATGTTCTCAGTGTAACCGGCCAGAATTGCAAACAGGATATATATATTTTCGCTGAGTTTTCGTAACTAATTTTAGACAACCTTCGAAACGAACATATTCGCCAGCTTTGAGCAGTCAACAAAATCAACAAACGAAACATAAATTACATGGAAATAAAATTATATATATATATATACACACACAAGATATATACAAGAAATGTAATTAATATTAATGAAATACGAAATAAAAATAGCAATGAATTTCAATGTAAAATGCCACAGATATTTTAATTTTGTGGGTAAAATGAATATGGATATTCTCCAGCTCGCTGATAAATATAATCTTTGTTTAAATTATAATCTTTGTTTAAATCAGCCCCTTGTTAAATAAAAACCACTTTTGCTTTGCATTTTTCTGTTCTTTTTTTTCATACGTTTTTATTTAACTTACAATTTTGTTTTCGGTTCTCTCGCCGGTTGTTCTTTGCATTAAGGTATTGTTTTTCGACATTCTTATGGATTTCGTTTTTTAAATAATCGTTTAGTTTTTAGTACATACAAATACAACGCAATATTTTCATAGGACTTCGATTCCCGACTCTTGACTTCGCGCCGATACACAATTAATTTAACCGGCTTGCTGCCCTCTTCAATATTTAGCTTTAGTAATTCTCTGCCTCCGGATTTCTCTCACCGAACTACGTGGATCAATGTTACATCATCGTACGCTACTCATATACATAGCTATCTATATATGTATAAATAGATGTGGGGGGGGTATCTGGTATAACCTGGCTAGCTTGAAGTCGCAATCACCACGGATTGCACATCATAGTTTTAGTTTTAGTTTCCACATCCGATCATTAGCCATAGTTAGGTCGGAGTTCCTTTTCAGCTCCCTCAACCGCCATGAGTTATGGGCACAATTTCGATTTCGTTGGACACCCACATTTGTGGCATTTTGAGCTGCAAGTTTCGGAAATTGGATGAAATGAGGCGGCAGAGGCGGCTTTAAGTAGCATATACAAAGAGTGTATATATATAAATATGTAACATTATATTTCTGCTTCGGATTTCTGGGGGGTGTCTCTTATTTTGTTGTTATTTACACAGCTTCATTTGTGGTTTGCATAATGCAAAAAAAAAATATATATATGTATAATATATTGTGGGTTATACATTTTACAATACCATTCACTATTACCGCTTCGCTTAATCGTAATCGTAAATCAGACGCACAGCTGGCATATAACAGATATCGTACTCCTAAGCTTTTCACTCCGTTCGCATTAATGCATGATGACAATGATTAACAGTTTGTGCCCACCATCGGCATTATCCTTATAACATAAACATCTTCCTTCTGGTGTCATTACAATCGACATGACTTTTCGCTTAAGTGCTATCAACTAAAACATAACTTAACTCTATTCATGTGTGTGGTTTTTGTGTGTTTTACGTACATTTGCTGCATGTATGTGCACAAAGTGGGTGGCTAAAAGTGGGTTGCTTTGTTAAAAAAAAAAACAATACGGTAGGCAATTCTTAAACTGAAAATCTTAACATCAAGTTACTACTTATGTTCTCGTTCTCGCAAGCCTTCCACTCGATTCGCTCGCAGTGGCCTTTATATTTTTCCTTTTTCCTTTTTATTTCCATTTTTATTTTCAATTAGACGAGGTGGAGTTACATGGTGTCCTAGTGACCGGGAGCTTGGCTTTGGGCTGGGATCGCAATTGCAATTGCTTGTGGATTACATGAAGCGCTGGCGTTTACTACTGTAGTGGCAAATGTCCATTTTGTCGTCGATGGGACTCCCGGGACGCTTGCAATGTCGCGCTATTTCGTTGGCGACAAATGCGAATAGTTCCGGGCCACTGAAATATAAAGGACATTGATTAGGTATCTTTAAATTGGCTCTGGAGTAGCTACAATGTTTGCTGAGCAACCAAGTTCATAATAATGCTTGATAAATACTAACCGGGGTCGCAAAACCAAGGCCTCCTTGAACGTGTGCAAGTCATCGCCGATTCCGCCACCGGGGGCACCGCCCGTTACCTCCTGACGGCCACCGGCTGCTCCGGCGGACAGCAAGTGCCCACCGCCGGCAGCTGTGAGCGGACCACCGGTCAGGCCCAGTCCGGAGCCGTGGAATCCCAGGCCAGAGCCACCACTGCCGCTCTGGTGGTGATGCTCCGGCTTCGGTGAGCTGCAAGAAACCGACGAAGGTGAGCAGTTTTAATTGTGCAAATGGCAACGGCGACTCACCGACGATTGGCATGTGGATTTGAGTTGGATGGCGGTAGTGGCTTTCCGGCCAAATAGGCCAACAGATCCTCGCGACGTATCATGCGGCGTTTTTTGCTACGCGCCCAATCGGCCAATTCGCGAGTGCGTCTTTGGTAGCCGCATTGAATGGCAGCGTCGCTGGTGCGTTTGAGACCATCACATGATTCTGGAGGAGATCGGGGGACACGGATCGGATTAGTCAAGTCAGATGCTTTGGGAGAAGCGACATGGACTCACCTTTGTAGAGTGTTGTCACAGTGCCAGCTGCGGTCTGGAAGGGCAGCCAAAGGGCGCCTGTATCCGAGGAAAATGTGTTCGATGAGCGTTCTGTGGAATATGGAGAAATATGTTATTTATTAAATAATATCGTACTTTTGAGGGTCATACATTTGATATATGGGTTTATCCCTTTAATATGAATAAGTCATTCCCCCCTTTTTTGCGCTTTTTTATTTGAAATTTGATAGATTGGTGTGGAATTGCTGATCCGAAAGCATGGATGTTATTGATCTAAGAATCCAGTTTCAACTAGCCAATCCCTACTATGGAATATAAAAGTGCAATGCTCGACAATAATTATGTTTATATCACACGCTTTTTCCAAACTACTGGTATTTATAAGTTATTACCCTCATGGAAAGAAAATTGATACATAAACAAACTTATTGTTTGTATAATTTTGGGAAACAAATAAAAAATGTTTTGTCTATGTTCCTGAAATATTATTATATATGTATATACAGGATGTCAGGACATGGTGGAATGAAATGGCGGACACGAAATCCCTGAAAGACGTTTTTCCTTGTGGAAAGTGAACAATGGAAAGAAACACCTACGACCTGTCGATCGTTTCTTCCCTCTCTCATTCTCTCCTTTCACGGTTGACCCCTGCTCCTTGCACACCTGCTGCACGAAAGGACGAAAAAGGACGAGAGGGAGACAGAAGGCAAGAGAAGAGCCGTTATCGACCCGGAGAAAGAGGAAGAATGCGGTGCAAGAGGGATGGCAATAGGCACTCGAAGTTATTTGCAAGCAAAATAAAAAGAAAAAAACAAGAATGAGAAAGCAAAGAGCATGGCAGATTAATCTTACAGCGAGTTTCCCTACTTCATTTTGTTTTGTATTTCGCTAGCCGAAAACAATGACGAAAGCAAAACAGCTGTTCGACTCTCTCACACACACACGCACGCAAGCAAACAGATGAGCCTGTACGCACATGTTGATTAATGATATCAACAATAACAGCAACAACACCACAGTCGCCAGCAACAACAAATGGGGGGCATGAAAATTCTAAACGGCGACGCCTCTGCCCCTTTCTTTCTCTTGCTCTCCCTATTTTCGATTGCCATTGCACTTGCCATCTCTCTTTTCGCACCGTCTCGTTCTCTCGTTCTTATGCTCCCTGTTCTATTGCATCCCTCTCCCCCCTCCCCCCTTCATAAACAACATGGCCAATAAACCATAACAAAAACAACAAAAGCAACACTGGAGCCCTTTCTGCATTTTGATAATGCGTAGTATTGAGGAGCGAGCGAAAAGGGAAGTTGCATTTTCATGATGAAAGCCGGGCTGCTGCTACCCCCTCCTCTTCTTCTTCTTTTTCTCCTGGCTGTTCTATTAATACCTCGCCCAAAACTATTTTTGAAGAGAGACTACACACACACACACACGAACACACACACGGACGCAGATAGTCAGACGGAATGGAAACACAAAGAATAGCAACAAAAAAATAAGCATGGAAGCCTACGCCCTTGGAAGGGATAACGGGATCTATATCCCCCCCAACCACCACATCCTCGCCATCGCAATCAACTCACCTCTGTACAGCTGGGCAACGGCGGTGGCCGAATCCTGGAATGCTCCCCAAACAGTGCCCAGATTGTTATCCCGCTGACGCACAAACTCCCGTTCGTATTCATCGTGCTGACCGTGGATTTCTCGGTGACACTGCTCCTCCAGCCAGCTCTCCTCGCCTCCGGACTCCGGTTGTTGTTGCATTTCTCTCTCCACTAACGCGCTCTCTCGCCTTGTGTCCCTTCCAAGTTACGGGTTCGTTCCCGTTCCGGCAAATGTGCCTGGACAATCTTCTTCTTCCGCTGCTCCTTTTCTGCTGCTGCTGTTGCTGCTGCTTCTTCTTCCTCCACTGGCGCTGCTGCTACGACGACACACGCACACACACACACACTCACACGCGAAGCGAAACGCACCAACACACTCGCACGCACTTTGGACCAAACTCTTGGTTTCGATATTGGTGTTAGCCAGGAAATTGGATGCCAATCCTTCGTTTCGACCGTCTGCCCGAGAAGGGGGCTACTCTGGACGCCCGGTTGGGAATGATAATAATTTATTTATTGCACGAACGCAGAGCGAGCAACACTTTTACGTAGTAAACCAGCACAAAAAAGAACGACACTCAGCGACAGCGTTGCTAGATCTGGAAAAACTGTCGAGCGACCGCTGCTGGCATTCTAGTTCGATTTTGAATCCGGTAGCAGGTTCTGATCCTGGTGAACCAGTGACTTCTTTTTTACTTCTTAAAAATAAAGATAGCAAAAATGGAAATAAAAATTCCATCTAATGCCTGATGTAAAGTTAATAAATTTAATAGGAAGTGTTGCATTTTATTTTGGTAATAATTTACATAAAGACTTCTAGGCTTAAAAAATTCGTTTGATTTGGCGAACCAGTCGCGAATCACTATGTTCCTTAAATATTTATATAAGTAAATATTTTAGATTGTTATTTAAAAGTTGTAGAAAGCATTATTACAAGCTTTTATTTGTGCTTGAAACAGTGATTTTATGATATTAAAATAATCTCTTTTATATGTTGCGTTTTGGAACAATAAAACTATATAACTTTAATGTTTTTAGTGTTGAATTTGTAATATTTGTATATTTTTCCGATATTCCACTCTGGCTATATATATATAATTTGCGAACCAGTAAAAAATGCATAATAATAATGTTGCCATCTGTTAAACTATTAACAATTTGCATATGTATATATATGTCCAATACTATTTAAGAACTTGAATTAGTGCATTACCCGATTCTTTTACAGTTATTGTACAAGTTTGATGCCGAATAAGCTATTTATGCATTTAAATAATTATTTTTATGATAGCCAACGTAAAAAATCTTTATTTGTGCAAAATTTAAAGTCCAGCTTAAATATGTTTACGGCGCTAAAAGTCCTCTTGTAGTGTCCTATAAAATAGTTTTTTATTTCACAAGCACAAGAAATGTCTAAATATTTAGTAAGCGTTTTAATTGTTCCAGTTCCGTGGAACCAGTTCCGGATCAGAATATATGTGGATCACAGTGGCATCGCCGCACTCTGCACGCTGTCAAAAGCCGGCCAAATTCAGTCCGAAACGAATTGAAAACAAATCGAAAGGATCCTTCCCAGCGAAAAACCATGATGTCCATGAACTCCAATCTCTTCGAGCCGGGTAAATCGAAGCCGGAGCGAAGCTTCGTCCAATTGGCGGTGAAGCAAAACCAGCGCCTCGATGGCCGGCGCTCCAACGAGAGCCGCGATGTGGAGCTGACCTTCGGCACGGATTGGGGCTCCGTGGCGGTGTCCATGGGCGACACGAAGGTAATGGCCCAAGTGATCTGCGAAATGGGCCTGCCGTCCTTGTCTCGCCCCAACGAGGGTAAGCTCCAACTGAACGTGCTCCTTGGCGGCGTTGCTTTTCTGGACGAGGCGTATAGCACACATGACCAGCGATCGCTGAAACTGAACTCCTTGCTCGAGAGGACCTTCCGCAGCTCTAAATGCATCGATTTGGAATCTCTGTGCGTGGCCGCCGAGAAGCATGTGTGGTGCATCCGTGTCAACGTTAATGTGATCAATCACGACGGGAATCTGTATGGTAAGGGAACTTAAAATGATCAAAAGCTATCAGTTGGTGCCATGCCGTCACCTGAGCGGCATACTTTAATCGTTTCTGAAGAAAATCTATATATTCCATATCTATATATCTCTATTCTTTCTCACAGACGCCAGCTCCATAGCCACTTTGGCTGCATTGATGCACTTTCGCCGTCCGGATGTCTCGTACAAGGACGGTGAACTGCGCATCTTTAAGCAAAATGGGCTGGAATTCACGCCACTGCTATTCCACCACTATCCCGTCAGTGTAACCTACTGTGTTTACAAGAGCAGCGGGCAACCAATACTGGATCCTACGCTGCTGGAGGAGAACGCCGCCGATTCGGTGATTGTCCTGAGCTTTAACTCCTATCAGGAGCTGTGCAGCCTGACTGCCGGAGGCACTGCACCCACAAATGCTCCCATCGTCATGCAGTGTGCCCGCAATGCGGCAGCTCGTTGCAAGTCCCTGTTGGATTTCGTACGCAAAGCTTTGGCGCTGGACGAAGAGCGTCGATCGCAGGGCGATCGATCGGTCAATGGACTGGTGGGACTGATTTTAAATACGGAGCACAAGCTGAGCTACAACAAACTGATGGGCATCCAGAAGCAGCAGCAGCAGCAGCAGCAGCAACTTCCGCCAGGCGAGAACATGGAGTTGGATAATGAGAGCAGTGAGACCCCTGTGGCCAACGAAGAGCCGTCCAAGAAGGAAGGAGCTGGCGCTCCCATGGACACCAGCGACTGGCTGCCTCACGATGAGGACTCCCAGGAACTGCCCATGCGCTCGGAGGCAATCCCATCGAAGGCAGGCAAATACAAGACGAACAAAAAGACACGTCCGCGCAAGCAAAGTAAGTTGGCAATCAAAGCTGGAGTCCCATTATTGATAATGCATTGATTCTCCTCCAGATAACAGCGACTCCGAGGAGGAAGCCAAGCAGTACATCTAGTCGATGTGATGGTCGTGTAGTTAAGAGAATATGCTTTCTATTAAGTTTTATTTAGGCTTATATGTATAGCTAAAATCAGTCTAGGCTTTTAACAGAAATCGTTTAATGCGGAATTCCAATTGATTTGTGGAACCGATGTTCGTCCAAGTTAGACTTAAAACTAGAGCTCTAAATATATATGCAACCCGCCGGGGCGAACGACACGATGTTTTAGTTTAAATATTGCAAGTTAATTCGTTCCTTATTTCTCTCTTTGTAGCGATAATGCATTGGCTTCCGGATTCAATTTGCTTTCACATTGAAGTGCAATTGTATCTCGGTGTTTGCTTGTCTGCTTACTACTAACTGATGTCTAGCCAGAGCCCCACTTCATTTAACTTGATGTATAGTACAAACGACTAAATGAACATGTCTTTAAGCCTAAGAATACGAATTGCTATTTGATTTAGTGTGTTGTGTTTTCTGTTAATTCTCTTGTAAATTTACATAGTTTATTTAATTTTAGTGCGTGTATAAAGAGCTATTAACAACGGACCAAGGCTACAAATAGTTTTTGTAAATTTCTTTTTTTTAATATTAGGCTTACTTTCGCAACATACTATTTTCTTAATTTAATTTTTTTGTTTTTTGTGGGAGCACCAGTTGCCTTTTTCCTTACGTTCTTTCATTGCATATTACTTTTGTGTTCCGGGGAGTCGAGGAAAGGTTTAAGGGTTTGGGCAGTGGTGGCTTATGGGTAGGGGATTAGGTTACTAGGGGGTCACACGGATGAGGATGAGGCATTGCACTATCAGTATTCTCGTTCATCCTTATTCTGGTCAACAATGCCGACGTCCAGCAAATGCAGCAACAATGTGAGAAGTGCGTGTGTGTTTACTTTTTTTTTTTCTTTGATCGGCAGTTGGCCAGCGTTAAAAGGAGTAGACGTCGTCGGCGTCCTCCTCCTCCCTCCGCCCGCCGACGCGCCTTCAGGTGGTGTCGTTGCCAAGGCCGTTCTTCTGGTCCAGCTTATTCGAGCCCATCTTCACCATGTACACGAAGAACGTGATGATCTCCTTCTCCTTGATGGGTATTGTCTTGAAGTGTTTCATAATTGTCTGCGGGTGGAGAGTAGAGGTTTGCAACTTGATTAAAACAGGGTTTAGAAAACCTTATAAGCTAATATAATAAAATATATAAGCTCTTTGGAGTGGAGGCTACTGAAAGAGGGCCCATGGATCATGGAGCATCACGGAGCACATTAGGCCAGCGTGCTACCCCATGAATTCCGCATAGCCTGCCCAATTCGTTAACTAGGTCAAACTTACATCCGCCAGCTGCGCCCGCTTCATGCCCTGCCTCGTTTGGACCTTGAAGTGGCGCTTGTAGCGTCGCAGCGTGCTCACGCCCAGCTGGTAGAGATCGGGGAACTCGTGCAGGTCCGTGTCCGTCTCGTTGCTGTCGTCCTCGCTGTCCTTGCGCCGACGCTTGGTGCGCACAGACTGGATGCGCTCCTTGTGGTGGTCACAGATGTAGATGTGCTGCGCGGCCGGATCGCTGCTGAGCTTGAGCCGCTTCTGGGCCACCGTCTTCTGGATGCGCTTGGAGTAGCTGGCGTAGCCAGCCTGGTTGCGACAGCGCTCCATGTCGTCGATTAGGCAGCACGTTTGGTCCGTGTGCCCGCGACTGTCCTCCTCACCGGTGCTGAATCCGTTGTTCATCCTGTTCCCAAGCCTGGCCGATTGCTTTCGCGTTCGTATCCAATCCAATCTGATCCAATCCCTTCCTGCTCTGCTTACTGCTCCTCTGATTTTCTCCGTTTCGCTCCTTTGTCTCCTCTTTCGCCTTTCTCTCTTTTGACTATTGCTTTGCTTTGTTTCTCTTTGCCAGAAAAAAATTTTCTTTGTGATGTGACCAGACTGGGCAATGGGGAAATTCGTCAGCAGCTGACAAGAGCGGACAATTTGAAACTGGGGCATTTGCCCTTGAAGGGTTGCTAAAATTCTTAAATATCAAGTGCAGCTGCTTTTTTCCAGAATACCAATCATTAATTTAAAATTGGTACTAATAATCACAAAAAATATTAATTAAATTAGTTGATTAGTTAATCTTAATAGTTAAATTTAAAAATACCGTGTACTAAAACATACTGGTCTTTTCCAGCACTGATTCCAATTGCCACTAACCGTTTTTGTCATTAATGGCTCACATTTGGGCACCGACTGGTCCTTTGTGAATATTAATTATACTCGTTTTTAGACCAATTCTTGATTATCTTTGTTTATGACCTTTTAGTTCGCTGGATTTTTACCTTTGACCTCAACCCCTTTGCTAAATTTAAATTTGTTTACAAAATGGCAAAAAGCCTTTTCACAGGACCGTCTGGTATTTAACTACCGTTAAGCACGACGGTCACACTAGTAAGAACTATTAAAGTTAACGCGCAAAACACGTGCCGTAATCATGAAAAACTCGACGAAAATAAGTATGAGCCAAAAACTGGCCTGCTGGCAGCAAATTCGGAGCATGTTGGGACCGAGTTACACGTCAGAGGAGAATTGGGATACTCATTTCAAGGATTTCCTCGACAGCTGGGAAAAGCATCCCGACGCCATCCGAAGCCGCTCCGTAAGATTTCTGCAAATTTTATCCGAGAACTACTCGTTTGTTATTTGTTTTAATCAACCAACAGGATCCGAGACTACTGCTAATACTGAAGCACTTGGAAGATCTGGAGGAAAACCCGCATGGACCGGTGGCCACACCAGAGTCCCCTGTTTGCTTGGAACTCACCAATTCCACCGCCGCGTCGCGTGAACATCCGAGTCCCAGCAAGTCCCTGGATTCCTCTGTAAATTCAACAGATTGAGATCCTGGGGATGGAGAAAGATAAATAAAATGAAAATTATACGTATAAAAATCCTTGTGACCACAAATGTGTTAAAATCTAAAAGCGGATTAATATCCATACGACTTCCAGTTCCTCCAAAGCCCAAATTTCCAAGCGCAGAGTTTCTAAACTCTCAAGTAGAAGCAACTCCCAGAAACATGTGCACCTGTAGGCGATACAACGGATGATTCGCGCAAAAACCGAGAACCACGTGCTAGTGCTCCCAACAAAAATGTTTTCAAGTGCAGAAAGGCATCGCCCAATGCCCATTTTTTTTAGGGGACCCAAGGATCAGCAAATTTCTAAAGCCATTAGCGCATTTAATCAACCAAGCCAAACACAATGAAAATTCTACAACTAAACATTCAAAGTTTGAATAAACTAAACAATAAACAGCTCTTAAACCTGCGGCAAGTGAATAACAATAGTGAAATAGCCATCCTATCTGAAATCTGGGTCAAAGACAGACTGCAGCATTCCAGATTATAAGATTATTCAGATTATATAGATATTTTGGAAAACCAAAAATATTTTGGCTGTGGTGGCGTCTGCGTATAATATATCAAGCATATATAATCACAGCATCAAATTAAGTATCCTGAGGTCAGAGACCTTTTTAATTAATGCTGCCTCAGCCCGACTCTTTTCAATCTATATCATATACCTATATCTATATTTCAGCGATAATCCATTTGAAAATTAAACTTTGAATAAAGTGCACGTTACAAAGGATAACATATGTGACCAATGTATCGTTATCGATAACTTATCGCACCTCTTCTTCTGCTGTTGAAGTACAACACTGCTAGGCAACACTTTCCAGCCCTGGAAAAATACCACAAAATCTAGCATCTCTCTAATATCGAAAACAAAAACGCTTACCGGGACATTATATTAAATTATAATAAAATAAATAAAATAAATCTTTCCAAACTTGAGTCCTTGGCAATTCCGCGTACACGAGTGTGGCCAAATAATTACACGACATTTACGGATATCGCGGTACCTTAAAACACACAAAAAAGAAAAGGATTCGAATTTTCTAGAAAAAAAAAGCTTAAAAATGCCACCTGGAACACAAATTGCCAGCGACAGCGACATGGAGACCGCTCTGGAGGAGTTCAAGCAGCGCCAGGGCCGCCGCAACAGCATCGGCTCGGCCAAGTACGCGTGCAGCATGCCCAATTGCGAGGCCAGCTTCAAGCGGCTGGACCAATTGGACCGCCATGAATATCATCACACAGGGATTGTGAGTATTGTTAATTGTATGACAAGTATAAGCCAGTAGTAGTAACGCCGCCACTT
Source organism: Drosophila simulans (assembly GCF_016746395.2). NCBI lineage: Eukaryota > Metazoa > Arthropoda > Insecta > Diptera > Drosophilidae > Drosophila > Drosophila simulans. Next base: position 16,226,956 of record NC_052525.2, on the reverse strand, counting down.
TGCAGAAGAAGCACGCCTGCTCGTACGAGGGCTGCGACAAGACCTACTCCATTGTGACGCACTTGAAGAGGCATCTGCGCAGCACCCACGAGCGTCCGGAGTCGGCGGCCAAGAAGACGGTGAAGTGCGCGCTGGAGGAGTGCAGCAAGATGTTCATCTCGGTCAGCAACATGACCCGCCACATGCGCGAGACCCACGAGAGCCCAAAGGTCTATCCGTGCAGCCAGTGCAGTGCCAAATTCTCGCAGAAGCTCAAGCTGAAGCGCCACGAGATCAGGGAGCACACGCAGGAGTATCCTTTCAGCTGCTCGAAGTGCTCGCGCGGCTTCTACCAGCAGTGGCAGTGCCAGAGTCACGAGCCCAGCTGCAAGCTGTACCAGTGTCCCGGCTGCCCGCTGCAGTTCGACAAGTGGACGTTGTATACGAAGCATTGTCGCGACTCGTTGCACGGTAAGAATCGCCACAAGTGCGACCGCTGCGAGAGCGCCTTCGACAAGCCGAGCGAACTGAAGCGTCACCTCGAGGTGAAGCACAAGGAGGCGTCGCAGGCGGATGAGGGCGCCACCTCCTTCACCTGCAACGAGGAGGGATGCGGCAAGAGCTACTCGTATCTCAGGAATCTCCGCCAGCACATGCTCACCGCCCACTCGGGCAGGCGTTTCGAGTGCCAGGCCTTGGACTGCGGCAGCTGTTTCAGCAGTGCGCAGAATCTGGCAAGACATCTGCTCAGGGATCACAAAGATGGTCAGACGAAGAAGGAATTGAAAGCCAAGAAGAAGGACAAGGGTAAGAATGGAGAAGAGGGCAAACCTAAGTCCACCTCCCGCAAGCGACGACGCGACGCAGGACGCAGCAAACACTCGAGTCTATCCAAACTGGCATGCCTGCAACTGGACAAGGAAGACGATGAGGCGGTGCGCGAGCGACAGCCTTTGGTCCTCGAAAAGATCACCCAGTCGCTGAAGGATGACCCCATCGAGGAGCTGCTGGCACAGACCCTGCTCGATAACGAGGACATGGAGCAGGAGTAGCGCAAAAGGCCATTCAAAAGGGAAGCGAGTGAGAAGGTCTGGTCAGAAACTAGTAAATAATCATACAAATAACGAATATTAGCTACAAGAGGCTAACCATTGAATGACTACCTTAATGCTAAAAAACAGAGAAAAGAATAAGAGAAACAACTAAATGATCAGTAAATACTTAGGATTTGCGGTCAGAAACATCAGAAATTGCATTAAAATACATCTAACTACGCACTGAATGTGTGTTAAATAAATTAGTAAGCTATTGCTAGTTGTATTCGCCTGGAGCGAATTAGCTTATTTACTTTAAGCTGCAGTTGCATACATTCCCTGACTTCAACTAGAGTTTCGAAACTCTCGGGCATCCAGACAGAAAACCAATAATATCCATTGTATAAAACAACATTTCCAATAAACTCCTCTAAGTAAAAACAAAAAACAAAAAGAACCTCTGACATACATCTTTTGTCTGTTTCTATTTTATTAAACAATCTTCTAAACCCAAAAAAAATGCTTAATGCGTGGACGCGATGGCGATGGAGGACTGCAGGAGTGCGGATCGGTAGCATGCGAGTGCCAATTCAGGTGGCTACAGCGAGTTGATGATCTTCCGGCTGCGCATCTGCTCCATCCAGCTCTCGTACTGCTGCTCCGGCGTCTGCGGCTCCTGGTAGTAGTGCTGCGGCGGCTCGCCCTCCTCCAGGCGCACGAAGTAGTGGCAGTGCTTGTACTCCACTTTGCCGAAGCGACCGCGAGCATGCCTCCTCACGCCCTTGAAGACGCGTCCCTTGCCCACAAAGGATTCGGCTGGTGGGTAGAAACAGACAGAGATTCATCAATATAATGGATAGTGATGAAGAAACCAATGATGATCCATCATTCACAGTGGATAGATAGATTCCTTGTGCCCCTGCGGCTCACCTATCCACAGATTGCTCTTGTATTCCACGTTGTGCCGCTCCACGGCCATTTGCTGGGCCTCCAGAATGGTCTCCTTCACATCGGTGGCCCCCTTTTTGAGCACGAAGTTCAGTTGCTTCAGCGCCTCGTCGACGGACATTCCGCGAACGAAGGCAGCGATGTACCACATCTTGTCCGGACTGTATTTGATGTTGCTGCGCATGTGGCAGACGTACTGTGCAATGCAAGTGGATTAGAGGATTATGGCTGGAGGGCTAACTGCAGTGCGTTCGAAATATCTTACAGCCTTTCGGGGCTCCTCGTCCGTTTCCTGCGGCGGATGCACGGTCTTGTTGTACTCCAGCCACTTGCGGGGTCCGTAGTTGTGCTTGTTCCACTTGGCGCACAGCATTCCGGCGGAAGCGGCCGTGTGCAGGGATTTCGACTGGAGGGCAGGTGGTGAAACTGGTGATATGGCGGTTGAGCTGCTTTCCGCCGATCGGAGGAGCGCTGCTCCCTGTGGCGCCTGCAGGCGCAGCTGGGACATCTGCCGGATCACCTTGTGCATCTTAGCTTGCTTGAGTTATCACAGCAAATCCAGGCAATTCAATCCGGAAGGGAAAACGCAGACTTTCCGTAAAAAAAATAATCGCGTAATCTGCCAGTGTGACCAGTGGCAGCTGGTATGCCGTGCACCTAAAACATACCGCACAAACGGCTGATCTGCGAGCGGTCTGGCAGCGCTTGATTATGATAGATAAACATCTGGCAGCGCTACTGATATTGCTTGACAATATATTTATATAATAAATTAAAACTAAAACATTTCAAAAACAATTTAGCACAACATTAAAATATAAACTCAAATCAAATAAGAGAATATCAGTAATTCACATTAAGAAGTCATTTAACTTATGCTTTGTAAGGAAAACATTTATCTCCATACAAATAAGCAATTAGCAATAAAAACATATTTTCGTAAATAAACAATTATAGCACCTTCTTTGACCATCTTTAAAGTATAATAAAATCGAAAGACATAAATAATCCTTATGCGCTATGTAACTATTCTAGTTCAATATTATACACTTCAGTTGAATCGCCCAACGGTCTGGCAGCCCTGCGCGAAATTTGAAATTGTATCTGAGGGATTGCTAGCCATCTGAGTGCTGCATTCGGTGGCGTGAAGCGAAAGTTGCCTGGTGTAAAGTGCGGAGCGCTCGCGTTCGAAACGGAAATCCAACGGGCGCCAGATTCGATTCAAATTCGGAACACAAATTCGCGTATGCAAATGCAATCGATGGTAATTGAACGGCGAAACATTGCTATTTGCGTGATATCTGATACATATATCCAGATCCAGCCGTCGAAATTGTTTAGCGGAGTTTCGAGGGCTAATTGTTTGTTTTCATTAATTTGCATTTGCCAGCTTGCTCTGCCTCGGCTAGCCGGCGAATTTGCTCGTATAGTCGAATTGCACATTCCGAGATCTCGTGATTGCGAATCTAAACCATCTGGATAAATGGGAGAACCCATTTTCACTGCAGCGTTCTAATTTTCGAGGCAGAGTTCATTTGCACCAACGCACATGCGAAAATGTTGCATATTGTGCAATTAAAACTTATAGATTTCAAAGCTGATTTAGTTAAAACTTGGGAAAATGTGTATTTATTTAAAACATATTTTCTTTAACTTAACTTAAAAAACTGGCTAAAAATCCTATAAGTTTGTGTGTTGAATATATGAACATAAAAATCATAAATTTGTATGAATAGAGTGGATTCCATGTTCGAAATAAACGTTCTTCCATCTGTATGGGCCACCAAAATGACACATCAAATGGTCGAAACTTTTGCTAACGGAAATTACAGACTTCCCACACGAAACTCACCTTTGAAATTTTTTCGAGTGGGATGCTCGGTACACACATGTGTAGATAATGAAAAAATAAAACTTTTGCTATCGTTTTGGTTGTTTGAGAGCTTTGCGTTTGTTCCGAGATCGCTCTCGCGAGTCTAAAAACTAGAGACTACATTGAGTATTGAGTAGGCGACCTGGCACGAGCAGTTCACCCATGTATCTCTGACGGTGCTAAGATGTATCTTACAGATACTGTGCGCCATTAGTCGTGGTTTAAATCTTGCTGCGTTCGCTGCCGAGGTAGAGCAAACACCAAGCGCCAAATGGCAAATAAAAATATAAATACAAATAATACAAAAACACCAATTGAAAGTGAACTTTACTAATTAACAGCACAACACGCGACGCGCCAACAAATTGCTTAAAACATTTTTTTCCAGTGTTGCAGCACCAGTGAAAAGTGCACCCACGAAATAAATTCCTCAAATATACGCATATTAAACCAAATATGACAAAAAGCCAAAATCAATAAACTAATGTCGCAGCTGTGTTTTGTGCAGTGTAGAATTCGATCTGTATATGCACGTCTATATATACATGTGCATATATACCTAGATATAGGCGGACTCTGCTGGGCGTAGCACACAGCTTCCAACTTTTTAGATTTATTTTTAGACAAATGATCGGGTGTGTGTTTTTTCCACTAATTTGATGTGTTTTTTTTCGTATTCATATCTTAACCATCTGGGCAAGATTGTATGGCAATTCCAGCGGAGTGACTCTTGCCAAATATATTCACTTGCTGCACGAAAAAACGAGAAGTATTTCAAAAAAGGGTTTCAAAACTTTACTTCAAACTGTTAGTTACAAGTTCAAATAATAATCAAATAAATGAGAAACAAAGAAATATTTTTAGAAACTTTCGCCAGCGACTCTTTCAGTCTTCTTTGCATTTAAATGTAAATTGCACGCTTAGGAAGTTATTTATGCAAATTTAGCAACTTTCAGTTAACAATTGTGTTTGCCTGGCAACGCATTTCAATTTTTAGCCTGCAATTTGTGGGCCACGAAATTAACTGTCTTATTTATATTGGCACAATCGCCAGTCATTTTGAATGCCAGCCGCATGATCAATTTGTTGAATGTTAAATTGCCTACACCATATGGCGCGTTCTACAGCGAATTTTAAGGTTGTTTCTTTTTCTCTCTCGCTTAATTATAATTCATTTTCTTGTCTATGAATGGCAGCCGCCCATCAATGAACTCGAATCGCGCCCACACTCGGCGGAAAAACTGGGCATATATAGTGGAAAATGTGTCAAATGTCACCTGCACAAAACCGCCTACAACTTGTTTTATTTTTTCCGCCACAGAAACCTAGTTACACTGCAAAAAATATTCAGCTCAAATACTTACTTGAAGTGAGGACAAGAGATCTTGATTTCTTCACGTACTTGCAACTAAAATAATATTTCGAATCGTTTCAACTTTTCCTTCAAAGTTATCTTCAATTTAAACTAAAGTTGTGTGGGAAGGGCTGGCTGGTTGGCTTTCATTCTGGCTAAAAGTCTAATGGCTTTTTGGCCGTTATTTTGTTATTTCGGCCAACCTGTTTGACGGCCCATTACGTCACCATCACCATCATCGCGATGCTGAGCGTAGAACGCGCCAAAATCTAAGCATGCAGCAAAAAAAAAAAAATAATCCAAAAGCAAACATGAAACCGTCAAAAATGTCTAAAAACAACAAATCAGATTTTAGAATAAGCCAACAATATATAAACGACCCGACTGATACCCTAGCATTTTGCTGCAGTGAAAAGAAAATCATTGATTGCAATCATTTAAACTTAAAATACATAATAAATAATAAAGATAAGTGATACAATTAACGAGCAATCGTTTTAATGAAAACAAAATCTACTAAATATAAAAATATAATATAAAAAACCTTACATGCCAAGTAATATAACTAAAACGCTTTGATTAAATCTTTGACTTTGACAATACAAGTTTAACCAGCGAAAGAAAACATTAAGTATTAAAAATAATCGATCAAAATAAGTTCAAATTATCGGATGACTTGCATTTTATTGATTTTTTGGCATTGACAGTCGAATGGTATCGAATAATTTGAAAAGAAACTGAACCGTGTAATAAAGATACACGTAATTGGCCCGACATCCGACTTCAGACATTAGATATCCGACCAGCCCTAACCACCCCGCCCACCCCGCGATTCCCAAGGCCAACAGATCTTGATTATGATGTTAACCGAGAGAGAGAGAGAGCGGGCGAGTGGGAGCGAAAGAGAGAGGAAGATCGCAGACGTAGAGATAGAGATATGTGGAGATACTAAAAAACAGAGACACTCAGCATTTGCCGAGTTGAAGAATATAGTTTTTGTTTTTGGCTTTCGTGTTTTATGCTCTTTTTTTTTTTTTTGTATTTTGGTTTTCGGTTTTCGTTTTTGGAATCTCCACTCATGTTGGCCAAGGTTGAGTTTATATAATAAATAAAGCCGCGCGTGTGTGTGCGTCTCTTTTGACCATATGTTATAATAATTCTCGATTCCGATCGCCAGCTGTGAAGATGCAAGCGTAAAGTGCTAAGTTCTTGGATGCAAACCCAACGAAATCGATACACAAATTCGAGAGAAAGTAGAAATACAGCAAAAAGTAGAGTAATCAGCTCAGCGAATAAGAAGTTAGAAAGTCCTCAAAATGAGTGGAGATCCCATCCACCGAAGAAGAATGGCCCTTCACTGCCCCATAGCGAGCCTGATCCTGCTCCTGATCGCCATGTCCGCCCATGGCTACAACATCGACCTGCCCAGCTACGTCCGTTTCCGGCAGTCCAGCAACTCGATGTTCGGATTCAGCATTGCGATGCACAAGGGTCGCAGTGGATTCTACGGCAATCAGAACAAGTAAGTAACTAATTGTTAGCCAGGCACAGATCTAGATACATATACTCATATAACTAACTAGAGAAGTTTCGATTCCAAGGCATTGCATTCCAAGGGATTGCTTATGTTCATTACAACTTCCGAATAGGGTCATTTATTTCGCTTTATCTTCGAGCGACCCTCTTGACATTTCTTTTCATTGAATTATCTTCGTTGGGAGAAATGTGCTTTAAAATGAAACTCATTAAAGATAAGTAAATCATATGGGATTTAAGCACGCTTTCCATTTAATGCAGTCCGTATAGTCGTTTTATCTGAATTGCTGAATTTCAGAATTCACGCCGCTATCGGTTACTCTTTCCATTTCACTTATTTGTACGACGATCTAAAAGATGCTGGTGTTCACCCATCATATAAAAATACCTGATAAGAGCATCTGCGATATAAATATAAAATGTGAAATATAGTTTAATATTAATATTATATTAATATTATATTAATTAAGGCCATCGTTTTTTTCTCAATTAAGTGGAGCTCTTGTTTTGATAAATTCAAGTGTTCCCAAAAAAAAAAAAAGAATTCCGATATGAGTAAAAAGGGAAAAAACCAGAGCATCGGAAGTACTTCGTTTTCTTGCTGGCGATAAAAGAATTCATTCAATTCACGCAAGTTTCCGGGATATCACAGTTCAATTCTTTCATTTTCGAAAACTTTTCAGCACGGTAGTCTCATTTTCACATGTCAGATGGATAGCCCAATATTGAATCATATTGCCATACGATTCCAGCGACTATTATTGTTATCAGTCGCGTAGAAAACTGAGAGATACTTTGGTCATGACAGACCGCTTCTTAAGTCTTTTTTGTTTTTTTTTTTTCGCAGCCCATGGTGTAGATAATCCAGTGACATGTTAATCTTCAAGTAGAGATTCCCGGCTATCGGCACTAGGCTCCCAGCACGCAGCCATGCCTGCCTCCAATCTTGAGGAGCGTGAAAATATGCATCTAGAATGCTAAACGCCCATTAGTTTCAATCGCAGTGAGATAGCGTCGCCCATTCGGGTAAAGATTCATTGATAAATTTACGAGCGTGTCGCATCGGACGGTCATTTGAATCTATCTGGGACACTTCGCCCCCAACCGCCGCGCTTTCGAGCGGTTAGTTTATTGGGGTCTTTTCCAGGGCCCCTTGCTGACCCCTGACAAATGGCGAAAAACATATTTTCATTTCATTTCCCGCCCATGCGATCCACCCAGTACTTTCACGCTATTCATGTGAGCCGTTCGATTGGAGCGATAGCCTTTCTGAACCCGCAAAGTTCAGCTTGATGGACCGTGTTAATCGCGCAGTCTCAGGCCGTGCACTGCGCGAAAATCCCAGTGAGTTGGCAAATAGATGCGAGAAAATTATAGGAGAAAATTCAATCGCTCAGATGTTATTCAATTGTCAACTTTGCACTACCGTGTGGCAATGCATTTTGTACATTTTTACTACAAATATTCTATAATTGCTGTGTACTGTGGCATTCAGGCGGTAGTCTGCTTGGACTTTTCGCACGTTAGCTGGATGGTTTAGCCGGAGTTGGGGTCTAGTGCTAGGTCCACTATGAGCAGAGTTCGAGAGGATTGAAGAACCGAAGATCCATACCATATGGATGGAGAGAGTGGCCGGGTGAAAAGTGGAGGAAGTGGGCACCAGGCTATCAGGGCAACAGCATCTGGCTATGTGTGTGAATGGCCTTTTGGCCGTTTGCACTTCTTTTACCGCCATAAGTCTCTATAATCCATTTATACACACCGGCCGGGCCAAAGATCCAAAAAAAAAAGAAGAAAAAACGAGCTGCTGCGCTAAGTGCACTTAAAAGCAACGAAAATTATTTAAATGCAGCGTTAAAATTGTTTACAATTCAATAAACAGACGCAAACACACGCGGCATTTGGTTAGACCCTGCCCCAGAAGTGGCGACAATTGGAGATACAGATACAGATACAGATACAGCTACAGATACAGCTACAAAGATACCTAGATACAAAAGGCCGAACAAAATGTTAGCACTGAGTGACTTTAGACCCAAGTTGACTGCTCTCTGAATGCTCTTTAAATGTAGATTCGAAAATGTATCTGCAACTGTTTAGCATATAGCTCTGAAAAATAAAGATGTTGAATCTTTTAAGGTGCAAGTATCTTAAAACTTGAAGGCATCAAAATCAAGTGACATAATGCTGTAAACTGTACCCAGACAATATTGATAGCACCAGTAGAGTCTATATAGTAAATTAATATTAGTATATATATTATTTAAATATACATATTAATATTAATCTCCGAAGCGAACAACTGCCCAGCTGGGCGGGCAAGGGCATTACTTTCGCGGTCTTCGCATCGCTGAAAGCCTAAGATCACTCGACTCCATGGGATAATTGTGCGCTTAACTCTGAAGACAAAGATACACAGGCAATTCGAGATACGAAGTGAGGAAAGTGCTGAACACAAGGTGGCTAAGTAACTAGACTTGCTTATTGTTTATAAGGCAACAGCCCCCGAAGTCGTTGGCCAATATGTATGTGGTTTGCCCTGAGAGCGGCAATTAATACACGATGTAACCGTATTTGCCGAAGAATTCTACGTGAGCCTATATCTGCCGTTCCACCTTGAATAGCATATGTATCTATGTATCTGCCGCTGTAGCTGGGCATCTATGCAATGTACCTGTATCTGCCGCAGCGACATAGTTATCTGCGTGGTGCGTTCTATTTACGGTCAAGTGTTTGGATACAAAGCGGCAAGGTTGTCGCCGCTTCACCCAATTGGCCAAATAAAGTCGTTTGTCCGTTATCCAGAACGAGAGTCGATCGGTTGGTTGGCTAGCTAGCTGGCTAGCTGGCCACAAGTTTCCTTATAGACGGCCAACTCATTAGCCTGACCCCGTTCTCCATGCCTTGCCTGCTTTCGGGATCCTTGTGGCACATCATACATACATATCTGGACCAGACTCTTGGCCAAGTGAAATCGCCGGTGTCGAATTAACACACACAGCTTGGCATAAAGATAGCTTCCAGATGATAAGACTCTTGGTTTCTTTTGCTCACCAATTAGAATCCATAATTTACATAATAATCTTTATATTTATTGTCTGCTACACTCGCCAATCAGCTGAATTGTTATCACTAAACCATTTTTATGAGTAATGTGCGTTGTTTGCAGACGTGTATAAATAGATTTGTATATTATTTAGCCTAATTGCAATTGATTTTCTAAATCATTTGTATAGTAATGTTTAAATTGTTGATAAAGAGATGCCAAACAAACATTTTCGTAACACATTTAGTAAGCGTATCTCGAGGATAGCATCTACAAAGTCACCCCTTGAATTATTTTTAGCCACTTCTCCGGTAGCCCACCAACAACGATCGCATTGCAAGATCACTTGAGGAGTTCATTTGGGGTCTCCGTCCACAGAGTCTTCCCTCGGTTCTCCAGTTCTCCGGTTCTCCGGTTCACCAGACCTCCAGTAAGTGGGCTGCTTGGGTCTGGCCTGGTCTGGGCAATCCATCTATTGCATAAACTCAAATAAACTACTGTCAGCTGCAGCTGAGATCGTATCGATCGTCTGTCTCTCGGCCTTTTTGTTGTGGTTATGAAATGGCAAAAAAACGGCGGCAGGCAATGAGTACTGTAATTGATTTCAAATATTTATGCCGCACGTGCACTGCAAAAAAAATAGTGTATTTATCACTAGCAAGCTGTGTTTCTATGTAAATTTATAAAAGAATTGAAATATCTCTTATATTAACTATTTCTTTGTTAAATGTTCTCTAGGCTAAATCCCAGTTTAATATATTATTTAAAAGAAATTAAACCAGTTATTCAAAGCCCAAATTCTTAGTAGCTCATTCTTGTTGCTTTATATATATATATATATTATTATTATTTAATAATATTAACATCTCTTAGTGACCATTTGTATTTTCTCTGCATTCGAATACTTTGGCATTTTCATTTGTTTGGCCGAACCGCCTTAATTGCCGCTTGATTGCGGAGTTTCGAGTGGCGGGGTAGCAGCTATAAGATATCCATCGCAGATCGCAGATAGTCGATCATCGATCGCAGATCAGCTGGCCATAGGGGTAACTCAGGAAAACGGAAGTGTCAATGTGTAAAAAAGGTGCTGGGAAACCGCACACACGCACTTGGGTACGGGGAAATGGAAAATGGGAAAATGGTAAATCGAAAATGGGAAATGGGAAAAATGGTAAAATGGTAAATTGAAAATGGTAAATCGCTCAATGGACAAAACAAACGCCGGGTCTGTCACGTGTGCAAGGGTTTTCAGTTCGGCTTTTCCCAGTTTTCCCAGTCCTCCGGGGGGCGCACACATGTTTAGCGCCGACACGCCCTCGCCGTTGCCCACTTTTCCCAGTTTCTCCCCGCCTCTTGCCTCACCCTCATATCATTACGATCCGATACGATCCTATCCTATCCGTTCGTTTCGGTTCCTTTAACGCCGCCTGACTTCGCAAGTGAGTTGGCTGTTTTTCTATATTCACTTTTCCCTGTTCGGTTTCGAATCGAAGGGAATGGTACCCCCTTTTATTTACCTCGCGCCTAAGTTGAAAGGTTACCAAGTGACAGTGCCCCTCAAAAGTCAGACTCAATCGGCGGAAGTTGGGTTTAAAGTTGAGCAACTAGGGGGTTTTTTCCATAAACCTTAAAAATTTAAATAACAGACTGGAGTTATACAAATAAGAGCTGATTAGATCAGCCGAAATCGGAGTGATCTCTTATGGAAACTAAACAATTTTTTGCTGATTTTGCAAATGCATCTAAACAAAGATCAAAGAATTTGGCCATGCGATACCGTTTCCCCAGCGAAAGTCTACTTCAAATAATATTTATTTAATTTTGAATAAAAATGCCGATCATTTAATGGTAGTAATTTTGTAAGGAAATATTGTTTAGCTTTTTGTAAGAATTTAAATTATATTTATTTAATATATAACATTTTAAGGGGAAGTACTTTAAAGTACTTAACTTTCTAGTGCAGCAGAGAATAATATTATTTCGGCAGCTTAATTTCACTTTTACTGACATTTTTGAAACCATTCCCTTGAGAGATCCCAGTCTATAAACTACCGTAGAAACCCCGTTCCGGCAGCTGTCATCCTGGGCATCTGCATCCATCCACCGACCGCACACTTTTCTGCGCCACTGTGGACTTAATTCATTCAGGAGGAGCACCATGCACATGTGCGGCAGGAAGCATGCGCAGCTTCACACGAGCCCCTCACCCACATCATTGAGAAAATTGGAACCGGAGTAGGTCTACAAATCGCAGTGGGACATGAAGATATACATATGTATGAATGTATGTATGTACCTTCGAGTATAGGAGTACACATCCTGCAAACACATGTGTTCAGCGATTGACTCGGAAGTCGGGGGCTTAGGAGAGGCGGTAGTTTTTCGAAAATGTTATTTTTAAAACATTATTTTTATTGCGGCTGCTGCACGCGACGTCCAAGTCGAAGGTAATTCAAGACGGGTCTCCCTGGACAAACTCAATTTAGCATTCAAGGCGCGAAGCAACAGAAGGTTTCCATTCCATACCATACCATTTCAGTTTATTGTATTGTATTGTATGGTATCTTCTACGTGGCTCCTTTTTTCCCTGAATTTCGGTTTCAAGACATGTGTGCGGAAAATTGCTTTTCGATCTATCCTTTTCGATTGAGACATTGAACCGTTTTCAAATTACAAATTGAAAAATCGAAAAATCGAAAAAAAAGGAAAAACAGAACAGAAACAATCGCATTTGTTCGTTTGGCGCCTGGTCGCATGTTTTGATTTTTTTCAATTGACTCGCATTGATTTTGATCATTTTAGAGGCTGGCATTGTGGTGGCGTCGGGGGTTTTGATCTCTATAAGGTCCACTGAACACCACGACAATACCAACGCATTCCGGACTGACGCGTGCTCTAAAAACTTATAAATTAAAAATTACGTAAGCCAGAACGCTTGAGTGCCTTAAATTCATTTGGCAATGGGGAATATTTACATATATGTAGGTGATTTCAGGCAAATTATCATGAAATCAAAAGGGAAATAGCGAATATAAATATAAATTATAAGAACAAGTAAGCAGTAAATGTATAATATTTACTTGAGCTCTGATTTCTAAATCCATTTATAAGGTTATCAAATTTAAATGTAAATAATTTATAAATACTTCTTAAAGGCATGATAAAAAATCTATTTATAATTGCTCGACTTCGTGGTATAAAAATAAATATTGCACTGCCATACTTGGAAATCAATTGACATGAGTCAAACAAACCAATATGCATTAATCATCTGGTGAAGAAAGGTCTCTCTCGGTTTTCGGAAATTTCGTTACTCATTGATTCACTTAAACGCAATGCAAATGGGATCTACGAGGCGCCCCCTCGAAATGAGAACTCGGAATGGGGGAACCTGTTTTGAGTTTGTATCATTTCGGTTCGTCTGTTCATAAATTAATATTAATTATATTCAAAGGCGAGCGAGAGAATGATCGAATCGACGCCGTTCGATGAATGCCAATGATGTCAGCACTGAGAACACACAGCAGATACAAAGATACAAAGATGGAAAGATACTTGCTTTCGGGCTTACAGAGCGCAAGTGATCTTAATGCACTCAATACTCCATACTTTTAGCTAGCTACTTTACTTTTTGTTTCACCTAACGTTACTTAACTTTTTTGCCTCGTACTTCGTAATAAATTGCAGCTGCCTATTTGTGTTGTTTAAATCTTTTTTAAATAAGTACGTTGCAAATGCCGGCAGAAACAACAGCTTGCAAACTTCCAAAGACCCGCTTCATTCAGTCGTTGCAAACCCTCCCATTTATTGAGATGCACTTGAAAAAATTATCTATACCTATGATATTAAAAAGAATATTTCAAAGTCCAGCTTTATAGAGCTAAAATACATTTTATGGTTGGTAAACCTCTAATCTAAACTATAGTTTAGTTTACAAGGCATGTGTGTTTGTTGAATTCTGTTTGCTTTTAATCGAAGTTTAATCTAGGTGCCATGACTTTTTGCTCAGTGCACTTACTCGCCCATTCATAGGAAGTTCTTCTGTGGGTCGTCCCCTCTCGAGTTTCACGCATCTGTGGCATTTTTGCTTTAGTGAAGCATCAAATTGTTGCATGTGGGCCGCGCAGGTCGCTCGATAAGGGGGCGGATCGCACGAAGGGGGTGGCAAAAGGGGGCGGGGCGGTGAATGGGTGGTTTAATCAACTCTCAAGTGTTTGATTTGGACCGTTTCGCTTCGACCGTTGGAAGTTCGCTACACTTGCGAAAAAATGTGCTCCCTTCTCTTTAGATAGTTTTTTATTTTTTAAATATAATTTTAATTCTTAAGTTGGAAAATCATAGGGAAATTGAAATTCTGCAAATAATAATATTGCATTAAAGTGAACGTCAAATTTGAAGCAATAATAAAACAGTGACTTTACATTTTTGTATAATTTAAAAACCTATTTCAGATGCATTTATCTGAGAAAATGTGTGTTCTTTTTCTGTAAATGTCTTTCAAATGCTAGCCAAATTATGCCAGTGCACTTATTCACTTTCCGTTTTATTATGCTCGATTTTAATGAAGACCCATTTGGTGCACCCTAGGGTTAAAGCTGAGGGCACTGGGCACCCTTTTCCATTCTTTTCCTTTCTGCTCGCCGCACTTCCGCATTCAATGCTAATGACAGCTGTCAATGTGCGTGCCATGATGAACTGCTGCCCCTGGAGGAGAACGAACCACTAGAACCATCCGAACCATCCGAACCACTGACTCTCCGAAATCCAGAGCCATGATGATGGAGGGATCGAGGGTGCGGGCGGTGCTGTCCCATTAGGAGGGTTGCCAAATGGCCACTAGGGAGGTTTTATCGGTTCGAAATGAAACGGAATGAATTTCAAGAGTCCAATTAAATGTGTTAAAGGAATGGCATAAAGTTTAAAGTGGCAGCATCGGCAACTCATCGAAAGATCTTTAAAACAGGGTTCTAGTTCTAAACAGATGATCAGAAAAAGTGTTGCAAATGACAATTGAAAGCAACACTTGAGTCAAAAGCCACCAAATCTCGAATAAGTCAGCTGTACAACATTGATTAAATAGTTTATGTGTTTAGTAACCTTTAAAATAAGAAGTAATGCTGTTTTACAACACTTCAAATCATTTCAAGCTTAATAGGTTTTTAACTACCATAATGTTAGTTCTGATATTTGAAATGGTATGATATATATATGATATGTAGATGTGATATATAGAAGAATGCATACTATAGGATATAATAGGGTTTCCCTTCTATAACCTCCACTTTTGCACTTATCCCACCTTTAATCTTAAGGATATACCTTATTCCGAGTCTCTGGCCCACATTAACCTCCATATCTTCCTTTTCAGTGTCAGTTTGATTGTCGGAGCCCCCAAATTCGACACCTCCCGCTATCAACAGGGCGTGACCGAGGCAGGAGGCGTTTTCAAATGCAGCCTGAACGACGACGACTGCAAATTGGTGCCATTCGACTCTAAAGGTAAGAGAAACGCATATATATAAACGCATATATATGCACTTTAATTCCGGGGTAACTTGATCGAGTCTGAGTCTGTTGGCACCTCTTGAGCGCCGATGGGAGTTCCTAAGCGCAGAAGTTGGCGCCAATCCGCGCCAGAAACTGGCGCCAGGGAAGCAGAAATCGCAATTAGTTTATTTATGGCCTACACGCATGCGCAACCTTTTAGTATGCAAAATGCGAAGAATGCAGTGGCGCAAAAACGTAGAAAAAAAAGTAAATGCGAAAAATGCAAAATTTGCAAAATTGCAATAATATATTTTTAGACAATTGCCGCCGCGCAGAACATCCGCGGCACAAAGCGGAAACGATCACACACTCACTACTCGCATCCACTTCCTCCTGTGGCCCCAAAGTTTTTGCATATTTTTCGCATTAGCTGAGTTCTCTGCACTCAGCGTTTGTCTGCCATAAATATACGCAAATCGGTGAAAAAAGTAACAAATAAAAGGAAAAGCAAAAAAAAAAGAAAAAATGGTTAAAGTTATTGACACGTGCCCCATCAGACTGCAGACTCGATAATGGATGTTGGCCAACCACGGGGGGTGTGTCCCCATAAATTTACAGACCCCCAGCTCCCTGTTCATATCGCTAAAATAATATATAAATCTCTGCTCAAACTCATGCGTAATGTGGCTAAAAAAAAAAAGGAGTCAACAGGTGCTTCATTCAGCTTGCAGGTTCGTTGGGTTTGCTCATCTACTAAAGTGATTCTGTGATTCATCCGCTCATCTGTCAGCCTTCCATTAGTTGTTAGATCTTATTCACCATTCATTCATATAGCACACTGCGGTGACTTCATGACTAAATACTCATACTTAAACGGAAGGAAATGCATCCCTGTGTTCCGTGATTCATGATTAATTCGTTATGAATGCCCAATGATTCGTTAGTTAGTTAGGTACCGAGAAATCAGTGAAGATTGTACAGATTTCTTTCACAGAATATTCACAGATCCCGTTGAATCATTTGATGGATCCACTATAATCCATTATAAAAATAGCATACTTAACATCACTAAATGTCCTTTTTTTTCAGCAGCCAACAAGCACATTCAGCCATCCATCACATTTAATTACCATTTTTGATGGATTCACTCCTGGGCCTTTTATGCCCCTATTAGTTGTAAAGTTGTACAGCACCATAATAATTGTTTTAGCCCACTTTGAAATTTGTATAGCACCACCTCACTTTAGATCTGGAAATTGTGTCATAAATCAGTGACAAAGGAAGTGACCATCATCATTATCCACGTCGTTCTCGAGTGTTTTGTGTTCTCAGTGTAGCTTAATTAGTTTGCCTTTCTCCCTCCTTTAAAATACATATTAATTTCACCAAATTGTTCATTTCCGTCCACATTTTGTCAGAATTATTTCAGCGTCTTTGTTTTTCGCTGTCCTCAGAGATCTTAATCTTTACCCGCTTCTTTTGTACATTTCAAAATTATGTTCATTATCTTTTCTGCCGTTTTTGCTGACCTGCCATTTTGAAATACAAATGTGCGTTATTTATTTGACAAGTTAATAATATGAATCTCTCGTTTTCACAACAGGCAACAATCGCAATGTGGACAAGGAGGTCGTGGACAGGAAATCCTATCAATGGTTGGGCGCCACTGTGGCCACCGGTCGGGATAGTGACTTGGTTGTGGTAAGTGTGAAATACTTTAAATAATAATATAAATAATCATAAGATGATAATGATACTACATATTTCTGTAGAAAATAAAATCGAAATATACTTTTATTTTCCATTTTTTTTATTAAAGCACCGTTTAAGTCATTGATTTTATTTTTAGTTTTACGATTACCCAATGCCCTTTTGGTGTGCCCTAAAAATAGTTAATAACCCACAGATAGCTCCTATTATCGCCCGTTAAAACCCCGGTTTATGGGCCACACAAAGTGAGTCAATGTGAGGACTAAGCTGAAAGATACTTTCATTTTCCGCAGACCACAAGACGACCTATATACGAGTACTAACTAAGAGAGAAAAAAATCGAAAACCACTGGAAAACCCTGTCTGATTTTAGTGTTCACCGATGATGGCATCATCGTAGCTCGTTAAAATGTCAAATTGCATTGAAAGTGCAAGGGAATTGATGGCATTCGCCCACCTCATCGCGTAACTGACACCTTTTCCATTTCCATCATCATGTGCCAGGAAAATCTGTGAGGAAAATTACCTTTTTTTTATGGCTGTCTATCGCTCTGCCGTTAGATATCAGTGGGTGTTACGGAAAGAAGTCCGTGTTCTTCTCAATGGGGTTTTGGGTATGGTTTTGGTTTTCGATTTCTATGATTTTGTCATCACTGCGGTTCACCGGCGGATTGCGTCAAGTAAGCCACAATAGAAAACGACCAAGACAGATGGAAAACTATAATAAGATACCAATGCTCAGATACAGTGCTTTGTTGCTGCACAGTGAGAAATCTTCAAGTCATTTGTGCAAGTCTGCTTTTCAGCATTCGTGCAATGCTGCTTTGCTGCTTTGGTATTGCTATTTCCATTGATATGTGCTTAGTATTGTTTTAGCTTTATAAAATTTAGCTTATAAATTTAGCTTATAAAATATCAATATTGTATTCATTCTATGGAGTTTCTGTTTGTGCAAGTGCGCTTTGTTGCTTTGTTGCCAGTGTGCTTGTGTGCTTTTCTGCTTTTGGTGCTCGGACTCTTTAAGGTGCGCCACGTCTCGCAACTTTTGTTAATTGCGTTGGCGTTGGCTTCTTTTGTTGGCCGCTTGTTGACCGCCCACCCAGCATAAACATTTGATTTTCACTTTAGTTCTCAATTAACTTTGATTTGGCCCATTTGATTTTGGCCCTGGCGCACCAAGAACCGTTAACATTGATGGCCAGTACGCCCTTTTGTTTCCCCCATTTCTGTTACCCTTGTTGTTGTTGCTGCGGCCAGGTCAGGTCACTTCCGCCAAATGGGCAATGGTATATGGGAACCTGGAAACTTGGGAACTGGGTCTAGGACTGGGAATGGCCTTCAAACGCCCATTAACCGGATGAGGAGCGAGCAGGTCATCCATCGATTGGTTTTCGCTGCCCCAAGTGCCACATCACAATCCATCGAACGCATTACATCAGTCATCGCTGTCCAGGAATTATATCATCAGGCAGCTTTAAGAATGTATTTTGTCCATCGGTTCCACTTCATATGCAATCTTAGTTACATGTATATAGCATAGCATATAGCTTCCTTCAAGCCAAATATCCGTCGAGTTCGGCTTTAAAAACGCCAAGTACCTCGAAGTGACCTTTAGCCTGGCTCATTTTTTGGGCATGTCAAGCGTTTCCATTTCCAATTCCATTCTTTAAAACCAAATTGTTTGGTCGTGTTCCCGGCTTATTTCCTCAGCAGCTTAACATATTTTGAACGATTTTTGTTCCTGGCTTTGTTTGAGCTTTCTTTTCGCTGGCTTTTTAGTAGTTTTGAGCTCTCTGTCTGTATTTGGGCTTTTGTTTTTTTGCGCCCGATTTTTCTGTGTATTTTTTTGTTCATGTGGTTTATTGCCCATGTTTGGAGCAGAGTGCATACCAAAACGCCAACGATAAATTTTTGAGACATTAAACTGCACTTTTGCAGACGCCGTCGGTTCTTCCTGTTTGTTGTGGGAGCAAAAGGAAAAAAAAAGAAAAAAAAGAAGAAATGAAAAGAAAACAACAACTGAAGTCAAAAGTCAACACGTTTGACATGGTCGACATGCAGACGTTACCATTGCGAATGCCCAAGAATATCTGGGGGCACCCGCAAGCCAGATGCAGATGCCAAATCGGCTAGGCCCAAGGCAGCTACGATCTGAGGATCCTCTGATCCCCAAGTCCATCGATCCCCCGATCCCCCCCTTTCAGTGTTTACTATATATACCGATTTATATCTGTGTGCGAGTGCCCTGACCATATTGGAGTTCAATAGCGCTGCAATTTCGCAGATCGTGTCGATGATCATGTCGCAATCGAAGCACTGCAAACCAAACAGCATCCCTGCAGGAAATGTTGAACTTTAAGCCGACTTTCAATTACCTAACCAAATTGTTCTGCCCATGTATATATTAATTATTTATTAATATATTTGGTAATAACTGCTAGCTGTAGGATATTCCACAGGTTTAAATATCTCAAAAAAGGTTTCTTTAATTGATCTTCTTTCAATGAAACAGCCCCATGGTTGCATTCTAAAAGAATCACACTTTTTGCTGCATACTTTTAGACACTTATATTGTGTAATTATTCTGGCATTAACACCTGACTGCCCCATGTATACCCACCCACCCATTTTTCGATCACTGGGTATGCAGAGTCTAAAAAACGTAGCAAAACGAGACCGCACGACATGCGGCACATGCCCCCGGGCGAGGGCATCCGCGAAAGAGACGGCTATATGGGCGGAGGGAGCGAGACGCAGCGTTGCGAGTGAGTTCACAGTGATGTCACCTTGGTGTTGCTGCGCCGCTGATTGCGGATCATGGCCATTGTGGGCGGTGACGATGGCGATGGCGATGGCCACCCCGCCCACTCGGCGACAAGTTGTTGATTGGGGCCACAGTCGAAGTGTGATCTCATACGAATACTTTTTTTTTTTTGGGGCTACAGCATCCAATTGTTGCCTGATCCTTGGCCCAAATTCACAGCAATTAATGGTGACCCAATTTTATTAATACTTTTTACAATCGGCGGAGTCACATCTCCCTTAGAGTGTTTATTAGCCCGCTTTTGGGGTCACCGCTGAAAATGTATGCCAATATTTACCAAGTTAAATATGAACACTGGTAGAAAATGTATATAAATTGCTTAATGTTTTGACTAAATGGTAAAACACTTATTCGAAGTGCAATAAACGAACTTCGTAGCCAACTTTCTTGCCATAAATAAGGCATCTGGAAATGGTAGCGATATATATTCGTATATACATATGTACATATAGGCCACCACTCTTGGCCAAAACCCATATTCATAACCATAATTTTTGATTTCAATGCTCGGGATGAAGAGCAACTTGGGACCTGTTCGGACCATTCGGTATCCATTCTCCACCGGCCGCTCCTCATTTGCATATCTAACTATTTTACCGCGAACTGCAAACTGTGTTTGGGCCGCTCAGTTAGCCAAAGAATCTGTCTGCCGGCCAACTGATAATAAAGTTTTTAATAGGAAATTGCTATTAACTTATTGATCATGGCATGGACAATGGTCCACGCGGGCAATTGTTGGGAATTTCAATTGAATTGTTCAACGCTCCCCCGAGTGCCCAGCGGCAAATCGATTGTCTGGAACAGCTCGCAGGGTCTTGTTTTTTATTATTATTTACCCATTTCTTATGCATACACTGGGAAAAACATGGGGTACTTGAATGATCACTTGATTATAAAGGGGCGCACCTTATTTGTTGTTTACTGAAAAAGGACTTGGGAATTTTAACGCTTCTGTTGTACAGTGGATTATGGGTGAAAAACTAAGAAAACCATTAGGTTTTCTCCTGGTTTTGAAGTTATTGGAATTTTATATAAATATGACTTAACTTTCCTCAAGTGTAAGTTTAGCTGGACTGTGATTTTTTTCGCGATATTTTCTTGGTTGCCCGTTTCTGCGCCTGCTTGCATAATATGGCCTGGCCCATAGATTTGTGATTCAATGGGGCATTTGAATGGTTTGGCCCCTCCATCCGCTACCATCCGATATCCGATCAGCATGCATTTTTGGCGATAGCGCGTCATTTTGAGTTTATGTCAGAGTTGCCAAAAGGAGGTGGAGGATGGAGGAGGTTGGAGGAGGTGGCTGGCGGATGGGCGGAAAAGCGACAGATACAGAGAGCCACTGGTTGCCATAAATGGCACAATATGTATAAATTTGTAAAAGTAATTGCACTGCGGAGACAATGGCCAGGCCTAAGATCTTGACGCTGATGTTGATGCCTCCTGCCTTCCTGCCTTCTCCGTCTTCACTGGCTGTTCCTGCCCCATACCCAATGCCCCATGCCTCATGCCCCATGCCACAAACTCAGCAAACCGCTGACCATATTTGGAATGGCACTGCGACAGAGATGGCTGAGACCTCGAGTCTCGTGCGTGTTTTATGTCCAACTGCCAGCCATTTATACATTATAAAACTATATAAACACACAGATCGGCTGGGATGCGAAGCGATCCAATGCGACGACGTTAACTCACTACCCAAGCACAGTGTGTCCATTGCCTAGGAAAAAAGTGAGAATGCAAAAAATACAAACCAAAAAGAAACACTTATGTGGAATGTGATTTTAATGCTTTAATATTAACAAACTTTTTCAAAAACAGTGCATATCTGAAAGTTGCTATTATTCTTGTACATTTATCCAAGGATTAGGGATCCTGTTTTAGGACTGTGGTCCCACTGTGCCTGGGGGATATGGGGTCTGTTAATTCGCTTTGGCCATTTTAGGAGGGCCACCACTCCATGCCTTTGCCGTTTCTGCCATGGCCTGCCATTGTCTCACATCTTCACCAAATAATTTCCATGCCTCCATGTCCCTCTCCCCCCCAGCTGCACCGAAAAAAATAACATAGTAAATACAACGTAAAATTTAAGTATTATATATAAATATATATTTATAAATATTATACAATTAAAACCGCATAGAAAGTGAAGGGATTTAAGAAGCCATACAAAATCATAAGTTTAGATATCTATACAATTAATTGAATTAGTCACACTTTGGTGTTAATCGCCATTGATTTCTCGCCGTGTAATGTACTCCATCTCCAATGATTTTCCCCATTTCCCATTGCAGGCCTGCGCACCGCGCTATGTCTTCCACACGATGACGCCATCGAGGGCGTTCCGCATTGATCCCGTGGGCACCTGCTTCACCTCGCACAACTTCGAGGAGTTCTACGAGGTCTCCCCCTGCCGGACAAGTGAGTATCGATCAGCGGGACAGGGATTAACATTAACCCACACCAATGGGCCTAATTCGGCCTGCGATTCGGTGTGATTCTGTAATTCGAGCGGCAGGGAATCCCTTGAAAAGCGAAATTCAAACTGTCAGTCGCCGGCATTCCTTCGGCTTTTGTTGCTTCAATTTCTTGTAGTTAGCTTTATTTATTTTTTTTTTTTGGTAATACTCGAGCGTATCGAATAACGGCAACTTTAGGGAAAGTGAAAAAACGTCAAGAGTGAACAACAATCACTTTGGAAACAATTTAGTTGGCTGGAACATGCTGCAGCATAAGATTTTAAGACTTTCTACAAATATTTGTGCTTTACTGCAGAAAGTTCAAATATCTTAAATATTAATATCAATATTAAAAGAAATGTTCAAGAGCTAAGACATAGTTCGATAACTTCAAAAGAATTTTAAAAAGACTTTCAATGTTTGGATTACAAAGTTTATTATTCGATTCGTGAGCGAAATATAGCTTCTTTTACGAATGCAGCTGTTTTCGAAAGTGAAGTTTTTGATGTTCGCTCGTTTTTCGAACACAACTTAGCCCTAAGTGACTAATTTGAAGTCATTTGGAGGCATAAACCAACAGCGGATCGAATCGTAAACCTTTGCAACCCAGAAAATCCCCACCCATCATCTGGATGGACTGAAAGATTTATGCGACTTGACAGCCGACAAATGCGCAGCGTCGAAAACTTTTGAAAAAACATATGCATGCCGTGTAGTGCGGTGTTTGTAAATCTAAAAATATTTGATTCGATGTTTTGTAGTTTTATTTCTTTCGTTCTGATGCATTTGTTTTTCTGGCTTTTACCTCACATTTACTTTCCCTGCCTTTCTATTTTATTTTGTTTTTATTATTTTTTTGTTTTTTACGCTTTATTTTTTCCGTTGATTTTGGGACAGCCTGCCAAATTTGTTTGGTTAGTCATCGCATTATCCGACTTTACCGACTATATCTAGGTCTATATAAATGGTCATATAGATACATACATGTGCCAGCACACATGGGGCAGTCGCGTCCTCCTCCTCCGCAAAGTTTCGATGAGGTGTGATTATTTTTAGCAGTGCCTCGCAGATGCAAAGCATTCAACTGGCGTGTCTATATATTTGTGCATATATCTTTCGGATTTTTAAGGAGCTATATCCGTATATATGTATGTACCTATGTGTGTTTACGTATGAGTCGTACTATATGAGGGCTAGCATATGGCCATTAGTCGGGGTTGTGACTCTTGAACTAGTTTATCATACGGAAGAATTGCTATGCTTATTTAAATTTTCAGCTTTATGGCTTATTTACTTGGTGTGGTTCGTGGAATGGCCAAGAATATGATGGCATTTGCATATGATGCATTTGGTTGAAGCCTCTGAGTCAATCGAGGTGGCTGTAGTAAACTGATTCATTCAGAAAAATATTCCATTTTTAGATACTTGGTCCATGGAATACAACTGCTTATCGAACACGTTTTGTATGATATACACTTTCGAGAAATCTAGTTCTAATCAAAAAATATAAAATATTATTCACTGTGCTCGGTGAAAAAAGCTAAATATAATTCACATTGACCTAGAATTTCTTGAGCTTAAAAGTGGCTTAATAAACCTAACTTAACTAACTAAAAACTCACTTTATGGCAGTATCATTTGGAGAATTTAATATGCTTGTTTAATAATTGGTTATATATATATATTTTTTTTTTTTTAATTTTTATTGGCTATATTTCTCTGAACCAGTTGCCTGAGCTCATTTGAGGCGATTGCTCAATCCGCGGCCAATGTGGCCCATCCAAGGGCGATTTATAGATTCTAAACACACGCGAATGGGCCAACTCGATTCCCAGTGGCCTTTTTGTTGCGTTATTAATGCTGTTGTTGTGAAATGATTAGCAGCAACATCAGCAGCAGCAGCAGCAGCAGCAACAACTCATCCTGACAGTCGGTTGAGCACATTCCGACATCACTGAAAGCAATAAATACCAACTTAACGCACAAAATGCCAAACTAAATAGTTAAAGGAAAAGAGGGGTAAATCAAAGTACAAAGCAATCGAGTCGAATCGAGTGGAGTGGAGTGGAGTGGAGTGGAGTGACCAAGCCAAGTTGAAATGTCGGCGAAGGAGCGGAGTTCTCGGCGTGCCCTTGCTAAAAACTAATTGTAATTCAAGACGGGGCGATTTTATTATGGGAATTACTACAACTGCCAAGACAATGCCATGGGTATGCTCACGTACGAGGACCTGTGTGCGTTACGATTATACAAAAAAAAATACAAAAAAAAAAAAAGACGAGTTAAAAGAGTTGACTTATGCGATTGCCGGTGCCAGCAGCAACATGTTGCTGCCGTCGCTGCTGTCGCTGAGCTCAAATTGAAACACTTCGAGACAAATTGTTATCGTTTAATTTGATCAAACGCACGATCTGCCTGTTGATTTCTCTGTTGTTTTTGCTCCAGGGAACCCTTGCCCGCTCCCCTTTTTAGCTGGAGGCCTGGCTTTTATCCGAGCATGCGACATCAAGTTGTTGGTGTTGCAAGAAATACCCTTTCCTCAAAACAGGATATTACCAATTTGACAAGGGAATGGAAGGCAAATGAAATAAAATCCAGTTTGAAGCGCTTATATTGAAGGAAAAGTTCGCCATTGGGGGACATGGTTAAATGCCCACCAGTGGGCGCCACAATTTTCAAATGGTGCAACTACCATGATGGCATTGCTATAGAGTATCCTAGCACTCGACTTTCGGCCGTTTTATTTCTTGTTGAGCTGTTTGCTGATGTTACGTGATTTCGTATTTGGTAGCAAGGCAACATTCGCCAGACACTTTGCCGGACAAACAAACAAACAAACAAAAGGCGGGGCCAACAAAAGGATGTGTGACTGTGCATGTGGGGATGTGGATGTGCTTGTGGATACATATGTATGTGTGCGGATGCCGTCTTCACTTTGGGCCTCGTCTTGATCTTTTTGTTTGCCGCTCGGCAGTTGGGGCTGCTGCCTTCATTGTTGTGTTTTCATTTCAATGTCCATCGCTGTGGCAGGCAAAGATCTTGCCCCAAAGGCGCGCTCTAATCCTTTTATGTTGTGCCAACTCGCTCGTCCAACTCTCGTCCAGCGTCTGACAAATAGCAGCGCAATTTATTGCATTGCATCGGTAATTATTTGCAATTTATTGTCCCACACACCGTTCCCCTTTTTCGGGAAAAAA
The DNA here is from genome assembly GCF_016746395.2 of Drosophila simulans. Classification (NCBI taxonomy): domain Eukaryota; kingdom Metazoa; phylum Arthropoda; class Insecta; order Diptera; family Drosophilidae; genus Drosophila; species Drosophila simulans. Next base: position 16,201,509 of record NC_052525.2, on the reverse strand, counting down.
CAGCCCCGTGGCCCTGCGAACATTTATGATGAAATCGCACGATGCCTAAATGGTCAACTGCGTGTGACTGGCATTCCCCTGGCCCCAGCCTCCCAGTTTTTTTCCCTTTTTTTCTTTTTGCCCAATCACTCACTTATGCGATGCATTTCCATCTTTCGTTGCAGACAACTGGGGTTATCATCGCCAGGGCTCGTGTCAGGCTGGATTCAGTGCAGCGATCAACGGGGTAAGTATTCATTGGGTATAAACTGAACACTCCATCGAAGAACAGGGGGGATACTTATCCATGCTCCAGTGAAGATTTATACGAATGTTATTTACCTTTATGCCAGAAACAGAATATTAAAATAAATACCATTTAAAAATACAATTATTATTATAACAATTTCACTTTAGGGTTCTAAAAGTATGCAGCACAGCCCAAAAAATAGCGTTCTAAAAATACTGTTGCATTATTTAAGATACATTCTTAGGTTATTTCAATAGCATAGTTATTTAAGTGAGACAAATCTTTAGTTGAGTTTCGCCCTATATGATGAATTATAAATTTCGAATAATTGTAAGAGTATCCCAAGTTCGTAGTTGACATATTCCGATCGCTAGATCTTCGCAGCGCTCCCTTTTTCTCTCTCGTATTTTTTGGGTTTCATTGAGTTATTATATGCATGGAATGATTCGGATAAGACAGACGGATGGTCGGACGTGGGCACGTTTAGTTGGCACCTCGTTGGGATCGTGGCATAGCATTTGCATTCACAATTGCATCCCCAGCATTCGATTTGACTATTATGCACATATACGTACATACGTACATATAACTAGCTATGTATGTAGATATATTTGTAACCTCTTTTCTCCCGTTGCAGAATGGCTCGCGTCTGTTCATTGGCGCACCTGGCAGTTGGTATTGGCAAGGTAAGTGCACGTTTTTCCCACATGCTCCGTGTACCGTTGTTCCACTTCTTATTTATTTATTTATTTATTTATCCGTACCTCAATACCTTTTGTCTCTTGAGACGAGTTACTTTACTGTATGTATTTTGATGTTGCTGCTGTTTCTCGTATCTCGTGTCTCAATGAGGCTACCGAAATTGATCCAATGTACTTAGAGATAGCTAGAACTATAAGTAATATCCTTAAACCCCTCTAGACGATCCCAAGACACGAACACACACACAAACACACACGTAGTCTGGTTTGAAATTTGAATTTCGTTATCCCCGTTTTCATTTAGCATTTGTCTTCGTCCTTCCCCACGAAAGTATTGAATTTTGATTGCCTTCCGATGTACAAAATCAAAGTGATTGCATTAACATAGTAGTCCCTAGTTTAGTTTATCTTACTCTTTCTCCTTCGTGTGTTTTTAATTTTATTTGTTAGACAGTCCGTAACCTAAGTAACTTTCACAGATATATGAATATAGATACTATAAAAATAATACGGGTCTAGCTATATGTTTGTACCGTAATACCCATTTTCCAAAGGGAACTTATGTTCTCCAGTCTCTAACACTCGATCCGTAGATCTAAGCGGGCTAAACCAAATGTGCATCTGTAGAAGATGGAATGCCAAATTTAGCTGTATCTAGGATGTGTCTAAAGTGCATGTCGCATTGTAGTGTCCTCTAGTCGATAAATTATCATTAGGTAGATATTAAAAACTTGTTTCTTATTTTATACAATTTTCTGGCTTATAAAATATGTTTCTAAGAAACGATAAGTGTGCATATGAGAATGCTTATTCTTTTAATATACCAAGTATTTCGAAAAAGTTACTAAAGTCTTAGTATGTTTGGCAAAATGCCAATCAATTGTTTACTTTAGGTACAATTATTAAGTGCGCACTTATCAAACAATTAAAGTTACCTAAGTTTTGTGACGTACATTCATATACAGCTGCGGTTAAAATAATAGCACTACTGCAGGTGGAAAGTTGATTTCCTAAAAAAAGGTATTGAATGTTTTTTTTTTTTAAAGTCCGATTGCATGAATAATAAGTACCATATGTTGTCTCTCTAAGCAAGAAATTTTGACTCTCTCAATGTAACGGTTCTTTTTGTTTTTGGGCACTTTCTGCAAAAGGGCGCTAAATGAGGCGGTAACAAAAATAGCACTGACCACGTTTTTGCTGAATAAAATTAATAGGAGCGATTGCTTTGGGTTTTTTTTCGACATATTTTGAAAAAAGGAGTTGCATTAAAGGTTTTAATTAAATTTTTTTCGAAAGAAGACCAAAAATTCTCTAGTTATGGGTCGGGGAAAGCATTTTACCGTCGAAATAAGGAATTTGATTAGAAACATGATCTGTGAAGGTAAAACCTACGCTAAAATGGGACGGTTTTTTTTGTTTTTCAAACAATATGATCCGCAACGCACTGCTGTTTGTCGAAAATAACGAAAAACGTGGAAGAAAGCCCTCTATGTCCAATGTGGAGATCAAGCGCTTGGTTCGGCAAAGCAAGAAGGAGCCTTTTAAGCCGGTGACGGAACTGAAGAAGGAGCTTCAGATAGCTGCAAACGTGGAAAAAGTTCGCAAACACTTAAGACAAAACAACCATAATGTGTGCAGTCCCAGAAAAGTCCCGCTTTTGACTGTGAAGCATGTGGCAAAGCGAATCGAATATGCCAAGATACGCAAGGACTGGCCTGTGGAGAAGTGGCGCCACATTTTGTGGTCAGATGAAAGCAAAATTGGGTTTTTTGGTTGGAAAGGCTCTCGGTCTTATGTTCGGCGTCCACCACGAACTGAAAATAATCCTCGCTTCTCCTTTAAGACGGTAAAGCACGGGGGATCACACATCATGGTATGGGCGTGATTTTCATACTATGGAGTAGATCCGATTCATATGATTCAAGGCATCATGGATCCGCACATTTACACAGATATCCCGGAAAATATTATGGCGCTATATGCCGAGGATGAAATGCCGTTTTTTTTGGACATTTCAACAGGATAACGACCCAAAACACACGAGGAAGAAGGCTCGAAAGTGGTTTGAGCAGAAATCGATCAGAGTAATGAAATGGCCTGCTCAGTCACACGACTTGAATCCAATCGAAAAACTTTGTGCGGACGTGAAAAAAAGGTTTCTGAAGCCAAACCCAACAATATCGAGGAACTTTGGATTCATGGGGGATCGAGGATCAAGGATTCATGGAGCAAAATTCCTGAAAAACGGTACCAGGACTTGGTGGACTCCATGCCAAGAGGATGCGCAGCTGTCATTGCCTACAATGGTCACGCAACCAAATATTAATATTCTTTAAACATAGTTCTTAAGATATAATCCATTTGGTGAACTCTTATTTTATTTTTTTAGTTAGTTTTAGCAAAATACGAGAAACAGTGCTATTTTTGTTACCGCCTAAATTTGGAGTTTTTTTTTGTTTTACCAATTATTTTTAAAATATCCATTAGATCTGTTACCAATTTTATTATTTCGATTGAAAATCATTGTAGTATTTAAGATTAGTGGAAAAAATGATGAAAAAATGTCAGAAAATAGAGAAACGCTGGGGCAAACACGAAATGTGCTTTTGGTGCTATTATTGTTACCGCAACTGTATGTATATTGTGTTGTCGAGTTGTTGTCCTCCAATTCGTTTAACCCCAATTGGCCTAACGTCGCTCTGTTGTCGCTCCCAGAAGCTAACAAGATTGTACCGTTCCAAATTGTACCCATGTACCGTCTCAAGGTACTTTAAAATTACTTTGCTAACTCCGATATCATCTACAACTCGACAGCAGGAGTCAGCATTATAACCGTATATCGTATTATTGTTAATCGTAATTTAATGTATACTTAACCCCATAGAAGTTAGCTGCATTTACTGTACCGTATTTGATACACGATTTCTACTGTAACTGTAACTGTAATCGTATCTATAACTGTAACTGTACCTGTACCTGTACCGTATAACGCGTCATGTTCTTCCTGATCTAATTAATCAAAATTATGTTCTCTCTTTCTCTTTATATTTTTTGCTCCTTCCTCCACCTTCTGTCTCACTCTACACTCAATCAATCTCCCGTGTGTCGGGGCAAAATGCATGCGATTTTGTACCGAAATTGATATGAAAATGCGAAATGCATTCTGTACCGATTCCCAATAAAAAAAAAACCGAACCGCACCACTCGATCACCCGAACCCGTAAACCAATATCGAATCCCAATCAACAATCTTCCCTACAACTATTGTTGCTATTTGAAAAACTCCCGATATACCGAAAACAAAAACCATAAAAAGGACAAACCTACTCGATACCGCCCGATGCCGAGTTTCCATTTAAGCCGCCTCTTTATCAGCCCTTCGGCACTGGAGGTAATAATAATAAAAATGCCAAAAATAAAAAATAAAACAACCAAAAATACAAACAGCAACTATGCTTCTCACTCACTGCCTCAAAAACTCAACCGAAACTGTACCTACGAACATTAACCCAGCTCAAAAAAAAAGTACCTAAACACAAACACCAACACCCGTTCACACACAAAACTCCAATGGGAGTACCATTAACGGTGTCTGATAATCAAAAATAAAATACCATATCAACCTCATGAAAGCTCTTTCCAACATCAATCATCCATATATGAAAACCACCTTGGCAATCCATCGAAATAAAGCAAACTCTATAGATTTGTGCGATGGTTGGCAATAGAAGTCGCTAGAAGAAAGCTTGGCTTATTAATATCTGTGGTTCCATAGGTTCAAAAAATATACTTATAGTACCTGTCGCTTTGCTGAAATCTGCTTAAATGGTTATTGCCTAAACAGCTTTACTCTTTTTGGGAAAATTAGGCGAAAGAGAAGTTCCTTTAAATTATGTAACTGTTTTAGTAGGAAACTAATTTCTCTTTCGCCTAACAATGGGTTTTTCCTAAAGGGTTGGCAAAGTAGTCACGGAACGGCAAAAAGAGACAGTCGCCATCATAGAATAGAATATTCATTTAAATATTCATTCTAAAAGTATGCAATACATTTTTAAATACTTTGGAGAAAGTTTAAAGTAAATGTTTTCTAAAAAAAGAAAGTGATCTGTTTGATAAGCGTAGTGTAAAGAATTACAACTTCCAGTGCTGGAAATATTATAAATTATACATTTAAGAATTCCCAATTAAATACATATTATTTCTCTTGTTGCCTTCCCTCGTGTCTAGCCCAAAACCCGCTTAGCTTTTAGTTGTAGTGCATGTAGCTTATATCTGGTATTGACTGTACTAACTGGGCATGCTAACTAACCTTAATCTCAGCACGTTCGCCAGGCATGTTTCTGTTCGTAGTGCCCCCTGTAATCACACACATACACACGTAATCATCCAAAAACCGTAGCGTAGTATCTTGTGGTAATTGTTGTTGTGGCTTCCTTGGCTGGGAGTAGTTTAAAAACGTTCCATGTGCCATCTTACCATGTGCCCATCATCGTTGATCTCGTTGTTTGTTCTTGCCCAGCATGCCCATAGCCATTTAGCGCCAACAGTTGCGGTCACAAAACTAGGATATGATGGTAGATAAAGTTAACGAAGCGAAAAAAAAACAAAATTATCACCTTTACATATAAATTGTATTAAAAGTTACTATTCTTTTATTTTGACCGCAACTGAGGCGAAACCAACTCACCTGAAAACACCAGAGATATAGAGAGCTATCATTCTCGGTCAATAACCGGAGTATTTTCCGCTGATTCACAGGTATGGCCAGCTCCCACGACGTGACCAGGCCGGAGAACCAAGTGTTCTCCACCTCGGAGAGTGCCTCGGTGAACGATGACTCCTATTTGGGCTACTCAATGGTCACCGGTGATTTCGATGGCGATCGCAGCGAGGATGTGGCCATTGGAATGCCCCGCGGTGGTAATCTCGTCGGAAGGATCGTCGTTAATCGCTGGAACATGGCGAACATCTTTAATATTACGGGTCGCCAGATTGGCGAGTACTTTGGCTACTCCTTGGCCACCAGCGATGTGGATGGCGACGGCCTGGACGATCTGCTTATCGGTGCTCCCATGTACACGGATCCCGACAACGTCGAGGGCAAATACGATGTGGGCAGGGTGTACATCCTGCTGCAGGGCGGTCCCACCGAGGAGAAGCGTTGGACTACGGAGCACATTCGCGATGGCTACCACAGCAAGGGTAGATTCGGCTTGGCCCTGACCACCTTGGGCGATGTGAATGGCGATGGCTATGGAGACTTCGCCGTGGGTGCGCCCTACGATGGACCCGAGGGTCGTGGAGTGGTCTATATCTTCCATGGCTCGCCGATGGGTCCACTGGCCAAACCGTCGCAGATCATCAAGTCCGAGCAGTTGGTGGAGGGAGCTCCCTATCCGCGAACATTTGGCTTCGCCCTGTCCGGCGGTCTGGACATGGACGGCAATACCTATCCAGATCTTGCCGTGGGCGCCTACAGCTCCGACCAGGTGTTCATCTTCAAGTCGCGACCTGTGGCCGCAGTCAATGCCGAAACCAGTTTCGCCAGCAACTCGAAGCTGATCAGTCTGGACGACAGGAGCTGTCAGCTGCTCAGGGATCACAAGAAGGTGCCCTGCATGCTACTGACCACCTGCTGGAGCTACACGGGTCGCTATCTGCCCGAGCAACTGGACTTCGATGTGTCCTGGCTGCTGGACGCCAAGAAGTTGCCCAATCCCCGCATGTTCTTCCTGAGGGATGAGGGAAAGAACATCAGGAATCAGACGATCCGCTTGAACTATGGCCAGAAGTACTGCCTGAACGAGACCGTCTATCTGCTGGACAAGGTGCAGGATAAGCTGACGCCTCTGGAGGTGGAAGCCCGCTACAATTTGCGCAGTAGTCGTCCCTTGGACCCGATGGTTCGTCGTAGGAGGAGCATCCTTGAGCCGGTTATTGATCAGAACCGGGAGATCGTCCTGCGGGATGCCATCAACATTCAGAAGAACTGTGGGCCCGACAATATTTGCGAGCCAGATCTCAAACTGAAAGTCAGGTAAGTCAAGGGGCATAATCTCCTCCAGATGCACTAGGTAGTAATAAATATATCTATTGTTTATGGAACAGCACTGTGGACAAGTATCTGTTTGGCTCACCCGAACCTCTGGTCATCGAGGTCTTTATCTCGAACACCAATGAGGATGCCTTCGAGGCTGCCTTCTACATGGTCACCCCGCCGGATCTTCAGTTCAGGAAGCTGCAGCAGCTGGGCGAGAAGAAGGACACGCCCATCACCTGCTCGCCGCCCACTCCGGAGAACAACCACACACTCAAGTGCGACATTGGAAACCCGTTAGAGTCTGGAAAGATTGTAAGTTCGTTATTGGTGAAACAGAACAGCCAATGCAAATGTTTATATTCTTTATAGGCTCACTTCAAGATCAGCTTGGTGCCGGAGGAGAAGTACGGTAGCTCGTCCAGCTACGACTTCTACTGGGAGGCCAATTCCACGAACCTGGAGAAACCCGGCTCCGAATACGACAACAAGATCCGCCAAAGCGTGGGCATCTGGGTGGACACGGATCTGGACATCAAGGGCACCTCCCTGCCAGACTACCAGCTGTACAAGGCCGACGACTACAAGGAGTTGGAGAATGCCACCAAGGAGGACGATATTGGACCGCAGGTGGTGCACATCTACGAGATCCGCAACAATCGTCCCTCGATCATCGAGGAGGCGGAGGTCTTCATCCATCTGCCCTACGAGACAATCGTCGGGGATCCTCTGATGTACCTGTTGAATCAACCAGAAACCGGGGGCAAGATCCAGTGCGACGATGTGGCATTCAATGAGTACAATCTGCTGCTGGACGAGAAGCTCCTGAAGAAGTCCTATCTGCAGGCCCAGGGCGCCATTTGGAATTCGGCCCAGGTCTCTGGCCAATCGTCTAGCTCCTCATCATCCAGCGGTGCCAGCGTTCACATCGAGAAGGCCCGCGGTGAGGGTTTCGTTAGAGGAGTCTTGGTCAGCAATAGCACCGATGCGGGTGACAAACTAAGTCCCAAGCAAGTGGAACAACGGCGGCAGGAGGACACCTTGGAGGCGCTTGGGGATGCATCCTTCGTGCACCGCGATCGCGCCAGTCAGGCGGTCCAGGAACCACGAGTTAACCAGACCAGCTTCACTACCTACTCCACCAGCAGCTCTTCCTCCGGTTCGGGTGCTCCATCGGCACAACTGCGTGGCCACAGCACACAGGGTCACATCCAGATGGCCGGACCAGTTCAGCACACGAGCAGCTCCTCCTCTTCCAACTACCGATCTTGGCCAGCGCAGCAGCAGCAGCAGCATCATCAGCAACTACTTTTAGCCGGTTCCGGAGGATCTGGCCTTGGATCTCCAGTTACCTTTAACGACAAATCGCAATTTGGTGGCCGTAACAACAACTTCCACACCGGTACTCTGGATTTGGGCACCCTAAACCGAGGCAATGTGGACAGCGAGCTGTACAGGAGTCAGGGTCAATACCAGAATCCCAGCCAGAGTCTGGGCCAAAGCCAGGGTCAGTTCCAGGCCAATGCCAACCAGGGACACTACCAGGGACAAAACCAGGCCCAGTTCCAGGCTCGCAATCCGGGCTTCCAGGGACAGACTTCCTACCAGGGACAGACGCAGTACAGTGGCCAACCCGGCGGCTATCAGACCCACCATGTAACCTACTCCTCTGGCAGCAAGCCCTACTATGGCCGCGAGAATGAGGACTTCTACGACGAGGATAACCTGCAGCAGGCAACGCCTGGACACTGGAGCAGCAGCAGTAGCTCCAGCTCCAGTTCCGGCACACGCCGCCTGCGGAGGTCCAACGATAAGGAGGGAGCGGCGGAGAAGCCACAACAGATCGACCTGAACTCACCATGCCAGTCGGCAAGGTGTAAGAGCATCCGTTGCGTGGTAACGAATCTAGGCACCGAGGACGGCGACGCCGCCTTTGTGGCCATCCGTGCACGCATGGTGGCCAAGACGATGGAGAAGCTGGCCTCCAATGTGCCACTGAATGTGTCCACCCTGGCGGTGGCCAATGTCACACTGCTGCCCTTCATCGGAGCGCCCAAGGATGCCATCGTGAAGACGCACGAGATCTTCTACAAGGCGGAACCGGAACCGCTCCAGGTGCCCGATGTGGTGCCTCTGTGGGTCGTCGTCCTGGCCGCCTGTGCCGGAGCCCTCATCTTCCTGCTGCTCGTCTGGCTGCTCTACAAGGTGAGTTGTTAACCCTTTCTCTCGGGGATTCCAGTATGGATGTGATTGATGAAATATATCTCATTCCTTTAACCCTACAGTGCGGCTTCTTTAACCGCAACCGGCCAACGGATCACTCGCAGGAGCGGCAGCCACTGAGGAATGGATACCACGGCGACGAGCACCTGTAGAGTGCCGGGATGTCCTGCAGGTCCTCCAGTTTAGCAAAGGCAGCGATCGTAGCAAGGGAACTAACATAGCCACGAAATATCTCTAACATCGCACTAAAACCAAAACCAAAACGTACTAAAAACAACGAAACGGCTCTAAGACGTACTAAAATCGAGCTCTTAGTCGAGTTTTAAACCATGCGATGTCGACACGGGAGTTGCCAGTGGATAATCCCCTCTATATAGATTATTTTGGGGGATCAGCCTGCTGCTTGGAAAACACGATGGAGAACATTGTTAGAAAACAACACATTTAAACTTGCCTAGTCACGACATGAAGAACTTTCTAATGCGTAAAGGTTTTTTAACTTTAACAAACACACACTTTTTTTTATAATTTTTAGACTTTTGTGTTTTTGTTCTTTGCAAAAATTTCGAGGAAAGTTACACAAGTGCTATATTAATCTGTACTAAGGAAGCGAATTGAAGAAGTCGAAAGGAACCTAGGCTAAGTGAGTGAATGACTGAATGAGTCAGTTGAATGACTGAGTGAATGAACACTGATTGAATGTGAGTGATAGCCAATATGGAAATATCGAAGTTATAAGTTCTGAATCGAGAAAGAGGGGAGAATGTAGAGCCGATAGCTGCCCAATACTGCCACGCCCCCAGCAGCCCAGGCATGGAAATTAATACAGAGAAAATCCACACTTATTAGGTGCTACTGTAATTTTTTTTAAATCGCTTAAAATTATTCGGCGTTTGCCTAGTGCAAAGCCCATTTATGGACAATTGTTTGCCAAACTCAAAGTTTGCCTGTCGGAGGAAAAGTTACAACGCCAAAATGTGTTGAAAAATGCAAAAGAAATTATTAAAAACATAAAAAAATTATTAAATAATCTATGTAATTCTTGAATGTAAACTCTGTGTAAATACTAAAAATGAAAAACAAAATGGAAAGCGGAGATGGAGAACAGTTGAATCGTTATATTTAAATTAATATTGCATTTATTTCCAAATTACAGTGGGAGAAGCGCTGACCGACTTCTTGCAGTGTACTCTCGAAATAAAACCCCTGTCTGTACCACGTAAAACCCCTACTAAAAATTTGTCTCGCCCGCTGCTCACAGTTAGTTTAGTTCAATTATACGCTACTGTTTAATTTATTAACTGTACTTATTAATGCGTGTCATGAATAATGATTGATTGCCCCTTATATTTTTTTTGCTAATTTCTGTATTAAATTTAATGATTTACCATAAAAATATAAATAAAAATGACGGTCGAGTTGTAAAATTAAAGAAGTGTGTGGCTTTTATTATGACTATTTGGGTTGGAGATTCTGATATGTGCGGTATAATTTCATCACACATGCACAATTATTTTGAGCTATTTTAAATTAAAATAACGTTTTTTCTGGCAATTCCTCTTCCGGTTTATGTCTTCGCTATTCCAAAGCATTTTTTCGCACCATACCCAAGTTTTCCACGTTGGCGATATTTTGCGCTGATATAGAGATGGTTTTTCGATTTCATTTGCGGCTCCGATTGTCCATCCCTAGCGACCATCGCCATAAAAATCGTCACAAAACAAAACTACGACCGTTGATTTGGATGTCGTTCCTCGTTTAAAAATTAAAATAAAAAAAACCATAAACCGCCGCGAAAATTATAAGAATTTGGTATTTCAATTCTTGATAAGGATACAAAATAAGTGGACTCGAATTTAAATCACTTACAACCCTGTTTTCATTGAGAAAGCGAACATAGCGGTTTATTCGGTTTCTCGTTGTTGTTGTTGCTGAGCGCGTAAGAATTCAAAGCAAATCTCCAAAAAATTCGCGCGTATGTGTACTGCTTGATTTTTTTTCGAGTGTGTGTTTTTGCAAATAAATATATTTGTAATTGTGGCGCGATGCAAATATTTCGGAATGCCAAATGAGCTATAAACAAAAAGGTAAAAAACTAAGATTTTCCTTCTGCAGAGGAATTTCCAATCGCGTATGTGCCTGTGAAAGAGACAGAGAGAAAGAGCGTAAATGTAAGCGCACTTCAAGCCACCGTTTTGTTGTTGTTTTTGTACGAAGGTGGAAAAGTGTCGCAGTGTGTGTGTGCTTGTGTGTGTGTGAAATGCCGGCAGAACCGGTTTAGCAAGTGGCCAAAGCAAAAACAAAAAGAAAATAAAAATAATAAAAAAAAACTGATCAGATACTTCGTTCACACGTCGATCGGTATTGCGATCAGGATTTTATATCCCCTATTGCCACTGATGACGTGTAAAGATCGTTGGACATATATGACATGAATGAAAACCGAACATATTTGTAAACCAAGTTATATTTATATTGAAGTAGATTTATTATTTAATTGTGTGTAAAGAGGTTATCGACTTATTGCCGACTTTCTTTTTCTAAAATCTGTGTATTTAAAGAATCAATTCGTTTCGTTCGCAATCTTCCCATGAATGAACATGGCGATCTCCTTTCGTGTGAACGACAAACAACGGCCATACCAACAATTCTGTGTCGCTCTCTCTTCTTCGCCATCTCCTCCTCCCCCCTCATTCGTTGCAAATGCACTCGTGTCAATTCTTTTATTTTTATTTCCTTTCCCCGAAATTCCCGTAATTAATGCGTAAGAACGTCGACGTCGGCAGAAGAAGAATGAGAAGAAGAAGAATCAGAGGATCACAGCATCACGTCCCAGAAAAAACAACAAGAAATCATAATTTTGAGATAATAAGCCGGTGACATTGAAAAACGTCTTAAATAACCTTGATCTTGGGCACAAATCTACAGATTTTAACGCCTGATTGCGTATTTAGTTGGCTCGCAGTTTTCATTACACACAAACAATTGTTTTGGTACACATTGCATAATAAAATAAATCATTCTACCAGATGGTAATACTTAGTAAGAAATTTCTTGTATCTTTTCCCAGATATTGTTTGTTTTTGATAATTTGATGACTATGTGGATAATTATGACATTTGAAGTATGCACTTCCTGTTGTCCTTACCCCATTGCATACATCTGTTTCTCAGCTTCTTCCGTTTTGGCCCACTTATTTTTGGATTACCGTTATGCATTTAGCATTTTGAGCATGTGCAAAAGTGAAGCCTCCGTTCTTCATCGCTGTATCGTCTTCATTGTAATGCTCACGCACGAAATTGGGACTAGCAAATCCCCAAAAACTCCCTCCTATTTATTGTACCAAATATTCGCCTCCGCCCGCATTCGTCACTTTTCCATTGTCTGCGTCACTCGTTACGCACTTTTTGTCCATCGAAACAAAAAGTAAAAAAAAAAAAAACACTCGAAAAGCTTACCTTAACCGCACCTTTTTCCGTTAAACGTTTTACGGTTTCAGCATTCCGCTCGAGTGCTTTTTGCATACGAGGGTTAAGATCACAAAGACTTGACTGACTTACAGACTTGGTCGATCGAATATGATAGGTTATACAGATAATTGGTTTTGAAATCCATTTAAAATGTGATCTAAAACATAGAACTATTTCTCGTAAATATGTAAATACGTTTCTGAATGCATTTCCCTTTACATTTTGATTGCCTTAGCATTTAAATGGTTGGGAAATACACAGGAAAAACTACATTTATTTGCACGCCAGTGTTCTAAAATCTTAGAAATGTTCTCAGCCAGCTCAATTAATTAGGTTTCCATGTTTGGAGTGTTTGTTTCGTTCGAAAGCGAAGTTGCATAAGCAAACATTCGCATTCTGCAGTTCTCAATTTGTCGACTTTTTAGTGACTTCGACTAGTTGACGACAAATTGTTGACACATTTAACAACTGATTGCGATGGTCGGTGGGTGGAAGGTGGCGACTGGGGGCTAGTGGGCTTGGGGGAGGTGCGACAAGGTTATCATCGCACCCAAAGCTGGCCAATCAACACTTTTGATAATACTAGCGTTGTTCGCTGTGCCATTAACTCAAATTAAATGTCAATAGCGCGGGGCACAAAAAATCGTATAAATTGGGTTCGACACGGGGCGAAAATCGCTGTCAAAGTACGCCACACTCAATTAGCCGCAAAGTCAAATTGATTTTCTAATACCAAGCATTAGTTTGTATGGCTAATATCTGTTTAGCATGAGTGTGATTGTTTAAGTCGCAGCATTACGTTTTATAACGCCTGTCACAAGTGATCAGGGAATTTATGGTCTTCCCAACCTATCTGTATCTGTATATATATGATATGGTCGCTGGTGATTTATGCGCGGCATGTTCAAATATGGTAACTCGAACTGGAAAGCAAATAAATGGAAGGGGAGAGTCGATGCCGGGTTTTCTTTCTTTTTTTATTTGGTCACACAAAGGAAGCACCGATTTTCTTTCATTTTTCTTCGGGGTTTCCGCTCGCCCGGAAATATTACAATAAACACCTAAATATGCTGTGAATGAATAATGTCTTCATATTTCACTTGGCTAAAAATTATTGCCTCATAATTGTAATGAAATAGCAATATAATTTTGAAGCGAAACCTGATTCATTATTACTGTTATTGTATATAGAAAAAAGATATATATAAAAAAAAGAAGAAGTGCTGACTCGCACTTTCATTGAGCTCCCTTCAGCTTTGGGATTTTATCAAAGTTTATCTCCGACTTCCAAGGAAATTTCCCACACCTCTTCACTTGTATTATCTCCATCCCATCCCCAATCGAACTGCGTCTCAACTTTCAATTGCGCCTCGCTGGAGGAATAAGAACAATAATAATCGAGAATCCACCCCAAACTAAATGACGCCGCATTTTCTCAATATTTTCTAGTGGCTGAGATAAACTCAGTCCAAACTTCAGTTTCTCCATGGCCATGGCTTCTCAATCCATAATCGAATCAAGCCAAATATGCATAAATCAGGCTTCAGAAAAAAACCTCGAAATCAAAGCAATTGCAACTTGATAAGAGCGATGAAATTGAGCTCTTTTTTTGGCCGAAGCGTGTGTCCCCAATAATGAATGATTTTTTTTATGAAATTTCGCCACTGCGGCAGGCGTTCTTTGAGCTGACAAAGTGCCCCATAAAACCCGAGAAGTGACAACTAATTTTTCTTAAAAAAATAATTAAAGGCATTAAAGCCTGCAGAAATATGAATCACACTAAAAGGGTTGAAAGCGAAGACAGAGTATTCTACGAGTATTTGAAGATGCAGCTAAAAAGTCAAAGTGGAACGTATAAAGACTCGTAATATTATATTATATATAAAAAAAAAACATATGCTCTAAGATCTGATAAAAAAAACACACTTTCATAATTAGTTTTCAATATTTTTAGTTTTTTTTTTAACTTCAAAAATCCTTTCAAGTATCTCAGTTATTTTAGTGTGTCATCCGCGTTTATCTCTTTACGACTTCTTGTGGAGATCTTATCGCTTGATATGGAGCTAAGTTCTCCCAGCATTACTCAACAACCTGAGATAGTTGCCCATAGCACCGCCATATTCCATCGCAACCTTCAGTTTTTTTTTCGAGTGGCTATATAGAACTATATAGGACAGATAAAGTCGGAGATATAGAGTGCGGAGATAATTGTTTATGGCTCTCCGAATTTTAAACAGACCTTTATTTTTTTAATTAATCCCTTAGGCAATCTACAGAACTAATCTTTGCTGAATGTTACGAAATTGATTTATGCTAACCGTGAACTAAATATATAAAACTATATACAAACTTATCAGGCTGAAAAAAAATGGGCGGAGAATGTCTTAGTAGCGGCGTCTAGAAATGAGCAATGTATTAGGCAATAATCTCAACTCGATAAGATAAGTAATAGCCGTTTTCATTGTTTTTTTTCCCCCGTTCCGCTTATATTATTTTTCACCCAGCCAAATCCTCGCAACTGACCACAACTTATCGCTATTTTGGGAATTTAAAGATTTGCAGGGGCTTGGAAAACTAAATCTAGATTGAATGTCGAACTCTTTTTCAAATGCCAATGCGCTGAGGGCTCTTCTAATTAAATGTAATTGTGATTCACGGGCTGGTAATGTCCGCCTGGCATTGTAAAATTTCCAATGTTGGAAAATGTATTATTTACAAGAGAAGAAGAAGCAGAAAAACCTGCTTGTTGAACATCATGTGTTGATGCTCGAATTGCGCTTCATAAACTCTCGCGTGCATTGTATGTAGTTTCATAATTAACCTGCCGCCTCCCCATTTCAATTGTGTGGGTGGATTGGCTGCTTTCGTTGCGGATTAAATGACAAAAATGCTATACGATTTCACGGCGAAAACAAAAGGTGGAAAACTATTTCAAGTCTAGCATAACCACAGAGAAACAGAAACACAGCCCAGTGACGCCCTCTGGCGGTCGGCGGAGCGAAACTAAAGCGGCCCGCAATACAAATAGATCACTTTTTAAGATCCTATATACTATAACGATTGATATAGCCAATCAATGCTCCAAAATAACAAGTAATATATAATTTCTAAAATAAATACTGTTAGAACTTGCATAAATTGCCAGACAGATTTTTCGTGCAATTAGCAATTAACCCAGTTTAATTTTTTAAGACAACCGAGACGTCGCTGCATTTTTAATTATTTGCACGGCGCTCAATAGAAATTTATGCATGTCGCAAAAAAAAAACCAGTCTCTTTCCCTTTTCTTTTGGAGGTCTCCCTCCCACATATTCGGATATATGTATATATTTTCGCCAGTCGAAGTCTTTCGCCAGTGCAAATTGCCAGCAATTGTTGTCAATTTAAAATTGAAAAGAAGTCAAATGTTGAACAAGAATGCAGGCAACATATATGTATGTGCGCTTAAGAGGGAATATATAGCCGGTGATCTTGGATACTTGAACACTTTCATATATAAAAATGATATATAGTTATAGAATATTCCGTTTTAAAATAATTCAATGCATATTTGTATTTCGAAATCGCAAGGATTGTGTTTTTGATTTACCATCATACATTCAAGTATCAAAACCATCACCTAAAAAATGATTGAAGTATGTTAAATTTAACTTAATGATAAGTTTTTAACTTTTGAAAAGCAATGCCGCAGATTATCGGATTACTTTTTAGCAAACATACAGGTGCCATTTCGTTGGCCGCAGCTGTGGATCTCAGGCATCAAGTGGCTGCTATCTCTGGGCAATTTTCACTTATCTCCGATGCTCCACATAACAAAAAGGTTTCTTTATTGCCAGCGGTTGGTGGGTAGTTGGGTGTATAGCCATGTCCGTATATCATGTCTCAAGGTAATCTTTTTGATTAGCAAGAGACGGGTTATACCGCCTGGAATTCCGTGTATTTGTACTCACTCTGTGAAAATTCTCAACGATTTCCTTGTCTTACTTGCAGAGCTACTTAGGAAGTGATTGAAAATGCCGAATTATCTGAATTGAGCGGTAGACAACGACGAGAGCACGACTTAAATCGGCTGATCAGCTGGGGAAACATCGAGTTGCACAGCCACACGCAATGGCCATCAATCAGGGCAAGTACAAACCGACGATCTGCGCCATCGACGAGGTGGATGACCGCAGTTTCAAGCTGCACAACAGCCAGGACGAGATCGGTGGCAAGCAGCAGCTGCAGCAGATCGAGGGCAGCGAAACGGCTCCGCTGACCACCAATCAGCAGAAGTTGCACATGGACGACGGCTCACATCTGACGCCCAAGGATCTGGAGGCGGCGCGCCAGGATGCCCTCAACGAGGTCGCTGCCGGAGGAGCAGGTGGCAGGACGCCAGCGGCAATCACACCCAACTCCACGCATCCATCGGCCAATGGACTGAGAGGTGTGAATCCATCAACAAAAGCATGATACATTCATATATCCATTCATTCTCAAATTAGGGCTAACTTTTTGTTTAAAAAGTTTATGTAGCTTCATGTTTCTAAGATAATTGTTATTAAAATAGTAGACGATCGTAAATATACAAAGTAAATCTCATTTTATTAAAAAAAATTTAATACAAATAGGGATCTAAAGTTCTATTCAAATTGTTCATTCTTACGTATGACGACTTAAATTTGATTCTTAGATTTCTTTCATATTTCATAATTGTATATGTATATACCACATGTAACCAGTTCCATCCTCATTTCATTAATATCACTCTTTCCCTATCCCTGGCCCTCGCCCGATGATAGCCTTGCTGCTTCCAGGCCGACGATCCTTCGACGCGCTGATGAGCCTGTCGCGCAAGCGACGCATCCTGTACGTAACCACCGCCTGCCTCTGCGCCCTGCTCCTGCTGATCATCATCCTGCTGCTGGCCTTCTGGCCAGAGGTGCCCTTCTACCTGCGTGCGCCGCTCTGCCTGGAGAAGGAGTGCGTGGAGAGCAGCCGGCAGCTGCTCCTGTGGGCCAACACCTCGAAGAGTCCTTGCCACGAGACGTACGAGTGGGCGTGCGGCAACTTTGCCAGCGATTATGCCAACCACGAGTACTTTGTGATCAAACGCGGCGAGTGGAACTACGAGACCTACAATGAGTATCAGGGTGAGCTGAGCTTTATTCCCTTTGATTCCATTTGATTCATTTATATACTGTATCTCTTCACAGAACTCAATGAACTGAATCGATTTATTGCAATGCTGCCAAATTCGCAAGAGGGTTCCGTGGAGTCAACGGTGAGCAGTCTGTATCGCAGTTGCCGCGAGACGGATGTCCTCGACAAGAGCCAGTCGGATCTGCTCCTGAAACGGGCCATCAATGCAGTGTGTGAGTTCTAGTTATGATTACCTACACTTTTAGGGGGTTATATGCACTGAAAGATGCTGATTGTTTCCTTGGCATATTGCGTTTCTATGGACTTTTTCTTTTCTCTAAACTTTTATACAAAAAAAATGACATACTTTTAGGCTTCTTAGTTAAAGTTTTGACCAAATTGACCAATACATTAGGAAGTTTTGTTCCGATTGTTAATAACTTTTGGGCCTTCAACTTTACTCATTCTTCGTTGCACTTAGAAAATCGAGACGATTATTTATATTCTTCTATCTCTGTGTATTTATGTTTTCAAAAAAAAAAAACCTTTGACTATTGCATGACTGTACAGTAAAAATGGTGGCTATTTATCAGTATCCTGCTGAACAACATCTATTTGCCATTGGGTGGCAGATAGGTGGCACTCTGGGCATTCTTGATAATGGTGCCACCGGAGATGACTCCTCCGGCGACTCCGCCAGAGGTGCCGCCGGACAACGAGGTCGTAGTGTAGCTGCCACCAGTGGATCCAGTGCCACCGGAAACGTAGTGAGAAGTGCCGCCAGTGGAGCCAGTAGTGCCTCCAGAAACGTATTGAGAAGTGCCGCCAGTGGAGCCAGTGCCTCCGGAAACGTAGTGAGAGCTGCCAGAGCTTGCGGCACCAACAGCACCACCATCCAAAATGCCAACAACCGACTGAGCGGGAGCCACACCACCATCCTGGTGCTCTGAGGTTCCTTCGATCCTGTCGTATTCGGCTGATAGATGATAGGGACAATATGTAATCAGTACCAGTTTTGCAAATACCCTAATTTACTGTGCCAACATGTGGACAACTCACCCTGAATCTGCTGCTGGGCATGAGACGCCTCGGCGTCGGTCTTGTACTTGATGAAGAAGACCTCCGGCTTGCTGGGCACCGTGGGTGCGGGCGTGGCAATATCGTTGACCTCCAGCTGATTGTCCTTCTTGCTGAGCACATAGATGACGGTCTTCTCCTCCTTGGGTGCATATTCGGCGGACAGCTTGACGTTGGCATTGCTTGAGGATGGGGCCTTAATGAATACCACACGGTAGTTCTTCTGCGGGCGTCCAATCACCAGATGCTTGGAGCGCTCCAGATTCTCATGCTCTTCGGGTGCGGCAACGGTGAAGAACTGTTTGTGGATGATGGGCTCCTGGAAGCCACGCTGGACCTCCTGCTCCTGCTGCTGCTGGTAGGTGGGTGCCTGATAGCCGGCCAGAGTACCGAATCCAATATTGGGCGAGGGTCCAAATCCAGTGAAGGAGCTACCGCCAGTGCTGTAGGTGGCTCCATTTCCGCCAGTCGAGTAGGTGGCTCCATTTCCTCCAGTCGAGTAGGTGGCTCCATGTCCACCAGTCGAGTAGGTGGCTCCGTGACCATTGCCCCCACCAGTGGTGTAGGTGGCTCCATTACCACCACCATAGTGGCTCACCGCATGGGGGGCAGAGGAGCTGCCCACCAGGGAGCCAACGCTGGCGGTCTGGAAAGCGCCCAGTGGTCCATAGGAAGCCACCGAGGAGTGGCTGGGAGCCGTCAGGAAACCGCCGCTGGATCCTCCACTGGATCCGGTCGTGGTCAAAGAACCAGACACTCCGCTGCCGTAGTTATAGCCCTGGGGCTTGGCTTGGCTAAGAACCAGCAGAGAGCAAAGTGTCTAGAATCACAAAAAAAAAAAAAAAAAAAATGTAATCCTCCGGGGTTAATCCTGCGGTTGCTCCTCCGGTTAATCCGTCAGTTAACTTACCACAAATAGACGCATGTTGAGTGGTTTTCAGTTGTTGGCTTAATGATGCTCCCCCTTGATGATTTGTGGCCTTTTATACACCGAATATTGGTTCCTCCGCTTCTTACGATTTTTCTATAATTTTTTTTTTCTTTTCGCCGGTTTAATTAATTGCTCAATTATTTGACTATGCTGAACCTCTGACATTTGACTTGTTTGTGTGGCCCTCTCTGTCGCACCGCTTGGCACCGTCTCTTTCGCGCTTCCTTTAATGTGACCTGTTGTCCAGCGTTGCTCGTTTTGTTATTTTTTTTTTTTTTTTTTTCGGTGCGATCATAAATCATAGTCGAGTTCATATATATTCGCCGGTCGTCGACGTTGTTGATCGCAGGTGGATCAATATCAATATCCATATCACCGTCACTATCAAAATATCGTTTTCAAATCGCACGAAATTCGGTTGCATTTTTTCCGTTTTGTCGTATTGTTTCGCGATTATTATCAAGCCACCATTTTTAAGTTGTATGCAAAGGTTTGTATAAAATCCTCGATTAATTGATTGATTTTTGGCGATTGATCATGTATAGGGTTCCTGGCATATGCAGGAACGTGTTAATGTCTTAATTTGATCAGCATTGAAATGATTAGCCCGCTTGCAGATATATGTAGATTGTGCTCAAAGTTGTGTAAGGTTTTTAATGTTATAGTATTGAATTCAGCTGTATTGAAAAGTATGAAGTGTTAAGAAATATGACATATAAAGTATATATGCAATGTTTCTGTTGTAATCATTATGTAGTTCTTATTTAATATGCTCAAGTAGTATAGAACTCTTGGCCTTCATCGGTTCTTTGCCGCACATACACATAGAAGTCAGGCTTTTAAACAGCGTGTTGTTCATTTTTAGTAAATAACATAAAACAATGGAGACATGCGATTGCATTGGTGTTCCCAAATGACGGATCAATATGCGTAATAGGTGTGGTTGTACGATGGGTATGATGAGCTCGTGGTTTCGATCTATAACCTCCAAGACCTCATAGTTTTCCCACAAAAGAAGAGTGTACTCAGATATCTGAGAGGTAATATTACTAGTAATACAATTTGTAGGTTCAATTCGGTCGACTCTTACCTTAGAGCTTTCATTGCACAGGCATTTGGAAATATGATTAAACACCATCGGCAGGACTTTCTTGACCCTTTGCTCATCTTTTATAAGCAGAATTCTGCCAATCTCGTTTAGAAAGTAAGTCACCTTAGTAATAGACGTCTTCGGCCAGATACGTAGAAAGCCTTTTAAATATTTCTCAATGAAAGATGGATTTTGGATAAGGAGTGCGATAACGCATTTTATCAGCTGATTGAAGTACTTTGGTAGCGATGGTGGCTTGTGCAAAGGCAAAAGTATCTTAAAGAGCAGTTGCTCATGTTCGGTCTCAACTGGTTGAGTAAATCCCATGATTATACTGTTCAAAAAAGAAAAAATATGGAAAAAATACGAAAAAAATTATCAGGCTTTGAAATAAACGTACTCATAGTAAGCGTCCAGAATTTCTGCGATGCAAAGAAAGTCATTTTTTTCGAAAATTAATCGAAAGAATACATCGTTGTACTGACTGCGAATAAATGGACGCAA
This sequence comes from Drosophila simulans, assembly GCF_016746395.2. NCBI lineage: Eukaryota > Metazoa > Arthropoda > Insecta > Diptera > Drosophilidae > Drosophila > Drosophila simulans. Next base: position 16,180,123 of record NC_052525.2, on the reverse strand, counting down.
GTCGATACAATTTAAATAGATGCGGCGCAATATATCCTGCATAAATTTGCGATCATTAGCATCCTTACTTTCTAAGCGTTCCACTAACTATGGGAATTGGTCGTTAGTTAACTCCAAACTCTAATGATCACTTGCACTCACCTTCACGACAATTATTTTATGAATCCTCTGAGCATCGAGGTTGGGACGAAAACGATGTGTTTTCACGAAACTGGCGAATAGCTCTGTGACTGCCTGCTTCTTGGACAACGACTTGCTCAGTTTTCGAATTTTGCACGGACTAGCATCGCTGTCGGTGAGTCGAGAGTGGTCAAAGTTATTCATTTTTGGTTTTTTTATTTTATTTTTTTGGGACATTTTCGTTCGAGAATCAGAATATATGTTCGTCGATCGGCCCTTCAATGAGAAGTGAGAGTTATGCCCCAGTTGAAGCGATTATGTAAGGTAATGTGATTTGACAGAATGATATGATGAAAATCAAGGACTATTTGATTAGAGATTTTCAAACGTTTTTTTTTTTTGGCCCCAAGAATTAGCAATGGAATTTCATTCCATTCGCAGTGCTTTCAATTTCCTTTGGAAATTCTCTTTCAATCGCATTCACCATCTTAAAAGGAATGTTTGACCGGTTGTGCATATACTTGAAATTATAGCTTTGACCATCTTGATTGATGGGCGCAATTTGTTTGCTGTCTTCGTTGTTCAAACAAATGTCTGAAAGAATCAGTTGGTTCTTTATTATTTTTCTGGTTCTTTTCTCTTCGCCGGTGATTTTTCTTGATTTTATTGGGATTTCTGTTTTGCCGGCTTGGTTGGTTCTTGGAATATAACTTGCTTCCGCCATGGGACTTTAGTTTGACGTATTAAGCCATTGTTAACAAGAGCTTAATTATGTTGGAGGAATTAAACAGCATCACTAAGAGCGTTATTATTTTTAATTTTTTGGAGCCACAGGCGCAGCAATTTATTGGCATTGATTTTGATTGCTGTATACTCTTGTATTTGAAAAGTTCACTGTAAATTCATTGAAATTAATATATTTATATAGATTTATTTGATGATAAACTTTGCTACATAATCTGCCTCTTGAATTAAACTAAGCTCATTTTGAGTTTTTAAGAAACTAGTCCGGCTATCTGTTGTTGCAATGGCATTTCAATTATTGTTGGACTTTAGGTTTCCGCTTTGATCTTCGCAGTTTTGACAAATCTTTGTTAGCCCATAAATTATGTCATTAGTTTTGATAAGTTCGGCGGCACGGCAAACAAAGTGCCGCAAAGGATTTTATAATACACAAGACAGGAAATACCCTAGGCACTTATATTATTTTAATATTTATTTATCTATGAGCTGCATAATTTTATTACATTTATTGGTAGTATCCAACAAAGGGTATACGAAAATATGCATAGATGGCGTTGTGTCATGGTCTATTTTTAGTTAAGGCTGCTAAAAGCAGAAATTCCAAAACCACAAATCGTCGGCCGAGTGTTTCTGCTGGTTTTTGTTGATGAAAAATTTCAATATAATTGCCATAATTTGAATGCGTTTTGGGCAGGGCCGATTTAGGCCCATTGTCTGTGTTTGCGCTTTTTGGCTAAAACCAATGTGTGATTTATTTATGTATATATTTGGCCACCTTGAAATGCTCAATATTATTGAGAATACAATGAAGTGTGAAAAGGCTCAGTTTGGCGACTTAGAATCGCACTTTTTAGTTTCGAATTTTCGCCGCGACCTTGGCTTTTATTCGCTTCTTGGCCAACCAACCATCAAGATTAATTGCTGCCAAATTGTTGCTGCTGCCAATCAAAAAAAGGTCGCCCACTTGATGCCCAAAAATGGCTTGAAAAAAATCCCATTAATTAAATGCAAATGCAAATAAATCCAAAAGAAGATAAACTGGCAGAGCCAAAGAGGAGACACATCATAAAAAAAACTGCATTGCCGTTTTGCGGTTTCTTTTTTCGGTTGCGACTTGCAAAATTTATGCAGATTGTTTGTTTTACGATTCAATTTTTTGGCAAACTATCAAGTTGAAACGAAGTTTTGAAGCCCCTGAAACTCAGAAATACGAAAATTTCACAAATTTATAGAATATTATTTATATATTTAGGTACTTTCTAAATTTGTTTATTGGTTGTGGTAATTATCTATATATATGTTATTTCAATAATTTTAATTAAACCACCTGTTGGCCAAATAAATAAGCCCTTTGCAAACTCATCTCGAATTCTTCTCCTTTGTCACAGGGTCAAAGCACTTTTGTCAGTATCTATTTTAAACACAAAGCAAATCAGATAAAAAAGTTTGCAAAAATTATGCTAAACAAAAAAAAAACACAAAAAAAAAAACAAAAACTTCGTTGGTGGAAATGTCTTATCAATTATATGCAAATAGCATGGAATATTCAACGAGTTGCGGATATAATCGACGCTTCAGTTAGTTCGTTCCACTGGCGCCAAGATTGTGGAGACGGGCCTATCGTAGTGATAGCCAGGGGATTGTCTTTGAATTGGATATGGAGCTGCTGGATATTGGGGGCTACTGAGTGCTCCAATCACCGACTTAATGGGCGCCACATAGGGCGCTGCGATTTCCGTATTCCCACCAAGTTGATCGTATTGCGTTTGGATTTCCCTTTGGGCAGCCGCTGCCTCATCGTTGGTTTTGTACTTGATGAAGAATACATCCGGCTTCTGTTCGACTTGAGACTTCTGCTGCGGTGCCACAATATCGGCGGCCTCCAGTTCCTGTTGCTTCCGGGTCAGCACATAGATGACAGTTCGCTCCTCCTGAGGCGCCAACTCCGCCGTATATTTCACATGCTCGCTGTTTCCCGTTGGAGCGCGGATGAAAATCACTCGGTAATTTCTCCGTGGCTGTCCAATCAGCAAATGTTTAGTCCTTGGCTCCAGATCCTCAGGATCTTCGGCGGGTGATATGCTGTAAAACTGCTTGGTTATGATGGGTTCCATGGCCGGATTCGTTGGTGGTAAATAACGCGATCCTTGGGCCCAGGACAGACTAATCAACGAAAGTGATAACCACACAAATATGTTCAACATTTCACGAATTGCAGAAGACAACTGACTTGGGTTTTTCATCTCAGGTTCACTTTTAAAAGAGATCTACTTAGATCGCACAGTCCGATAGGAATGAAAATTTGTGAAAATTAGCTCTATCACATATTTTTTCGACCTCAAATCGCTCCATTAAAAGCTGCCAAACAAAAGACTTGAGCAACGAACTTGCTTTTGGCTCGAAACTTAATTGTGCGTGAAAATGTGGGAACAGAAAGAAGCTGCCTCAGGGTTTTTGTATTACTCTATTACAAAATAAGCATGTTATCTCTAGGTCTTTGCTACAAAATATTATTAAATTATATTAGTTGGCTTAGTAATGTTAGAGGAACATTAAAGTTTCGCCATATCCTTGTTAAAGTATATAATGTAAGTAATAAGTAATAGTAAATATTATTCAGAATGAAGGATTTTGATTGAATAATAGTTTTATTTATGTTTATTTGTTTACAACGCCGTTTTGCTCGTTCGTTCTTTAATCCAAGAAGTTCATGGCCAAATGGCCTTGAAAATTCACTTGAAAACCCGATTACACCAAAAAATCCCCTAACTTAATTTAAAAGTAATTAATTAAAGCTTGATTTGCTTCGGTTTTGACATACCTTTTCGTTATGCTCTTCTCACATCTCACCGATCTGCAGATCATTTATCATCAGGTGGGATTTGGATATTGATGTGCTCTATGATCTTAGGCATTTTGGGCGGGATTGATCCCAGCATCCGACGCCTCCATCGTTGACTAATGATCTTGGCCAACTCTAGTTGATGCATCTTTCGGCCAATTCCGAAATCGGTTAGTTGTATTTGGTTCGCAGCCTCGTCGCTGATTAGTAGATTAATTTGGGCTCTTTTTCTCGTTTTCTGCTCGTTGTTGTCAACAAGAGACAGTTAAAATATCACCAATGGAATTTCGATATATATATTTCTATATACTATGTGCATTGGATTTGCATAAATTGGCGCGTAATTCCCACACTTTCATGTCGCATTTAAGCAAAATGGTACAGCTAATTTGATTTATGCTCGATTTTTATTAAGAAAAATTGTCTAGCCATATGCGGCATATGCATAGATAAGTGGGTTTAGATAAGTGGCCTATGAAGATGTTAAAGTTGGCATGAATTGATTTTTTTTGGGTCATTCTCAGATGACTTTTGTGGGAGGTCAACGTATAATGCTGTGATAAAGAGAGTGGGAGGTAATCGATAATCTCTTAAGTAAGCTCTTAGTAATCGGTTCTCTTAATAAATTATTTATTTATTAAACAAAAAGCTTGGAATTCTAGTATTAACAAAAGTAGTAGTAGTATTTTGCAATCCGCAACTGCTCACTGTTATTTTTCCCACACACACATTGTTTTATTACCGCAATTAAATGTCAATTAATATTAATGCTAATGCCGATAAAGAGACGAGATAACTTCCCTGATGTCCAAATTGGTTTGCACTTGGCTGTTTTATTTCCTCGGTTCAATTTCACGATTTTTTGGAGTATCTTGGGGTGCCATTAGCTCCGGATTCAACATTAATCAATCGATCTTTGGCCCGGGTTTATGCAGCGTCAGTTTAATGGCCCAAACAAAGCAACAAAATAAAGAGAAATAAGCCAAAATCAAAATATAAAACTCTGCTATTTAATTAAATTTGATGAGCTTATTTTGATTTCTCACTTCATTTAAGCTAATTTCTGTTGGAAATTTTAACAGCAGCTTTGGCTTCGATTTGTGAATACCCACCGATTCCAATTCCAATTCCGATTCCGATTCGGATTTGGATTTGGATTTGGACATATATTGAAATGTGTCGTCTGCTGATTTGAATATCGGGGAAAACAAAGCCGAAATTTTTGTTTCTGCCTCGATTTATTTTTGACTTTGACTTTGATTTGGATTTTGATTTCGTTTTTAATTTAATTGCGCCGATGAGACATTTCAATTTTATTTATACGATTTTTATTAATTTTTTAAATGCCTGACCTTCTGACTTTTTTCATACTTGTTTTTACATATAGTTATATTGGACTGGTGAAACAAGAAATATAAGTTTTTTTTTTTTTAATAGAAGCATCGGAAATTACTGGAAGATTTTTCGAAAGCCACATCTCTTTTCATAAATTTTCACTTTATAAAAGAAATGGCAGTCGAGATTTCTTTGAGAAATTTAAACACATTGCTTAATATTTTTTTTTAATATAAGCTTTTTATTAACAACAGTTCGATATAACAAAAAAAAAAATGCAAAAAAAATATTAAGGGATTTTCTTAAAAATATACAACACAACAGGGTTCGAGAATGGGTGTTTTGTTTTCTGATTTCGATGATGCAGAGATGATCTACTGGCGGCGACATCCTCTAGTGCTTCAGCAAACTGGGCAGATACTGCGAGTTGGGCGCCACTGCCGGTGGGCGGTTGGCGATCTGGCGGTAGTTGTAGCTGCCATCGGGATTCAGGCCATCGAGGCTGCCGATCACCGAGGTGATGGGGGCGTTGTTGTCCTCCTGGTACTCGTTGGTGCCTCCCAGCTTGTCGTACTGGCCCTGGATCTCCTGCTGCGCCTGCTTGGCCTCGTCGTCGGTCTTGTACTTGATGAAGAACACCTCCGGCTTGCTGGGCTGCGTGGGTGCGGGCGTGGCAATATCACTGGCGTCCACATCGTTATCCTTCTTGCTGAGCACATAGATGACGGTCTTCTCCTCCTGTGGCGCAAACTCGGCGGAATACTTCACGTTGGCATTATCGCCGGCTGGAGCCTTGATGAACACCACGCGGTAGTTCTTCTGCGGACGTCCCAAGACCAGATGCTTCACCTTGCCATCGTTGCTGTGATCCTCGGGTGCGGAAACCAGATAGAACTTCTTGTTGATGATGGGCGCCAGGGTGGTGCTGGCCGGCGGCAGGTACTTGTCGCCACCACGGTGTGGCTGGATGCTGACCAGACCGCCGCCGGAGGAGCCGCCGATTCCCACACCACCGACGGGCGCCGATCCACCGCCGATGAAGGTGTCCGAACTGGGCTGTTCGTAGCCGTACTGAGGACGGGCTTGGGTCAAAGCCACCAGGATCAGGCAGCCCACGAGCACTTGTTGGACAAACATGGTGTTTTTTTTTTTTTTTTTTAATATATGTGTAATCCCTTCTCGAGTGTTTGTAATCCTTAATGGTAGTTCTCCTGTTTGGGATGCTTCGTTGACGAATTGCTGCGAGGCAATGATTGCATTTTGGGCCGCTCCACTTGTCTTAAATATGCTCCGATTGTCAAATGGCTGCCTCCTCTGTCGGCGTCGCGTTTGGCCGCTTATGCAAATGCAAATGCCGCATATAACATCATCGTCGCCGCTGCTCTCGATATCCAAAGCATCGTCATCGGCGTCTTCTCTGGGCCTATGGATCCATTGGCATGGCATACGCCTTGTGATCTGACCTAAAATTTATTCAAATTAGAACGAACGCAGCCGAAACAGCAATAGCAACAGATACCACCATGGCTTGGACTAACCATTGGACAAAGAGTCTTCTCTGACATTGAACTTGACTGGGCCGCAGCGGTGCGGTGACCCTGGTGGACGGCTGGGCATTCACGATGGATTAGCGAATATCTAAATATACGGCTTCATAACTAGCTGATCTGCTGATCTTACCTGCAAAAAAGAAACTATTGAATGGGGGGCCTAGCGAATCTCATTAAACGGCACCTCATCACCACTGGCGGCATCAATCTTGTCCAGAAACACGTTTGCTGGGTTTTTTCTAGTTTGTTTGCCCACGTCTATCATTAGTTTCGAGCCTATCAATTAATTTGCGAATATCTATAACAGTTGGATTGATCAATGAATTTTTTGGGGACGATTGGCTGGGCCTAGCATTTATTTATATTTTGAGAAAATGCACATGGTTGCTTATTTAAATTTTTTAATATAATAAAAAAAATAATGAGTTTGTTCTCCAGAAGTTTCTATTAATTACTTGTTAAGCACATTATACGAATGTAAACTATTGCTTTGATTATACCAATAATTAAGTGAAAACAAACCAGTTGCATGAAAAAATACTTGCTTGTAACTGAAATAGACAAATATATGAATTCAAATTTACTTCTTTTGGAACTTTTTAGTTTTACATATATTATATTATATATAAGAAAAATGAAAATGGTATTGATTCAGATTTGAGTCCAATTTAATTTCCGCTGCCTTAAAAGATCAAATCATTATCGCTCCGATTAGCCATCTTGTTCGCTTTCCGGAATTTCCCATCGATTTCGACTGGTGCTTCGCTATTTTTGTCACCATAAATGGTGACCCCAACGCAAAATCCATTCGTGGTGAGTCAGTTGAAAAGCGAAGACGCGAACCAACATTCACTCGGCGCTTTGGAGGTCGCATAAATATTGCCAAAATAAACACATAAAACATAATTTGCACTCATCGAGCATATTTGAATAATGCCTTTGAATGGATTTATGGCCGCCAAGATTGATGACAGAACATAAATGCATAAAACCGATCGACAATTTGCGGCGACAGACAATAGACAATGGGTGGCGATTGGAATGGATAGTAATCCGTATTCTAACAGTTTCCAATCGATTTCCAATCCGACTAGACTAATTTAGCCATTAGCCGATCAGCGATCACAGATAGATCGCATAGATCGCATATCGCCCGTGGATTATGGAAAACCGAACAAAATGATAATTATCAATTAGGCATTCCATATTTATAACCACCTGCGATCGCGATCGCTTGCTGTGCTGAAAATTTATGTAACATTTTATTGATGATGACAGTAATAGAAATCGAATCGAGGGACAAATCTTCGATCTTTCGATCTCAATCTTCTTCGGACCTCGGCTCTTGGCGGCTACCGTCCGTCGCGGTAGGTTTTATTTAGTAGGTGTGATTATCTTTATGCAAAAGATCTGGCCGCCGCCGCCCATTGATATGCAGATCGCCAGATCTCCGAGAGAGAGAGAGATATGGGAGTTGGTAACTGATTTCATCCCTCCACCCATTTGTAATTGATAACATATTTGTTTGCGGGCGTGACCCATTTGCCGCTTAATATATTTAGTATGGCTAATTTTTATTTAATACCCTCAGGTATTTTAATGCGACTTGCATTGGCCCAACTGGCGACCTTGGCGACCACCGATAGCGTTAGCTATTCCGATTTCAATTCCAATTCCAACTTCGAGTTGAGTTTCCCCCTAAGTCGCTAATTTATTTACCCGAGTGGCTTTTTGAGTTGAGTTTTGAACGGGTTGAACGGGCCCAGTCGATCGGATTGAACAATTATGAGCAGCTTGCCAAATAGTTGAGGCTGTCCCATGGATTAGTCTTAGGTATTTCTTGGGCGGCATCGCGGGCTTTCCGATTATGCAAGATGCAGGCGGTTCAACCAGATCAATTCACTCCAGGAATTTCCATTTAAAGCTGAAAATCTATGGTCACTATGAATGCTTATTGCACTCCACGATCCACCACAAAAAGAACTCCATGAGCTTTACATTTTTTGAATGCCTATGAGAACTCTTAAATTTTATTAATAAAAAAAAAAATTATACACAAAAATATGAATTAGTGCCGAAGGCAAAACTAAATAGGAAAAATCGCAAAGGTTTCCCCGGCAAGATTCCACTGTAATGGGCCCCAAACCCAAGGGGCTTTCCCATCCAGTCCGAATCTTCCGGGGCTGGAGTGTGTCTGTCATTCATTGGCAGTGGATGCGGATTATGTGATGGAATTCTGGTGATTCACCTACTTCCTCACCGGCCTCACGGGCAGATAGGTGGCCTGGGCATTGGTGCCGGTGGTCACGGTGCTGATCACCTGGCGCTGGCTGCCCTCGGCATCATAGCTGGCTCCAGCATCCACGGTGGGAACACCGCCGGTGCCCACGATGTTCACGCTGCCGCTGGCATCGGTCAACACTCCGGAGGCTCCATTGTCGCCCAGGCTACCGATCACGGAGGAAACGGGAATCACACCCTCGTTGCTGGTCTCGGAGCTTCCACCCAGAGCATCATAGTTGGCTATTTAAGTGGCACAAAATAATATGAAGTTGATAAGATTTTAAAAGTGAATAAGGAGTAAACTCACCCTGAATGGTCTGCTGGGCATGAGCCGCCTCCTGAGGAGTCTTGTACTTGACGAAGAACACCTCCGGCTTGTTGGCCACAGGGCGCTGAGTGACCACCTCGGCGGTGACATCCAGAGCATTGGACTTCTTGGACAGGACATAGATGGCAGTCTTCTCCTCAACGGGCGCCACGTTGGCAATGATCTTGGCCTTGCTGGCGGTGGATGTGGGCGCGTTGATGAAGACCACGCGGTAGTTCTTCTGGGGCCTGCCCACATTCACATAGCGCACGATCTGCTGCTCATCGTGATCCTCGGGAGCACTGTGGATGTAGAAGTGCTTGTTGATCTGGGCGGGCTGGAAGTTGGCCAGATGGCTGATGTACGACTCCTGCTCGTTGTAGTTGATGGTGGGTCCGGGCTGCAGACCGGCCAGGCCAATGTTGTCGTTCACGATGCCACCGCCGACAGAGGAGGAGCCCACTTGGTAGCTGGACGAGCCAGAGCCGCCCACCTGGTAGTTGACCGCACCAGAGGAGCCGGAGGAGCCCAGGCTAAGCTGGCCAATGGATGGTGACGAACTGTAGTAGTTGGTACCAGCTGCCGTGGGCTGGTACGAGGTGGTCACCGTGGTCAGGGGAGCACTGAGCACCTGGTTGGCCACCAGGTTGCCGTTGTAGCCACCAGCCTGGTAGCTGTATCCCGCCAGATGGCTGACATCCGGACGAGGAGCGGCCAGGGAACCGCCAATCACAGCCAGAACGGCCAAAACCTATGGGTTTTCGAAGTCTCTTAGTAAGTTGCTCTGGAAATGCACGTGAAGATTCGCTTTGGACTTACCACAAACTGCTTCATGCTGGACTTGCTAGGTATGGATGGATGGATGAGGAGGAGAAGCAACTGTCGCCCTGGAGCTGTTGCACTGGATTGATATGCCAGTCACTAACAACTGTCACCTTTTATATAGCGGCCAAGATTTGCCTTTAATTGAAGTTAATTAAAGTGGTTTGCAATAAATCGTTAAAAAACTATAACACCCAAAAATCCCAAAATCGAAAATCCAACTCCGTGTTATAACTACGAAATCCGGCTAGCACGGCTGGTATTTTGATATATTTCTTCTTGTATCTTTTGCTTCTTTTTTTTGTATCATCAGCAAGTGCTAATTGCAGGTGTCAACAAACTGAAACACAGTCAATTTCTATGTCTGCATGTCATTCGACTGGATGATGAAGCTTGCGAGGAAGACAGTCATAATCGCATGGGGGTCAAATGATGGTGTCTACAAAGACTTGGAGGGCTGATGAGTGATCCCTATTAGTGATAATCCAAGGGGAATTGCCTTCAAGGTGGCAGTACTAACATGTATTTTACATATATAATGATCTGGAAGTAATATTTCTTGATCTTTTGGTTGATATCTCACTGCCTAATAGGAAAAAACTGCATTGCATCCAGCTAATAAATAGATTACATTTATACAATATATACTTTTACCCAATATCTAAGTGGTAATTTGTATTTCGAATAGCAAAGATATATAATAAGCCAAATTTTTCTACGATTTTAAAAGGAACTTCTTAAGAAAGGGCATTCCAAATTTTCTCTTTATCATTCATTTGTTTTTTTTTTAATATTTTATGATTGCAAGAGAAGACGAACTGAGCGCCCCGAAAAACTTCAAGCAGCCAAACATTTTAGCGCTTTTAATTGCCATAAACCACCAATATTCGGCAATATAAACTTGATTGTGTTTACAATATATGTATGTATATTGCGGATCTATGGTATAATGTGTGCATGCAACTGATACTTTCTTGCCAAAATCCATGGGCTATTGGTTCTGGGGAATTTCTATTAGCGCATAGCCAAGCCAAACGGGGGGTTTCCACTGATAGAACCAGAACTATTCGCATGATCCCACTAATTTGCGCGTCTTGATTAATTTCCAGATGGCTGGCAGGCATTCCGCGACTCCAATCGACTGCAATCCTGGGAATACAAGCGGGTTCTGGTCGTCCTACAGGCCAAACATGGCATATTTCCCTACTACCGCGTCACCGTGGAGAACGGCTTTAGTAATCCCCACGACTATGTGATCACCCTGGACGAGGGCGAACTTGGTCTGCCGGACAAGTACTTCTATGGCCATGATGCTGATGAGGAAGTGGTTCGTGGCTATAAGCTGCTCCTCCGGGACTTTGCTATCAATATGGGTAAGCTACGAGCTTAAAAGAGTGCTGGTGTTCGTTATGAATATATCTATATATCTTTATTTAGGAATCGTTTCCCGGGAGGCTGATCTATTTGCCGACGATATTTTCCACTACGAACGTCGCATTGTTAATCACATTGAGGACGCCAAAGCTGATGCAAATCGTCCGATAAATAAACTAGTGCGTCTGGCCGATCTGAAGATACAAGCACCATCCGTAAGCCAGGCTAATTTATATTTTATTTTAAGTTATAACGATTTAATATGGATTTCCATTTAGTTGCCAATTTTGGAGTCCCTGCAGGCCATTTTCCCAAAAACCAAAATCACTGAAGACACCGAGGTCTTGGTCCGAGATCCAGAGGTTATGCATGCCCTATCTGTTTTACTCTCCTCATCGGATAAGAAGTATGTTTCAATTGTACATAAGTCCCTAGAAGCTAACGCTTAATTAAATCTCTTTGTTTATAGGCCTATTAACAACTTTATTATATGGTCGCTGGCGCGTAAAATGCTGCCGCATTTGTCCAAGGAGTATCGCACTTTGGCAGAGAACTTCGACCATGCGCTGTATGGACGCACAGCCAGCTATCCGAGGTGGCTCATATGCAGCAAAGTGGTGCGTGATTGGCTGCCCTTTGCGGTGGATGCACTGCAGCAACAGCCACCCAGGCAGCAATTCGAAACGATGACGTCCAAGAGCCGAGGCTTAAACAAGACCCAGGGCAACGAGGAGCTACTCAAGCTGATGTTCTTCAGTCTGCGCAATCAGTTGAAAGATTCGCTGGAGCAAGCCAAATGGCTGGAGCCGGCGGCCAGGCAGTTTATCCAAAAGAAACTGAACGAGATGCGGCTGCAGTTCGGCATACCCGATGAGGTATTGCAGCAGCCCCACTATCTTGCGCAATACTACAACGAACTGATACTCAATAATGTGTTCTTCGTGGAGCATTTGGAGTGGATTTGGACATTCCGTCGATCGCAGATGGAGAAGAAGCTGGGACAGCTGGCCATACTGGATGTGTAAGTCTTGCGCAATGTGCATCTGCTGATCCAAAAACTTTCTAACACTTTCTCCACGATCAACCCATCTATCCGTGCATCCATCCATCCCGCTCTCTTTGGCTGCCAACAGCATTGTTTCCGAGATGTACACAAGGGACAATCCACAGGCCATCGCCTACTCCAATAAACTGAATATGCTGCTTGTCTCTAAGGTGTTGATCAGCTCCAATTACTATGACTACCGATATCCTGTGTACGTAAAATCGAATATATACTTATATACATGTATAAAATACTTGAAGATCTCTCTTTCTAATGATTCGATTTCTTTTCCTTTTCCATTTTGTGCAGAGCTGTGAACTTTGCCCGCATAGGCACTGATATATTGGAGGCCCTGATCGATAACTTCTCCACCTTCCTGCTGCAGTTCAACACCCAGAGCACGGATATCAGTGATGCGGCACCGGAGATTCGGTATGCCCAGCCGGATGTTAATTGTCTGGCAGCAGGACAGCCACCGAGATTGGTCCACGAGCTGAATGAGCTGTCTAGTAATGCCCTGAAGAGCTTCCATGTAACGCTGAGTGCAGCTCGAACGGCAGCGAGGGCGTTGAGTAGCTTTGTGAATGCCATCGATGCGGGCAGTGCCATCCAGGGATCGGGAATCGATCAGGCTTATACCTATGAGGCCCTTGGACTTACCAGGCGCTTGAGGATACCCGGTCTGAGGTCTTTCAACGAGAACGAACTCTTTACGCTCTCCTACATGCAGCAGCACTGCAGCACCACAATTGCTGACAAGGACTACGCCAGGATCAAGCCGCTCGTAGAGAGCCAGCTGGCCGAGAGTTATCTGTGAGTGGTTGACACTTTTGTTACCAGCACAATAGGCACTCATGTTCCGTGTTATTTCAGCTTTAACGCCACCTGGCAGCACATCCAGTTTCTACCCCGCTCCACAAACTGTGCCGCCGCGGAGGCGAGTTGCTCCAACCTGCTCTGAGATGCGATTTTCCATCCACCAGGACCTCCACCTCAGCCAGAGCCCTGTGGATGAACCGGAGGATGATGTCCTTCGGCAGCTGCGAAACGGAACAACCTATTTATTGTACTTTTTTTTACTCCCACACATTGCCAGAGACACAGATACAGAATACACGATACACCTGACAGATACAGACAGACACTGACCCCACACCGCACACATCGCCCTAGTTGTAGCTTAGCGATTAAGCCTAGCACGTAGCTTAACCATGAAGGATCAGACTTGACATTGACTAGCCACTGTTGACATCACGCCACACATTCGCAATCTGCTCCAACTGGACACGAAGTAACCAAGTGGGGCAGCAAGTCGGCTTAAGTACGAACCCTACGCCTAGTTTAGTCTAGTTCGGTAGCCTTAACTTAGTTAGTTGCTAAGCGCCGTCTGCCACCCTGTATAAATTGATTGAATTTGATTTTTGGAGAACCATTAAATGAGAATGACTTTTCACGCAATCGGAAAAGGAACTTATAATTGTTTGGGGTTTACCAATCGGTTTGCCAAAAAGACTAAAATAATAACAATAATTATTTCAAGACAGGGAAGTTTTTTCTTAAAATCAGTATCTAGCTAATAAAAAGTAGCTAATCTTTTGAAGAATCTTAAGAAAAGGCTACAAATCATTGCCTACTTTCAGGGTTCACATCAATTAAATATTAAAATATGCACTCTCGTCATCTGTACACACTATAATTTTTTATTTACATAATTTTTGGTCCACTTAATTTAAAAATTGTGTTAATTTTACTACACTTACAATTTGTCACCTTGAGGCGATATAATGATACTAGTTGAGATACCATAAAAGAGTAGTACAAAGCTCTACATTCAGTTCTGTAAAATCTGATAAAAAGATTGGCAGTAGAGATAAGGATCGCAGGATGTTGCAATAATTATTTCACTTTGTGGCCCACAATGTCATTGATATAATTTATTACACTGCGATGAAACTCCACATCCACGCTTGCGATTAGCTGCGAGCTCAATTTGCTAGCCACTCTGTGGACGATTTGGATATTATAAAATAGTATATATCTTATTATTTTATAGCTTACTTGGCATATATTTTCCAGGGCGCTGAGCTCTGCGAATTGTTGTAGAAACAGCTGCGATTGCAGTTGGCTTGAAAGCGGTCCCGGTCTTGGAGGACCTGCTTCCAGGGATCAGTGGATTTGTTGGATTCTTTAGTTGGATTCTTGGACTGGTTGCTATCCTGCGGTGGCGGCTGCTCCCCTATCTGCTCCTTCAGACGACGCTTCTCGCGGCAGTTGATCACCAGCTGCTTGTCCCGCTCCAGCTGCTCCCGCTCCAGCATCGCCTGCTCCTGACGTTCGCTCAGCGGATGCGGATCGCTTCGATGCTCTAGTGCATTCCTCACATTATGGTACCGTTCCTGGCCATCGGGACCATGCAGTTCCTTCAGCTCCTTGAAGCCCTCATCGACGGGGCGTAGTTTCTGTTGCTGCTTCTGGCGCTCCTTCGGGTGGCGATGCACGTCCACTAACTTCTTCTTATACGGGGAATCTTCCAGGCTTAGGGGCCTACAAAAATCAAGCTAATTAGATCTAAAGATAATTATGATTTTATGTTACAATAAGAGAGTATATCTTGCTATATTGCTTTGATAGACATCGCTGATGTCTTTAATATAACACCCGTGTATTCATGAATGTTTTCCCTATAGATAAAGTTGAGTTATTGCATCAGCTTTTGTCGTTTTCTCTGGGAAAGAGGTGTCCGGGGAGCTGTTTGGCATTGGCTTTCATATGGGCTGCCGTCACGCAAGTTTTCTTACCCCGCGGGGAACTGCACACAATGTCCCAAGCCCCCAAAACCGCCCAGCCACCCACTCCAGTTCCTTTTTCGAAGGCAGAGCTCTCAAGGCCAATGCCAAAAATAGGAAACTTACAATGCTTTCAAAACGCATTTTTAAATACCCTACTTTGATTAAAAATTAGTAAAGAAATTAGAATTCCTTCAGCTTACTTTTAATTTGGCTTAAATGTACATTAAAGTTTATATATTAAGTTTAAAATTAAGTATTTATACTATAAGATTTTAAACTTAAAGTTTGAAACACTAGGAACTAAATATTTATGAACTGTTTGTCGAAGTGCGTGAGATAGTCGTTGCAACTCGTTGGTTTTGAAGAGTATAATTACGCGATTCATTCACTCATTCATTCAGTTGTGCCTTTATTCATAGCCTGGGTCACTGGGGTTAGGGTTGTGGCACCACAACAACCCATCCTTCTCCACCCCCTCCCCTGTTTTTTGGGTAACCCCCACCCATTTCAATCGCAGTGATAGCGCACGTAAATAATATGACACAATCAAACTTGGAAATGGAGAAGCCAAAAACCGTTGAAGAATTAATTAATAAACACCGCCCGATGAGGCAACCCTCCGGCAGAAAGAGATGGAGCTAGGCATTCGCTAAATGGCAAAGCCAAATTTATTGATCAAACAAATAAAGCGCATCAGCAGCAGCAAAAATAAAACAAAAGTCCAGAGTGGAGAAAATGACGAAATAAAGTCATGAGAACTACGAAAAGGGGGTTTCAGATCTAGAGAATAGGATTTATCGAAAGGTTAAAAGGTTTTCGGGTGGTAAAGAGCCCATCACAATTCATACGGACGATTGCCGATAGGTAAATATAGCCACAATATACCCATTATACCCAGTACATGTCGGAATGAAGGATATACGAACTACGAAAACACGATTTCATATCTATAGGATAGATATTAGTACATATTTTATGACATGATTGCTGAACTTTGGTTAGGTAAATATAAATATATTAAACATATTAATATAAAATAGTCATTGGAACTTCAAGTAGTGATTTTTGGATCATACTAAACGATTAACTAAACGGTTATATGATTTTCAGGAGTGAGCAAAATGCCATCATTATTTTTAGAGCTCCTCCATTAACCGAAATCGCAAGATTGCCGAATTTTGGTTAGGTAAATATAGTACAGTACACGGTATATGCACACTGTACATATATATATATATAAACATATATACATATATGTACATATACGCCCATATAACGCAAATTCCAACTGCAAACAGTTGTCGATTAGCGACCGGCGATCGTAGTATTTGATTACGTTCGTTCTTCATATCAGCAAAAGAGCAACCTGCAAAAATATACAACAACAAAAAAAGCTGCTAAATTTGCACACCGAAAAGACAATAAAAAAGTAACGAAAGCGCGAGACACAACATGAGACATTAGCGGAGCCAGTAATGACCCAAAAACCAGAACCATATAAAGCCATCCAGCCAGTAATCCAAAAAATCAGCGGGAGACGAGCGACCCTGAACCTGAACTGGCCATTAGTCACCGACTTTGACTATCTTAACAGTTAGATATCTACAATTAAGCCTATCTGGCAGATAAAACGCGTTAAATTTAACATTAAAAGTGTGCCCTATAGATGCATATATGTATATATACATATACTCGTAATACTCATGAAAACAATTAGCAGAGTTTACTAGAAATTAGTTTAAGCACACGTATAATTTTTTTTTAAATTTAGAAACAAGCAAAGTATATAAAGACATTGGTTAATGGATAATTGAGCATTAATGCTTTATTGCTTTGATTGCCCAGCCATAACATCTTTACAGTTGGAAGTCTTTGTCATTAATTCTTTTCAATTATTTCACGATATATTATTGCTCATTATGCCATTGCCAATTTTTACTTTATGGCGCGGTTGGGAGTGCAATAAAATTGATAAGTGAATAATAAAAATACGCGCAAATAATCAAATTAAAAGTTAAACTTTTTACTTTTATATAAATAGAAACGTAGAGTTAAATTAAATTCAAATTTAAAATATCATTGTATGTTTGATTTTAATACCTTTCTTTTAACTTTTAAATTAAATACAGGGTACCAGGACTGTCGAGTAAGTTTAAGCACACAAAAAAGGGTCAACAGAAAAGAGAGTGAGAAAGAGAGAGGTCTTGAACTACAACAACAAAAGAAATCAAAACAAATACCAAAACAACCTGGTGGCCCTTGTTGTTGTTGTTCTTATTGCTCCTGTTTTAGTTCTTCTTTAGCTGTTGTTTTTGCTTATGTTGTTGGTTTTGTTGATTTAGACGCCGGCTAAGGTGTAGTAGTGTGTGTGTGTTTATGAGTAACTCCACGCGGGCAGAGCATCGGCAGAGGCGCCGACAGAGCAGATGGCGTCAGCGGAGGAGCATTGCCAGCTGACTCCCACTCTCGCCGTTCCCCACAAACTCCCCCTCTCTCCCATCTCTTTCGCACTCTCCCCCACACTCTCTCTCAGCTGACGACCGGCGATGACATCATTCTGGCGCTGCCATTGCCTCTGCCGCGGCGCAGTCGCAGCGCCCCAAACGTCGCCACCTCGTCAACAGTGAAGGTGAGTCAAATAGCAACGCTAATCACAGGCAGTATTGCTTAAAATTAAGGATTAAAAATATTTAAATTTTTTATAAAAAAAATCTGTAAGGAAACCTCAGTATTTGAAGAATTCTAATTCTAAATTCTAAAATACGACTATGTTAAATAATAAAGAAATTGAAATGTTAAGCTTATCATACTTTACATATCAGTTAAATATCTCTACTTTCCCAATTGTGCAGTATTTGCGACAGCTACAAAGTTTTTTAAATGTTTCTAGATGCTATACTCAGTACCTGAGCTGTTTGGGGCACTTACAGCATCTGGAGGAACATTATTTGATTATTATTTTCAAATATTGCTGCCACCTGGGTAGCCAAGCGAAACCGTAACCATTAAACCGTTTCAACCGAAATAACCGAATCAATTTTACAACCGTAACTGAAAAGGGTAATTTCGAAAACTTCTCTACAATATTACTAATACGCGGGATATACTTTTTTAATATACTCTAAAGTAGAGTTGCAGAAATGGAATGGTAACTAAGAGTTTCCTATAATAAAGGGTTTTAAATGCTAAAATGGTGTCATGTATACTCACATCATCTGGAGCAGCATGAGCATGGCGTCCCGGGAGTCTCCGGTGGTGCCCATCATATCCACGATGCCCTTGTCGTGCTGCTCGGTCCGCTGCAGGAGCTTCATCAGTGCATCCCGCTTCGCCGGCGGCAGACACTGCGGATTCTGGACGAGCGGTATGGCATTGTCGATGTGATCCCCTTCTCCATCCCCATCGCCTTCTCCATCCCCATTCCGATCCTCCTCCCATTCAGCACCGCCACCGCCATCTGTTCTCATGGCGCTGTTCTTGTTTTTACGGGCGCTGAGCATTGGCGTTCCAGCTGGCACTGGAGGTGGGTGCGCCATCTGGCGGCTCACGCCCTTGGCGACCTTGACGCCACTGCCCCTTCGCTTGAATTGCGCGGCAGGCGGCGGCGGCGGTGGCTGATAATCGGTGACGCGCTCAATCCTCGTTAGCATCAGCTCCAGCTGCTGGTGCGCCGCCGCCAAGGATTTGCCCTTCGTGGACTGGCAAGTTCGTTGGGAGCTCGGCTGGGCAGGCTGAGGTTGCTTGGGGGCTGAACGTTGGCGGTTGGAGAGGTGGGGACACAGGTGCGAGTCGACCTTGGCGCGGACCGATCGCAGAGATGGACGCATCTGGCTGGCAGGCGGCAGTGGAGCAGCTTTACGCGGCGCTGGAGGATCGAAGGCTGATCTGGAGGTGGCCACAGTGGGGTGCTGCTGGTTACGCGCTCGCTGGGTCCCAGATCGCCGCTCCTTGGGCGGCTGCTTAACCATATAAGGATTGGAGTGAGCAAGAACCTGGCATTTGGGAAATATTTAAATTAGCTAAATAATATCTTAGTGTTAAATTATTATTTATTTATTTATTATTTTATTTAACTGCCTTTATCTATTTTTCAAGGATTATCAGATATGACCTTATACTATAAGTTAGTTGAAGCATTACTTTTAATCTTAGGATTATGTACTTGTATAGTTAATATAATGAATGCTTTCCAGGATGATATGGATATTAGGATACATACCCTGGCGGAGAGAACTTGACGCGGTGGTCTCACAGATGACTCCCGTGGATTTTTGCGATCCTGCCGCACTCGATTGTCATTGCTACCCGGTCGCACCACCGCTATGTTTCCGGAACTGGGAGGCGAGAGCCGGCTCCGCTTGCCGGTGGATGCGAATTGGGTTGCGGGTGCGTGGGCGGTAAGGGTGCTCCTGCACCGCTGGATACTCGGACTCTCCGCTGCGTGACCAGTGCGCCTGCGCACCAACTGACGCGTCGAGGACGCCGGCAGCGTCGGCAGCAGCTGCACCGGCCCCGTCATATTCATATCCAATTCCATGCTCCTCCTCTGCCGCTCCTCAGTCGCTCCGCTGCCGCTCCTCAGTCGCTCCTCTGCTGCTGCGCTGCCACGCACGCCGACGGTCGGCGGTTCAGTTTCAGTTTCAGTTTCTTGGCCGACGTTCGCCGGTTCGGTTCGCTTCGATCCGATCCACTTCGATATATAACCACACTATATAGCCACCAAATACGAGTCGCGGTGTTTTTCGACTTTTATTTTCGCGCTCTGCCAACGTTTCGCGTGTTTTTGTTGTCGACACTGCCCTTTCTATCCCGGTTTTCAACTGAAATTTGCACGGTATACTAAGAAAGAAACAAACAAAAAAAATATGTTCGCAAAAATTGAGGGGAAACGTATTAATATTTGCTACAATTACTTAAATTGTTCGATGTCGTTTGCTTTATGTATTTCAAACTTGACTTTTATTGACAGCTTTTGCTATGAGGGTTACTTTGTTTTGATTGAACGAGGCGCGATCGAGCAGTTTCAGAAAAATATGTTTTACAAAAAAATAAAAATTAAAAACACACTCAGAAACACCCTTTAAATTGAAGCATGCCGATTTTTATTTCATAACTACTTATATTGCTTTTATTAAATTAATTAAATTAAATAAAATGAATTAAATTATTTTAAATTAAGTAAATAAAGTGCTTAATCGACTTGCTGCACTTTTAACCTTAAAAGTAAAGCAAATAAATTTGTTAGGTTATGTTTTTAAGTGAAAGTAGCAAAACTCCTTTTTAGTAGACTGTGCTTATCCTGTGTTTTTCATATTTTTGTTTATGTTTTAGTCAGTGCATCAGTTCAGTTCAGTTCGCTCAAAACTAATTTCAACTGAATTTTTTTTCACATTTTTTTTTAGTGTCTAAATATCACAGAGAAGCGCAAAAACAGCATACAAAATGGTAAGTGAAATAATATAACCATTTCGGGGAACGAAAAGAGTGGGCAGTGTGGGAGGCTGGGTGCTCCAAATTGAAATCACTTTCCAACTAACTGGTCGCCCAGCTGGCTGGCCCAAAACCCAATCCCAATTCAAATCCGAATCCCCAATCTCCGGCGTGGGCGTTTTTCAAACAGGTTGCAGATTGCTCATACGCCGCGTTGCCCACCCATTCGGTGTGTGCTGTGTGTGTGTTGCGCCTAAGTTTTCCGCTTTCGATTTTCGGCCCGAAAGTTTTTGGCTTTCCATGTGCAAGAGTCATGGCACAATTGTGTGAGCGGAATTTTGAGAGTGTGTCAACTGCCAGCGAAATCAACTAAACCCAACTGAAATTGTCATCCATCTGGCTTTTGGCTACCAAAAAAAAAAAAAACAAAAAAAAAAAAATAGCAGCGAGAAAAAAACAAACAAAAATAAAAATTCACGCACACTCGAATATGGTTTGCCTTGCCTTATTAGACTTTATGTTAATTACCATACTAAAAATGAAAAAAAAAAATGAAAAAAACAATTTAGAAATAGTAGTGATTTTCAAGAGTTACCAAGTGTTTTGCCAAGTGGGCGTTCCAAGTCGTGTTTTGGAAAATATTTGAGTTTCGAATAGTGTTTTTTATCAGTGGGCGATAGCAAAAGTGCGGATTAAGGGCCTCGCTTGCCATATACATTATAATATATACTTAGCGTCCTAAGGTTAAGCTAAGCCCAGAACATCTCGCCGCGGATGATATCATCCCCAGCTTTTTACACACAAAATATCATCAATTTACAAAGCGATTTATTCGTTGTCCGCTTAATAAAATGAGCCATATAAATCAGCCACTTTGGCGAAGCCTGCTTAACCAGAAGGTTTTGAAGAGTCATCAACGCGATCATCGTTATGTTCCACCAGCACCATCACCATAATGATCGTGATCGGGACAGGGATTGGGATGGAGATTGGGATCGGGATCGTGGAGGGAGTGATGGTCTGGTCAGTGTCTCGACGAGTGATATATGAAATTGGTTTATTCACCCGACTAACCAACACTGCAAACACAGGGAAATTAATGTTACTTTTGGGCTTGGCACTTTTCTAAGCACACAAGTTGTGATCTTCAAATAGCTGCTGTAAAAGATGAATGAAAACGATTTGCTTTTATATTTCACAACAACTCGATTGACTGACTTGGGGTTTCTATAGAAACTGGGTCTTCTTCTATAGATTTTCAACAACTCACTTGTTATTATAAATATGCATATTGTTTGAGATTTGAGATATGTTTCATACAAAAACTTTCCATTATCGTTTCTATTTGTTTATGTTATTTAAATGGCTATGGATTTGCAATTTCCTCTATGTAATTTATAACATATTTTAGTGTCTCTTTATGTTGCGATTAGTTGCTGCTTTTGTTCATGATGAAATAAATTGAACTTTCTAGCAATTGGCTAGCTTCCTTTTATCTTAACTTATTTAAAAGATGTTGTCATAAATTTGTAGCCTTCCGAAAAGTACAATTTCCAATGTTTTTCGTCTTTGAATAATCCGCTCCATCGATCTTCCGCAAAAGTTTCCCGGCAGATAATCGCATTCGTATATACAATTTGCCGTATATTACAAAGCCATTTCGGCATTTCACTCACAGTTTAAATGGTATAATGGCCATCACGTATACGCACTGTGTGCCGCACGAAATTTCGAGTGTGTGGGGCTCTTTTGTGGGGGATCTTTCGCTCATTGGAGGCGTCTGCTAGCAATTATCTGATCCAAGGCAGCAGGCCTTATATACACATTGCATGCGTGCCCCGCTCCTCCTCGATGATTGACAACTCTGATTGATGGACGCAGAGCAAACAATAACAACAATCGAGAGCACTTGACGCCACCCACCGAAAGCCCTGTAAATTTTCACTGCCTGCCATGAATCATGCGTTCAATATTTTAATTATCGCCTATGAATAAACAATATACACCATACAACAAAAAAATAAAATAAAAAAACAGAGAACTGTAATATTGTTTTCGACTTGTTGCGGTAGCCTCTGATGTATTGTTTTAATTATTATTTTTTTTTTTTTGTAAATGTTACGTTTATTATTTTTGTTCTGCTGCATCGGCTGTGTTTTTTTTTTTACTTTTGCTGCTTTCAAGGGAAAAATATTGGGATCGCATGCAATAATGCGGCAATTAACTGATAAGAAATGCAAATCGTCAACAAAAACGTAAACGTAATAAACGTGAAAATTGCAATTCGAGCTAAACTGAGTAAGCAAAAGATGGGTGACAGTGGGTTAAATGGCGGGCCAAATGCGCTTGGAATTCGCAATTATATGGGTTAAGCGGCAACTTCGATTTCTGATTAGTTCAATTTATAGTTGGGGGTTAAGCTGGCAGTAAAGGTCATTGAACTTATTTTCGAATTACACTTTTTACTAAATGTAATGTGTGTGTATTTAGGAAACGGATTCCCCATTTATTCAGTGCTAACTTTTTTATACTATATACATATATTTTTGTTTGTTTGTTTGCTGCCCATTAAGCGCTAAACATTTTGCTTAATTTTCGTTGCCTGGCTTTTTGCAACTTTTTTGTATTCGGGTTGTGTGGCCTTTTGTTATTGTTTTCTTTATCCAAGCAAACTTATTTGAAGTGTGCGAGAGAGTGTGTGCTGCCCTTGGCCCCCTAAAAAGTGCCCCCTCTCTTTCCTCCGCGATAGCCCCCTCTCTTTCTTCCGGAATAGCCCCCTCTCTTTCCCGTGCGTGTTTGTTTAATTCGAATTCTAACTCTAGCGATGATCTAAGTGAGACGTCGTCTAATGCAGAAAGAAATGCTTGTTTTTGCTACATCTGGCGAACAACTTGAAACAAGCCAAAGAAAGAAAAAAATGGAAGAACGAGCAAACCCGAAAGAAATGTGCGTTTAATTTGGGCAAATTAAATTTCTCGAAATTACCGCACACTGAAATGTAAATAAAATTGCAATGAAAACATCGAAGGATTGCCATTCGCGGATATTTCACTTTATTCCCATTATTTATGGCCGCCTCTTGCTGCATTCTTATGAGCAATCGTTGCATTCTCTCGTTTGGCATCCGTTTGGAATCGCCTAACTTGGCCAACACACATCCCATTTGTGGGCCGACTTCTTGGGCGGTTCAGGCTTATTTATTCGAAGGTGTTACAGCCAGGTGATAATGGGCCAAACGTGCTGGGCTAGTTCATTTAATGGCTGGCCATACGAAGAGCTAATGGCTAAACATGGCCAAAAGGGGGCAGGTGTTTGCTACCAAAGTATTTATAAGAAAGCTGCATACTTTTGGGGTCGGAATTCCTTTAAGGCAAACACAAGTGGCTTTTTAATATTTTTAATGCGTTAAAAATATAATTAATATTATATAATATTTATTTATATTTTGCATTCCCTTTCCGCTGATATTTACTTATCGAAAACTTGAATCTTTCACAACTTTGGTGGCAACCCATCTGACAACTCAATATTGTATAATCTATGTTATTGTTATTATTGCCGCTGCTTTGTAAATAATTTTACGCTGATGCTCATCGTTTATTGTAGTATATATGTATATATACATATATTTATTTTGATATTTGTGCCGGGGGTTCTTTGTGTCGAAGCCTTTGGCATTTGGTATTGGGTTACGTAAATTCGCGCCAGCAGCTGTCTCTGCGGTTTTTGAACCCGCCGGATGAGCTGAATCTCCGATGAATCCCATTAGCCCGCTCCCAGAAAATTCGCCCACAATTATGGTGTATTATGAAATATTTGAAGTACGTGATTTTCATTTGAAATGCGCGAAATTAATGACTTCTATCCGCCGCTGCTCATTCATTCGGTTGATCTCTCTCCCATTTCTCCCCCAGTCGGAGCAGCCGTCCATCTGTCACAAGTGCAATGAGGTCATCCAACTGCGCATCATTACCGCTCTGGGCAAGACCTGGCATCCGGAGCACTTCGTCTGCAAGGACTGCCAATGCCCCATCACCGAGGCCACCTTCAACATCAAGGAGGGTGAGCCCGTCTGCGCCGACTGCTTCGTGTCGAACTACTCGGGCGTCTGCCACGGCTGCCAACGTCCCATCCTGGAGGTGAGTAATCAGTATGATTAAGATGGAGATGGAGATATTAAAATGTTAATTATTCCGGGTATTTTGCGCACATGCATACAGCTTTAATCAAGTAATATAATATTTATACATTTTTATTTTAAATCGTTTTTCTGTAACTATTTTTTGAAACTTGCCCGAAACTGATTTGTCTTACCAATATTGTTTCCTTTTTTGCCCAAGCCAAATGTGCAAATATTTATGTACTTCCACATACGAGTAATACGTATCCGTATCTTTTTTTTTCGTATCCATAAGTTCGCATCGTCTGTTTGCCATAAAATCCGCGGCTTTACGAGCATCGTTGTAATGAATATTGTCAACATTTACCTAGATTCGCTGCGCCATAAAACCACTTAGATATCAGCTCTTATATGCTTAGTGACGATTTAATTAAGGAAGTGCTTGCAATTGTATTTTTAGACATCTTTCGAATTGAATACGGCAAGAAAGTAGCCGTGAATTTCTATATTTAAGTGCAGCGTTTCGAAAATCATTTTCAGTTTCACCTCTTGAACTGAAATTCGAAACTGCATTTTGGCATTTTGAAAAGCAATAAATACGCAAATAAATAGTTTTTAATCGATTCAGAGATTACATGAACTGACTTTCTTTCTTAGAATTTCTCTTTTTTTTTCTCCGAATTCATTAAATATTTTTGAAGCTGTATTTTGTTTGCTCAATTTATTTGGAGAGCATTTGTTATTCCCCGTTTGCTGTTGAATTTTGCGCAAGGTCGGGCTGAAATCATCGTGGGTGTGTGCGCGATTGATTGGCTTTGATTATGATTATAAATATTTGTATATATGCACATTGTGTGCACTATTGGTTATTAGCTATTAGTTATTGGAGGTAGCCATTCCAATTACTTTTCTGATTTTCGAGCAGCATGAAAGTATGCTGTTATAATCACTTGGTTTATACTTAGTTAATTAACTCATTTCTTGCACTACTTGTTGTATGGATTTTAAGCTGAATTATAGGATAATATACTTGTTTAGTATTGAATAGTATTTTCCCATGCTAATATACATCTATCTTATATTCCTAGCGCACCATCAAGGCCATGGGTGAGACGTGGCACGAGGAATGTTTCCTGTGCAGCGGACCCTGCAAGCAGCAACTGGCGGGCTCCTCCTTCTACGAGCATGATGGACGTCCCTACTGCCGGACAGATTTCGAGCATTTGTTCGCCGCCCGGTGCGGCAAATGCAAAGCTCCCATTACGGAGAACGCGATCGTGGCCCTCGATGCCAAGTGGCATCGGGAGTGCTTCACGTGCAAGGTATATAACTACTACTACTACTGATCGATCGAGGAGTGTATATTGGTTATGTATATGTATATCTGTGATTTCAGAAATGCCAAACACCCATCACGACCAGTTCCTTTGTCGTGGAGGATAACCAACCGTTGTGCAAGGCCTGCTCCGATTAGGAAATCCGGAACGCAACCATTCACATCGCTATCCATGTATATTATCTATTCTTATGGTATTTGTAGTAATCCAATTTGTTGATCCAATCGCCGAGGAACGCAGCAGCTAGGTCGTGGATGTGAAAATGGAACATTTGAAAAATTTGGAAAATTTGAAAAATTTTGGAAAATGTTGAAAAATTTTGGAAAATTTGAAAAATTTTGGATAATTCCAAACCATTTCGGGCTGGAGAAACTTACATTTTTACAATTTACACAGGAACACGAGAAGTGCATGCAAATGGGTTGGAGCTGTTGGTGGGCGGAGGGGGGTTCTGTTAATGCTTAAAATAATTATATTTCTCTTTTGCTATCTCACTCACTCACACGCCCACAGCCACGCCCACAACCACGCCCACGCCACCCACTACGATTCTCCACTTGCACAAAAATATCTGATAAATGGTATATACAAAAAATAATCTTTGAATCATTGTTGATATCTCTTACAAATAAACAAAATACAAACAAGCACTGATTGCATTTTTGTTGTTAATATTAATAAATTAAATATAAATAAATTAATTCGTTTGAAATAAGCATTTTATTTGCATTACCAATACTTAACAATTTAGACTCGCATTTGACCGACACAAGCGTAACTAGTGAATAATAATTAAACAATTTGGAAAATGAGCAATTTAGACGACAGCCAGATGGATAAAACGATCGATGGAGGATTGGAGGAACTACTGCTCCTGGTGAACACCACCTGCCTGTGCAGTCTTCTCAGCGAGTATAACGCCCAGAGATCGAATGAGTGGATCCAGCACCTGTTTCACCTGCGAGCGGGATACCATGTGCAAGGCATCCAGCAAAGCGCGACGCAGTTGCTCATCCCGCGGCGCTGGCTTTGATCTCTCCAGCTGGGCATCCTCGTTGAGCTGAGCACGCTGATAGGCCACAGTGGGCAGCAGGCTCATCGAACTGCTGGTGCCAACATCGGCGGTCATCTGAATCTGGGTTTGCATCTCGTCGGGTCCAAGGGATTGCATATCCATGTCACAGGGCTGTTCTATCTGTCCATTAGCATTCTCACCAGGATTCCCTGGAGTGGTGGCTACATTTTGAGTGTTTCTCGGACGACGCATCCGTAGCGGTCGCTTCTCCGGCTGCTGACGCTCCTTGGGCACCAGACGCGGTTCGTAGAGCTTCAGGTCATTCAGGCACATCTTGAGATCGTACCGCTCGTGCGATCGTAGCTTCTCCTGCCTGGGCTGAGTGGGTGCCCTCGGGGGCTTCGCTGATCTCTTCTTGCTATGTTTCTGGGCACCCTGGTGGTTATTACCCTGTGAGTGACCCTTCTGTAGGCGCCGCATCGCCTCGCGGGCCAACTTGAAGCGCTCCTCCTGCATGTCCTCGATGAAGCTGAGGAATCGGGTGCACCGTTCCTGCAGGCACTCCACCACAGGATCCTGGCGATCCAGCATGCCCTTGTCCAGGCAGCAGTTGGTCATCGTGTAGATCATCTCAATGAGGGCGCTCAGCTTCTGGGGCACCTTCTCGAGCAGGAAGTAGCGTAGTTGCCTCTGGTACGTCTGGATAGACTGCTGCATCAGGCCGTAGACGCAGACGACCCTCTGGCAGGCCTCGTTGGAGGTGGCACTGTTAAAGCTGGCCACCGTGGTGTAGCGCACATCGTCGATCATTCCCTTCAGAGGATAGAGGAAGTTCCTCGAGAAGCGCACGCAGAACTCGAAGGCATTTCGCTGGCGTTTCTGCCGCTCCTGGGCACTGCTATTGGGCACCTGAAGGTGGAGCAGACTGGTCTGCAGCTTGTCCAGCGCGTTGATGATCCGCTCTTGGGTCAGGGTGATCTTGTTGTAGATGGCCAGCTTCTCGAACTTCAGATCCTCCAGGGATTTGCTGTAGACCACCATGGGCTTGGGTTTGCGTCGTTTGTTTAGCCTTTCGGGTGCGGTTACTACTTCCTTCGGGGGATTCGGCGGATTCGGGGGATTAGGTGGATGTTGTGAGCTCTGCGGCACGGCAGCAGGCTCATCTCCACCACCCGCTCTTACGGTGCGCCGTGTCCTTGGATTGGGAGCACTCCTTTGATTTCCCGTGGCCAAGACATTAGTCCTGCGAGGCTTGCTAGTCTTCTGACCAGCATCAACTACCGACGTCCTTTGGTTGCCCCGCCTGGGTGCTGGTGGTGCGTTGGACAGCTCCGACGGTGGCTCCTGGGTTTCCTGACCCTGGGTTCGAAACGTCTCCTCCGACTTCTGCGATGTGTATCTCATGGGCGAGAGACTCTTGAGCAAGCTGAGCCGATGGGGTCGCCTTTCCATCTCCACAAAAACAGGGTGGAGGGTATTCCCGGCGAGATGATCCTTATCCGAATCACTGGACGTGTACTGTGGCTTGGGCTCCACATAGCGCATATAGCCCTGACGATCCGCATACTCGTGCTCCAGATCGCTGTCCTCGAGGAAGAAGGGCACGACTGGCTCTGGCTCCACTGTGCCATGTTGCTCCATGAATTCGTACGCCGAAAGGGAACTGGCATTCTGCGCCTCGCAGACATTCACCTTGATCGCCTGCGAAGCCATCTTTGATGGCAGGATGTACGTCCAGTTGGGCTGCGGCGTATGATAATCCTCGAAGGATACTTGTCCCAGATGGGCCGGCGAACCATCCACATCTACCGACGATTCCTGTGTCTTCCTCTGCTTCTTCGTTCGAGTCCTTCGCTGTTTGACCAACATTTGTGGACGCGGAGTGGCTTCGGGACTAACTGGGTTAGACTCTCCCAAAGTCTGGAGTTCAGCGCAGACCTCCTGATGCAGTTCCTCCAATCTTTCGTAGGTATGGCCCTGCTGCAAGAACTGCATATGATGATTCTTCTTCCGGCTCGTGCGACTCTGCTTTTTTCGACTCTTGACTGTATGCTTTACAATTCTTGGTGATTCGGAACCACCACAAAGACGAGGCGAAGATTGTGATTGGTACTGAAAGTCGTCTGGCTCACTACCAACATACTCTTCATCATCATTGTCATCATTGTCATCATTATCAATATTATCATTATCATCATTGCAGATGGGATCGGAATCGAGAGACAGCTGGGTGACCACGTCCAAATCGCGTGAGGTCACCATGCTGGTCACATCCTGACCCGGACGACGAACCTTGCAGAATCGCGGCATGCTGGGCACATGGGTTCGGCCCATGTCCCGCTGCCGCTTCATTTGGGCCAATTCGGCACCTCGCATGGCATTATAACGCCTCACCGCATTCGGAATGGATTCCGGTCCAGAGAACTAGGTAACCAAGTAACCAAATAGTTGGGTTACCATTTGCTTTAGGAACATTTATATACTGCATCAATCTTACCCGAAACTCAAAGTTGCTCCCTCGACCAGCCGATTGCGAATCGAAATTGCATCCGTACATATCTTGGTAGCTCATCTTCCTCGAACTTTTTATACGTCTGTTAAGTGTTAGCGTTTTTCAATCTTTTCACGGATATTGCATCTATATGTCAGTGGGTTTTCTTATTTTCGAGGGACCTTAAAACCGAATAGAATTTTGCTCTGAACGTTTTTTCCAAAATAAAAAAAAATTGTAAGAAAAGGTCTGAGATAAGACTTCTGTTGATAGGTTTTGAATGAACGTTCTGATCGACCTAGTTTTCCCAAGTCTACAGCTTGCCATTTAGCTGAGCACAAAATCTGACTGCTTTTTGTCGAGCTGCTCAGTTTTGAAGCAAAGTGCATGTTCCCAGGTTGAGTTTCCATCCAGTAAAAAGAACACCATTATCTTATAGAATAGATTGCACGGGTTGAACGCTTTATTCGGATCTCTCCATCCCATCTCTTCCTGTTCACAATAAATAGTACGACGAAGGTTTCAACTTAAGTTCTAGGCATGCTTAAAATAAAATAAAAAAATCCTTAATGAAGATCCTCGAAATCGCCGCTCCTCAGCCGAATATATTCGAGTACAGGCTGTTCAAGCCATTGCTGATGGTCGAGAATATGCCGCTGTCGCTGGAGGCGGCGCCCGCGTACGGCGGTACAGGTGGGCGGTAATGCTGGGGCGCCGGAATCGGGCGGTACAACCCACCGGGACCCACTCCGCCACCCACTGGCACTCCGCCGGGACCCATGGGCCCGATGCCCTCCAAGCGCTGTGAAGTCAACAAGATGTTATACGTAGGTGCACAGAGATTACGATTTGGTTCCCTTTCTAGATTATTGTTACAAGCAACCATTATATTTAATAATAGACCTTTTGCCAGCAAAGGTCAGTGTATTTAAGGGTATTATTTGTCAACTTTTGTCTAAGATTTGTTAAACCAAAAAGAAAATCTGTTTTTTAAAGAATAAGTTTTTGATAAACGAAATGTAATAACAAAAATGTAATCAATATCTTAATTTATATTTTACGCAATTTAATATTTTATAGATTTTTCAAACTAAAAGTGTTAGATCTTTAAAATATATTAATTTGGAAAGTTAGGAAAGTTTTGGAAACCAAAACAGATTACTTGAGCTTCATGTGAGATGTTCAATGGTGTTTTAGTGGGTTAGTTGCGTAGCATTTCCTAGGTCTAAACCAATTTAGCTATTATTTACACACTCAAAGAAATCGGATCGCCATTATTCTGTTGGCAGCTGCAGCTTTCCATTGACGCGGCGATTCACAGTTGAGGATTTTGTGGTGGTCGATGTGCCCGAAGCCAACAGATACTGATTATCGTTAGCGGATATTAAGGGGATTCAAAGCACACAAAAGGGTTAGCCATCACCTTGGATTTTAAGAGCATAGGGCAAGTGGTGACCCCACTCCACCGAGGGTTGCTTGGGTTACCTACCTTTGAGGGCTGCAGCGTCACATTGAGCAGCGTGGGATGCTGCTCCACGATCACGAACTCCACCTCGCGAGGAGCGAAGCCCTCGGCAAAGACCTTCAATATAATTGGCATAGTTAAGTTATACATACATACATATGGTGGTCCTGGCCAGGAATACTCACCTCCACTTTGTAGTAGCCCGGCAGAAGTATGCGCCAGAACTCGCCGTACTTGGTGGTCTGGAAGCCCACATCGCGTCCCTTGATCTTGATGGAGGCTCGCTCAATGGGCATGCCCGCCGGATCGAACACGAATCCCTGGACTCCGCGGTGCGCCTCGGCCAGGAATTTGATGAGGGACTTCATGGGGGAAATAAAGAGATCATGGAATAAGTATATTAGTCTATTTCAAATAATCATTTACTCACCAGCTGATTGTCCTCCCAGTACTTCTTGAGCTCGTAGGCTGGCGGGAACTTGCAGCAGGATATCTCCAGCGTAATCTCCATGCAGCCGTACCACACGTAGTTGTAGTCCTGCATCCCGCCGGTCAGTGGATACCAGGCGGCTCCGTTGGTGATGCCGTTCTCGAAGGCCGGCGTCGCCGACTTGCAGGCGACGCCCCTGGACATCTTGGCATGGTTGCGGGCATAGACCAGGGACAGGTGCTTGAACACATCGTCGTCGGGCGTCAGCGATGGCGCCGCCGAGTAGGTCTGGAACACTGCGCCCAAAGGACATGTTTGGCGGAACGGAACGGAAAGAGAAGCAAACACGATTAGATGGATCGTTCGGGATCTAATGTCGCGGACTCACTCGCGCACAGGGCGGACGAACGGCAGATCCCTTTGAGCAGCCATATTGGTGGGAGAGTACAGAATCAGCTTTATCAATCGGAACTCGACTGGGAGTCCAAAATGCAGCCGCAAGGATAAGGCCTCGCAGAACGAAGCTAAGGATGTCCTTGCAGATCGCAATCAAGTTTTCAAACGATAATAGCTCATTCACTAAATCATAACAGCTCATTCACTAAGATCTCTTGATAATGCATAGTCCACAAACATTCGGCTATCATTGGACTTTGTAAGGCTCTGTTGATAACACCCATCTGGAACTATCTAGAAACCGAGTAATGTGCTTCCTAACAAAGTTTCGGTTGTGACCCACCCCATTTCATATTTTCATATCAGCTGAGAAACATGGGTAACCAAATAAGCAGACAGACATAACTTTATGATCTGTAGATGGGAATAACTTAGGATCTCTTTCTGCAGGGACATTTGGAGTAGCAGGATCTGGACATAGTACAAACTACTGAGACTACTTACTGGAGTTCGGCGTATTGTCGTACGGATAGCTGGCCACCAGGGCACCACCATGCAGGCTTCCACTGAGCACGAACTGGATCTTGGATATCCAATCCTTCACCGAATCCGTTTCCGGCTGACCCCGCTTGTTGTTCTGCTTGAAATAGTCGGGGAAGTTGCGATTCAGATCGAATCCACGGGCATTATATCTATGAAGTAGATAAGTTAGGAGGTGCAATCTAGGAAATCTGCAAGAGAAACCCACCTTCCTTGGCCACCATCGCATGTGCCCTCCTTGGAAACCGCATAACCATCCGGATTCATTGTGGGCAGGATGTGAATCCGTGTGTTGTCCAGCAGCCATTTGACGTACTGATCCGAGTTGTAGCTGGTCACGAAGTACTGGATGAGGTGGAGCAGCATCTCCCGGCCGACGGGCTCATTTCCGTGGATATTGCCCACGTACTTCACATCCGGCTTGCCCACCATGTGCTCATATGGCGACGAGCTGACCACCATCACCCAAAGATCACGTCCCTGGATGGACTTTCCGATGGAGTACAAGGCGGTGAGATTGGGGTACCTCGCACTGGTGGCTCTATTTAAAAATTGCGTGAGTAAGCAAAATAGTTAGCAGTATACCTTGTTTAGTTAGCATAATAGGTGTTCTTAATCAAGTTTAAATTATATAAATAAATGAAGAATCTCCGCAAAGGAGCTCCGAGTAATGGACTCACCTGAGAAACCTTGTGAGCTCCTCGTGATCGTGGTAGACAAAGTCCAAGTGCTGGGCATCCGGCATGTAGGCCCTGGGCTCCGGCAGTCCCGGCTCCGCGTTCATCTGGTGGTGCTGCATCTGCATGGAATCATCGGGATTGACCGTCTTCGCATCGCAGAAAAGGAGATGGAGCAGGAGGAGCAGGACGGAGGGCAGCAGGAGCAGCTGCAGCTGGTGGCCGGCAACGAGTGGCGTTCGCAAGATCATGGTCGGTCGGCGGTGAGTCTGCGAATGGTCAAAACTGGCGGTCGGACCGACCATATAATGGGGGCTTGTCTCTGGCGGTGCGAAATGCGGTTCGAAACGAGAGCCAACTGGTTGTGCGGCTGGCCAAATCGAATCGGATCGCCATGGGATGGGATAAGATGAGATGGTGTGGTATGGTATGGTATGGGATGGGATGAGATGAGCTTTGCTACGTGCGAATCGAGATCTGCGATCGTTGGCCCCGGTCGTCGTTTCTGTGTGGCATGCCTCGCCTCAAACGTGTTCGCCCTGGACTATTACCCCCTCCACTCCGGCAGCTGACAGCAACTATCACCCCAGCGGAGTTCGTTGATACATGGCCAAGGAAATGCCCACATAATCGTCATACAACATCTTAATTTACTGGATCCCAAAAATATCCAAGTAAATATGATGGTAATAATCGTAGAAAACAGCCAGTCCTGGCATTATACCACATCTTTTCAGTCATTATTATAACTTTAATTTCACTTTAAATAATTATTAAGTTTTTAAATTGCGACAATAATAGTCCCAATAATAGTATATAATAGACTTATACTTTTGCCATCCCTATCGCGTTCCCAGAAACTGATCCCCGGAGATACCATTGATACGCGGCTCGATCCCGATAGCTCCCACAAGGCGAGGGCTTGTCTAATCAGGAGGAGTCGCTGTCACCGGATGGCTCTATCTATCCGGCTATCTCTCCGGCTGACAGATAAGATACCCATACCCATGCCATACCCCCTGTACGGGTGGCGAGCCCTATAAGAACTCACGCCATCGCTGCGAGCCCATCAAAAGTCAAGCAAGCGAAGTGCCATGAAGCTGACCCTCACCATTGGACTAATCCTTGTGGCCGCCGGAGCTCTGGAGGCCCAGCCGCAGGGCAGGATCGCCGGCGGAGAAGACGCCGTTCTCGGCCAGCTGCCCTACCAGGCGGCCCTCTCCATCGGCGGAAGCTACAACTGCGGCGCCGTGATCATTGGCCAGCGTTACGCACTCACTGCCCTCACCTGCGTCTGCTCCGATGGCAAGGATAAGCCGTAAGTGACCGTAATGGAAATCTGGATTAACTTTCTATAGTTGAAGCGAAACTTGCTGGAGATATATATCTTCAAAATATTTATGCAACTAGGATCAAGGAGGTTTGCATCCAAAAGTATTTCTTATGAAAAGACAATGATAAATGGACATTCCAAATATTTATAGATATGTAGGACATATTTGTTCAAAAGCGAAGGGTATTTAAATTAAGCTACTTGGAGTCCTTCTAAACTTTCTCCCAAGACATACTAGCAAACTAGCGAATTAAATTCTCCCTATTTCAGATGGTCTGCTGTCCTGTTCGCTGTGCACGTGGGATCGGTGGATCTCTACAATGGCAAGCAGATTCGCGTGGAGGAGATCACCATCAACCCGAACTACAGCACCCTAAATACCGGAATCGCCCTGCTGCGTCTGCAGGAGGAGATTACTTTCAGCGAGACAATCAGTGCCATTCCGCTGTCCCAGGACGTTCCGCCCATGGGCGCCTTGGTGGAGGTCTCCGGCTGGGGCCGCACCACCGAGTCCGAGGTGAACATGCACCGCACTCTGCAAATTGGAGCCGCCGAGGTGATGGCACCACGCGAATGCTCCATGGCCAGACGCGATGAGCTGCTGGTGAATGACGACCAGGTACTGTGCCTGGGTCATGGACGTCGTCAGGGAATCTGCAGTGGAGACATTGGAGGCCCGGCCGTCTACCAGGGCCAGCTGGTGGGTCTGGGTGCCCAGATCCTGGGCGAGTGCGGCGGAATGCTGCCCGAGCGATTCATTAGCATCGCGGCCAACTACGATTGGATCCAGCAGCAAATGCAATAAACCAATGTCGATAGCAAAAGCATTCTAAAAGCTTACGTTTTTGTTTTTTAAGAGGGAATTTGAACTTAACATTAATGTTTAAAAATAGTTTATTAATATTGTGATATCATGTTTATAACGTGTATATTAACTAAATAAAACCTAGAGGTACTTTTTCGTTTTTGTAAATCATATTTCCTCATTTAGTGGCTTTTTAATAGGTTTTATACATTCAAATTAAGTTAAGATAATATTGTATCTTAACATCATAGGGTGAAGAAATATTCTTAAGAAAGTTTGGTAATTCTTAAGAATATTTCTATTGCTAATGCTAATGAAGTAAAAATCAAACAAATATCGATAGACAATAAATATAGCCATTATTATTTTGAAATTCGAATTATGTAGCATACTTATAGGAGCCTTATTAGAAATCTTATAAAAAGGTCAATGATTAAGTCATAAATTAATAAGTGGATTCAATGATTGCGGAGTCAGATGTAAATATATACCCATATATAAGCTGAAATGCTGATAGCACTTAAAATTTGTAACATTGGTATAATGGATTACTTCCTATCAGAGAAAACAAAACCTTCTTTATCTTAAACGCACTCGAAGTAAAAGTTTTGTAATAGAAAAGATTGTTGAGTGTAAATCAAAGCCGGAAAATCCTACTCTACCTGAACCACTTTAGGTGAAATAATATTTATAAAATCTGCTTCAGTTGTTTTTGTATTTAAAGAGTTACACAACTGATATTTGAAATAATTTAAACGATGTTTCCCCTTTACTTAGTATGAAACAACAAATACTATTTGAAGTGGCTCATGAAAGTAATTGTTAAAATGCAATATTCTCATACATCATATCCCTATAAACGGCTCGGTTTTATTTAAACAGCGTTTTCGTTAATCCACTCCAGATGCTGGGTCACATCCACGTAGCCATCGGGCTGATCGGAACCACATCCGCTCACGAAGAAGGCGGCAATGCCCACCAATTGGTTGTTGTAGGACGCCGGAGCTCCGGCATCACCGGAACAGAGTCCGGCGAAATCCTCGGCCACCGGGGACAAACAGAGCAGATCCTCCTGCTGCAGGAACAGCTCCTTCTGGCAATCGGACGCACTCAGACTCTGCCTGGTGGCCACCTGGAGGTCATGACTGAGAGATCCGTCCAACTGGCTGGATCCCCAGCCGGAGAAGGTGATCTGGGAGCCCGCCGCCGGTCGCTCGGTGGCCAAATCAATCGGTTTCGTATTCGCATTCTGGACCACCGGCGATTGCAGCTCCAGCAAGGCCAAGTCATTAGAGCCAAGTGCATCCGAACTGGAGTAGTTCGTGTGGATTATGATCTTGGACAGCGGCACCAGTTGACCACCGGCCAGGCGCTGAATGCTGCCCGCTCGCACATTGTAGGAAGGAGCTGGGTAGCTAAATGGAGGGATTGGGAAATGTATTCTGTTTCACAGGGTTATTCTACACAGTGAAAAAGTTATATCAACTTGGCAGCCCTTTTCAATTAATTAAATGGAATTAACAGCTATGTTAAGTTGTTTTCCAAATTTTGAAAATATTTCGAAATAAATATGTAATGTCTTGAAAAGGAAACAATTAGCATCTAAAAAACTGCGCAAAAATATTAAGTTGATATGAACTTTTTCTCTCTGTGTAAAAACCATCTACCTCTGCTGTCCACCGCCCAAGCTGACGCAATGTGCTGCGGTGAGGACCCACTTTTCGCGGATCAGAGCTCCTCCGCACACATGTGCGCCATTCCGCCGCAGGGAGATGCTGTGTGGCTGGGAGCCCACCTCCGCCGGCAGTCGACTGGATTGGACCACGCCCAAGGTCACGATGACCAGGAGGAGGAGTAGTCGACTGTGTGGATATGACTGAACCGGACTCATGGCTTGTGGGATCTCAACTGAAAGGTGCTCCTGCCGGCCGGCGGGCCTTTATAGAACACCCCGTTTACGACCTTGGGTTAAGCAATCTAATCGCCACACGTTTGTTACCCCCATAAATTCAAGTCGCTCTCCTTATCGCCATGCAATGGCCATCGATTAGATCGCTGAGTGGCGCTGACCACCGATCGTTGGGTGATGGACACATTCAGTTGCCAATCCATCGCCATGGCTGATCCACGCATTACTCTGGGCCTCGGCCTGCTAATCTTTGGCCTGATCCTCTCCGCGGAGGCCTCGCCACAAGGTCGCATTCTCGGCGGCGAGGACGTCGCCCAGGGTGAGTACCCCTGGTCGGCATCCGTGCGATACAACAAGGCCCACGTCTGCTCCGGCGCCATCATCTCGCAGACCCACGTCCTGACCGCCGCCCACTGTGTGTCCAGCGTGGGCATCACCCCGTGAGTTCCAACTACATAATATATCTTGGATTTCCTAAGCGTTTCACTATGAGAACTGTATGAATATATTCATCCACCAGTTCTAATCCCAGTTTGTTCTGATTCCCCAGAGTGGATGCCAGCACCTTGGCCGTCCGCGTGGGCACCATTAACCAGTACGCCGGCGGCAGCATCGTGAATGTGAAGAGCGTGCTCATCCAGCCATCGTACGGCAACTTCCTGCACGACATCGCCATTCTGGAGCTGGCCGAGACCCTGGTCTTCAGCGATCGCATCGCAGCCATCGCACTGCCCCCCAAAACTGAGGAGGAGACGGAAGATGTGGACGCTGAGCTGCCCAACGGAACTCCGGTCTATGTGGCCGGATGGGGTGAACTTTCGGATGGTACTGCATCCTACAAGCAGCAGAAGGCCAACTACAATACGCTGAGCCGATCGCTGTGCGAATGGGAAGCCGGATACGGCTACGAATCCGTCGTGTGCCTCTCCAGAGCCGAGGGCGAGGGCATCTGTCGTGGGGATGCCGGAGCGCCCGTCATCGATGACGAGAAGGTGCTGCGCGGTTTGACCAGCTTCAACTTCGGACCCTGCGGCAGCAAGTATCCCGATGTGGCCACCCGTGTCTCCTACTACCTAACCTGGATCGAGGCCAACACGCAGTAAACCTTTTGGTTCGCCATTCAAGGACTACTCTTCAATTTTTTATATTTTTTTTTTTCATGTGCATAAAGTGTGTTACCCCCTCTACAAAAAAAAAAAGAAATTGTGTTTTTAACTTTATATGCTTGCAAACTATATGGAATTTAGTGCTGGTCATAAAGCTCCAATCGGTAGAACATTCAATTGGCGCCGTTCAAAGGTTCTTCAGTTTTTCAGTTACCAAGAAGCCTTGAAACTTGTTTATGGGATGCCGTCAAGGATTATCTAACAAAACTGCCAAGTAAATGGCCATTATTGTTTATGGAGTCATATATATTACGGAGCATGGCTATTTAACAATACATTTAGATAGAGATCGAAGGAAAAGCCCGTAATAAACCTGGGTCAATCTCCGATGACTAGGCTGAATCTTTATAATCCAGATTTCTTATCGCCAAGCTAAAGATATCAAGCAAGGGTAATTCCTACTAAATACGGCAAAATCCCAAGTTTTCCACGCCAGATCTTAGATCATTCTGATATAGCTCACCTGAGTCATGTGTTACTCATCATTATCTACTATGGATGGTGTTGGACTGTCACTGGACACCACTTGGTCGTTTGGTTTATTTGGACTTCCCTTCCACCGCCTTGTGCAATTTTCTATTTATGTGCCAATTAATCGGTGAAATAACAAGTAACAATAGTCTATAGCGGCATAAAGTTGGCAATGGCGGTGATAAGATTAGATTTTGTCTGATGCCCAAGCCGAAGATAAGGCTTGGTCAAGGAAGTGGTGGAGAGCGTGGGGAGGGATAAGGTGGAGGAGGTGGTGGTTATATGGAGCTAGTCTCTTATATTCTCGCCGCTGGCATTGCGCATTTCCATTCCAACCGCCGTGGACAGCAGAACCACCAAAAAAAAACCAAAGAATACACGAATATAATGATGCAGCCGAGACTTGTGATTTTGGGTCTGATCGGATTGACGGTGGTGGGCATGTGCCACGCCCAGGGACGCATTATGGGCGGGGATGACGCAGACGCCACAGCCACCACCTACGCCGCCTCCTTGCGAGTGGACAATGCCCATGTGTGCGGCGCTAGCATTCTCTCCCAGACCAAGATCCTGACCACCGCCCACTGCGTGCATCGCGATGGAAAGCTGTGAGTACCAATAACAATCTACTAATTAACTATTATTAATATTAAGTGGTCTTAAATCGTAGAAATAGCAAATACGTAGTTTGGTTTGTACAACTAGGCGAATGAGTGATATTTGATATATGATAACCATAAAGAATATATTCGCAGAGTGTGGTCTGAGTTGATGAATCCCATATATAAGTAAATTTGTATTCCCTTTTTGTTTAAACCATTATGGATAATGGTAATGATAAACTAATCTAGATTATTCTCACCAAATCCCAAACAGAATCGATGCCAGTCGCCTTTCCTGCCGCGTGGGCAGCACCAATCAGTATGCCGGTGGCAAGATTGTCAGCGTGGAGTCGGTGGCAGTGCATCCGGACTACTATAACCTGAACAACAACCTGGCCGTGATCACGCTGAGCTCTGCGCTAACCTACACCGATCGGATCACTGCCATCCCGGTGGTCGCCAGCGGAGAGGCTCTGCCCGCCGAGGGATCGGAGGTGAGCGTGGCCGGCTGGGGACGCACCACTGACGGCACCAACTCCTACAAGATCCGTGAGATATCGCTCAAGGTGGCCCCGGAGGCGACCTGCCTGGATGCGTACAGCGATCACGGCGAGCAGAGCTTCTGCCTCGCCCACGAGCTGAAGGAGGGCACCTGCCACGGAGACGGCGGCGGTGGTGCCGTCTACGGCGACAAGTTGATCGGGCTGACCAACTTTGTGGTGGGCGCCTGCGGCTCCCGCTATCCGGATGTCTTTGTGCGACTCTCCAGCTACGCGGATTGGATCCAGGAGCAGATCGCCTAGGTCACACCAACCCGTTTTTCCTTCACATAGCTAGTTCAAAATAGAAACTTTTTCCCAGACTCAAAGCGGGCAAAATGACTCAATAGTTTGATTTTGATAAGGATAAGGATCGGCGATTGCCACTGGACTTGTGGTTAACGTAATAATCGCTAACTAAGCACACTTAGTTATTTATGAGCTCAATGGCATGGCTTTTATAGCCCAGAACTCGAGTCATCGATAAAGCTTTCCGGTTTTTAGGGTCAATTTAGGCAAGCTTTACGTAATTTGGGCCTTCAGTTAATTATATAAGGCAATGTTGAGACTTATCTAAATCCAAAACAAGTTGATATTCACTAAACTATCTTTTCTTGATCTATTGAATGTTTCAAAATTCCAGCCTGACTTTTCTTACTTCTGCACTTAAGTACCATGGTAACATAATTAGAATATCTTATGCTATATGCTAATATTCAATAATTATGCAATAGGAAACTTTCAGCCAGTTTCGCTTAAGCATTTTTGTGGTTCCTTAACCCTTTTCGCCCAACTTTGGCCTCCAGACTCTTCCCACCGCGCGTTGCTCACCCCTTGTAATTAGAGGGGCTTCATTTGCCAACGAAATGGGGCAACTAAACTAAATTAGGCTGCAGCTCGATAGCGACATTGACTTTGACATTTTAAGGAACTAATGATGATGAGGGTCTTAGATTTGGGTGGTATATATATATACACCCAGTGAATCTTGCAGTGAGCACTGCTTTTCAGTTAGCTAAGCCCAATCAGTCATGTTACCATTGTGGACTTCTCTACTCGTCCTTTGTGCAGCCGGAGTCCTGGCACAAAACGACACCGTAGTGGAGCCCCGCATTGTGGGCGGCACCAGGGCGAGGGAG
Organism: Drosophila simulans; assembly: GCF_016746395.2. Classification (NCBI taxonomy): domain Eukaryota; kingdom Metazoa; phylum Arthropoda; class Insecta; order Diptera; family Drosophilidae; genus Drosophila; species Drosophila simulans. The sequence goes on along the minus strand of NC_052525.2, from coordinate 16,139,047 downwards.
GGTCAGTTTCCCCACCAGATCTCACTTCGTCGACGTGGAAGCCACACTTGTGGTGGCTCCATAATCTCGAAGGACTACGTTGTCACCGCCGCCCATTGCGTTAAGCAAGGCAACAATGTGTAGGTATTGAATGCTCAGGAAATAGCGTTTCTCAATCAGAGTGTTTGTCCTTAGAGCTCCAGCTAACCAGCTGGAGATTCAGGCGGGCAGCCTGCTCCTTTCCAGCGGCGGAGTTCGCGTTCCCGTGGCCACCGTCACCGTGCATCCCAGTTACCAGGGCAATGGCCACGATGTCGCTGTGCTGCGACTGCGCAACTCGCTGACCTTCAACTCCAACATAGCTGCCATCAAACTGGCCACCGAAGATCCGCCCAACGATGCCAACGTGGACATCTCCGGCTGGGGCGCCATCTCCCAGCGCGGACCGCTCTCCAACTCCCTGCTGTACGTCCAGGTGAAGGCTCTGTCCCGGGAAACTTGCCAGAAGTCGTACTTGCGTCAGTTGCCGGAGACCACCATGTGCCTGCTGCATCCCAAGGACAAGGGTGCCTGCTACGGCGATTCCGGTGGTCCGGCCACCTACCAGGGCAAATTGGTCGGCGTGGCCAGTTTCGTCATCGGTGGCTGCGGACGATCTGCGCCCGATGGCTACGAAAGGGTCTCCAAACTGAGGAATTGGATCGCCGAGAAGGCCAGTGTGTAAAAAAAAAAATCGAGGTTCGGATATCACGCAAAGATATCACGGAAAATTCCCATGGAAAAGCGGTTTTCCATATATCTTATATATATTCTTTCACATTCATTTTAGCAGCGTAGCAGATTGCTATGTTGTATAATGCACTTAATAAATATTAAATATTAGCAGCACAGCAAAGGAATTTTAAAGTCTATTATTGATAATAATTCTTAATTTTACTATAAAATAACAACGGTTTTTCCTTTTATATTTTGATATATTAGTTAAGATTCAACTTCAAAGTTCGTGACCCCATTTGTATATATCTATACTATGATATCATGCGTTTGTATCATTTTCGTGCTATTTAAATCTATATGGGAGTTAGTTGATCTAATGAGAAGTCCCCCATTTTCCCTTATTTTTTTTATTATTTATTTTTTATTTTTTTTTTTTTTGTTTGGGTTATCTCTACATGACTCATTTGCGAGCCAACGGATTGTGACCGCTTTTTAGAACCCACTTGATAGATTGGGAGATGGGTGACTTGGTGGCTTCCCATTTTGGCCGCTTGGCAATTTATTAGAGCGCAACTTTTACCCGCTTTTCCCCGCATTTCCCCGCCGGCCAGTGAAAGTGAAAATGAAAATCAGCTCCGAAACTCGCCCAACTCTTTCTATTATTGCTCGGTAATTTTCCGCTTTTTTTCGGTTTTCAGTTTTCAGCTTTGCTGACTTCTTTTTTTTTTTAACGGCGTTTAATGACTTTGTTTTGCTTTTCATTTAACTGGTCTCGCACTTTTTATTTACTTTTCCACAGTTTCCACAGCTTCAGTTTTCCACCGCCTCTTTGTTTTCCTTCGCTCTCTTTTCGGGGCGCAATTATCGGATCGCTGGGGATCGTGGCGTGCCTCCATGGGTTTCGGTCCCATCCCAAAGTAATGCCCCAGGTAAATCTGGCACGATTTGTTCAGTTTGTCCACCCGGCTGGCTCTGTCAATCCGCCGCTCCATCAATCAGTCCATCAATCTGTCAGTCAATGCGACGCTCGAAATGCAATTCACGGACAAAGTCATCGAACCTTTTGGAGTTGAAGAACTCCATGATCCACGATCTTGGCGGTGATTCGGGGGATTGGCTTCCAAATACCTGAATGTTCAATGCTCATTCGTGGTTATAACAATTTGGACAATTGCACTTAAATAATAAGCTGCATTTGCATTTCTTTGGAATATTATTGGATTTCTAGGCGCTGACTATATGTATCTGCTTAAGATATGATTGCTCATGATATATTGCATAATAACATAGACTTTCCTTGGTTACTAAACTTAATTTATATTCGAAGTTAAGAAGTGTCTACCATTGTGTAGATTTGTCTCAGTGTGGTTCAAACCTGATAAGAAATCGCCGAGTTTATCATCTCCCCACCGCCGCAGTGGCTCAATTTCACCCGCTCCACTTTGGTGCCAGTTCCAAGAAGCCATCCTCCTCGCTTTGCCCACTTGCACTGGCCAGTTGGAAATCCACTGGAGACGCGAGAGAAACATTCAAAAGTCGAGACATGTCGCGGCGGCAAACAAATTTCTTCTTATTTTGGGCTTCAATTTTGATTAGCATGGAAAGTCAGTGTAAGTGGCTTTTAATGGTCACAGCGATGGCAAAGCCGATCGGCGGGTTAATGGTAACGGGTTTGCCCGAATCCGGGCGTGGAGAAACACTCATGACTCTTTGCAGTCCGAAGACTGAAAACTAAAGACAGCAGACAGCAGACAGAAGAAGACAGAAGACAGCAGACAGAAGACTGGGGATTCAAGAGTTGCGAGTGGTGAGCATGGTGGGGGGACGGGAGGGGGCAGTGGAGCAGGCCAGTTAACCCACTAACCTTGTTAGCTTAAAAGTGGGCAGCCACTGGTTAAAGGCGCGCACCACCACTGTCAAGTTCAATGCTAAAAGCCTGCCAAAAGGGGCAGCACACACCTATGGCCAAGCAAATAGTGACAGCCCAATTTAACTTGCAGATAGAAAAAAGAACAATTTGAATGTTATGAAATATGCATTTGTTACATTATTCCACTCTACTAAAAATTATTATTTAAAATAAATCTTACTTATGAGTAAGACATTTTGATGACTTGTGTATGATGAATTGAGAACAGTGTGAGGGTATCCATGAATATGTTGTACATGTTTTATCACATGCCCCATCATCATGCCCCCTGCTGTGCTGGGAAAAGGAGGCGGGGAGGCCAGTGGGCGTGGCGGGGCCTGAGGTCATGCGATGGCCTTCGAAGGAGGCGACATGCGCAGTGGGTTAGTGAGCCATTTGGCTGCTGGATTGTGGCGCTGTGGAGTGGGGGGTGTTTATATAACAACAATGCTGCTGCAGGCCCGCCGACATTCGCCTGCAATGTGACCTTCACCTTGGCAGTGGCGGCCGCAAGGCCGCGCCTGCACCACCCGCTTTCCACACGACCAGCCCATGTCCGCCCAATCCTCGCAAGGCCTGGCCTTGATCTTAAACTTTCCCACGAGAAAACAGACGGTATTCGGTATTCGGTATTCACCTGATTTCTTGCTGCTGCCTTTGGATTTCCAGTTTTCTGCTCGACAGCAATTTCTATTATTATTCTTGCAGCTGCCGTTGGTGTTGTTGTTACTGTTGTTGTTGTTCTCGTTGTTCTTCGCACCTTTTTTTCTGCAATGGGAAATTTGCATAAAATATTCAATCAACTTTCATTGTTCCAGGCGGCTGCCTTTGCCGGGCTTCAATTTCGAGCACATAAAAAAAATGCAAACAAACAGAAAGCAAAACAAATTCCGTCTATTTTTTTTGTTTTTGGGTAGTTTCTCTTTGCGCCTACGCGATTAAACAAATTAGCACTGAAAAATTGTTGAAACAAAAATGCCGCGAGTGTTTGACAAATCAAAGGAAGATTTACGCGTTTCAATGGATTCTTCTTTTCATCTCATCGAGCTTACACTTTCCCAAAAAACCAGAATGAAATCGCAGAGAGAGCGAGTTTTCAAAACGCGTCCGATTGCCAGCGCCGTTTAAGTTCGACTGAGTTTGTGGCGCGTTGTTCGTGGCTACGGAGGCCAGAAATCAGAAATCCAGCCGCCAATGCTGCGACCTCCAATCGGGCTGGAAAAGGGCTTCAGTCACGAAAGTTTTCTTTTAAACAACAAATAATTTATTTTACTGTTTAAAATTAATTTTTTGTCATTTTATTCCTTCGTTTTTGTATTTTTAAAATCAATTTTCCTGAAAAGCCTTTTCAACTTTTGGTTTTCAAGACATTCTGCTTTTGCCAGCCTGCACATTTTAAGCACCCGCTGTAATTTTACAACCACCAGCTTGTGTCAGTACCCACAATTGGAGAGGCTGTGTTTGCGTATTCAGTATTTTTAAGGTATATTTTAAACTGCTCACATTGCTTAGAAACAAACTCTCTGTTTTTCCTAGTTTCTATTCGGTCTTCAATACAATTTGTTAAAAAACCACACTAATACTATTACGATATTTGTTTCAGTTTTTACGTTGTATAATTAAAAATTCGCTAGAGTTTTTCATTCAGTTTTCAATTACTATTCCTTTAAATTTGGAAATCTTAACTGATTAATATTTATTAAATAAGCTTCAAATTTGCTCCACTAAGTATAGAACATGGGGAATTTTTTTATATATATGTTTTTTTTCGTTATTTATAGGTGAATTCTAAACAATAAAAATGCAGATCGTGTTATAAATACATGATAGACCACCTTAAAGGACATTTCAGGAAAAATTCATAAAAAATGTATGCTTTGTTTTTGAGGTAATGGCACTCATATTTTTATTATGATAGACCCATATTAAATACCATTCTTATTTTTAAGAATTTTTATTCTTGTTCAAATGTTCTTTTTTTAATTTGAATTAAGTTGTTCAAGTGAATTGGCGCAAAGTAAGACCCTTTTTTCCAGCAGTATTATATGTTTGGTATTTTTGCTGGTATTTTCGGTTCGAATGTTTTTGGAAATGGAAAAGCAGAGCAGTGCTAAATTGCAATCAGATCTCGACGCGACGGCGATGAAGAAGCATCAGTAGGAGCGCGCGGAAAGTGTATGTTTCAAAACTCCGCTCGGAAAACAATATTTGTTATTGTAAATAATATTCCCTTAGCAATTTGGAATATTTCTCGCGACAATTTTTTTTCGGTGAACTTTCATACAGTTTTGCCAAAAACAAAAACAAAGAGGAAACCAAAACAACGGAAATAGTTAATAACAAAGTGCGTGAGCCTTTTTTTTTATTATTATTTTTCGTGTGTGTGAGAGCGGTAATTTAGCAGTGTGTGTGTGTGTGTGTGTGTGTGTGTATTGTGCATCCCACTGTTATTTGTGGTCGTGTAGGTCAAGGTGAAGCAGCTGCACCGTTAGTTTTCCACCCATTGACTATGCAGTTTTCAATCGCAAATGCGTTTGATATTATGCATATGTGTGTGCAGAAACCCTAAAAAGTCAATATTGCAGTTAGTAGCTCTCTTTCGCACTGCCCACCCTGCCTGCCTGCCTGCCTACCTCCCTCCCTCCCGCTCGCACCTCATCGAGTGAGATAAGCACTAGATAAGCATGTGTGTGCGTAAGTTACTGTTAAGCTTAACCCTTAGTAAACAACAAACTTGCACGTAAATGAAATGTGATGTTCCAAAATATATAGAACAAAATAAACAAAAATATGAAACAGTAATTAAAGTGATTGATTGATAGCTTCCCAATTAAGTAATAATAAAAATACTTACAGTACTTATATACTTCAGTACTTATACTTCTTATTATTTAGTTGCCCATTTTATATTAACTTTAGTGTCAATTTAATGTGGCAGCACTAGCAGCTGGCAACGTGCAGCAGTATCAACAAAAACATAAAACAACACCGGATTGTGCAACCTGCAACTTGCAACACAGGCAGCAAAACGGCGTTTCTACCGCAGCGTCGCCTCTTCGGCGGCGGCAATGTGCCCGCCTCGGCGTCCATGAAGCACCAGCCGCCGCCCCCGCCACTCCCCCTTAGCCAGCCGCCCTCGATGGGCGCTACAACAGCGGCGGGGGGCGTGGCCAGCGTTATAAGCACCATGAACGGCAACAGCAGCAGTGGCATTGAGGCGGTTAAATGCCGACCACCCATTTACCCCAAACGTAAGTAAATGCCTTTTTTCAGGGTGCAAGCAAATTGTTAAAAAAAAAAGCAAAAAACCTGATGAAAACATCAAAGGGGTTGATGAAGCAGTTTACAAAGGGGTTAACCGTTATATTGTATTGCATTCTATTGGTATTGGCACTACTTACTTTTAATGCGTAAAACAAATTCCTGGAAAACTCTGGCATTCTTTTAATGTCACATGAAAAAAGACAATATTCAAAACTGTATTTCTACTTCAAAAGTTTTATTTTTTATTATCATTCATATATTTAAATTCCTGGAAATATGAATGCTATGAAATGATATAATGTTTGTGAGATTTTTGAAATCATCAATCAACGCTAGATAAAACAAAACACCAGCTTTGCTCGGTGCAGCTTTTATAAGGAATTATTAATTATTTTTTTTATTTAATATTAATTTTATTTCTTAGTAACTCATATCTATGATGCATAGCTAAATGAATCCCACATACCATGGCTCAAGTTATCATACCAAGTTGATACCGAAAACGACCTTTAAAGATAAACGTTTGATTAGCTAACCGAATGACATATTAGTTTAAAGAATGTTAGCAATATTATAATATTAATATTAAGGCACAACTAAACATCTTGGCTTGCAGTGCATTTGGGTTCCCTATTTTCAACGGGCCAATTGCCTTTGGCTGGATCGATCTTATCTGGTATTTCGCATTCGGTATCTGCTAACTGGGATCTGGAATATGGGATCTCGATAGGCTACCCCATTACGTGGCCCACTCCGCTGCTTTTCCGCCGACAAGAAAATTGACTGGCCACGGTAACTATGTACATACGGATGTATGTATGTATGTACATATGTATGTATTGTACATACTGTATGTATTTTCCGATGGTTTTGGTTTCGGTTTTGGAGGAAAGTCGACGGCGGCGGCTTCCTTTCCTTTTTTGCCCACTTCACTTTGTTTTGGCTTCGCTTTCGCCTTGAATTTTTTTTCATCAACTTTTTCTTGGCTTTTCGACTGGGGAGTTTGGACTGAGTGGCTTGTTGGTTGCGACTGCCGTTTTTGGTAGGCGTAGACTTTGTTTTTATTATTATTTTTTTTTTTGCCCCATGTTTTCTATTTTGTTCCTACTTCGCAGCTTGTGTGGTGTGTTGTGCAGCAGGCCGCACCCAAAACCACCCAGCACAATCCCAATTGCAGATCGGTCTGGGCCTTGGGTCTTGGCATTGGCCTTAACTTGGTAACTTGGTTACTTCGGTGGGCAACGTGACCGCAGCTAACGGTTCTCCTGGTTGACATGTCGTCGTTAGTGGCCGATGAGCATTTGTGTCGCCGATATCGGGCTACGGCCCTCCTAACTTGGCCGAACGACCCATTGGAATCTATGTTTACTTAGCTACACTCCAAGAAAACGAAGTTAGTTATGGGGTTTTAATTATATTTAATGTCTTTATCAATAACTTCTTAATGGTTATATTTTTTATTAAAAATGAAAGGACACAGTAACGCCTTAAAGTAAAAGATTACATTGATCCCAAGATGATATCATACCTATTATACTTTCATCTCAGATATTTCTTCTATGAATTTAATCACCATTATTAATCAGTTATGTTTTTAAGCCATTTATGACTCAGTACGATTTGTTAATAGTTTTTGAATTCATTTGGAATATATTCATCATCCTCCTTTTTATTCACAGCCTGATCATATGGAGTGCGATATTGTTATGAGCATTATTAATCGATTCACAATTTGTTGAGCAATAGGTTTTCTCACTTCATTCAGCTAGCATAGTCATTGGCAAATACATGTTTACATACAGTCATAGCCCCAGAATCAGACGTGATAAGATAAACACATATAAACACATTATTTATAAATATTGCACTGAGCTCACCCCAACTAGTGTTCTATTTTCTTAGTTGATTTTGCAGTGTTAGCTAGCGCATTATAATTGAGCCAGTTTGATAATACATTTCTATGGGCATTTTTTTTGGATATATGTAATGGATATGGATGGATACAATCAAACACTGCTCAATCAATTATTCAAGTGTAATGTGAAAACCATGGTTTTTTTTATACACACTCGTTCAGCCTAAGTCGTTCAACTTGTGTTCACTGTACTTACTAGCAGCAACTCTCTCCAAATGGCGTTCAATTAGTTGCATTGGGAAAAATCACGCTCATCGATTGTCTAAGTTTAGTCATCCATTTCCATTTCCATTTCCATTTGCTATTTCCATGGTGCCTTCCTTTCGCATTCCAAGTTTTCCAAGTTGCAGTTCCAATTTTTGTTATGGAAGGCTTTCGTTTGTTGGTTCCAATTAAAAATGCTGCAGCCTAGCGTTTAAAAACTCATTAGGAGCCAACTTCATTGTTATGGCAAATGAATAAACATCTATGTACATACATACATACATATCTACCGCAATTGTGGTTGTCGTTCCCTTTGCCCGATGTTTGCTATATGTTCTACTATATGTTTTCTCACTCATTGTTCGCTTGATGCGGGGGCGTTGGTGCAGTTGTACAGCAGCGGTCAAGAAAGGAGCACCACGAATGAGTAAATGTAGCTGTCTATGAATTAAAACTAATATATAAATATAAATATAAATGAATTATCTTTTTTATGCACTGAAATATGTAATTACTACTTACTTCTCAGCAATAGCGACTCTACTTTTCTGCCCTCGTCTGTGCGCAGTGCACAGTGGGAGTGGAATTTTCATGGCAATTAGGGAAATCAGTGCATAAAGCTGTCAAATTCCCCATTCTCTGAAAAGGGGTTAAGTGCTGCAATGGCACATATTCTGATGTTTTCGGCTATGCATGTATTATTAATAGAATGCGTAAATCAAGACAGGGTGCATTTGGGCGGAATTGAACCTACATATCAGCATTGGAAGTGGTGGGATGTCAAAGGCGGGACAGATCCATTTCAGAGATCAAAGTTTCAGACTGACAACGATGTTCCACTAACAACAATTGCGGTTGAAGTAATAGCTCTTCAGATACATATACACATACATAGTTATTTAAAACATCTTGTTTAGTCTGAATAATCAAATGCAAGCTGCCTGAAGCTAAATTTACAGATTTTTGAAATCTGATCGATTAAGCGATCAAAAACAGATGGATATGTTGAAATCTGAATTGTTAATACTTTTGATTCCCTATTGATTCTCATTTAACCAAGTAAAGATAAAAATTTGTATTCGGATTCGAAGATAAACAATTTTCTGTGTGTGGAAACCGAAGAAGTTCGAAATCGTAAGGAATGGAAAATGCTTCTCTGGATGCGAGAAATTCCCTTGAAGATTCCCGGTGAAAAGCTGCCTGGGGTGGGGAAATGGTTGGGGAATGGGAGGCGGCAAACCTGGCCAGCTACTTCAAATGCCGTCAATTGTTTTCAAAAGTTTTCAGCGTGTCAAGAGCAGAGATGCAGCTATTTATGGAACAGTGCAACACGGCACAACGAATGCCCTTGGATGTGTGGACAGGCGTACAGTGGAGCCTGGCCAAGACGAACTCAGGAGTTGATAGGGTGGGGAAGAATATCCATTATATACATTAGATGCTCTAAAATGGGCTGAAAGTATGTATTCCCTATAAAAAACACTGATTTTTAAATATCTTAACGAATGTGTAAGATATCTTTGATTAGGTAAGAAGCTTGGTATATATATTGGTCATATTGGAACCACTTCCACTATGGCTCCTGTCCGCTTGCCTTTGTTTGCCCAACCAAATGCCTGTGATTCTGGTCTGTGGAAATGGCTGAAAAGTGAGCGGCGAAGAAACCCAATGCCGATGCACGTTCGATGGCTGCAACGAGCGAGAGTCACTCCAAGCCCCCAAAGACCCCGAAGTTCCCCAGGTCCCCCAAGTCCCCGCCTCCAGATTCCCATTTCTCCGTCTGGGCACTCGTGCGTTCAACGAGCCACTCGAACTCCAGAAAGAGGAGGAACAAGATGCGTAGGGCTCCAAGAAATTATAACAAGATTGCAGCGCTACTCAGGGCACCGAAATCGCCAATACTCTATTATAAATTCCAGTATAAATTATATTTTAGTGATATATATCCGTATATATACATTATTCGTAGATCTTTTCAATTGTAACCATTTGAGTTGAGAACCAACCCCCCTAAAAAAGTACTTAATCCTTTTTGGTATAGGGTATAAAAGCGCACTTAAGAACCTACAAAAAATGAGCTGCATTTTGCAGCATAACTCGAATTGAACTTAATTGAAATGAAATCGAGACGGGTGGAGGGGGGGTGGCGAATGAATGAGCGACCGAGATTGAAATTGATGTGTCGCCAAGTGTTAAATGGTCTGTCATAATGCCGATCGAGATCGTGTGTGTGTGTCGAGTGGAAAATAGGGAAAATCATTTCCCAGGCCATTTGCCAGCCGATTTCGATCAAACGTTTTGAAATGCTCAAGTGCTTGACACCCAACAACCTATCTAATAATTCCCATGGGCATTGCAATCGACTCTCGGGTTAACAACGGAATGGAAGGCAACTCTGCAGAGATGTCTTTTTATTATTATTTTTTTTTTTTTTTTTAGTGTAGAACTTTAGGCGACAGACGACCCAGCAATAATGACAGCGACAAGTCTAGTCAATGAACCACATCGAAGTGGGGCTGAACGCGGGGGGAAAGTGGGCGGGGAAAGATGAAAACTGCAACGCCCACAGAAAAGCTCTTTGGGATAAACAAACGACAATAAGCGGCGGCGATAGGGATCGGGATCGGGATCTTCGGGCACAGTAAGAAATATTGGACAGAGGGGGCAGCTATCAGATTTACGGAATTGAGAGCTCAGATTTTGTCGGAAGACGAGTGTGTGGGTGGGTCTGGAAAATGAATAAAGGAAAATGGGAAATGGAGAAGGCTGCGGGTGGGGGTTTTACACATACGTGTAGTGGGTGCTGTCTGTGGGCGTTTTCACATCTCAACTGATGATGGAAAAGATAAAGCAGGTGAAGGAGAAGAGCCAAAAGGTGAAAGAACTCTACTTTCCTCAATTTGGCTTGCATTTTACACTTCACATGTTTAAATACTATTATTACTCTAGGTATATTATTTTTTTTTTATTCATCAAATATTTTAATAAAACTCAAGAGTCAGCCATTAGTTTCCTCTATATGGGATTCAATTAAATTCAAGCATTTCGCTCAGTGCATTTTGCTTCTCTCACCCTTTAGAATCCCCCTTGCCCAGCCCCTTCTTGTTTACACAAGCCAATCTTTCAGCCGGGCCAAGTCATTGAGCTCATTAGCCTTCCTTGCGGTCTCGGTACGATTTCGCACATTTATCCGACAGATGGAGATATGCAAAAGATATAAAGATATCTGGGGAGATAACTGTATCTGGGCCCTAAGACCCAAACAAATATCTTAGTCCGTCCAATGTTTGCACGCGATTCGCAACAATTGAACAAAGTTTACACAAAATATTTCGAGACATTCAGCGATGATCATGCGATGAGTTTTGTGGGGCGGGTTAAAAAGAGGTCTTTTCCAACTGATATACCCCGATTTGGTAGCGTCATCTATGCTTTAATCTTTTGAGTACCACTTATGCACATAAATTAAGCAAATATATTCCAAACTTTTATTTAATATATATGCATTGCAATCCTACGGACCATATATTTTCTGAATTTCAACTAATTTTTTTTCTTTTTGAATTTTTAATCAACAATTTTAAAAGATACTTTCTTTATGGCAACAACTATAGTCTCTTTAATTAGTTAATCTTAGTTGCCAGAACTGAAAACTGAATCCACATTTCCTTTGACCAGTGCCATTTAAGAATTGAGCTCTTCAGGATGAGGGTTTGTACTCGAGTTGCACTGTGTCACCCTGCAGAGGAGTCCTTATTCCATATCCCTTGGCCTTGCCAGCTGAGCGCTTTTCAAACTCGATTTAATGCGAAACGTGAGCGGGAACAATGCACTGACTGTCTCCCCGCTGAGTGACACCCTTAGGAACTCAGGAACACGGTAACTTGGGAAATCAGGGGATGAGTGCTTTACAGATTCGCGGGGGTGGGCCCCTCAACCAGTGCTACCATATCGCAGGAAGCGTGGAAGGGGACGAACCCAGACTGTCACGGGGTGCGAATACAAAACGGTTTGTAAACAAATGCAAGAAACCTGAGCTGCGCGAAGAGGAAATTGTGACTGGGGCATTGCAATTAAAATAAGGAATTCGACAAGAATTTTCAAATTAAATTGTGTCACATTAACATATATTTTAATTTGAAAGGTCTTTATTTACATTAAGTTCTCTTTTTATATCATTTATTTGTTTGAGCTAGGCTAAAGTTTTTGAATTTCATAGGATAAATCATATTTCGCAACTATCTGGCAGCCCCGCTGAGTGACCGTTATTCCTTCTTTTTCGACCAAAAGGCACCGTAACATCTGGCCCACTTTTTTTCCGGGCTTCCGTTAGTTTGAGCCAGGTCCTTGAGCGCACGCGCGGAGAGAACGCGACTAGATGGGGGTGATAGTACGGGTGAAAGTTGCATTTCGGTGTTGCCACTTAACGTAACATCCTTGGAACAGGATAGTGGGCGGAGGTTGAGGGCGTGTGGCAGAAGGGCGCTGAGGAGAGCGAGCAAGAGAGAGAGAGAGAGTGTGCGAGAGACCATTACTTTTGGACGGTTTTAGGGCAGTTCGCTCGCCAGTTGCAGCTCCACCACAATACAATAAAGTGTTCATCAAACTCGGGGATTTATTTTTTCAACGACCAAACAACAAACAACTACTGACTCTCACTACGATCGAATATCAAACCAAAAATAATAAACAAATCCAAATATGTGGCAAATTTGCTGATAAGCAGGAACATAAAGTGAAAACCCGGAAGGCAGAAAAAGTGGCGAAGGCTTTTGGGCCAATTACGTTTTAAGTAGGCGTTCCGTATACACACGAAAGTCGGCGGGAAAGGGCGGCACGGGCGGCAGGAGGCGGAGGGAGTTACGAGGACCAAAGGACCAGGACACACACCAGCAGCAGGAACATGTGTAAGGAGCATCCAAGGGGCGCAGATGGAATGCATGGGCCTTCTCCCACCGCATCGCAAAAGTTGTCACCCCTTCACTCGACAGTCATTTCCAGCAATTCATTTGCCTAATGAGACGGCGATGAAGTCGCTCAAGAGCCGAGAATCAAGAACCAAGTGCAAGGTCCTTCAGGCGATTAGCCCGTTTTGAGTTCTCACTCCTCAATTAAACACTCGAAGAATAAATCGGGGAATGAGCACTTCGTTTGATTTAAAGATGCATCCATACCATCTGATATATTTTCCGTTTTCCTAGTATTTTAATCCTTGAAACCTTTTACTATAACTAACTCCTCGATTCATATTTTCTTACAGCTAAAACGCCCTCGTTCGACAAAGATCGTGATTACATAGGCTTTGCCACGCTTCCAGAGCAAGTGCACCGGAAGTCGGTGAAGCGGGGCTTCGAGTTCACCCTCATGGTGGTCGGCGAGTCCGGACTGGGCAAGTCCACGCTGATCAACAGCCTCTTCCTGGGCGATCTCTACAAGAATCGGCAGATGCCCAATGTGGAGGAGCGCATCGAGAAGACGACAAAGGTGGAGAAGAAGACGATGGACATCGAGGAGCGGGGCGTGCGGCTCCGGCTGACGGTGGTGGACACCCCGGGATTCGGGGATGCCATCAACTGCGAGGACAGCTGGCGCGTCTGCACCCAGTACATCGACGAGCAGTTCCGCCAGTACTTCACCGACGAGAGCGGCCTGAATCGCCGCAACATCCAGGACAATCGGGTGCACTGCTGCCTCTACTTTGTGCCGCCATGGGGCCACAGGTAGGATACTAAATAATAATCATAATAAAAATAAATCATTTTTTAGCTATGCTAAAAGATATAAAATCAGGCTCGAAAAAATGCTTACATATTTATTATATATAGAGTTTTAACATTAGCATTTCAGTACCATGTTGTTTTATTTATTTATTTATTTTTTTTATAGTAAATGCCACGATAAGCCGAAATCCACTTTGAGCAATTTTTCATGCGTAACAAATATTATATTACGTATATTATTTACGACTCTTGATTATCGTGGAATGTTTTATGACAAATTTCTTGTATCAGTATTTTTTTGCGCTCTTGTGTTAGTTATTAGTGATTACGTATTTTAGATATTTTGGATATTAGAAATATGGAATGCAGTAATGTTAACTTCAATCCTTTTTTCAGCCTGCGACAGATGGACCTCGACTTGATCCGGCGGCTGCACCGCAAGGTGAACATCGTGCTGGTGATCGGTAAGGCCGACTGCCTTAACAAGCAAGAGGTGCGCAAGCTGAAGGAGCGCATCCTGCAGGACCTGGAGGACAACCACATCCAGCTGTATCAGTTCCCCGAGTGCGACTCCGACGAGGACGACGACTTCAAGCAGCAGGACCGCGAGCTAAAGGCCTCCATTCCGTTCGCCGTCGTCGGCAGCAACACCATTCTGGAGGTGGCCGGCAAGAAGGTCCGGGGGCGCCAGTATCCGTGGGGCGTGGTGAACGTGGAGGATCCGGAGCACAGTGACTTCATCAAGCTGCGCACCTTCTTGATATCCACGCACATGCAGGACCTCAAGGACACCACGCAGGTGGGTGAAACTATTGTTTTAGAGCAAAAGAAATTCCGCCTTATCTTTGAGCATTACTAATACATATACTTTGGAAATGTTTCAGGACGTGCACTACGAGAACTTCCGGGCGCAGTGCATCTCGCAGATTTCGCAGCACGCGCTGCGTGAGCGCGGCAAGTTGAAGCGGGACTCGATTAGCTCGACCAACGGATTCGACGCGGCCATCTCGGAGACGGACAGGCTGCTCCTGCAGAAGGACGAGGAGATACGGAGGATGCAGGACATGCTCACCCAGATGCAGGAGAAGCTCAAGCAGACCCATCTCATGGAGATGAAGAAGAATGACAGCGTGATCGACGTCTAGGGAACGGAAATGGGAACGTGTTCAATTTTGCACCGCCATATATGCATCTACCTACTATATAGGACTTATATGGTGACCCAGAGAAATCCTGGAGCAGCTGCAACCAAATCGACTTTGTTTATAAGCTAGCACAGACTTTTTAAAAACAAAAACAACCAATTAAATCCAAACAAAAAGAAAAATGATTAAGACAACGATTCCCCCAAAAGCACAAAGAATCCGACGAACCAAAAACTTCAGACATCACACAGCCTTTTTCAATTTTGTAGCTAAAGTAACGATTTCGTTAAGAACTAACGATTTAATAGAACACGTCTATCTTGAGACATTAGATATTGATCAACACGATTACGATATTATACCAAAGTTTAGGGAGTTTCAAAAACTTAACGCAAGTAAATTGTTAATGGAAAAGATCAAGAAACCACAGAGGCACATAGAAGTACCGATAACGATAAACAGAAAGACATATACAGATCCCAAAAATGTTTTAATTTATTGTACGAGTATAATTTTGATATATTTGATTTCCTTTCGTTTTGGTTTTAAAGAACAAAACTTGAGAAGAGGAGAAGAGTTATAAGCAAGTTTGCTTTAATTATGTGTAAAGAACTTATACCATTTATATTGTAAGAATATATCAGATCTGATGATATAGGACAAACCGCTGGAGGTTTTGGCACTGAATTTCCATGAATCGACTTTCAGCAAGTTCCAATTATTTATGCTAATTACGTATTATCAGATATATGTATCTATGAACAAAACCTATTTTGTTGAAACGAATTGTTAATGAATTTATTTTAAATTATATCGATTAAGCCTTCACGCAACAACCATAATATTTAAATGAAATTATAGTCGAAAAATTATATATAAACATAGCGATTGCTAAAAATCGATTTCAAATAAAGATAAAAACAATTTAAGTGGTGCATTTACAAACGACTTGGCCTTGGAGAACGCTTGTTAATTTTCAGATTGGTTTTTCTTTTAAGGAAACTGCTCGAGAAAACTAAATATATTTAGTATTTATTTAGTATTTAGTACATCAATGAAAACCAACTTAAAGAGATGTTTCAACATTAATACCTTCCAACTGATTTACCAGTCTCTGATTTTCAATTTTGAAAACGGCCCGTTTATGCTGCTTTGAACCGCTTATTTTTCACTGCTTGCCAACTGCTTGCCGTGACTGCCAGTCAGCGAGTGCAACAGTTGCGCATCACTGGCAAAGGTGCACACGGTTATCGATAGGTGCTCGATTTGTTGCAATGACGAAGGGCGGGAAAGAAGAGGAGATTCTAGTTAATTTAAACAAATTAAAACCAAATTAATTGTGACATAAATGATTTATTTTTGTAGCTGTTGCTGTTGTTGTGGCAGAGAGGCGAATCGATTCGATAACATGGCAGCGATGACGTCACGCGCCACGCAGCTGGGACAGCAACAAAAACAATTGGATTTGAACCGGCAAGAACTGAATATTTTGGCATTATTATTAAAAATTCAGTATTTTGGCATTGGCGCGGGCCAAGATACACTCATACACGCAATTAGCACACACACGCACAGCGCAAGAGCGAGCGGGATAGCAAGCACTTACTCATGCGAGCGGAGAAGAAAAGCAAAAACAAAATAAACGCAACTGAACTGAACTGAAAGAGAGAATTCTGCAATATCATATTCGGATGTGGATGTGATTGTTATATTTTGTTATTAGTTCAGCGACGCCACTCGTCGTCACCCGTAAACGATGTCCGAAGATGCCAAGAGTAAGTGCACCCAGTGAGCTGGCACTTGATGCCACAGATCCATTAAAATCGAATAACTTCCCAGGTCCAGGACCACGCACACGGAACATCATCGAGAATCAGCTGTTCCGCCGGCAGCGTAGCCTGAAATTGGAGGCACTGCAGCGCCAGCGGACCTTGGATTCCAACGACGGGGTGGAGGGATTGGGCGCAGACACGGAACCCTTCGACAAGGTCAGTTATTTTGCATTTCATGGTGTGCTCCGCATGGTATATTTACGTTTGATCATCTTCCTCTCGCCAACAACAGACGCACATCGTCATCATCTTTACGGAGAAGGCCAAGCTGAGACACTGCCAGGATGTGGAGAAGATCATCCAGGAGTTTGGCATCCAGACCACGCTGGAGATCGTGGGGTAAGCCGGGATTACGTTAGATACATAAAGAACAACAAATCATAAAGGTTTTTTTGCTTAAAAACTAGTAAGAAAATCTAAATTTTTAAGCCATAAATCCAAACACTAACATCGAGTATAGAAAATCATTTATGTAACGCATTAAAATATAGATTTTCACAACATAATTATGCTGTAGAATTATAAAGTCTATATTATTAACTTATAGACAAAAACAAAAATAATTTTACATAATCTAAAAGAAAACTTGAATGAATTACATAAATTACTCAACGAGAAAATGTAGAAAATATAGTTTAAAAATCTTCACAGATGTTACATTGGTTGCTGTTCTTATAAATTTATAGCAAAATTTCCATGAAAAACAATTAGAATTTAGGACATATCAGTAAATCATTTTAAATTAGCAAACAACTAGTGCATTGTTTATAATACAAAAACCAGATCTTTTGATCTCCACTTTGTTTAGAAATGAAAATCGATTTAACTATTTGTTTACGAAAGCGCTTGGTTAAGTACTCCTCCAGATTGGCAGGCGACTAATCCAATTAAATTTCGTACAGGAAAACCGAAAAGTATCTCTACCTGTCGGCCAGCGTGGATACCCTGCTCCGTTTGGCCGATGCCGCCGAGCTGGAGAAGATGACCACCACGCACAGCATGCAGAAGTTCAATCACGGCTGCATCTCGGACTTTCTACTGCCCGGTATGGGCAAGGAGCAGATCCTGCGCTACTGCGAGATACCTGTTCTCATCAAGGACGTAATCCAGGACGGCATTAAGTCCTACGTGCAAAAGGGGTACATTGAGGATATGTTTCCACTCCACGATATCGTAAGTTATACATAATATCCTATTTATATTCATGGACAGATTGTTTAATGTTATGTAATGCATCAATCTATATACCTAGCTGTATCTCGAACGCTTCAACTGGAACCTGAAACGCACCAAGCTGCCCATCGAGGACATCCGGAACTACTTTGGTTCCAGCATAGGTCTTTATTTCGGCTTCATCGAGTTCTACACGAAGGCCCTGATCTTTCCCTCCCTCTTTGGTATCCTCCAATATGTATTCGATCTGAACATCTCGCTGGTCTGCAGTTTCTACGTTGTTTGGACCACGGTAAGTTAAATTGTTAGTTTTCAAGGCGAAACAAAGTAAACCTTTGCACAATAAAAATAAATTGCTTTTACAGCTTATAAATCTAAGTATAGCATCACTTAAGTGCTCTTAAGTTGGAAACTTTTAAGTGCTATAGTAAAAATAGCTAGCATGTATGTATTTTAATCTTGCAGTTTTATCAATTTTCTAGTTCGAATAGTTTAAATATATACACTAAATCATCGCCACAAGAATCAGTTAACTAAAGTTTAAGGCATAAAGATTTTATTATTATTTTTTTCCAATCGATTTTATATTAACATATATCCATATTTCTAGATTTTCCTGGAGTTGTGGAAGCGTAAGTGTGCCGGCTACTCGTACCGATGGGGCACCATCGAGATGAGCAGCCTGGACAAGCCGCGATCCGCATATACGGGCCAATTGAAACCGGACCCCATCACCGGCAAGATGACACTCCACTACCCGATGCGGTACACATACCTGCAGATGTACTGCATCTCGTATCCGGTGGTGCTGGGCTGTGTGGTTGCCGCCGGCTGGTTTGCCCTCTACCAGTTCCAGATCGAAGCCGAGGTGCTGGCGGATTTCGGACCAGACTCCTGGCTGCTGTACGTGCCGGTTATCGTACAGTCGGTGCTGATTGCGATCTTTTCGTGGGCATACGAGAAGCTGGCCACATTCCTCACCAACCTGGAGAACCACCGAACTCGCTCGCAGTACGATCGTCATCGGGTCAATAAGCTGATGCTCTTCGAGATCGTGAATAACTTCTTCTCGCAATTCTATATTGCCTTCGTGCTGCACGATCTGCGCCAGCTGAAGTACCAGTTGATGATGCAACTGCTGGTCTTCCAGCTGCTGTGCATCGCCCAGGAGATCGGAATACCGCTGCTGGCGGTGCTGCGCCAGAAGTACGCCGAGTTCCGTCATCGCGAGGTGGCCGAGGAGAAGCTGCGATCCATCAGTGATCTGCCGCGCTACGAGCAATCGTTCTACGAGTCCGGACTAGATGAATATCATTCCACGTACGAGGACTACCTGCAGGTGTGCATCCAGTTTGGATTCGTGGTCCTGTTTGCCGCCGTTGCCCCGTTTGCCGCCATTGGAGCTCTGCTGAACAACGTCTTTGCGGTCCACATTGATATGTGGAAGCTGTGCAACATCTTCAAGCGACCATTCGCAAGGCGCGCCAAGAACATCGGCGCCTGGCAGCTGGCCTTCGAGCTGCTCTCAGTGATGTCGCTGCTTAGCAACTGCGGTCTGCTCTTCCTCCAGCCGAATGTCAAGTGAGTGCTGGCCTTTTAGGACTTTCTTCCTGATAATCATCCTTTTTTTAATCCATCAGGGACTTCTTCTCTCACTGGCTGCCATCGGTGCCGGATCTTTCGTTCGTGATCTTCGAGCACTTGCTGCTGGGTTTGAAGTTTCTCATCCACAAGGTTATCCACGAGAGGCCGCGCTGGGTGCGCATCGGACTGCTAAAGGCGGACTTCGAGACCAGCCAGGCTCTCAAGCAACTCAAGTGGGTGTAAATGGAATTCAATGGAGAAACAACAAAACATCTAACGAACTATGTACTTGCAGAAAATTCAAGGCGGAGGCCAACAAGATGGCCTGATGGGCCACAAGATCGCCGGATCTCCCACTCCACTCCTTTTGGTGCTAATGAAACCAGTCCATTTTAAATGTTATTATTTATAAACATACGACTAAGCGCGTTTACCGCGAATGTTCGAGACCAACGGAAGTAAGGTGCCTTAAACCTAAAACTCATATAAATATGTCCACAGAGTACTTAAGATACTGATTTTGTCTGACCGGGATTAGCGTGCGCCTCGAAAGTGCCGGAACGCCAAGTAGGCATCCAGGGCATGCAATATTCCCGCTGCATAGCCCATATACTGAAAGTTAAGGAGTAAAAAAGAAATTATTTGTTAAAGATAGGCATATTTTTTATTTGAATCAATAGCACTTACATAGCAGGCCGTCATGGCGGGATATGCCCAGAATCCGGGTCGCACCAGGAACTGCGGATGCAGCCACACCACGCAGGCGAAACCCATGTAACTGGATGAGCTGAAGTACATGCAGCTGGCGAGGCCATTGAACAAGGTCTCCTGGAATAAGAGCAATCACCATATCGTTAGATCAGAAAAAACTAAAAATGCATCCTTCAATTTGAATTGTTCTCCAAGTCAACCTACGAATAGTGACTGCCGGATGAGGTTGTAGGATTTGTCGGAGAAGGCGTAGCACAGGAGCAGAATGCCAGTGGTGGTGAAGCAGTGGCCAGTGGTGGCCAGGAAGCTGGTTAGCGCCTGGCCAATGGAATCGGCGTATGGCACGCCGTACCGGATGAGCAGTCCCTCGCACAGCATGGCCAGGCCCAGCTGCATCAGCTTCAGGAGACCGATCCGCGACAGAACGAACCCGAAATTGATGCAGGTGCAGACGCGGCAACAGCAGATCCGGATGCCCAGCGGCTGGCCCATTCCCCGAACTCCAAACGAGGCCATGGTCTGATTGCAACTGATCGTCGATCATCCGGCGATGCAGCGACTCCGCTTTGTTGTATGTTGTCGCAGTGCCAGCCAGCCAGGTTCTATAAATAGCTACCGAGACACATGGACCCCAAGTGGTGCATTTCCTTGCATTTCCAGCGACGCGGCAACAAATCCACCCCAATCTTCAGCTAAATTTAGAACAGCCATCGGCAATTTTCACAATGGGCGAGGATTTGTCTATGCGGAAGGTGTCTTCCTTAAATACAAGATTTATTTTCTCTGAAATTATATGATAGTTATGTTAAATTTTTGATACATAACAGCCTTTTTGCCTTTCACTTTGATCCATTTACCCAAGTGTTTGCTATCCTACGTTCAGTTTGATTTTCGATGACATTCAAATTCTAGTCCCTCATTCGAATCGTTCCAAAAATAACGTTAAGCATAAATCCCCAAATTTCGAGGTCACGCGATCGCAACTGATCCTGCATCCAAAGCCCCACTTCCAGGATGTGCATGCCGTATCTGAGTAAGCTCTTCGGTGGAGGCGATCGCCGGCAGCGTCGCACCCGCGATGGAGGCGTCACCCCATTACCCAGCCTGGCCAATGTTACCCAGGTCTCCATGGACACCGTCAAGTCCGCAAAGTCAGCCAAGTCAGCGAAGTCGGCTAAGTCCGGCAAGTCCGCCGGTCGCCGTAGTACCACTGCTGCCATTCCTACTGAGTCCAGTGTCAGCAGCAATGAGGATAATACGGAGCAACCTCTGGCGACCGCCTCCCGAGGAGCTGTGCGCAACGCCACCGCCTCGATGGCCACCAGTGCTGCTCCAGCCGACGAGGCGAGGTCGCGCCGCTCCTGGTGGGGATACTTTGGCATGAGCAAGAACAAGAAGTCCAGCATTGAGTCGCTCTAGACTGCCGAGGATCGGGATGGAAGCCAATTGCAATGCATACACATATTCAATAGTAGTTGATGGTCATCGAAGTTTGGCTTGCAGTTCCCTATACACTTATCCAACAATCTTTTGCTTTTTTCGCTTTCGAGATATAAGTTCGATGATAAAAATATAAAAACGTTCCAGTTCAGACCTTTGGAACACCAAAAGTCCTTTAGTTTCTATATGGTAATTATGGCAACCTATCATTAGCATTTTAGTTAGTTCCCAGAACTAATATATTTAAATAATAGTTTTCAAAAATTCGTGTTAGGCTTCCAGATCTCGTCAAACTGACAGTACATTTAAAATAGATAAATTTTAGATTTCAATATAATTATCGTGTGTTATGAGATAATGAAGCTGGGGGAAATCCTAGAAAAAATGCATAATCTAAACTCAAATAAAGTTGGCAACTAAATTGGTTAATAAATCAGGAAAGTTACGGCCAAGTATATATGTATATATATGTACTTTCACTTTCCCCGTCGATCTCTACGCCCCTGAGCTTTCTTTGTGCCCACTCTGTTCTCCGATTTCTTTAGACGATCGGCTGGCGCTCTAGAAGATCGTGTTGTGTCCGGGCAGGGGGCGTGGCAGGGGCGGCATGCAAACAAAGCTCAAACGTCGGCACCGCCAGCGATTAGTGTAATTTATCAGTCGCAACGGCAATTTATATGGCTAAGCCCGATCGGTGGGATATATATATATATATAGACGTAGATGTTTGTGGGATTGGATGGGTGGTGGGGGAGGGGGTGTGCTCGTGCGGGGGTGGATGCTTTTTGACAATAAAATAATGTGGCTGTTATCACAAGTAATTGTTGCTGCCGGCAGTTGTTATTGTTGCTCCTACCGCTATTGTTGTGCGCTGTCGCTTGCGTCAATGGGCGGCTACACTGCGAGAAATTAGGGCTAAGCGAAAGGCAAATTTTGTAAAAATACCAATAATTCTAAGATTACAAATAAGAGAACAAATATTTACTTTAAAAACCTAAGATTGCATTAGAAACAAAGTTATTTGAGTTATTTGTAGAATCAACAATTATAGTTCAAAAATATTTTAAATAATATTTTTCTGTAAACATTCAACTACTTTAGAATCAATATATTCAAGCGTTTATTTATACATAATTCTTTTTGAATGTGTAAAAATTGATTGTAATGCAATTCTTTTGAATTTATTAACTTAAGAATTTTTTTAAGTGTTGTTTCGAATAAAAGGTAGCTATAACGATGACGCCCCAGAAATGCTGTAACAAGTGAAACCGTTCAGAATTTGCATAAATCGTTGCAAAACCCCTCGCCCCTCCCCCCGCCCCTCAGCGGGAATTTTGCAATCTGCAATTAGGAATTTGCCAATTTCGTCACGAATTTTGCACGTGCATAAATCATTGGAGTGAGTTGGTTAAACAATCAATCGCCCGTCCAACTTCCTCCGATTGGAACTGTGGAATGAGAGGCATTTTCCGATTTTCCGCTTTTCCGACCAAAAACAACGACGAACACAGAGATCTCTTTATGCTCTCTTGTTTATTTTTAAAGTCAAGAATACGAATAAGATATACACATAGGCATCTGTGGTTAAAGTTATGTATATATATATATATACATAATATCTGCCGATCGGTCGGAAAATGGGAAAGCTCTGTCTGCCTTTCTCATTGGGGCAAATGCGTCTGACGTCGCAGCAACGAAAGAAAACAACAAAAAATATGTTAAATTTACAAATGTTTACGTGAAAATCCGAACAAACAAGGAATGTAAAAATAATTCGCGCTGCAAAATAGAAAACTCACTTGTAAATTGTTAATTGTTGCCATTAATTGCGGCAGAAGTGAAGACTGAAAAAATAAGAAAAAATTAACAAAAAAAGGCACAGTGCGCTGATTGTTGTTGAGTCAAATTAAAAGTGCGACAAATTCTCGCATTCGGTTGCATTTTCAGTTTCATTTTCATTTTCAGTTTTGTATTTGTTTATTTCGGTCTCGGTTTAATTTCGGTCGCCTGACAATCTCCAAATCGACTTAAAAAAAAAAATAAAAAAAATAAACGTACACAACAACGGGGCATTTAATTAAATAAATCGCAATCATTAGTCAACGGCCTGTTATTTCCAGCCGCCAAATCGGACATTATATCGGACATTCTATATACTATATAGCACATTTCGAGAGATCAAATCTGGCGAGAGAAAACGCAGAACAGGAAACAATTGAAATCATCTGAGAAAACGGTATTTATGATGGGAAAAGTGACCAAAAGCAATATATACATACATCACAGGTTTAAAAAAAGGCAAATTCCTAAGTTTCAGTTTCAAAAAAAAAAAAAAAATTAGTAAATAATAAAATTAGATGCTTGAAAAATAGCTAAATATTTCAAAAACTTATGAAGTGAGTTAGAAAGTGTGCTGTTACGATCGTTTTGAAAGTGAATGAAAGTGCTTTTCCCAGAACTTAAACAGTTTAAAAACTGTTGGCTGGCCAAACAAATCGCTTTTCCCATTAACAGCCAAATGCAGCTGTCAATTGGCAACAACTTGCTGGCAAATAGCAAATATTTCCCGCAACTTAAAGTTTAATTTGACGAACACAATTGTGAGTGGAGGGTGTTGATAGACCAAAAACAACAAGTACGAGCAGCACAAATGTTTGAAATAGAGTATATTTTTTTTTATTATTTTTTTTTATTTATTTTTTTTTTTTTTCTGAAACGCAAATTCATGGGCCAACAACAAGTGGCAGGAGGTTCGAATTCTTGGGGCGAAAGTCGCAATGAAGGGCCGTAAACAAAACGCTCTATCTGGGCCAAAATCGAGTGAGTAGGAGATAATGGCCAAGTGCCTGGGCAGTCTGGCACGCTGATTGACTATTATATATACCCATCATGTCTATAGTTAACCGATCCGATCCGATGCGATCCTGGTCTAGAAGTGCTATGCGATTGCCATTTATTTATAGCAATTTGTTTGCCGCCCCGTCGACGTCACAATCATTTGCTATTGTCATGATTTTTGGAAGTCTGAAAACGTAGAGACTTTTAAGCGTTTGTAAGTCAAGTACACTCGAACGCATATCGCCGGAAAATAAATGGCCCACTTTAACTTGTGGGCACTAAAAACCCTTTTCTTCAGTACAAATAAATAGCAGTACCAAAAAAAAAAAGTGATTAATTAAGTAGGTAGTTGTCAAATAATACGGATTCGAAAGAATGCCAAACTACGCATTTTCGAAATTGTATTTTGAAATGCCAACCAGTTTCGTTCAGTGTACTACTCACTGCGTGCCCCGCACCGGAGATGAGTTGACAGAATGTGAACAAGTGCCCGTCGATTGGAAAGTCCAAAATCACATGGTAATGTACTATATCTTCTGCAATGCTGTCTCAGATGGGAGAACCCCAGTTTTCGAATGACACTGCAGTTCCGAGTAGATATCCTTTGAGTTTGAGTTCCTGATTAGATGACCCGATGATCAGCGATCCAAGATTTCGCCGAAATCTTATCTTTAGAGAAAAACATAGCAGCACACTCATAAGTTTAATTACTAAATATATGTTCGTGCCGCGCAAATAATCTTAGTCATTGCTCTTTAATTGAAAACTAAATAGATTGATACGAACAATTTGTTATTTATGTTTTCAGAGAATAGTTATACAGATGGAATCTATACTGATAGGATGCCGCTCTTTGCTTTAATAAGCTAACGAGTTCCTGAAAACCGCATCTTCTAGCTAATCGAAACAATCGAGAATCGAGTATCGAGTATCGATGATTCACCCACTCCACTGATGGATCCAAAGCGGAAGAGTCTTCCCATCCGGAACGGAAAATTCCGGAATGGTAGCCACTTTGGATTGCCAATTTGTGGGAGAAAACAAAAAAAAAACAGTTTGCCCAGTCTGTCCATCTGCGTCATTGCGAAAAAAAACACTTGTCGCCCACTTGTTGGCGAAGTGGGCGTGGCCGGAGGTGTGCTGACACACAAACAATTGCGGGCGCAGGTAAACGAGCAGTTTTGAAGAAAAATTAAAACCCTTTTTAAACTGCGAAATTTAATGTGATCTAAGCTGATTTGGGCATATCAAGGCCACTACTTCTTTGTCAGATTTATGATATATGTAGGAATATGCCAGCAATTGGGTAGAGAAGTGCACTGGTTGCTCTCAATGAAGTCGTTTAGTCTTCTTAAATTATACTAATATACTTCAATTGCTTGACAGTACTACCATCTTGGCCGCTGCTGTAGGCGCCCTTAGATACATGTATGTACATTCGCTTTAGTGTTTCTCCGAGGCGCCATGTACCTCGAATTCCTGGGGATCGTGTTCTCCATGCTGCTTATCAGCCATCTGGTATCGTCAAATCGATAAATCATGTTCCCAGGGGTTCGGCAATGACAATAGCTATGACGATGGCGATCTTCCCCCACCTTGATCTACTGCAAATGCCGTTCTATTCGTAACTGACTTGATCGCTGGCATTGAGGCGCTGGCATCGCTTTCATTTGACAACGATTTCAATTTCAATTCCATTGCGTTCGTTACATTTTAATTAGATTTAAGATCATTTTCGTATCGTATGGAAAGTAGACCCGGCTCAACTTGACGGAGATCACGTCTTCTCCCGTTTTAACCCCAGTTATATATCAGATATAGTCAAAAATAACCCAACCTTTTGTCATGTGGTTATATATGTGTTTTGAGTCCTTTAGTTTTGAGTTAAAGCTACTCGCTTTAAATTCAAAAGAAGATTTCAAATTCGCTAGAAGTGATAAATAAAATAAAATCAAATCAATTCAATTCATTTTAATTAATGGTAATTAAGTCGAGCACGCTTCGAGCGGCCAACAGTGCGTATGAGTGATGGACGTCTGTAGCTAATCGCGTGCGCATTTATTGAAGTTAATGCATATTATTGTTTTAGCCACTTGTGTTAAGCAAATCCGGTAATCGTACTTAAATGTGGAAACACCGAATTGCGTAAAACTAATGCAATTTGTTGAGTTTTTCTGTTGCATAAGCCAGCTAGAATGCTCTTACTCCACCCATCTATCTACATGATAAAAGCGTTCTAACTGGTTCCACTTTCATGATCCTAACTTGGCCCAAAAATGAGTGCTTGGCCTTTATAGGGTTAAGCCGCCTTTCTCGACGTTCTCGCGACTGCGCAGTCGGCGTCGCAGCCGCCGCTTTTGGCGCAATCGAAAGTTACGTTTGGGCTTTACGTCGAGCGCATTAGTCGAACGGCGATTGTCGGCGGCATTAGTTGAGAGTTAAAAGTGAAATACGAATACAACGAGCATAAATACGATTAGAGTAGTGCATCTCGAAGATACAGAAATTGCAAGTGAGTGGTTTTAGTTCTTGGCCAATATACCATATAACTTAATAATGCTACATACATATATCTCATATCGAGTGGAATTGTTGTGTTCTGCAGATTTGTGAGATCAGTGATAATCAATTGATTGGCGTGAATTTCGGACGGCGCGTTCTGAATTCATTTTAATGTGCAAATTTAGATGATTGCCGAATTTTAATTGGAAAATTTCGACGCTGTGTGCCATTTGCGAGCCGTAATTTGTGCCATTAAATTGCAAATTGTTGCCACCACAAATGATTAAATTAATTAAATTATTAATGGCGCGGTGGCTAAACAACTACAGAAGACGCGACACCACATATATCACATACTATATCATATACTATTGTACATATATCGTAGAACATTGTGATCGTACATATATATATAGGAATATGAAACCAGCTGAAAATCGTGCCCGCATTTCTCCAGCGACTTTGCATGCAATTCCATTCCTTCCGGTCCATTTCACAAAAAAAAATTAAATATTAGTGGAGACATTCTTGAATAAACAACTAAAAATAAAATGTTTAAAATTATTAGTGCAAATGCGAAAGTTAAGCAGTTCAATTAGACTAACTTTTTAAAAACCTTTTCGGCTTTTGCCTTTTTTTGCATGACAAGAATGTATTTAACCTTTTAAAGAATTTGAAATGAAATCTTCTTACTTTAATATATAGTTTCTTATATTCTAGCTTAATTTGTTAACAAATAGTTTTTAATCCTTGTTTGTTTGAATGTTGAATGAATGTCTTAGTTTTTATTTAAGTGCCCTACAAGATGTTGTATTTATGCCAGCATTATTGGTACCCACACAGATTTTTTCTCGGTGTACCTTTCGCATTTCCAGCTAACTTTATATCGCTTAGTTTTCGATAGTTATTCGATTCGCATGCAAATCATATGGGCGGATGGGGGGTGTCTCATAGAAAACAAGCATTCTGTGCTAATCAGACGGGCCTTTAAATTCCAATCATGAACACCCATCAATTTACCTTTTGGGACCACCCTCCTCCTCCCCCAATCACTGCCGAATAATAGGTGACAACTGGAGATATTCCCCACTTGGCAGCTTCTGCTGGCACATAAAAGGGTTTTAGTGCCTATCTTATATCAGATACTTTTCCAGACACGATTCTCCTTCCATTTTTTTTTTGGTGGATACAACCAACGCCTAATTGGCAAACGTGACAGATAAAATTCCTAACTAATTTAAGAAGTATCAGCAGTTACAGTCTGTTTTCTTTCTAATATATATTTACTTGGAAAATCTTAATTGGTTCCTATGAATATTATATAGTACAGCTTACTTCCGCACTTGACTTGATATAAATAATATTTAAGGGGAAACTAGTTTTTGAGTATATTTCCAAAGTGTTTGCACAGCTTTTGAGTGCTGGAATGGATGTCTTATCAACGTCCACAGTGAAACCTCGCCAAGTTGCGACACAAACATGGCATATTAACGTATGTGTATTGTTTTTGGGAAAGTGTTAGACCTGCCACCTACCATATTTTGGCCTTGTTTCAAGAATTCGCACTATTTGTATAAACCAAATCAAGTTTTGGATGCCGGAAGAGAACATTTGTATTCCATACGATAGGGTGTCTTACTGAGGAAGTCAGACTGTTTTTCGCCGCAAAGTTGGTGAGTGAGTGAGTGAGTTGTCACTCACAATTAACCGAAGAACATCGCTTTCAAAGCAGCGCCGTCGAGCATTGTCTGTAAACAATAAAATCAAATTAATTATGGCCAAATAAATCACTGGCATCCCAACTCGGGGGCAGAATTATTGCCCTCTGCTGATAAGCGACATGGCATCGCATCGCATCGCGCATCGCTTAGCCGAGCTCCTCCAGCACCAGCCAATTAATGAGTGCGTCGACAGCGGCAGCGGCGGTAGCAGAGGCAGCGGCGGCAGCAGAGGCAGCGGCGGCAGCAGAGGCAGCGGCGGCAGCAGAGGCAGCGGCGGTAGCAGTGGCAGCGGCGGCTATTGGCCAACCGAAGTTCGATGCCGAGGCGGTGAAGTCGAGCGGACTCTGCGCTTTTTCATCTGCCGCGCTGCGCATGCGTCTGCGGTTTCTGCAACTGGGGCAGTACGGTCGACATTCCGTGGAGCGAACCGATCCGCGTTGACAATTTGGAAAATTCAAGCTGCACAGTGCAAAATTTAGAAAATTCGAAATCTAATTATGTATTTATATGCGAAATTTCAACATTTTCTAAACAATCAGATCAGTTTGAAACTTTATTAAAACTTTTTAAATAAATAAGCGGTTGTAAGTAATAAAAAAATCATAATTTATTGCATAAAAATCTCAGCTCAATCATGATTATTTTTGGATCTGAATAGAGCACACAAATTAGAAACTATGATGTTTATCAAACCCAAAGATCATTTGCAGCGAAGCTTCACTGTATTTCGATCAATTAGTGTTTGATCACTGCAGTTAGCTAACTGCATTTACACAGATGTTTCACGGCCTCCTCTTGTTTTTACCCAACTTGTGCACTCAAAAAAATATATGAGCACTTTGAATTTGAACTTTAAAACGTAATATAAATGCAGCATATATATTCATTTTTTTATTTGTTAAATGAGACATTATTTTGTTTATATTTACTTTATTTTACTTATAATTCATTCCAGAACATGGATCTGAAAATGGAGCTGGGCGGCTACGTGCACTCCGCACCCAACACGAAGCGCTTCGTCGTGGAGGACTCCAGTGAGTGGGTTTCCCCGAGGGGGGGTGAAGGGTGCTGCCTTCCGGTTTAGAAAGTTGAGGAAGTGCGTCGGCCTGCCTGCCAGCGGCAGTTAAATAAACCTGCTGCCCGCCGTTCCACGCATTTTAAATCGACTCAGATCGGATTGCATTCAGATCGCCGTCAAGTTGAAGTTCAAAGCACTCTGAAAAATAACTAG
The DNA here is from genome assembly GCF_016746395.2 of Drosophila simulans. Taxonomy (NCBI): domain Eukaryota; kingdom Metazoa; phylum Arthropoda; class Insecta; order Diptera; family Drosophilidae; genus Drosophila; species Drosophila simulans. The sequence goes on along the minus strand of NC_052525.2, from coordinate 16,109,162 downwards.
TACTTAAGCTACAAGGCTTAATATTTTAAAATCCTATTGCATTTGAAATCTTCCGCATTGATATAATCCTAAAGTACATGGAAAACTCCGTTTTAGAACTTACTCTTAACTTCTTGAATTTTATTTTATATTTATATCAATAGAGGATTGGCTTTTACGAAACTCATTAATATATTTATGCATATTTAAGGCCGTTTAGTGCGGCGAAGTCATGTCTATGTACATATATATATTTTTTTTTTTAGAGTTTGCTTTAGCTTTACAGTTGACCTTGGGTCAATTTACATTTCACACCTGCCAAATTGGATCAGCACGTCACCTCCAGTAGTCAGTCAATCAATCATCATTCACTCGCTCACTAACCGGCGGCTTTCTCTCGGTTTTGCAGTTACCAAGGTGACCTCCGATGGCGAGCCGCACGGCATGATGACCATGGTGGCCGGATTGTCCGGCCTTTTGGCGGCCATCATCATTCTGGCCGTCCTTGTGTCCATGGTATCTTGTCGCAAGCAGAAGAGGTAACAGCATACATACATATATATATGAATTATTGCATATAATATTTTGATTCTTGTCGTTTAAAAAAATGCAGCAACAACCGGAAGAGCAATTCCTCCGCCAATGTGGTGGCCATGACCAGTGTGGCGCAGGATCAGCCCCAGTTGGCCGGTAACTTGAACGCAGCGTTCGCTGAGAGCACTCTGACCTTGGACAAGGTCAAGCAGGGCACGGAGGACCAGTGGCGACCCACAGCCGTGGTGGTGGAGCGGTACTAGTGGAAGCACCACCGCCAACCAGCGGCACATGGGCACGTGATGTTTATTGTAAACGTTTGAGACTGACACTTAGCCTAAGGATTTCCATCACCATCTTATATCTATATAAAATATGACACCTTTTTTTTGCTTGTTAAAATATTATACTACTATACTATAAAATATGTGAAAATATATATTTGTTAGAATTAAAGGGAAAACTGTAAAACTATTTCACATTTTCCAGAGAAAGATATGATTTGTGCACACCTTGGATTCATTTACAAGCATAAAAAAACAAATAATTCAACCAAATGGATCAATATATTCGTATGCAGCTGCGTACATGTGTGGTATAAAATATAGTATACAAAAAAATAGTAGAGAGTCAAAGATGGTGGGTCTTCCATGGGGAAATCCTCTAGAGCGCCGTATTGCGTCCACCAACGACCATGGCCAGCAAGGCCATGCGGATGTACATGCCGTACTCCGCCTGCCGGAAGTAGGCGGCCCTCGGGTCCGAGTCAAGCTCCCGGCTGATCTCGTCCAGACGCGGCAACGGATGCAGAACAATCGAACGCTTCTTGGCACGCGTCATATGCTCAGGCGTCAGCACCAGATGGCCACAGCACTGTCGAAGGAAACCAGTGGGTGTGAGCAAGTAGTATATCAAGTTAAATGGAGACAATGCCACCCTTATTACCTTGTCGTAATCTTCCACGTTATCAAAACGCTCGCGCTGAATGCGAGTCATGTAGAACACATCCGTGTCGGGCAGCACACCCTCAAGACCGCCGTAAAATAACTGCTTGACGCCGCGCTGGTGGACGAACTGGACAACCTCCTGGGGCATCTGCAGGCTAGTCGGCGCCACATACTGCAGGGTCACATTGTACAAGGTCAGCAGGCGGGCCAGCGAGTGCACGGTGCGTCCGTTCTTCAAGTCGCCCACCATGGTGATGGTCAGTCCGTTCACAGTGCCAAACTCCTCGCGAATGGTGAAGATGTCCAGCAGCGCCTGCGTGGGATGCTCCCCGACGCCATCGCCGGCATTGATCAGCGGCTTTCGGGAGAAGGTCGCTGCGCGCTGTTGGAAATAAACAAATTAAGAAGAACTCCACGAACTCCACGAACTCCTACTCACCGCTACAGCTCCGGGCGAAGGATGACGGAGCACCACGACGTCGGCATAGCTGGACACAACCTTGATGCTGTCCTCCAGGCTCTCACCCTTCTTCACCGACGACGTGATGTTGTCCATGCTGATCACTCGGCCTCCCAAACGCAGCATGGCAGCTGCAAAACTGCACTGCGTCCGCGTGCTGACCTCGTAAAACACACTGGCCATGATCTTGCCTGGCAGCAGCTCGTCCACTGGACGATCCTTCGTACCGCGCAGCTTGAGCAGCTGTGCCAGGTTAAAGATGTCGTTGAGGTGATCTTTGTTGAACATGTCGACGGCAAGGATGTGCTTGCCCATCAGCGAGTGGGCCACCGGATTTGAGGTGGTAGTGCGCTGCAAGTACTCCCGCAACGTGGTGTTGCTGGCGGAATCCAGACGGACGCGTGGGGATGGCGAGTTGGGGCGCAGGAAGTTGGCTCCGTCCACAAAGTGCACCTTGGTCGATATTCCATGTACGCCTCCCCCGGGTCCGTCGGAGGTGAGGAGGCGGGCAAAGGTGTCATTGGCATCGTTGTCGCTGGGCAGCAGATCCTGGGACGCCTCCGACACCAAGGGCACCTGTTTGGGGCGCACATTCAGCCCGAAGCCGGGCTGCACCAGCACTTGGCCATCGACGAAGGCCACCTCGCCCCGGAGAACCACACGGTGGACGCGTCCCTTGACCTTGGTGCCCTCGAATGGTGTCCAGCCGGACTTGCTCTTCATCTCCTTGCCCGTTATGGTCCACTCCTCGTCGAGATCCACCTCCACGTAGGTCTGCGCCTGATCGGGCAGGTTGAAGATGATTTTCGGATTGCGATGGAACTTCCTCTTGATGTCCTCCAGCGTCAAACGACCCTCGTGAACGGCCTGCAGGAGGAGCGGCAGAATGGTCTCCACGCCCGGAAATCCAGGCGGTGGACGCTCCGAACGTTTCTCGGCCAGCGTGTGTGGCGCGTGATCGGTGGCAAACACATCGATGTAATCAATATTCTCCCACAGAGCCTCTTGATCCTCTGGAGAGCAGAGCAATGGCCTTACCTCGGACATTCCATGGCCCAAACGCTCCACATCCTTGGTGCTGAGGAACAAGTGATGCGGGCACACCTCGCAGGTCACCTTGACGCCCTTCTCCTTGGCGGCACGGATCAACTGGATCTCCTCCTTTCGCGCCACGTGGCATATGTGCACGGAACGGTCGAGGAGGTGGGCCAGCATGATCACAGCCGCTGTGCTCTGCCTCTCCGCATGACAAACGATGGGAGACCGCTTGGGCCAGTGGCTGAGATGCCTCTGCCAGCTGGTCATATCGCTCAGTTTCAGGGTGCCAAAAGTGTCGTTCAAGTACATCTTAAGGCCACACGCGTGACTGGCCAGCTCGTTGACCTGCGCCCAATTCTCATCCGAGGCCCCCACATACAGGGCATAGTCGCATCGAGCTCCCGCTTTGGCCAGCTCCTGGAACTGGGTGAACGTCTCTCTGTCCACGATCGAGGGATTCGTGTTGGGCATGGCGCACACGAGGGTCACTCCGCCAGCCAGAGCGGCTGCTGTTCCACTGGCGAAGTCCTCCTTGTGCGTGGCGCCCGGCTCCCGCAAATGCACATGCACATCGATGAAGCCCGGCAGCTTCACAATCCTACGCGAGGTCATACAATCCGTGTGCGTCTTCATTGGCGGCTTGCCACCGTTCATTCGCATCGATTCCACCAGCAGTTTGGTGCACTTCACATCGGTCACCAGCGGAATGGAGTAGTCCACGGCCAGGCGACGGGTGCGGTAGCCATGGGTCATGAACGAGGAGACTCTGGAATAATATCAGGAAATTATATTTACTTGGATGATTCTTAATTGAAGAAAGAATGTTGCTCTATTTTTAAAAATAAGAGAATAGCTTGCGTAAAAAGATACGGACAAACTGACATACGGACACGACTGATGCTTAGAATAGATATACTTTATAGGATCGGAATTATCTTCAATTTTGATTGCACTGAAAATAACCTAATCAAAGATAAAAAAAACACTGAAAATATATCGTTCGTGTATCAGTTTGCACTCAGTTATAAGTACTTTGCACTTCAAGTGGGCTTTATAGAAAATATAAATAACATTTAAGATGTCTGAGTCAGATAAGAAATGGAATTAAGACAAGCCCTTTTTATAACTTAAAATATTATATGCCCAATTGTTGTGCAAACTGTGTTCAAGGCCTAACAATCCCAGTGACTAACATTTGTTTGAATATTGAATCATTAAATCGTTAATACCCCTGAAAACTGAATTTTTATCTAAGTAGGTTAGCTATATACAGCTATGTATATCTTATATAGCTAAACACAATTAGAATGCAAATACTATTTGCACTTGCGGACTTCTCGCTCAAGTTCCATGGATCACCAACTTAGTGGTATATATAATCTAGAACGATCTAGCGCATTAACTTATCGTTGGGTGCCATTAAAAAGAGTCACCATCGAATCGTACTCACCGCCTGGCACCCCCGCCGCTCATCGGAAGGTTGATGACCAGGTCGAACTGCTTGTTGGCCAGGAACTCGGCCAGGTGCCTCAGCTCACCGTTGATGTCATCGGGAGTCGTCTTGTCGAATGTCCACTGCACAGATTCCACCTGCAAGGGCAAAAGCACACATACATATATATAATCGTACATAATATATCTATTATATATAAAGAATGCGACCGACCGATCATCACCAAGGCCACACATGTCATCGTCATCCGGGCCACCAACTCCACTTTCAATCAACTGTTTGCCCAGAGTACACCATATAGATACCATTATTTATGGATCTTTCATGTCTACAACAAAGACAATAGAGCAACAGGCCATAGCAATGGCACAGTGGTGCAGATATGTACAATCTTGCACAAAAATTACAAGTGAATAAGAAATATTCAATTAAACTAAGAGTGCTATCAGAAAAAAAGCTACTAAAAAGTTACTATTTTAAGATAAGAATTCTAAAGATCACTTTTTATATAATATCTTCTTTGAAGACCATCTATTTTAGACGCCTCCTTAAGTTTTGTTTGTGCGGCACAGTGAAGTGGAAATCAATTCCGTTTTCATTGGAGCACCAGGAACTGGCTGATAATGGATAATTGGGCCGGAGGAGGTGGTGGCCGGAAGAGTCGTTCAGCTCTTATCTTTCCGATTGCCAGTGTCATTACTAGATCGCAGATCGCAGGTAATTGGTAATTGGTGATTGGTGAACTCCGATCGCAGATTGCACACTTTATCAGCCGGAATTCAGTCACAAATCAGCGATCGTCCGTCGAGTATGGGCTGCTCCTGGTCGCGATCCGAGCAGGTGGATTCCAGTGCCACGCCGAATGCCCTGCAGGCGGGCATTCCAGCCCAACGCCTACAGAGGCGACGGCGCCAAGAGGAGAAGCAACTCCGCCAGCTGCAGAAGCTCCAAAAGCGCAACGCGCGTAAACGTCGCCGAAAGAGGGGCGCAGGATCCGGATCTGCCAGCGCCGGAGGACCTTTCTCCGGTCGTGGTGGATCGATTCACAGACGACACATTAGCGGAAAAAGCCATCCTGATCTCGCCCTGCAACTGCGTCTACTGGGCGGCAGCAATGGAAGCACGGCCACCGAATGTGTCAGTGCCCTGTATGCCAGAACATTGGAGCAGCAGCGCGAGGAGTTCCAGCGGACCGTGGAGCAGAGGACCCTGCACCAATTGGACTGCGAGCTGCACACCTTCCTGCTGAACCAATTGCTTATGGGAGTCCAGTTCTTTGGGCACTTCGAGGCCGAGATGGCCGTGGTCGATGCCCAAATCGTGGACAGGCGACGCAACTGCTCCGCCGAGAAGCTGGCCGAGCACAGCCTGCTCCAAAGTAGCGCCATCGATGCGGCTGTCGCCAGGAACCTGCTCTTCAAGCCGCCGTAAGTCTTCTCCTTATCCTTTGTGCATGTGTATATATACTTTCTGGATTTTTCTACACTTTTTTGCCAACATTTTATGATCTTCTCTTTTTTCATTTTAAAATTGGTTTTGATAAATCTATACCTTGTTCCAGATCTTCGAAGAGTCCACCACAGCTGCTGCAGAAACCCGTGACCTATGTGGTCTTTGAGAACGTGGACGTGGCGCGACCGCACGATGCCAACTACGACACCGTGGCGGCACTGTGCAAGGTGCTCCTGGAGACGGACTACTACCGAACCACGCCCTGCCCCTCGGAGCTAGTCAACTTGATGGAGATGACCAGATGGATGGGCTACGTGCGCCTCAAGCTGCGCGACCAATTGCCGCATCCGCAGGCGGGCACGCCCAGTAGCTCCAGCTTATCTTTGCCGGCCAGCAGCGATGAGGAATGCATTTACGGGGATGTGGGATCCTCCGCATCCAACTCCCCATCCTCTGGCTACAGTTCGGGGGACTACGATTATGTCTACTTGGCCAGACTGAATACTCCGCGATCGCTGGAGGAGCTGCGATTCGGTCGGGATTTCAATTTTCAAAGGAATGTCCTGCCGGAGAGTTGCATTCGCCGTTTGGCCAACTGTCTGCCTCCTTGGCTAGAGCAAACCGACGACGAGGAGTCATCCTCCGCCGCCTCCAGCAGTGACGAGGACGAGAAGGATGAGGCGAGTTCCGATCATCGCAAATATCCACCGGCTGGCTATGAAACGGTGGAGGTGCTTCGTCAGTGTCATGTGGAGCAACTGCAGCAGTGCTACCTCAGTTCGCAGCAGTTCATGTTGTACTTTGGAGAGGTGCTGCGTCATCACTTGGCCAACCAATTGGGCATCAGCCAATCCCAGCTGGCCGCGTGCTCGTATCGGGGCTGTAGTGTATATACCGCTCGTGAGGAGCTGGTGCCCGCCATTCATGTGCCCAATTCCTGGCCGGATTGCGCCTTCGAGTTCTGGCTGAGGGCTCGTCCCCGTTTGACCAACCTCCATACTGCCGAACAGTTCCAATGGCCGACGGAGCAGATGAAGAAACGTATCCGCTCCATGGGCTTCCATGTCGTACCAGTGGGCTATGCACCAAAGCGCTCGAGAAATCCCTTCAGGGAACTGGAGTGGCGCATTGTCTTTCCCCAGGCGGAGCAGTTTCTCGAGCGGCACTGCCTGACGCCCATGCAACTGAAGGTGTTCCAACTAATGAAGCTGCTGGTCAAAACCTTTGTGGACGAATCATCCACATCCTGTGACCAATCACCGGGAGCTTTGCTCGAGCAGCTGAGAGCCCATATGTTTTGGCAGTGTGAGCAGCACAGCAATGATTGGCCAGAGGAGTTTCTGGGCGAGCGATTGGTTCGGTTCATTCGCTCCTTCGACGCCTGTTTGGCCAAGAAACACTTGAGCGACTACTTCATCGAGCGGCGGAATCTCTTCGAGCATGTCCCAGAGGATACGCTGATGAAGCTGCGCAGCATAATGGCCGGAATTGCGGAGCAACCGCTGCTGCATGTCATCCAGGCACTGAGGAATCTTCAGCACGCGCCGGAATTCTACCCGCAACTGGAGTATAAGCGACTGTTGGAGAATCTCTTTAGCCAGGATTACCTGGAGCTGCACGGACGCGGCAAGTTCTCGCGTCCACGTCAGGGATTTCCCGCTCTGGAGAACCGTGATGAAAACAATGCCGGGCAACAGGTGGAAAAGAAAAAAACCGAGAGGACGGAGATCACCGATGCCAAGGGACTCTTGGGATTGGCTCAGCACCAGGAGCGCTCGAGAGGAAAGCTGCGCAGGAAGACACAGCTCTTAAGGGCGACGACTCAGCAATTTCAGATCTCGGAGACGGAACAAAGACGCTGCTCGCTCGACTCCCTGGATCGCCAATTGTTATTGGCACGCTCCAATCCGGAGGGTTCCAAGAGCCAGGAAGCAGCGAAACCGCAACTGAACAACGGCTTGGAGATCCTGCGAAGGAGCAATCTGGTCGAGCTTCTGCTGGACCATTCGCTGGCCATGTTGGCTCGTGCCATTCGGTTTGGCAACCGTGGACATGCGCAGCTTTATCTGGAGCATGGCCAAAGATTGTGCCGCCTCTATCAACACCTCGGTTGCTCCCAGCAGGCACAGCACTTCGTGCAGGAACTACAGAACGCAGCCAGCGATATGGAACGCATGTGTGAATCGCATATACCAACCACATCCGGCGGCAGTCCCCCCACGGTGGTTGAATCTCCGCCAGCGCCAAGGAAATCCATCAAGTTCCAGGAGCACGTCGTGCAGATACACACTCCAGAACCGCTGGCCATGCAGAAGCATATGCCCCATTTGGAAAACCAACAGCTCCATGGGATTCTAAGAGCTCACCACCAAGAGGATGCGAACGCCACTGAAACCCTAGAGGAGGAGGAGAACAAGAGCGCGTTGCTGCGCGAAATAAAAAGTCGCATAGAAGGGGCACCTAAAGTCCAAAGGGACAGAGAACCAAAAGATTCCCCTGAAGTGGATAGCGTAGAGCCGGAAACGGAAATGGAATCAAAATCGGAGGAAACAGCCAAGGAGGAATCACTTCTCTCACTGAACGGAATCCTTCAGAGGCTCTCCCTCGACACGGATACGGTGCAAATGCTGGGCAGCAAAACGGAGCAACTGGTCCAAAGAGTGGCCCCATCCGAGGCCAAACGGGATGAAATCAAGGAGATCCTCAAGCGCAACGCACAGAAGCTCAAGGGCGCATTCAACTAGTGACAATAAAGATAATACTACCATATAGTAGCCAAATTGCTAAATCCCGGCGATTAGTGATACATATATTGATATATTGATACCAGATAAACGAGTTGTGATAAGGGCTAGAGATAGAGATAGAATTATATATAGTTATGGGCCATAAATATTGTCCATACCATGTGCGCCATATATATTTTCATAATAACTAATCTTGAAATCAACGTAATTTCTCTATGATAATAATGTTATTGAATTTGTAAACCAAAGCCATCGCAAATAAATAATGCAAAATAAACATGGCGCAACCGTTCAATTTGTTAACCAAGTCAGGGAAAATAAATAGTAGGAAATGAGCACTGGAACCACTCAACTTTGTTGACTCGCATCTCCAATGGATTTTGATTAAAGTCGCATGAACACAATAAGCACACAATGATCATAACACATGATCATGTTCTAGACATAAATATACTCACATTAACTCCGTGTTCGGCATAAAAGTCGCCAGTGCCCATGGAAGCGTATAGCTTGTAACCCATCTTGGCCAGATCCCGTATGGAAGGCAGCAGCTCCATCTTGTGCTGCAGAGGAATGGAGTTATCAATGGAGTAACCAATATGTAATCAATGGAGTGGCCAACAAACCTTGAAACTGCCAATGGAAAGGAGCACGGCGTTCTTGGGTATCTGGAAGCCCGTGGACATCATGGCCTTCAGATACGCCTCATAGCGGTTGTCCCCGAAGCAGGCAACCTCGCCGGTGGAGGCCATCTCAACGCCCAGCTGGACATCCGCGCCGGCGAGGCGCGAGAAACTGAATTGGGGCACCTTGACGCCCACCTTGCCGACACCATGGAGCACATCCAGTGGCTCCACATCGAGTCCCACAATGGCACGCGTCGCTGTGGCCACAAAGTCATGGTCCAGCGTCTTGGAGACGAAGGGAAAGGATCGCGACACACGGACATTGCATTCGATGACCTTCAGCTCGTTGTTCTTGGCAATCAGCTGCATGTTGAAGGGACCGGTGACATCCAGTACGCTGGCCAGATCGCATGTGATCCGTTTGATGGCCTCCAGGGTCTCCGCATTCAGATCCTGCGGTGGCGTGACCAGCGTGGCATCCCCCGAATGCACTCCGGCATTCTCCACGTGCTCCGAAACTGCCATGCACAGGATGCGTCCATCGGCTGCCACTGCATCCACATCGATCTCCTTGGCCTCGGTGAGGAACTTCGAAATGACCACCGGATGCTCGCGGCTCACCTCGGAGGCGGCGTTCAGATATGTCTCCAGATCCTGGTTGGAATAGGCCACATTCATGGCCGCACCGGAAAGCACATAGGATGGCCTAACCAGACAGGGATATCCAACCTCCTCGCAAAATTCGATGGCCGACTGTAGGTTGGTCAGCTCCTTCCAACGCGGCTGCAAGATGCCCTTCCTGTCCAGCATGCGCGAGAACTTGAATCGATTTTCGGCACAGTCGATGGACTCCGGCGATGTGCCCAACACCTTGGCCTGCTGGCGATGCAGATCCATGGCTATGTTGTTGGGCAACTGGCCTCCCATGGACAGAATGATGCCCTCGCTATTCTCCATCTCGTAGATGTCCATGACCACTTCGAAGCTAATCTCCTCGAAATACAAGCGGTCGCACATATCGTAGTCGGTGGACACCGTTTCAGGATTGTAGTTAATCATGATGGTGGGTCGCTGTAGCTTCCTCAGTTCGCGCAGGCAGCCCACGGCACACCAATCGAACTCCACGGAGGATCCGATACGGTAGACGCCCGAGCCCACCACAATGGTGTGCCCGCCGGGGAAGTCCACATCGTGCTCGCTTCCATTATATGTATGGTACAGATAGTTGGTACTGGCGGGCCATTCGCCGGCCACCGTGTCGATTTGCTTGACATGCGGGCGGATGCCGAACTCCTGCCGCTGGTGACGAACAGCCAGCTCCGTGCTCTTGATGCACTTAGCTATCTGCTTGTCCGAAAAACCGAAACGCTTGGCCTTCAACAGCAGAGCGGCATCGGTTCGACTGCCATTACGAGTGAGCTGGGACTGCAGGAAGATGATCCTTTGAAGCTTTTCCAGAAACCAGTAATCGATATTTGTTAGTTGATGCAGTTCCCGAAGTTCCATGCCCAATTGCAAAGCAGCGGCGATGACGAAGGGACGACGATCTGTCGGCTCCGAAAGCTGCTCGGCCAGCTGATCCTTTTTAAGCGGAACCACATCCGGATCAAAGCCCAGCACATCGCTGTCCACCATGCGCAGGGCTTTTTGGAACGCTTCCTCGAAGTTGCGACCGATGGCCATCACCTCACCGACACTTTTCATCGAGCTGCCAATGTGCTTGCTAACCCGCACGAATTTGGCCAAATCCCAGCGTGGAATCTTGACCACACAGTAATCGAGGGATGGCTCAAAGCAGGCCGTCGTATTGCCCGTCACCGAGTTCTTGATATCTGGCAGGGGCAATCCCAAAGCCAACTTGGCGGCCACATAGGCCAGTGGATAGCCGGTGGCCTTGCTGGCCAACGCGGAGCTGCGCGACAGTCGGGCGTTCACCTCGATAATGTAGTACTGCTCCGAATGGGGACACAAGGCGTACTGAATGTTGCACTCGCCAACGACGCCAAAGTGACGGATCACCTTCAGGGCGGTGCTCCGGAGCATTTGGTACTCGCGATCCGAGAGGGTCTGCGATGGGGCCACCACTATACTCTCGCCCGTGTGGATGCCCAGCGGATCGAAGTTCTCCATGTTGCACACGGTAATGCAGTTGTTGTAGGCATCGCGCACCACCTCGTACTCCACCTCCTTCCAACCCTTCAGGGATTTGTCCACAATCAATTGGCTCGAGTGGGCCAGTGCCTGTTGGGCCAGGCTCTGCAGCTCCTCCTCGTTGTTGGCGAACCCGGAACCCAGTCCGCCCAGGGAGAAGGCAGCACGAGCCATCACCGGATAACCCAAGCGACTGGCCGCATCCAGTGCCTGCGCAACGGAGTACACCGCCTCAGATGGCGCCACCTGCTCGCCAATCTCGTTCACCCGCTCGGCAAAGAGCTTCCGATCCTCCGTCTCGATGATCGACTGGATGGGTGTGCCCAAAATGCGAACATTGTATTTGGAGAACACTCCGGCTCGCTCCAGCTGCACGCCACAATTGAGGGCGGTCTGGCCGCCAAAGGTGAGGAGTACTCCGTTCGGACGCTCCGACTTGATCACCTGCTCAACATAGTGAGGTGTTAGGGGAAGGAAATAGCACTTGTCGGCCATTCCCTTGGAGGTTTGAACGGTGGCTATGTTCGGATTAATGAGCACTGTCTGAATGTTTGATTCCCTCATGGCTTTAATGGCCTGCGAGCCGGAGTAGTCAAACTCGCCAGCCTGACCAATGGACAGTCCACCGGATCCCAGGATAAGGACTTTGCGCGGCATCTCCGGAGCCGAATCTATGCCAATCGTAGTCGGACGCAGTCGCTGCTCGATCAGCTGCGGAATGGTCAGATCCTTCTGTTGAATGCTCTCCATGAAGACATCGAACAGGAACTCCGTGTCCTGCGGCCCAGCATGATGCTCCGGATGGAACTGAACCGAAAAGTAGGGCTTGCTGGCATGGACAATGCCCTCGTTGGTGCCGTCGTTGGCATTCACAAACAGCTCCGACCAGCCGTCGGGCAACTGCTCCAAATCGACCGCGTATCCGTGATTCTGCGACGTCATCAGGCAGCGTCCAGTTGCTCGGTGCAGGCAGGGCAGATTGTGTCCTCGATTGCCGTACTTCATCTTGTACGTGGAGCAGCCGATGGCCTTCGCCAGCAGCTGGTGACCCAAACAGATACCAAAGACGGGCTTTTGACCCTCCTCAATCACTTTTCGCACCTAGAAACAAAAGATTAGGTACATTAGGTACAAATGAATCCATTGTGACGCACCTGTTGGACGATCTGGTCGCAGCTCTCCGGATTACCAGGTCCGTTAGACAGAAAGAGGGCGTCGAACTGCTCATCCTCGAGACGAGCGCTCCAGGGGAGCAAGGTCACCGAGGCGCCACGTTGCAGCAGGCAGCGCAGCTGGTTGAGTTTCAGTCCGCAGTCCAGAATGGCGATCCGGGGTCCCTTGCCATTGGGATTCCCGTACACTTGTCGCTCCTTAACGCTGCACTCCTTGGCCAAATTCCTGACGTTCGGATCCACGAAACTGGACTTGGGCAGACCTTCGACCGGCGGTTTCTCGTAGACAATCTTGCCTAGCATGCTTCCCTGCTCCCTCAGCTTTTTGGTCAGGGCTCGAGTATCGATGTCTCGAATTCCGGGCACCTTGTGCTGCTGCAGCCAATTGGGCAGCGTCTTCCATTTGCGCCAGTGAAATGCCTCTTCAGCCACCTCGCCCACCACCAAGGCGGTGGCCTGGACGACGCCCTTCATCCACTCGAAGTGCAGCGGCAGTCCGTGCTCGTCCTCATCTGGAGCTGGCACCCCATAGTTACCGATCAGTGGATAGGTCAGCACCAGGATCTGACCACTGTACGATCGATCCGTGAGCGCCTCCGTGTAGCCAACCATGCCCGTTTGGAAGACCACCTCGCCACCAACACCCACATCGGATTCATTCTCCGGGGGAACGTAGCCAAAGGAGTAGCCGGGCAACACTGTGCCATCCTCCAGTGCGAGGTAACAGTTCGCAGAGGCCATATTGGACGAGTTGCTGGGGAGGATTGGAAACCATAGGGTATTCTTTAGTACCTTTAACTCGAAAACTGTCTTAAATAAACGAGCAAAGTTAATTAATTAAGAGATCATATCTCTACGAAGGCAAGTAGACACAAAATTGAGTCGAAAATCTGATAACAATATTCGGCGATTCTGGAAACTTTACTTAATGAGTTATATGTAGAACGCGTACATACCCTCGATTTTAAAAAATGTAATTTAATTCCACAGGTTATCTTGTTCAAAAAGCACGCAATTTCAAATAATTATGATTAAAATCTTTATGATTAATATTTTTAATGCTATGATTTATATATTAAAATATATATACATATACTTATTGAATTAATTCTCCTTTAAGGATATTTCGGCACTTCCAAATATCATATTATAGTTTTCCCAACCGTAGGTAGTTTTTCTTTTACTTTTAATCCCAAGCACCAAAACGTACTATTTTATTTAAGTTGATCCATGTCTTGTACACCCATAGACTTTACAATAGCAGGGTACCAACATATCAAATACGCCGCAAAAGCAACATGTGTTTATAAACACACAGTCACACGCACACAGTTTGCCGGCCCAAGAAAATATACAAAGATTCGAATAGGAAGCCGCGATAGATAATTGTATGCATGTATTTGCCTGTCTGGCAACATGTTGCGCGGGGCACAACACGGTTCTGATTGGGAATGGACACTGCTTATCAAGCGATTCATTTTGTTGTTGTCATTTGATATTGCCATTCACGGTTTGTTTACACGACGACTAACGGCGGAGCCGAAAGAGGAAGAGCGAGTGTGAGAGGGTGCGTTTTGTGTGTGCGTAAGCACGTGTGAGAAGTTTGGCTCCAGTTGGAAACCGGTTCGGTCAGCAAATAAGAATAACAATAACATTGACTTTGATTTTGAATTGGACTTTGGGCAGGGAATTGAGGAATAACCAATTGAGAATCCTTAAGCTACGATGCACTTATATCGCCATCAAGTTATCCTTCTCCCATCTGCACCCATTACAACTACAACTCACTTGCGATTCCGTGTACTTTCAAGCGAAGCTCTCTCTTTGCTGCACTTGTAGTTGTGAACACGTTTTGGTTTCGACTAAAATTCGATTGACAACTTGATTTGTTTACTTTGCGACACCGCTTTTAGAGCTGGTTAATTTCGCACTGCTCCGATGTGTTTGATTTGAGCATTTAACTGTGTTTGCTTGCAAATTGACTCCAATTAACGTCTGGAAAATCAAAGTCGAGCAACTGAATTCACCGCCTTGTTGATTCGGAATCTTCGTGCATTACGTGCTAAAAAATGCCACAGCAAGAGCTCAGCTCGTCGGTGTGGAACTAAGCTGGAAGTAATATTGCGGGTTGGGAACTTGGCTGGAACGTTACTTATTCATTAATTGTTACAAATAAGATAAGATATTAGTAATAATCTGAGCAAAGTTTGATGACATGTTTTCATGCGTTTGCCTGCAAAGTATTCCAAAGGAAATAAATAAGCAACATTTAAATGGTAAGTCACAAATTTGAAATCACAATAGCGCAGATAAGATAGTAGGTCACACACCTATCGATAAATGTTCTTACGTTACTACGTTGCCCGTCCCGTCGTGAGTGAGGACATAAACCAAAGCGGCGTTGTTCTATCATTTGATTCATCAAAGTAGAGTTAACATCAAGCATCAAGCATAAGCAAGTGAAGAATAACAAACGAACGTCTGGCTAAAGCAACAGACTGAAAGCACTTATTGATAAGACTAACGCCATTGCAAGCGGTCAAAATGCAGTCGGCAGGATTTAAACTAACGATGCTGACCGTGGCTGGATTTTTCGCATCGGCTATTCCTGGCAATTCGGCTCGCTCGGACGTTGCCTACCTGACGCCGGGCACCTACATAAATTTGTCGGAGAACTTCTTGGGGCCGCAGACTCTGCGCACGTTCTGCTATCCGGGTAAGCGGCACACTGTGTCAAGTCTCTTCGAGACGGTGGAGTTCATCCTGGGCATCGGGAGCGATGATTACTCCCAGTACGGCGGCAAGACGCCGGAGGAGGTGATGCAGCACTACGAGGAGAAGCAATCGCTGTTTAGCATCACCCTGTTCGCGCAGAAGCGCCAGCTCCTGCAGCTCTCGCCCTTCGATCAGCAGTGCATCGGGATTTCCTCCCGCCAGGCGTACACCGTTATGCTAAACAGCATCCCGCTGGATCTGTGGCGTCTCTCACTGTTCGCCGTCGGCATAGTGCTCTTCTTGAGCGCCCAGCGGCTGGCCAAGAACAGTGTGTTCTACTATCTGGCCGGGATTTCAGGCGGCATATGCGCCTCCCTGCTGGTGATCGTCTATTTCGCCGCCAAACTGTTTCCGCGCCGTTCCATGGTGTGTGGTGTACTAATTGGCGGCTGGACCCTTGGCTTCTATGTGCTCAAGCAGCTGGCGAACAATCTGCGTCTGATCCTGATCACCTACCGCGACCATTTGCTGTGGTATCTGGTGGTCACCGGACTGATCTCGTTCCTGGTACGTAACCACTTGATATTCCAGCCATTGTGATTAACTAATCCCAGCCGATTGCCTCGATTGTTCTGCAGATCTGCTATCGCATTGGTCCGCCCAAGAATCCTCGCTCGCAAACCATTGTCATGTGGGTGCTGCAGGCCATAGGCGGCTTCATGGTTTACTTAAGCAGCTGGTACACCAGCGCCGTGGCCTTCATCATGGTGCTGGTCTTTGCGGCCCACTACTTCCCCAGTTCGTGGGCGAACCAGATCAAGACCATGTACCGCCGCCGCTTTCCGCCAAAGAGGCGCATGCTCACCCAGGAGGAGTACGAGGAGCAGACGGCCGTGGTGACCTCGAAATCACTGGCGGACCTGCGCCAGTACGTCAACAGTCCGGAGTGCAAGCAGTGGGCGATGATGAGCAAACTGCGTGATCCCGTGCGCTTCGCCTCGTTCGCCAATGGAGCACCGCATCTGGACGACGAGGAGATCGCGGACCACTCGCGCACCGTCGAGGAGTCCATGGATGCGGCGCTCGAGGAGGAACTCGTGGATAACCGCGAGAATAAACCCGAGGAGTATGTGCATGGCAGCATGTTCTATCGTCCGTTGGCTGGCCTTTCGCGCCACCGTGTCAACATACCGCTGCCCAACTCGCGGTTCCGCCATCAACAGGCCGCCTGCGACTCGGAGCCAGATGAGAGCGAAGAGGAGGAGTTCTACGAGCAGGAGGTGGACATTCGGCAAGCGGTGCAGTAACGGCCGAGCAGCTCAACCAAAGGGGGAAACACTGATTAGGCTAAGTTCAAACCATTGCAGAGTGCATGTTGCCTTCAACGGCCCACCGCGTTCTATACTGTGTCGTTTTGTAACATGTGTTTGTTAATAATCACTTTCAGACTGAACGGAAACACAAATTATTATAAAAGATACATTTAATTGTTCATGACTGGCTAGGAATAAATGCACTTATACACTTAAGCATAAGTTTATTTGATGCGCACATTCCAGGGTACAGCCATCCCGCTCACTTTGGCGGAGCACAGGCGATCGGCAGCCACTGGCAAGCCTCCGATGGCGGCGTGTGCATCTGCCCGGGCAGCATCTTCACCAGACGGCGGTCGTCGTCGAACTTCTCGGCGGCACAGAGCGTGAGGTCGCGCTGCCGGAAGATGAGTGCGTCCCCCGCGTAGGCGATGGTCCAGGTGCTGGTCGAGGAGCTGGGACTGCCGGAGCGCAGGGCGGCCAAGCGATTGCCCTCGCTGGGATCCACAAAGTAGTACCACTTGAAGAGCTCGCTACGCAGCGTGAAGAGCGGCGTGGAGTGCTGCTCCTGGACGAAGGCGCGTGTCAGGCCCGCGGAATCGGTGAAGTTCTTCTCGCGCCAGGAGAACACCTGCCGCCCATTCAGGCCGTAGTTCCACTCGTCCGTTATGGTCGTATAGATGTACTCGCGATCGGAGCGGCTCAGCAGGCAGAAGCCCTGCGGATCGAAGAGCAGGCCCAGAACGGGCGGCAGACGCTGTCCCAGTGCCTCCACTCGCTTCTGCAGACCCGCATCCACGCTGGCGTACATGTGATGGCTCCGGATCTTGCTGACCATGTGCGCCACGTTGAACAGGAACGCCTCGCTGCTGTCCTGCATGGCCTGATAGCGCCAGAAGAGCGCCAACTGCGCCTCGATCATCGTGCGGAAGCTGACCTCGTCGCGATCCGCGTACAGTTGCTCCAGCTGCTGGACCAGCTTCTCCAGCGGGCGATGGAAGTACACGTCCTCGATGGCGTGCACCAGAATGTCCCTGACCAGGGCGGGCTCCACACTGGCCGCTATGTACATGCCGTACGTCTGAATGCTCTCCTCGGCGTTCAGCAGATTGGCCAGTCGCTGGGCCATGAGGGTCCGCAGGTGGCGTCGCACCTCCTGCTGCAGTTCGCAGGCAGATCGACCCGTGGAGCCGCTGCTGCACTGCACCTCGTCGCGAACAAACCCGCCCAGCTGACTGTACAGGCCTTTTACCTTGTCCGTATCGGTGGCGAAGTCGGAGCGAATGGCGCCCCAGATGCTGTGGAACACTTGCAGCTTGTCACCGCGACTGGCACTTCGCCGTAGGGTAATCTAAGATATAAGCCGAGTGTTATTTGTTTTATTTATGTGTAGCTCGGTGGTCTGTCAGACTTGACTGTTGTCCAAATCGAGTTGCAGGGGCAGAACCTCGCCCACAACGATAGGAATAGTACATAGAAGCAAGTGGATCAGCTGGATCATCTTGTTTGTCTGCTGGTCGAGCTGGGAGTGTGATTGGAAATTTGCCTGATTGGATTGTTGCCTCCATTTGTGTTATCGCCAATCAGCATGGGGTCAGTCCTGGTCCATCTTGATTTGCTTGGCTTGGTCGTCGCTATTTTTCTCACCATGCGCTCGTTTCTGTCCCACTATGACAACCGACTTGATGCGCTCCGTTAGCTGCTCTATTTCGAAGGAATTGGAATTGTAATTGAAATCGGGATTGGGGCTTGGAATGCGCTGCTTGCGCTCTCTCTTGGGCTTGGGAACTATGAAATTGCGATAGATATCCTCCACACGTTCCAGCGGCATATCCTTGCCGGCGGGCAGAAATATTAGTCTCTGAAAATGTATTAAAAATATTGTCTTATGTCTTAATTTAAATTAACAAGTCACTTTTTCGAGCTGTTCCAACATATCAGCTCGAGATAGGCCCATGTCCATTCCTCTTAGATCATTGTTGTTCTCCATAATGAAACGGTAACCAGCGACGTATTTAAACAAATTTAATATGACTTCTTTTGATTTCAACACAACTTTCGATAACACGAGGCGGTATATGTCAAAAACTGTCGTTATTCCATACCTATCGGAAATCGATAGTTTAACATCCAATACCGTAACCGTAGTATGACAGAATGCATTTGCGAAGCGGTACGGTTGGTGACACCGATAGATGTGGCCATGTAATGTGACACTTTACAACACTTTCGGCGGGATATTTGAATTTCTTAATTGACAACGTATGTGTTTGCTATGTTAGATTTAACATCTATTTTCAAATCGAATATTAAATAAAAGAAATACCCATTTTATACCAACTACACATTAATTGAAAGCAAAGAATTCAGCACCACAAAATAAGAAGCATTAATTTAACTGTGCCTTTTTTGGACGTTTCATTTTAACTTGAATTTCAGTTTCGAAATGATAAACTTTCCCGTGCTGATTCATTCCGTAGGCAAACGACTTAATCACAATTTTGGGTCAGTAACATAGCCAATATGCATGCTCAGCGATTTTCTCGCATCACACTTCGTTTATTTATTTTGCTATTTGCAGACGTGATGACGGTGTTATTGAATTGAATACGCCGGCGTATTTGAAATATTTAACCGGTTTTTCCGCCTTAAAGGTCGATTGCACCACAAACTGTAAATGCAAGCCACACCTGAGCACCATGGAATCAAAATCAAAGTTACCTTTCATACAAATTATTAGCACCAAGAAGGCAGATTACTTCAAATCGGGTATAATCATGCATTCTTGCAGTTAAGCAAGTCCACGTCCTGAAGTATCAATTATACCCAGCAAATGCACGTGTGAGACCCACTGTGCCAGTGGCTAATTTGCATACAAAAGGGGATAAGTGGACAAACAGCTGGAGGCGGCGATAGAAGAAGATTGTGGTTCCAGTCCCACGACGACAAAGGTTTAATCCACTTGGAGTCATCGCAGCCCGAAGTGGGTCACCATTGCCGCAATGCCAATCCGCAGGAGCAACCCTGATGAGTCGGCCACCAATTGAAAGACATTCGCTATTAGCTGGTTCTTTGTTTGGTTTGTTCGGTTTCGATTGATATTTGCCAAAAAGCTTTATTGTACGCTATGTAAATATAAATAGTTCAGTGGTGGTTTGCTCAATGGCAATACCCATTTGCTGCCATCGTTATTCGTGTTTATACTATTTATACTATTGCGGGTGTATTGTTGTGAATATCGGGGTATCTGGCGTATATCTATATCTATCCTATATATCTATGTAGCTGCACATTTATGCCAAGTTTCAGTTTCGGTTTCATTTAATTGCCATTTCAGACAATTTTGTTCCGCATGTTTATCTATAAAATGTTCCCGCGCTCTGCGCCATAAATTAATAGCAAACAGAGGCGACGGATCGAGGGGCATGCGGACGCCTCCAAAAGCGATTTATTGATATATTCCTTACGAATGCCATACATTATATGATAATTAACGTTAAAATACTCTTCCTCTCGAGGGAAATCGTTCGAAATTGGCTTTTGAGGGCGTGGAGCAGCTGACTTAGTGGGCCTTTTGCCTTGCCTTGCAGACTTGTTCGCTTGTTTTAGTGATTTAGTTAAAGTTTCCGATTCAGTTAATAATAGTCTGCTTTTTACGACTAAGACTTAGTGGCTATTCGTTGTGGAGTTACAGGGATTCGAGCTAACAATCGTTGTTTATGCACATTTTAATTTAAATGTATATATATTTTATATGAATTGCTTAGCCAATAGGGTGTGTACAAAATACTTTTATATACAATGGTCAATAGTTAATAGTTAGTATCAAAATGTAAAATCTATGTTGGTGTAAAGTATTCGCTGCCTTTGTCTCAGTCATTCGATAATTTCATATTCGATTCGTTGCTTACATCAAGATAACTAAATAAGCTACATAGAAAATACGCAGTAATATGTACACAAATGTAAAAATATATATATATATAAATATATATATAGATAATCACTCGACTCCTACCAGCTTCTCAGTACGATCGCTCTTTAGTTCGGGGAGAATTACTTTTGGCCTGAACACTTTGGAAGTTCTACTACATAATACAATTGTCACTCAAGCACGTTGAACGTGCCATCGTAACTTGAGCAATAAATTAATATTAGTTAATTACAAAAAAAAATTAAATAAATATTATGAGAAATAATAATTGTACTGCATTGTAGTTTCTGCGTTTTCAAGAGCTAAAATACATAAAAATACGTTTGTAATGGGGGGGAATACATCTCAAATTTGGAGTTCCTAAACAGGATGCAGGACAACTGCACTGCTTGCCCGAAAGCATTGACAAATGCACATGTGTGTGTGTGCACCGCTTTATCATTGTTAAATTTAGCGCGCTTTAATTTTGAACCATTTAACCTTGATCGCTGCGTATCGTTGAACTTTCGATGATCAATTTGATTGTTTCCGCCTATCAAAAGTGTGTGTATAACGATTTTGTTTATGCCCTGAAGTAAATAAATTTCAATTGTTTACACTAGACGTAAAAAAAAATATACAAACATTTTTCGGTTGAAAAACATTATGGGGCAAACATAAAAATAGTTCCAGTCAGCGGTTTTCGTCCAGTATTCTCGCAGTAAAGTGCAAATAAAAAAAGTGATTAGGCAATAAAAACGTCAAAGACACACACACACACACGTGCACGAATAAAGAACTGGATGCAAGCAGTGTCATACGAGTAATGCCAATCAGAAGCAGCTAATTTAAATGTTAAACATCCGATATGTGCATGCATGGGTGTGTGTGTGTTTGTGTGTGGTGCGCCTGCTGTTTTTCTCACACTTGAGATTTGAGTCAGTCAGAAAAGCAGAGCAACGCGATCTAAACTAAACAACAAAAGTGCCTCAACAGAAAATTCCTTGTGGTTGCCACACACACACATACAGCATGCAGACAGGCACACACATACAGCCCTCTTGTTTTTATTTCTGTTGGCTAAAAGTGCTTAAATGAAAGAAAGAGCCACAATAGCGCTGCTTTGTTTTGTCTAGGCTGAATTCCTGTTTCGTTTGCTGCACATTCCATTTCGCAACACTGACCGGAGTGTCCAATTAGAACGTGTTAATGTGACCCGAACTGCTTTACCGGTATTCTGCGATGCGATGCGATGCTATGCGATTATGATGATGATGATGAATAAAATAATACGTTTCTTTTGTGCGCTGGCTTAAATTGAAGTTGAATACTGGCATACTGAGTACGTTTTGTTCGCCAGCGGTTGTTGGCCGATTTCAAAATCACGCGCAAGTCGCTTGCACACACACACACAACCATACACACACACACACTCATTCGCTCGTACACTCGCACAATTAGCTGGTCAGCTTGGTTTTGTTGCCGCGATTGCGCAAGTGTGTGCCGCTCTCGTCTCGAAACTCCAGCTTTGGCAGCGTTTTTTTTTCCGTGTTTTTTCCATTCTTTCTTTCTTATTTCTGAGCTGCCCATTGCCATTATTTCGCTCGCTCGAGGTCTGGACTTTTGTATCCGGGCCTGGCTTTCGCATTGTCGCTCGTCGTCTCAGTTGTCTGCAAAAAAAATAAGAAAGAAGAGGGGCACAAATAAGTACAAATTTTCATATGATATGCGTGCACATGTGGGTACAGTGCACTCAAGATATTAGTACTTAGAAGCAGTGTTGAAAAGGGCTTTAGTTCATGGACTTGCAGTCTTAGTTTACGCTGCTAGGAAAGCGTTGTTTCAAAACACCAGAGAGATCTAAAAGTTAACTACCTTTCTAAAAACCTTTAGCAGAAACTTTGTTCTTTTAATTTTTCTCAGCTGAAACATTTGCGTATTAGTCATGATCTGTTTAGATTTCCAGGCATCGCGTAATCAGGAATTCCGAGATTTATTTTGATTTGAAATTCTTGCGAAAAGTTGGCATTTGCGATATGATTTGAGGTGTGAACTGCTGCCAGATGAAATACTTATTATTGCCAATTGAAATTCATGTACCAAACGCAATGCTATGCTTATAAGAACTGCAAAGATATTTTCACAACATTCAAGGTAATTATTATCCAGCAGAGCTATTGCATTAACCGCAACTGTGGATGCATGACAACAATGCCCCCGCTTTGCTTCCTTCGGCCTCCAACGAGGAATCCGATGTCGACCGACGTAGCAGGCACAAATTAAAAAAAAATAATGCCCTGCGTAAAATGTAAATGGGCCAGAGTGCAATTATAAGTTGAGAAACTGCAGAACGTTCAAATTAAAAATTGCCGCTAAACTCAAATGAACGCAGAGCATGTGTGCGTGTGCCGCTGCGATTGCGTCTGGAGTTGGACATTAAGTATTCTTACTGCGAAATTTGTGCCAATTTGCGTGGCGGAGTCAACAGGAAGGAATTCATTACGCTGCCAAGTGTTGCAAACTTTAAAATGTCAGCGAACTAGGCAGATAAAAGCTGACCCAGATACGAAAGAACACTGCCAAGATTCAGTTTCAATAGGAAGTACAGGTCACGTTCAGAAGCAATCTATATACATATTTATATTTCATGCAACTGGGAATATTATTTAATCGAAATGCCAACGAGCATGGGTCACTGGCATTCTATGAAATTAGTAATCACTTCGTGTTTCGTCGTGTCAAACAATTAGGTAATGCGCTAATAAATAATAGAACAATTAGCGAAATCACTTAATTATTAAATGTTTGATGGAGATACAAAGTGGAACTCAAGCGTGTCCGAGCTTTTAGTTCTCTCAACAAGCTGGAAATAGCTGAATAGTTTAACGCTGTGTGCTTATGATGATGACTCCGCTTGGTTACCAAACAAGATAATCAGTGAAATGGCTAATGAAAGAAAGTGTTTTTTGGGCGATGCCAAAAGTAAGTGTAGGGAAACGGTTTTTTGGGCGATGCCAAAAGTAAGTGTAGGGAAACTTTCGTTTTTAGTTTTTGGCATACAATCATTTTTCTTAGCTCTTAATAAATAGTATTGCATATTAGTTTAGCTCTAAATCCCGCTCTAATTCCCAACTGGTTTTAGCCCACTGAGTTAGCATTTTGCCACTGATGTGACCCCATCTGATCCCATGATAGCTCAAAACGCATTGCTGCATCGATTGCAGTGCATTCCTGCCGCATCTTCCCTCCGTTGCATTGTGCATCTGGACCATTTCGGTTGACAAACGAGCAACGCACCCCCCCTCCTTCCCGCAACCGCCACTCCAATTTCGCTGCATTTTTGCACCGTCGCGTTGTGATGAGCGTGACGTGGACACGCTGCTCTGGGATTATGCAGATGAACACAAATGGCACGGCAGCTGCAGTTGCAGTTGCAGATGCATTTCGTTGTGCCTTCGAAGTTGCAGTTGCAGTTTGCAGTTGGCAGTTGGCAAACGCATGCAGGTCACAGTTTTGAGGCGACTGACTGCCCCTCATTTCAGTCTGATTACGAGTATTGCGTGTGCCAGCCACAATTTCAGACTTCCCGATTTAAGATTTCATATTTCTGTTTTTGGGTTTCAGCTTTTCAGGGGCCAGGCCATTTAACTCGGTTGCGCAATCCCATCGAATGAGCCCATGGGCCAAAAACCCAGTGTTTGTTTTGTTTTCTCTTTCGTTTGGGGCAAAACCTCTGATTCCAACACGGACCTACACACAAGCGAACGGCAGACAGCACATCTGTTCACCCGGACGGACAGACACGGATCCCAAAAAAGTATGACGCGATCAGGGCCGAAAAGAAAAGAAAAATTCAAAAGTAACAGACAATAAAACTGCCACCAGCAGCTGTCACATTCGAAAATGTTACAAACTGAAGTAATTACACATTTTCTATACGCCAGCGTACAATGCAAACCAATGTTCTTCGGCTCTAATAACACAAACGTGGCCTAAACAAAGCAGCATTTGTTGTTCATATGGAAAAAACAGACTTCATTGATTAGTTTCTTAAACTAATGTTGCTATCAACATGCAGTACATAAAAAACAGTTTTTTTAATTGTTAAATTCTTATCTTTTCATTGGAACATTAAGCAGACAGTTTAATGCTAGATTTCAAGTTGCCCCATTTTTTAGTGCTCGAAAACGGAATTATAGTTTTTCAAAACTTTATGAGCTCCGAGCTAAGTTTGCTTTTTAGATAGTAGAAAGATTTCGAGACCTGTCCGCATGTCTGGCATTGGATCATTTGGGATGTGTCAAGACCACTTGAGGCGACCAAACTAACAAAGTAACAAGTAAATAAGTAAATAGGCCGGAATCCAAACAAGACGATATGTTGTGTTGTGTGCTTATCACCATCACCATCACCATCACCATCGTCGCCGGTGAGTCCAATTTAAACTCGATTTTCCCTTTCGGGCTCAGCACACAGAGCACACACATTTTTGGATCCAGCCGATACGGATGCCAGCTACGATTTCCATTATCTTCGCTTGCGTGTGTGTCAAGGGTTGCGCTGATTACTTTATGGCCATGTGGAAATGTGAAAATCGGACAGGAAATTCGAAAATCGAATTCGCCCGGCCCGGCGTCAGAGTTTTCCGATGAAAAACATAACGGCACAGCGGCAACATTTTCATCTTTATGACCATTCTCGAACTCAAGTGCTGCACGCGAAATCGTAAACTTGGCGCATGCTGTAAAGCAGTTTCGGTCATGCAAATGGAATATGGTCATCCGGCCACCACTGACCATCGTAGGACCATCTTCGCACCCTACGTAAATTCCCCCCATATAAAACCATAAAACGAAATGGGAAAAGTAAAAACGTGCTAGACTTTTTCACCCGGCGCCTGGTTGGAAAAACGCTCCAGGTAGCCGCCAGCCGCACAGGAAATCTCGAACCCTTAAAATTTCATCTGGATAGCGTATAGTCCACATGGGGGGTGAGACGAATAGTGTCCTATAGAGCAGGGTATTTTCCAACGGGCATGGCCCAAAAAGGACACTTACCCAATTGAATGAAACTCCAAAGGTTTTGAATTGAAAAGTTCTCCTCGTTTTCCCCCTAGAAAACCAAACCAGTTTCTTTTTTTTTTTATCTTCATATTGGTGGTTGGTTCTCGAAAGTTGTCAGCGCAAACACACACAATTTTCATGACAAATTCGGGGTTTCCTCCTATTTGTTTCCACATTTTTGTGAATACATCATTGGTATTTGGGTTAAATCCACAGACAGCGCAATTATCACACTATCTTCTCCGACACACATATATGTGATAATCAGCCGACATTTTTGGTTATATACCGGAAAATTCAGCTAATGTGTTGATACATCCAATTTACACGGATTCTAAATCATTTTCGGGTTAATTTAAGACCTCCTTTGAAAGACTAAAACTTAATAAGAAACTTAGATTCTTGGTGTTCTGCAAGCGAACTAATAACACCAAAGCCCAAACAATGTTTCTGCTCCACCTTCCTCGGATTGAAGTCTATTGAAGCTAAAGCTGCTTAGTGATATTGAAGTGGCCCCACCTGTACATACGTGCACTTTATAGGATCGAAACTGCCGCGATGCATGGCGTAACCGGCGGGCAAACAGCCAGTCAGCCAGCCAGCCAGCCAGCTCATTGAGATACTTTGCATTCCCGGCTGGGCCCTAAAGCCCATTAAGGCCGATAAGTCTATCAGCAAGTGTGTGTGTGCTTAAAGCCGCGTTTTGTAAGCCACTTGGCAAACTGCGTTGGGAGTGGGAACAGCAGGCGCAAACAGAGCTATCTCTTTACAAGCACACTTCACTGGCTATCGGGTGTTCAACTTACGTTTAGCAAATGGTCTCCATTTTGATGATGGGTGCGGCGGGGGCAATGGGAGCCTTCTCCGGTACCTCATCCTCCGCCGGACTGCTGGGCTTGTGGCTGGTGGTGGTCGTCGTCGTGGTGGTGGTGGTGGTGTTCTGGGTAATCTCCGTGCCGCCGGCCAACGAGGGCAAGCCCTGCGAGCTGCTCGAGTGCTGGACACCGTTGGTCGTATTGGTGATGTCATGACGCAATCGCGGACAGAAGATCCTGCGGCAGGCGGTCCACACCTGCGGCTGGCAGCCCACCACGATGAAGATGAAGACGCCTTGCAGGGCGTTGATCAGGTCGGTGAAGAACCATACGCCATGTGGTCCACCCACCAGCCAGGACAGAATATCCGCTATCCAGGTGACGCCCATAACGACGACCAGCTTCAGGCAGACGCGTCCCAGGGCGGACTTCTCCGAGGAGGACTTGACATCGTCCCGCTTCCACAGGCCACAAGTCAACTGATGGGTGGTGGACACGAAGAGCGCTATATTGGCGCACAGCAGCAGGCCAATGGGTCCGTAGAAGTAGGCGAAGATGGAGAGGTTGCGATTGTCGAACCAGCAGTAGAGCTGTCCGAATCCCGGACGCAGCAGCGTCGTCTCCGGCAGCTGATCCACGCAGGCGGCCACGAAGGTGATAAGCAGCGGACCGCCCCACGCGTACAGGGAGTACAGATAGCGACGCAGTGCCTCCTGATTGCGTTCCAGCGAACTGGGTCGAAAGTCCCGGAACGTCCACCAGATGTTGAAGCACATGGTGTTCAGCCAAAAGAAGGCGGCCAGAAAGAAGAACTGCATGGTGATAGCAAGCGTGTGGCAGGCGGCACTGCCCGGCTGAAGGCTGGAGCTCAGCTCCTCGACGGCCAGCAGGATTTTGCCGAATAGCAGGCAGGTGACATAGCAGATTTGGCAGCGCCAATGAAGCGCATGATGCACAGCGGGCAGCAGGAAGCCGGCCACCAAAGTGGCGGACAGAAAGACAATGGACACAAGTATGCCGCCAGTCAGGACGGCCTTCTGCAGATTCTGGCCATTGGCCTGCTCGATGGTGCCTCCAATGGAGCCCTCGTGGGTGCCGGCTCCTGCGGAGCTAAACAAATGCTGGCAGGCTATGATCTTCACCTCGCCCTCGCGCTGCGTGTGCTCCAGGCAGTATTGCCCGGCGCTAAGGTTCTTGTGCGGCAACTGGAGCATGGCCGTGTTCCGATCCAGCTTGGCATCCTGCCAATCCCCGGCGATGGAGTAGCCACCGGGTTGGCCACAGTCGGGCAGGCCGTAGCTGGTCTGATAGCTGCCCTCGGGTAGCTGCGGCGACAGTCGCAGCAGTCCATCGACGGCTGCCTGATGGTTGGGCTGCAGATCGCAGTTCTGGAGCTGCGTGTTATAGCTGCCCCACTTGCCGCAGCACTTGCTCAGTCGCAGGCTGGCCTTGGGCGGCTCCTGCTGCACGAGGGGATTGGCTGCGTAATCGGGATCCTCCACAGCGTTGGTCGGCGGACTGTCCAAGCAGACGACGGCCACCTCCCAGTCGACGCAGTAGTCCGATGGCTGGACCATCAGGGCGCGTTCCCGCACATAGAGCGTGCCATTGGGAAAGAGCATCACATTGGCTCCGCGGCTGCGAAAGATCTCCGTCGTCTGATCCTTTCGGCAGTTGGGTCTCGTATTGGGCAGGAACTTCAAGAATCGCGGACTGGCGCCATGGGGCTCGAAGAAGCGCTGCTGCTGCACCAAGTACACCATGGGCAGCCACAGGGCTTCGCTGCCGGCGATGCAGGTGCCATCGTTCAGATACTCGCCCGAATGGCAGCACTTGTTGAGCTTCACGGTGGGCGGCGGCGATGGCCGTGGCGGGGCGGCCGGTGGTGGCGACGTCTCCTCGATGGCCAAACTCATCGACACCAGCGCATGCAGCAGGATGACGGTCGTCAGTAGGCCACATGGCCTGATGAACTGGTTGCTGCTGGCAGCTCTGCTACTCCGACTCCTGTCCATCGTGAGCTCACTCATCAAGATCTGTGTGGATTTCAGGTTCTCTTGTCTCTTGGCCTCAATTTGCAATTTATGTGCTATGTACACATATCTTTGGATATGCTGTTTTTCTTTTGATTTTGCGTTCCGTTGCGCTTCGTCGAATAGCACTTTTCACTTTTCCTCTCTTTCGTTGGCAAATGGAAAATCAGAAATGCTGAATTTCACCTCCGCAAGTTGGGCAAACAAACACAGAAAATCGTTAAGTAAACAACACACGCTGCGCTGCGTTCGATTTCTCGAATGCATTCAATATAAAATAGAGTTGTCAGCGAATCATGTATTTTATCGCAATATCACATTCATTTCGGTGCGTTTTCATTGCGTGCTAGTGCGCCAAGGCTTTTATGTCTGTCTCCGTTTTCAGTCGTAAGCACGGCGCGCAGTGTGTAAAAAAAAATATGTGCACGATTTGCGCTCCGATTTTAACGCGCATCAGACTTTTCCTCGCGTTTTTTTCGAAATACTATCGTCGATCAGGGGGGCGGGGATTTTATACGGGTGCTTGGGCGAGTGTGACCCTGCGCGACGGCGAAATACCTGCAGCCGGGGTCACACTGCAGCGCAGATCTGCGCCAACCACAAAATAGCCTTTTCACACGGCCGCTTCAAAACGCGTTGATGCGGTATGTTCGCACTGCATGAAGTAGGCAGGCCAACATTTGATGAAAATGCATATATTTCAAAAATCAACATAAGCAACCAAAATTGCCCAAATAAATAGTTTTTTTTTTAATTTTATTTATACTAACCGTTAATAAAAAGTGTGCAACTTAGAAATGAAAGATCGTTGATGCAGATGCGCCGTCTGTTTAAAAAATTCGTAAATTATACTGCCCACTATTTGTCAGTTGACCCATTAATAGAATAGTGTCAGTTAACAGTCCTTGTATATATGTTTTTATAGTGCGATTTAGAAAGATTATTCCTATGTTATTTGCTATTTAACAATTTCATTTTTGTAAGCACTTAAAAGCCAGCGAATTTGGTGGGAAAATATTTTTCCCGCCCAAAAGTGTGACCAGTTGGTCGAGTGGCCAAGACGATAGTATCGCTCCACACTATAGTGACATCTCTAGCGTGTGGTCCGCGTTTTTACTTAATTTTCCCGATTTGCGCAAATTAAACCATCAAAATGTCGAAGGCCCATCCCCCAGAGGTGAAAAAGTAAGTGACACCCAAGTGTAGAAAAGATAGCGCTCCATAAATGCGATTAACAATACAACAAAACTTGCAGATACATGGACAAGCGCATGATGCTGAAACTGAACGGCGGACGCGCGGTGACCGGCATTTTGCGAGGCTTCGATCCCTTCATGAACGTGGTCCTGGACGACACGGTGGAGGAGTGCAAGGACAACACGAAGAACAACATCGGCATGGTGGTAAGATGCGCAGCATAGCCTGCCTAAAACTACCGACTCACTTGTTTTTCCCACCTTACCAGGTTATTCGCGGCAACAGCATCGTCATGGTGGAGGCCCTGGACAGGGTCTAGCACCCGCCTCGGAAACCGATCTCGTCGAGCATCGTTAGACGTAGTGCTTAGTCTTAAGGCTCCGTAACATTCATGCGCTGCACATAGTCAGAAGAAACACACTAACTCTTGAATAAATTCTATAACAAATACTTATCCTTTTTGAACTGATGATTTATATGGGCAGTCTGGAAAATAAGTCGTTAATATTTAATCATATTGCGTATTTTGTGATTTACTGCATGGGAACTTCAGTCGGAAGATTGCAACTTTAAATGGCATCGCCAAGACTAGGAAATGTTTTTTCCACGAAATGCAAACATATAGCTTCACAGATAATTGGTTTCCTAATCAATTTGTGTGCCTTTGATTTTATACAACAGCTTCTTGATTTCTGTATTCTGCTGTGAAAGGACTTTGTTAATTTAACTTAGTTTCCCCTTATTAGTACCTTACTTGTTGATAGATTTTGGTCATTCCTTTTTGAATTTGCTTAGCAGTGGTCGATCGACTTTATTTCAAAGCTGCCCAACTAAAAGGCTACGTCGTTTTAGTCTTCGATTAATGCAAGAAGTTTACTTCAAGTATATCAGAAAGTTCATCATTCGCAGATTTTATTTGACAACGGAATTTTTCAAATTGGAATAGAAAACAAAAAACAATATATATATATATTGAAGCAAGGAAGCTCCACCATTCTCTGTATGTTCCATCAAAGAGGCAATGCTTTAAATCTTAAGAACCTTACAAGTCCACATGACTAAAAACTCAATTAACTATGCTGTTGCACATGAGCAGTATGTATAGATATAAAATGTTTATATCTTCAAGGCAAGCAACTATTTAGCACATGGATTGTTAATAAAACTATGTACCTTCTAAGAGCAGAATTCCAAACTGATACTTATAGCTTAAAGATAAAAGGAAAGCCATTTACTTAAGAGAACAGTGTGAAGGCTTGGGAAAAGTATAAATTGGCTAGTTAGGCTAGCTTACTAAGCCAACTGTAGCTGTGGTCCACAACCACATTGTTCATAGCACATGTATATTACTAACATAAACAGCATCCTGATAAATCGATCACTTTTTTGCAATATTTCTGCCAAGAGCTATTCAATTCCCCTATTTACAGACCGCATAAAAAATGTTTCCAGCATTCGAAGAACGCATGTTTCGTAGACTTTTACAAATTGTGGTTGGTTTTATTTTCTCATCTCTCTCGTGCAAACAAAAAGCGCTTACAATAGAAGTCTAAAAATGTGTTTTTAGAATTCGAAGGGGCGCAGTGTGATTACTTGGAAATAACAAGGGGCCCGGTCTGCTTGGCGGCATCGCGCTGCTTGAACACGATCTGGTTAGCAATACGGTCCAAATCACGCTGTCCAATGGAGCTCAGTTTGCGACCACCGTCCGGGTGCTTCTCGACCAAACGGGCGTGCTCCAAGGCCTGCAGAGCCTTGCGGGCAGCACCGTCGGCGGCGCGGCAGAAGTGCGAGGGGTGGACACCGTTGCGCTTGCGTCCGCCGTAGATCTTGGTGATCGAACCGACTCCAGCGGGACTGCGGTGGTACAGATGGCGCAGGATCGAGGCGCAACGCACGTAGAACCAGTCGGGATCGTAGGGCGCCAGCTCCTTGAATTTGGCGGTCTTGACGATGTCCATCTGGTCGGGCACCTTCAACTTGCCAGTCCTATTTGGTTTTTTCATTTTTTTTTCGGGGGATAAACAAATGGATTGTGAGGTTATGTGGTGGAAATATACTTGATGTTCAGTACTCACTTCTTCAAGAAGACGGCGACCGCCTTGGTAACCGCGTGCTGGTCAATATCCTTCACTGTGACGCCTGGCATCTGCGGGCAGAACGGGAAAAACAAATGGGAATCTATTAAAATGCTGCCAAAAACACGTTGTCGCGATTTCCACGATTCTCTCACAGACACACTCTCTTTCTCTCTCTCCCTCGCACACACACATGCAGGGGCACAACAAAAAATTGCCAGCCGGAGTTTTAACTCGAGAAAAGCAGTCTTTTCGTGTTTACGGCCTGCCCATTGTGTCAATTGCCACTTGGTGTGGGCTCTTTCATTGAATTTCACCCATTCAAAACATAAAAAAAAAGATAATTCACTTGAAAAGAATTCGTGCACAACCTTTCTCGTTAAAGTCAACCGGAAAAAAGAACAAGGCGCGTGAAGTTGGCTGCGGTTAATAGTGCTGGGCTAGTCACCAGCAATAGTATCGATTAATCGAATGTCGGCGCGGCGAACTATCGAAGTTTCGGTAAATCTGGCAAAGTATGTGTTAAATTTATAGGTATTTTTAAAAATATTTAAAATGAATCTGCACACCAAGATTATATTATATATTACTTGGCATTTGAAGACCTTGTTTAGACATGCATGTTCGTATGGGTATATTTTGAATGTGGCTCAAAAATGCATAATACTATTTACCTGTTGCTTTATCACTGAATTCATAAGTAACAGAATTTCTTATTTTGTTAACAGTCAATTGAAAAAACTATTCATGAAGCTAGCTTGTGAGACTATCGAATAACGAACGGCACATCGATGACGCAGACAATCGATATTGCCGCAGCACCATCCCCAGTTGGAGCGCCACCTGTTGGCCCTGGTATATTCTGGTATTTTCATCGGCGCCTAGTGACTCCGATACTTTAACTTCGATATGTAAACACAATTGCCATCTCTACCAGCACCGAGCCGAAATAAAATAAGTGCAACGCGCAGCGTCTAATTGAAACCAAATTGATCGATTTGGCCGCGGCCCAAACTGGACATTCGCAATTTGGGCGGTCAGCCGCCCCCGTCCCGTCCCGCCCCCCCGCGCGTTTCCCCCGCTGCCGACGGACAGCACGTCGGTGTGACGCACATCGGTGTGTGCGCGCGTGTGTGTGTGTGTGTGAAGCGCCTTGTTATTGTTGTTGTAGCGCTTGCTACGTTCGCCGTTCGCAGTGCACTGGTGTGCGTGCGCTCGTGTGAGTGTGTGTGTGCACAGAGGTATCGTTGGAATTAACAAAAAAAAAATAGAAGAAGGAAAAAGCTACGAGATTGGGGCACACAAAAACACACAACTCAAAAGGCCGAGAAACAAAAGCCCACCTTCAACACCCCCAATCCGCCGCATTCGCCACATTTTGGCCAGGTTTTTGGCCACAAGTGTTGACACAACTGTTGCATGCCAAGCGGACTGCGGACAATAATCCCCGTTCCCTTGTTTACCCAACAAACCATCGTGGTCAGCGTGATCATCCTGGTCATTGCGATCCCATTTGCACAGGAAGTAAAGTAGACGGTTAGCATATTCCGGGAATTGATAGCACACCTGCCTGCCGTGTGGGAAACGCACCTGGGAACGCCCGGGTGCTCGGCTGCGTCCGCATGTGGCGTTGGCGGCACTCCACCAAAAGAAGCCAGCGCCAAGTGCCCAAGTGCCCAATCCCCATACCCATTCCCATTCCCATACCCATCCGTATTCGTTTGGCGTTCAGCGGCAGCAGTTAGCCAGAAATCCAACGAAACGCTCGTGACCTCATCGCCAGAACAGCAAACAACTAGCGCTTGACGCGTGCCTCCTCTCCTCATTACCATTAGCATTCCCAGCATAGACAGACGTCCAACAACTCCTGCTGGCAGGTAAATGTACTATATAAATATGTGTGCCCAGAGAAGAATTCTTGTAAACTCATGCTTCGCTTTCAGTTGCAGCACAGGAGCAGCAGTTGACCAACAGGAAGCAGTAGCTGCAGCAGCTGGAGCAGCAGTATCAGCTTGTTATCTTGCATTTGCATGCCAGCTGGACGAGAAACTGTGACCAAGCAGCGCAGCATGGACGTGGAACGAAGGCGCCGGTGAGTGCTCGTGATGGCGGCCCAAAAGCGACTGCTCCACTCAATTAATTGTCACCTGAATGGCAGCATCAGCAGCAGCCGTAGCAGCAGCAATAGTAGAAGTCGAAGTAGAAGTAGAAGTGGCAGTAGCCATCGCACAGATACGTGCGATTTGTACAGACAGATTTGTGATTTGTTCAACTGTTCAAGCAGCTAACCACCTAGCCAACCAACTAGCCAGCTAGCACAATTCAGCGCAAGCCAAACGGGCCTGGCCAAAACAAATCAAAAAGTAATACACCGCTGGCAAACACCTTCCATATCTCATGTTCAAAGCGACAGCGCGGCAATCAAATTGACAAGCGAGTGAACAAAACGGGGGGCGACTTTATAATAAATTTGCCATTTTCGCATTAAAATTTGTAACCAAACCAAAAAAAACCAAAACCAAAACGAAAAGCGAACTGAAACGAACGCACAGTGGCTGATGCCGCCGTTTGTCAGTTGCAGGCGTCGCGTTGCATCGGCTGCATCGTTTGCATCGTTTTGGGCCAAAAAGGTAGAAGATAGCCAGCACCACGCCGGTTTCTTCCATTGGACAGTAGACGGTACAGGGCATGGGGACATGGCTAATGCCCGCCGCCCTCCATTCGTGCGAGCCGGAACGGTACGTTGTTATCATCTCCACGCTCCTAGCATTCAGCATCCTAGCTCCCAGCTCCCAGTTTTCGTCCTGGTTCGCTTGCATTCCGAATTCCGCGAATACAACTTGCCCAGCAATTCCGCAGCGTCGAGTATGCATATAAA
This sequence comes from Drosophila simulans, assembly GCF_016746395.2. Taxonomy (NCBI): domain Eukaryota; kingdom Metazoa; phylum Arthropoda; class Insecta; order Diptera; family Drosophilidae; genus Drosophila; species Drosophila simulans. The sequence goes on along the minus strand of NC_052525.2, from coordinate 16,074,598 downwards.
TACTTAAATTTAATTACCCATCCCACCACTCCGGTGGGTATCTGTTGTAAGCAGTCATAAGCGCAAACGTTAAGGCATTTGCGTACTAACAACAATGGCCAATTGCAATGCGCATTTGGTCATAAAAGCCGAACAGTTCCTTTGTGCTGCCTGGGCAAATAATTAATTAGAATTAATAAGGTGTGAAGAGATTCTGCAACGCAGATGCAGTGCCTCTGAATGTGAAGCGTTCAATTTGTAGAAACTGGATGAAAAAAAAAGGAGGCAGATCGAATTTGGCGACGTTGTATAAATTAAGTTGAAAATTATATTGTCTATAGGTGACGATAATGTTGTCGTCGTCGTCGTTGGTTATTATGTATTATGTATTATTGCCGTTGTTTTTGTCAATAATGTTGCTCATAATTATGTTGTTGTTGCCATTGCCGCTTTGGCCAAATCGAAATCAACAGCGGCAACGAAAATTCATCGCAGCATTTTTGAAAATTCCACTTTCCCAAGTTGTTTGCTTTTGTGTGTATGGTGTGTGTGTGTATGGGTGTATGGTGTGTGTGCTGCTATTACTTTGTTTTTGGTTTTTCTGTCATGCCGTAAGTGGCGATGATGAAATCACAACAATTCAAACACCTTTTAGTATCAATTTTTAGCGCCGACTGTCATCGCAGTTTGCCTGCTCCTGCATCTGAGTTGGACTTTTGCTTTCTGGGCTCCAAAATTCAATCTTCCATCTTGCTAATCTTGCATCTTGGTTACGGGTATTAGCTTTTGACCGGAAAATGCCTTGAAATTCCGAAATTCAGGCAAGCCAAATTTAATTGTTTCGTTCTTTGCCGAATTTGTAGTTTAATTTGCCGAGAAATTCCATTTGAAAGAGCTCTTTTCCCATGCTCTAGTAACCTCGTATGCAAATACCTAATTGTTATAATTAATTTTCTAATTGTAGCATTTTCTATATTTGCATACGCCAGATTTTAATTTCCATGATTTATGTACTTGCATATTTTCCAAGCAATGAACTTTAACTTTTTGTTTACATTCGAAAGTAAATAAGCAATTTGTATATTCTAAATATCAATTATAACGAATGAAACGCTGGGTGAATCATAACACAATGTTTTATTTTTTTTTTTGAGATTTTAAAACCAGCACTGATAAATTAAATTAGCGTACTATGCTTTTTACTATACTATAGTTACGCAAATATTTGATTCATGAAAATGCATAAATTAACAGACTTCCCCTGATAAATATGTTTGTATAAATGAAAGTCATTGTCGCTGAATCAAATTCAACCCATTTAATATTCCACGAATATTAATAATTCTATATCAGTTGTAATGCCGCCCAAGATAACAACTTGATTTTTCCTTGTCCACTTTGCCGTTCATATCTGTGTACAGAAAGTCTAGTTTCCGATGGGTGTCCACAACAAGGTGGGGTGTTGGCTGGTTCCATTCCAGTGTGTGCCCATCATCGTGGCAGCTCCAACTGCTCAAGTGCGCCGTATCAACTGCAAGTTGCTGTCAGTGGCTCGCATTCCTGGCACTGCAAATTCCATACAGCGCAGGGTGATAAAGTCAAGGCCCCTCCTCGTACTCCACCAACATCAGCTCCACTATGCCTATGCCAGGTTATCAATGGTGGCTAGTGTTTCCAGTGCGATAACGCCTTCATCTGTATCCGTATCATGTGCCGCCCATTTGTCTGCCGCTAAAAAGCGCCCGATTGGGACAAATCTCCGGGGCATTCGGCGTCCGTCCGCTCCTCCTCGCACTGACTCACCGCCACTTCAATTCCAAGATCTGAAAGCCTGTCGCTGTTTTTTTTTTGTTTTTTTGTTTACACTGTCGCTGTGCAGACAGTTGCGGTCAATGTGATATCACTTAAGTACTCCGCTTTCGATTTGATCTGGAATTACTTATTTCGATTCTCATAATGCTGGGATTCTGGGAAGACTATGCCGTGGTCCAACTCCTCCCTTCAATACTAATGTTTATATCCAATTCACGGCCACTCGAATTCGTTGAATCGGTTATAATGGGAAATCTTAAATTTAGAAACGATGTGCAAACCTATGAATGCCATTACTTGGACCGCAGCTGTTGCCCTGTGGATGGAGTGTACCCGGAAAGTGGTGTTTACACGTCCATGAGTAATCTGCGCACTTTCCCTCATAGTTCCTTCTCGTTTTCCCAGTTTCATTTTATTTGATTTGTTTACTTGCATGACGACCAAACGGTGAGGAACCAGTTGAACAATCAAACACTCAGCGCAGATGAATAATTTCGGATTTTGGAACACTTCTCTGCTATATCTTTTGACTATATTTACTATAACTCTTTCCATATTTCCGTTTTTCCAGGGCGAATACGCTCGAGCGCGAGATGCGCGATCCGACCAGCATCTGCAATGTGGACTGCCTGCTGGACACGGTGTCGGCCTTGGTCAGCGATTGTGACCACGAGTCCCTGCGGCGGCTTAAGAACATCGAGCAGTATGCGGCCAAATGTGAGTGGTTATGATCCCTGAAATGGAATCCAATGGTAATCGTTACTCCTCTTCCACTTCTTCGTTTGCAGACAAACCATTGGCGATGCAGATCAATCAGCTGCGCATGAACGTCGAGGATTTTCACTTTATCAAACTCATCGGCGCCGGCGCCTTTGGAGAGGTGCAGCTGGTGCGGCACAAGTCCTCCAGCCAGGTGTACGCCATGAAGCGGCTGTCCAAATTCGAGATGATGAAGCGACCGGACTCCGCGTTCTTCTGGGAGGAGCGACACATCATGGCGCACGCCAACTCCGAATGGATCGTTCAGCTGCACTTTGCCTTTCAGGTGAGCTGGGACACTCAGTGTTCAACGTGGTTTAGGTTAGGTTACTTTAGGTTAGCTTTAAGTTAATTGCTTGTGGGGGAAAAAGAAATAACCCAGTGTGGGATACATATGTGCATATATGGATACCCATGCTTTTGCTGTCAGTCAGTTTGACTGTCCTGTCAGGGCTTCCGATCGAATCGAATCACTTCTCAACTGGCTACCAAACGACACGCATCGTAACTGTCTAACAAAACGAGATTTAACAAACTGTGAAAAATTCGAAAATCATGTACAATTTGGTAAAAAGTAATGCACTCTCCGAGATCTTAAAGAAGCCAATGCCGCGAAATTCTTTGAGGGATGGCGGCGCTACAAACAATTCCGCTGGTGATACCAACAAAACGACCGGGAATCCAAGTCCCATTCCCGAAGAATTTGTGCCGGCTCCAGAGAAGACGGAGGAGCGTTCGCTTTGTGCGGATTTGTCCAAAATAAACAAACTGTTCGATTTTCTGGAGTCTTCACGTACGGACGATGTGGATTTAGGTAACACAGTCGTCGACGGCGTGGGAATGGAAAATCTATCGACTGCGGTGGAGGCATGGAAAGAAGTTCCCAATAGAAACCTGAAAAGTAAGGAAGCTAATAGCTCTTCGATGAGCTAGTTTGGTATGCTAGTTTAAATGCATTCTCTTTTTAGTTTCTTTCGGTGATCCGGAGGAATTTATGGATAATTTGGACTTCATGCGTATTTCTCGCAGAAAGGCAAAGATTACTTTTGAGAAGGCCAGGGAAAAGCGTCTTGAGCAGGAAAGAATGGCGGCTCTGGAAGCCACGAAATTGACCGAAGAAAAAAGCATGGAGGATCCTTCTTCGGTTCCGGTTCCAGTTCCAGGCAACGATTCGCCCATACATTTTTCTGCGGAGGAACGCACTGAAGTCGATCGCATGCAAGCTGTCAAGGAAGGCGAGGAAGACCAAGAGGCCAGCGGTTCGGTGGTCGCGTTGACCCCCAAAAGATATATACCCACCGACAAGGAGTGGGACGAGCAATGTCGTTTCAAGGCCCAAAAATCGCCAACCACAGTGGACCAGATGCCTCCGGCCACCACGATGACCGCCAAAAGATATATACCCACCACCAAGGAATGGGACGAACAGTGTCGTTTCAAGATGGAAACCGAAATGAACGCCACGCTGCCAACTAAAAAACTCGAGGCGGAGAGTCGCAATGGGAATATCACTCATTATGGAGCGAATGTAGCTCCTACTCCGATGGAAAGTCAGCCAATTGAAGGCGAGCAGAAAGATCGTCAGGTGAAGAAAGGAAATGTGATTCGTTATACTATTGAGGAATTGCTGAAGTTGGAACCGCAACCGGAAGATCTTGAAGTTCCTGCTGAAGTGGCGTTGATTAATAATAATTTATTGAAGGACACTTAATATGATAACCACGCACAACTCTACGCAACTTTTCGGGCTTACATTTAATTCGATTTATAAACAATTTGGATCAGTTTCGTTTTAAATTTTCATTCCACCTACCATGTATTATTATTACTTAACTTTGTCATTCTAAATATTAAAATATATCATTGTAGCCCACTAGAAAATTGTGAATAATTTAATTTCTATTTAAGAAAGCTCTACTCTTACAAAGTATTGCTTGTATTTTAAGAGTCAAGTAGCTATATCATAGGTTAGATTACATCAAATGTAGATCAGCAATTAATTCATTCATAATTCTTTCCTCACAGGATGCCAAATACCTATACATGGTGATGGACTTCATGCCCGGCGGCGACATAGTCTCGCTGATGGGTGACTACGACATCCCGGAGAAGTGGGCCATCTTTTACACAATGGAGGTGGTTCTCGCGCTGGACACCATTCACAATATGGGCTTCGTGCATCGAGACGTTAAGCCGGACAACATGCTCCTGGACAGCTACGGGCACCTGAAATTGGCCGACTTTGGCACCTGTATGCGAATGGGCGCCAATGGCCAGGTGGTGTCCAGCAATGCGGTTGGCACGCCGGACTACATCAGCCCGGAGGTGCTGCAGTCGCAGGGCGTGGACAACGAGTACGGACGGGAGTGCGACTGGTGGTCGGTGGGCATCTTCCTCTACGAGATGCTGTTCGGCGAGACGCCCTTCTATGCAGACTCGCTGGTGGGCACCTACGGCAAGATCATGGACCACAAGAACTCGCTCAGTTTTCCACCCGAGGTGGAGATCAGCGAGCAGGCCAAGGCACTGATCCGCGCCTTTCTCACGGACCGAACGCAACGTTTGGGTCGCTACGGCATCGAGGACATCAAGGCGCATCCGTTTTTCCGGAATGATACCTGGTCGTTCGACAACATTCGCGAGAGTGTGCCGCCTGTGGTGCCCGAGCTCTCCTCCGACGATGATACGCGAAATTTCGAGGACATTGAGCGGGACGAGAAGCCGGAGGAAGTGTTTCCCGTACCCAAGGGCTTCGATGGCAATCACCTGCCCTTCATCGGCTTTACGTATACGGGCGACTATCAGCTGCTGTCTAGCGACACCGTGGACGCGGAGTCCAAGGAGGCCAATGTGGCAAACAGCGGGGCGGCCAGCAATAATCACGGCCACGGGCATAATCACCGCCATCGGCCGTCGAACTCCAACGAGCTGAAGCGCCTGGAGGCGCTGCTCGAGCGGGAGCGTGGCAGGTCGGAAGCCTTGGAGCAGCAGGATGCTGGCCTGCGGCAGCAGATAGAGCTGATAACAAAGCGCGAAGCGGAGCTGCAGAGGATTGCCTCAGAGTACGAGAAGGATTTGGCTCTGCGTCAACACAACTACAAGGTGGCCATGCAGAAGGTGGAGCAGGAGATCGAGCTGCGCAAGAAGACGGAGGCACTGCTCGTGGAGACGCAGCGCAATCTGGAAAACGAGCAAAAGACGCGGGCCCGCGACCTCAATATCAACGACAAGGTGGTCTCACTCGAAAAGCAGCTGCTGGAGATGGAGCAGAGCTACAAAACGGAGACGGAGCACACTCAAAAGCTGAAAAAGCACAATGCCGAGCTGGACTTCACGGTCAAGTCGCAGGAGGAGAAGGTGCGCGACATGGTCGACATGATCGACACGCTACAAAAGCATAAGGAGGAGCTCGGCCAGGAGAATGCCGAGCTGCAGGCGCTGGTGGTGCAGGAGAAGAATCTGCGATCGCAGCTCAAGGAGATGCACAAGGAGGCCGAGAACAAGATGCAGACACTGATCAACGACATCGAACGTACTTTGAGTCGCGAACAAAAGGCGCAGGAGGACAACCGGGCGTTGCTTGAGAAGATCAGCGACTTGGAGAAGGCGCATGCCGGCCTCGACTTCGAACTGAAGGCGGCCCAGGGCCGCTACCAGCAGGAGGTTAAGGCCCACCAAGAGACCGAGAAGTCGCGCCTCGTCTCCCGCGAGGAGGCCAATCTGCAGGAGGTAAAGGCACTGCAGTCCAAGCTCAACGAGGAGAAGTCCGCTCGCATCAAGGCAGATCAGCATTCTCAGGAAAAAGAGCGCCAGCTGAGCATGCTGTCCGTGGACTATCGCCAAATCCAACTACGTCTCCAGAAGCTCGAAGGCGAGTGCCGCCAGGAGTCGGAGAAGGTGGCCGCTCTGCAGTCGCAGCTCGACCAGGAGCACAGCAAGCGCAATGCCCTGCTCTCGGAACTCAGCCTGCACAGCTCGGAGGTGGCCCACCTGCGATCCCGCGAAAACCAGCTGCAGAAGGAACTGTCCACCCAGCGCGAGGCGAAGCGACGCTTCGAGGAGGACCTCACCCAGCTAAAGGGCACCCACCACGAAGCGCTGGCCAATAACCGTGAGCTTCAGGCCCAACTCGAGGCGGAGCAGTGCTTCTCGCGGCTGTACAAGACACAGGCGAACGAGAATCGCGAAGAGAGCGCTGAGCGGTTGGCGAAGATCGAGGATCTTGAGGAGGAACGCGTCTCACTCAAACACCAGGTACAGGTGGCCGTTGCCCGTGCAGACTCAGAGGCCTTGGCCCGCTCCATTGCCGAAGAGACGGTGGCGGATCTCGAAAAGGAGAAGACTATCAAGGAGCTAGAGCTGAAGGACTTCGTCATGAAGCATCGCAACGAGATCAACGCCAAGGAGGCGGCCTTAGCCACGCTCAAGGAGGCCGAGAACGAACTGCACAAGAAGCTGGGCCAGAAGGCAGCCGAGTACGAGGATCTTGTCCAGCAGCACAAGAAACAGCAGGAGGAGCTTGCGCTGATGAGAAGCAGCAAGGACGAAGAGATCAGCAAGCTGCTGGATAAGTGCAAGAACGAAGTGCTCCTCAAACAGGTGGCAGTGAACAAGCTGGCCGAAGTGATGAACCGTCGCGACTCCGATCTGCCCAGTAAGTTACATTCGCACATTCCGCCTGCCTTCGCTAATTCCATTCCGAATCTCTATTCCGCAGAACAAAAGAACAAGGCGCGCTCCACCGCCGAGCTGCGCAAGAAGGAGAAGGAGATGCGCCGGCTGCAGCAGGAGCTCTCGCAGGAGCGCGACAAGTTCAACCAGCTGCTGCTCAAGCACCAGGACCTGCAGCAGCTGTGCGCCGAGGAGCAGCAGCTCAAGCAGAAGATGGTCATGGAGATCGATTGCAAGGCCACCGAGATCGAGAACCTGCAGAGCAAGCTCAACGAGACGGCGTCGCTCTCCTCGGCGGACAACGATCCCGAGGATAGCCAGGTGAGCATTATTGCCAGCGTCCAGCAACCACATAGAACACTCACACAAAACCCACACCACACCACACCGCACACATGCTTCCCCCAATCCTCCCGGACCTCTGTAGCACTCCTCTCTGCTCTCCCTCACACAGGACTCCGTCTTCGAGGGCTGGCTAAGTGTGCCCAACAAGCAGAATCGGCGACGTGGCCACGGCTGGAAGCGGCAGTACGTCATTGTGTCGTCGCGCAAGATCATCTTCTACAATTCGGACATTGACAAGCACAACACCACGGATGCCGTGCTCATCCTGGACCTGAGGTGCGTTAAATACTGTGCTTAATAATATTAAATAATATGCATCATTTCATTGTTCTTCCCTTGAAACCTGCAGCAAAGTGTACCACGTTCGAAGCGTCACTCAGGGCGATGTCATACGCGCCGATGCCAAAGAGATTCCACGCATATTCCAGCTACTGTACGCCGGCGAGGGCGCCTCCCATCGTCCCGATGAGCAGAGCCAGTTGGATGTGAGCGTGCTGCACGGTAATAGCAACGAGGAGCGCCCGGGCACCATTGTCCACAAAGGTAAGCTGACACACTTTCCGAGACATTGACACTTAATGACACAAAACCCATTTTGTTTTGGCTAGGTCACGAGTTCGTTCACATCACCTACCACATGCCCACGGCTTGCGAGGTGTGCCCGAAGCCTTTGTGGCACATGTTCAAGCCGCCGGCGGCTTACGAATGCAAGAGGTTAGTAGCGGCACTACCTAATCATCTAATTGTGTGTTGATAATGCATTGTTCGTAATTCCAGATGCCGCAACAAGATACACAAGGAGCATGTGGACAAGCACGACCCGCTGGCGCCCTGCAAGCTCAATCACGATCCGCGCAGCGCACGCGACATGCTGCTGCTGGCCGCCACGCCCGAGGATCAATCGCTGTGGGTGGCGCGCCTGCTGAAGCGTATCCAAAAGAGTGGATACAAGCCCACTTCGTCCAACAACAACAGCACCGATGGCAGCAAGATATCGCCCAGGTAAAGCACAACCAGAACCAGAACCACACCCAGGCCCAGGACCAAGACCCTTGACGTTGCCAGGGAGTCAGCAGCAGTCAGAGTTTTTCCGAATCCTAAACAAATCCCACTAACTGATCCAAATTGTGTGAATCCCATGGCTTTTGTGTTTCCCCGTATCTGTATTGTGTGTCTCTAATCTCGATTGGTATTTCTCTTTTTCGCTCTCTCCCTCCCACTGTCGCTGCTAACCACCATCATGATCATCATGACCATCCATATCATTCAACCTCATCACCATTCATTCATCGCCTGGCACCGAATTGGCAGCCAATCGACGCGCTCCTCCTACAAGCCGTATGCGGTTAATGTCCAACGCTCCGCCACGCTGCCAGCCAATTCATCGCTGAAATGAACGCCAAACGATCCGATGCGATCCCAGATCCCACATCCCAGATGCCACATGCCAGATCGCTGGCGTTGCAATGCAGCTGGAGCCGGCAGTCGCGACTCTCCAGCCCCAACGAAACTAGCGCTATGCAAACTGAAACTGATATAGAGAGAAAATAACAGAGAGAGAGCAACTGCAACTGCAACTTGAAAGGCAACTGCAACTACTATCTTATATATACGCTCCAAACATACATGCTACAGTAATCTACAAATATTTTTTGAGTAATTTACAAGCTAAACTAAACTACAACTAAACTAAAACTACAACTAAAACTAAAACTAAAACTAAACCTAATACTAAAACTAAAGCTGTATCTTAAAGAACATGTAATGCCAATGCAACTCGTTTAACGCTTACCTAACATCAAACTGGATGGTGAGAAAAGCATATGTATAGCAGAAGTGGCAACGTCAAGCGGGTCAGATAAATCGTTTGTACTTTGTATACTATACTAATATTATATAAATATAAATACGATATGGTATTGTACGGCTGGCTTGCTATTGTATTCTGTCACCGCGCCCAGCACAACGATGAAAGCTGTACTTAGTTAAGTGAATCCATGTCGCAGAAGGAGAGATGTTTCCTCCATCATCCCCTTCTCTTTACATATTGATGCCTTGTAAGAACTTTTTTTTTGCACATATGAATACATATGCATAATTGTTGTTGTTGTGTAGCGAATTGGATTGGCCAAACGTTGTTCGTAGTTTGTAAACAGAAACAAAGCTATACCATACATTCGTAGAGACACATAGAGAGCATATCCTGTAAGCCACATGCCAGCTAACAACAAACGAATCGAGCAATCAGCGAACTCAGAACTAAGTTAAAGCCACTTTACAAAGCCTTGACTTGTATTCCATTTAATGAGCACTCTTTTTTTTACTTTAATAATGTAGTTTTATGTGTACCAGCAGCGAGTATCAATCAGTTACTTAAATAGAAAACGCGAAAGCAACTAAATATACTGTCTACTGTCCTGTTTCAGTTTCCATATCCGATCCAAATTGGTCTGCGATGAGCATTTGAGTTCGAGGTTTTTAAACATTTTGCCTTTGAGGCAAATGGAATGTAAAACTGGGAAATGTTATGCAACCAATCGATAGGAAGCGGAAATGGAAACGAAACGGAATGGAGGGATTCTAGCCATGGACAGAGCGAAACATGAATCGAAAGTAAACTAAAACTAAAACTAAAACTAAAGTAAAGTACACCTAACTATACAAAACGAAAGAAGCGACACAGAGTTGTGTGTAAAAGGCTACGTCTAAGTATTAAATATCCAATATGTTCTAGTTGTAAGCTAAGCAAATTATTTATTTATATCATTGTTCGATGGCGCCATCTAGCGTTCGACAACAGAAACGGCAGCGCAGCTTAGCACTCTACAATTTGTATGATTTGTATTCCATTAATGTTGATTTTACTTATGATTTCGAACCCGTTTTGAGTTTTGTAATTTGAGTAGTAGCGGTAGTAGTAGTTGAGTAGTTCGTTTTACAGAGCAGAGTGTACAGAGTGAGAGGCGCCAGCGGATTGCATTTAAAAGTAACGATAATAGCGAAATTTCGGAGTTGATGGCCCTTCGTTGAACATCGGTAGTCGGTTATTGTTCATCGCTAATCGTCTATCGATCGCCGTAAAGTTCGAACTTTGATTTGGAAATCGATCGAAGCGCTGCTTTCATTTTTACTTTGTATTTTATTTGCACTATTATTATGATGATCATTCGTATTACGTTTATGTTTAATTGTACTCTCTAGTTTAACCGCGTTTGTAATTGCATTTGCCATCGAATCTTCAAATCGACTGGCATCCAAATGGAATTGCAAGCGTCAAGAAAATAAAAACTATAATGTGTATAAAATCAGTATTCATTTGTTTTCTGTTCATCAACGTTTTTGTTTTTCTACTTTGGTTTGGTTCGGTTATCCCCACATATGTGTGTATGTATATATCTCCCCCTATATCATAGATCTTCTGGAGCGGCATATAAGATCCAACAACGATGAGACTGTTCTACTGCCTTAGAGAGTACGGATAAAAATACGACAGGAATCGGAATCGGAAGCAATTAATGAAACTGAAATCATTTTGTAATATGTACTTTAAGCCTAGAGCTAAGCCCAAACAAAAAGTCTGATCAAATGCAAACTAAAGTTATTCGGTTCATGAAAACTTGCATAAAACTGCCTTTATTTTTGGGTTCGTATCTGTATCTGCATCTGTTTCTGTATCTGTATCTGTCTATGTGGCGGCATTAATCTGGCCCCCAAATACGTGATGGGCATGGAAATATGCCGGAATCATCGGGTCCATTAGCTCCATTTGCATGGCTATTTGCATTTGGATTGGATCTTAATGGAACTGGGATGGAAATGGCGGCCATTGTCCCATTGCGTATTTTTTTGTATTCATATTTTTAACAAGTTTCTGGTTTATGCTCTGTAGCAGCATTGCGTTGCGTATCATCTGGCATATCAGCCATCGCTTATATTTTATAACATTTATTTTTGCCATTTTGGCTGACATTTTGTAGTTCAAGGTGAGTTGGCCAGACGGCTGGCTTCACAGCTTGGAGCTTGGAGCTTAATTAGTATGTCCCATCGAGCCAAGTGCCGCCAAAAAATCAACACCTGGCCGCAGAACATCTGCAAGAGTTCAAAGCGATCGTTAGCTGATTGGATGGATGGATGGTTGGATGGATGGGTGTGGAAGATTAATTAGCGCCCATCAGCTTTGTCACCCATTAAACATATGCAGCCATCACCCTACAGACCCCGCCCCTGTCCCCCTGTCCCCCTGCCCCCCTGCTCCACCCCTGATCAATCAGTTCAAGGCCGCGACGAACCCACAAAATATGCATAAATATTTCTGGCTTTATCAGCTTTTACGGATTTTTAATTTGCTGCCATTCCATACCTTAAATTGGCTCAGGGCCCCCAGACTTGCAGATGGATTTCGATTGGATTTGGTGGCCATAGAATTGAGATTCATTCAAGTTTTCAAAGATCCGTTGTTAACTTGCCTTTGAGGTTTTATCTTATGGTCTGCAGTGATTTTAGTCTGCAAAGAGTTTAATGCTTGTAAAAATATTTAATTTAAAATAATATTTGTATTTATTTCACTTTCTTGTTAAGGAAGCCTTTTCATCATGAAAAATTCATTTGACATGTCAATTGATATTTGTTTCATTACACTTTCTAGGGTATTTGCATATCGTTGATAACTAACTGACTGATCTGCTCACTTACTTGATTTGGCTGATTTTTAAACGCGAACTAAGCGATTTACATGCGGGACAGATGTGCCCTGTGTGTTTTTGGCCAACGGGCGGAGCGGGTCGGCTGCTTTCGGGGATCGGGGGTTGGGCAGCTCGATCGGGATTTACCAGATCGGCAAAGAGGCAAAACAACAATTGGCCTAAAATCAATAAATTAATTAATAAAATATACAAATTGCGAATGCTAAGTCGGCTCCACTCAACTCCATTTGACTCAACTCAACTCGGCGCGGCTCAGATTGGATTGGCTTGGGATTGGAGTGGATTGGGTTCGAAAAACCTGTCATAACCAGAGCCCAGGCCCGTGACAAATTGGCTCCGAAAAACCAGAAGTGCTCCTGCCAGCACAGATCGACCATCGAGGCGCTTGGGCACACAAGGCGAAAAAATCAGGATTTACATTTTTAATATCAGCTTGGCATCAGATAATGTTAAATTATACGACCATCGCAAGCAGCACTAATTTAATCAATGATGTCATTGAAGGGGCATAGGAATTTTCTTCTTGTCAGTGGAAAAATTCAGGGAATATGTGAAATAAATGAATTTAAAATTATTAAAGATCTCTTCTGCTCACTATACACAAAAAATGTGGCAAGAAAACGTTAGTAATCTAAATAATCTAATAATCTAAATAATCTAATAATCTAAATAATCTAAATAATCTAATAATCTAAATAATCTAATAATCTAAATAATCTAATAATCTAAATAATCTAATAATCTAAATAATCTAATAATCTAAATAATTTGTGGTATCATAAACTTCTATATATTCAGAAAAATGTTTTATTCAGCATGAATTCATACTTATATTAAACACATTCTAGTTAGTTAAATTGAATGCTAAGTTAAGGAATTTCTCTTAGAGAATATAGTTTATAGAAAACTTGTTCATTTGACTAAAAAGTCCTGAAGAATTTACATTTGTAATTTGATACAATTACAGAAGAAAGTTAAGTTAAGTTAAGCAAAAGCTACTGTATATGTTATATGCCAAAAATGAGAAGTCCTGTGGAATTCGAGTGCCTGGCTTGATAGATGAACATAGATGACCATAGATGAAAGTGTGGCTAGAATCCGACGTTTTTTACCACATTTTTCGCGCCGTGCAAAAGCAGAGTTTTGAGCGCAGGCGGCGATGGAAGTGGAGGGGCTGGGAGTCGCTGGCGGAGGCGGAGGAGGAGGAGGCGGTGGCCACGGGTTGGAGGCGCTGGCAGGCAGGCGGTTTGGCTAGGGCGGTCTGAACCTGTTGCGCGGCCGCTGCCGCCGTCGAAGTCACCGTCGCTGCCACAAAATATTGGATGGCCGTAGGTTAACTGTGTGCACACGGCATAAGTAACGTTCAGTCTGCCTCTAGAAGTCGATCGTGATCGTGGCCAGTCGTCAGTACCGCTCGCTAGCAGAGAAGCCGAGACCCTCGCCCCCCTCCCAACAAAAAACCAAAATCAAATCCATTATAAATACACAAGTGTTTTTTTTCTAGTTTAAGTTTAAGACGCGCGCGTTTCGAGTTCAAATCGTTGTTAGTTCCACGCATCGAAAAACACGCACAGCAACACACATCAAGACAAAATGAAGTACTTCAACATGTGAGTGATCCCAAAGATATATAGTATATATTTCATTCAAAATATTATTTCGTGAACGATGAGGAGAGATCGTACTCTTTTTTTTTAAGTGATTGATATAAAGCTGAACAGGACATGGGAAAAGAAATAGTTACTTATTGAATAGTTATAATTAAAAATATTTAATCGAACCACTTTAAGCTTGATTTGCATAAACCCCCCACCCCCTTAACTTCTCGAATTTCTCTGGTACATATAACTCAATTTTCGAAATCCCAACTTAGTTGCCAAGCGTCGAAATGCATTGGCAATCGACTCGGTTGCATGTAGCACGTTGACTTGCAACCTTTATGGTGCACGAGCACATGCAGGTGTAGGTAAGCTCGTCTTAATGCCAATTTGAACTTTAACATGCCGTGGCTCCAAACTGGAACTGAACCGAGCTCCGTGGCTGTGGCTAAAATGCCAAAGTTTGGTCATAACGATGATCACCATGATCAGCAAGGCGACGACGATGATGATGATGATGATGTGATGAAGTTGTCACGGGATGTGAGGCTGGCATTTTGCCGGCAAAGAAATGGCAAAAGTTAAAGCTTCAGATCGTAAAAGGCGATCGCAGTGGCAGCAGCTGGAGAGCTGCTGGCGGGGGTTGGTGGTCTGCTCCATGTTTCAAGGTCGCCAGCTCAAGTGGCTCCTCCTTTCGAAGTGGATGCGCATCGCGCCTCAGATCGCCAGATCACCAGATCCCCGCTTTCCTCGACTTTTCGCAGCTGCAGCAAATTAAGTATATTGGATTAATTACCGCGGTTGTCTTATAAATTAACGGTTGCACTTTTAATGCGAACTGACAGACCGACCGCATATCTGCATAAATGCAATACCACTCGAATCGGGTGTGTGTAGCATACATATATATGCATATTATATGTGTTAATCGCAGCGTTGTATGCATGAAATTAATCACACCAGATCGAGATCGCGATGGAAATGGTGTGGAGAGAGAGGTGGAGTTGGAGTTGCAGTTGGAGGTGAGGCGCCAGGCAGACGGCTAAATCAGGATTTTCCGTTCCATTTCCCCGGCATGGCGTATTATGCAATTTAGTTGAAATAAATAAAAGAAATGATAATGCCTTCAAGATTCAACACTCAAGATTCAAGGACTTTCGAGTCGCCAAATTGGCTGTGTTGTGTGTGTGAGTAATATACATATGTGCTGCACTTCATGGGCCAAAGCGAATTCAATGCGAGACCGAAAACGTAAACACCACTCTGGGCCAAATCAAAAGACTTAGGCAGCGAACTCGATCGATTTGGCATGCAGCCAGCCAGCCAGCCAGCTAGCCAGAAGTAGTAGTAGTGTAAAAACACGTACCAAAGCAACCAAAACACGTACTTGGCCAACTAACAACGACACAATGCACCGTTATTGAACCCACTTGCCTCAAGCGGCCAATCGGCTCTTTTCGCCTTAATTTTTGGAACAACTCAGCAGGCCAAACCCCGCTCCACTCCACTCCAGCCAATTTAACTGGCTAGCTGACTTCAACTTGATCCAACGCGGCAGCAATAAAAGCAGTTACAATCAAATTGAATTCGAATTTGAATCCGATTCGGTGTCGAATGTGCACGTTTGGCCCGTAATAAGTGGCTACATATGCATATGGCCCCAAAGGGGGTGGGGAGTTGCCCGAGTTGGGGCACAAAGGTGCATGCGGGCAGTGGACGCGTAATGAGGGCTCCAGGGCAATTAGAGAACGTGCATGGCTTAACTGGGACTTTGAGCCCAGCTCAAGATCAACACATGCGGCACTTTCAAGAGGCGTTTTTCGTTTCGAAAAGGTTTCTCAGATTTTAAGGCATTATTTAAATGGGTTTCCTTAAGACTTAAGTTTTTATTTAACAAAAACTCGAAATGCATAATTCAAGCAAGGCAACTTCCGCTTCTTAAAGCTTGAGGACAACCAATCGTTTAAATGCTGCATAAATTGCTTTTGAGTGTGTGGAAGTTCTTTCATATACGCAGTAGGCCCAATGACGTCAGCCCATTAAGTCGAAATAAAAAGGCAAAAAAATAATAATAAGCAGCATAACAGAGTGCGAAACGAAAGGAAAACAGAAGGAGACCAAACAAAAGCGAAATGAAATGAAATAAATTAAGAGCCAGGCCAATTTGTTGACCAAGCTCTTTAAACGAGGATGATAATGATGCCGAGCGATGAGGCTGCATTAAGTAAGTGGTTCCGCCTGATTCACGAAATTCTCGCCAACGCGAGCAGCTGCTTATCATAAATTCGCCACTAATGTCGGCTTATATAACCACCGGCTGGCACTAAAGACGATTTGCAAAAAGACGGCCCACTGTGCCCGTCTGCCGGTGTACAAGCCGTGCCAGCCGTAACCATGTGCCTACCCATCTAACTGCCTGTCCACCCAACGGATTGCCTGTGGGTGTGGACTGCGCCCAGCCATTGTTCCCGTTGGCCAATCCAATGGGGGGTAACCGGTTGCGAGCTGCTCTATGCCCAGTGCCTAGCCAAATGTCATGGAAAACCCAGCGCTTGCAGAACCGACATATAAATACCAAATATTGCCTTACAATGGTAAAATAAATATTAGAAATTAACTAATAACAATAAGTGAATCACAAGCAACAAACTGAATCACTTTTAGTGAATAAAAGCTTTTATGTTTTATTCAAAACGTGATCGATCCATTCAAAATGCAAGATGATCGCTTAAACGAAGTGAAAATCGCTGGCCCAAGCCCCCTTGGGAAATAATTTTCTGGGCACGCCTCTGGGCACAACTGAAGTTTGGAGTCGCTGGGATGTTGAAGATGCCGGGCACGCACCCACAACTTGGGCCCATACGCCTTTCACCTTTGCCAGTTGCATAATTGTCGCTTAACTGGGCCATCTCATCCATAGCCACATCCACATTCATATCGCTGATATCCATAGCCACATGTATTCACATGACCCCATAAGCAAATAAATCCCAAATGGAGGAAATGCCAAGTAAACCAGCGATACGATAATCGAATAGAAGTAATTATAATGAACAACGGTGCTGTGTGTTGGCTAAAAATAAAACTTGGCTTGCACATTTTACCGTTATTAGCCAACTGCAACTGTGAGCGCGCACTTAAATATATTCTGGCGTGGTGCTGGCTGCCACCAACTGGTTTCCCCCGCCTGGTTGACGACTGCCTTTTGCATAAGCACCTGTTTCCTTTGGCCACTCACCCACCGCAACGCCCTCCACAGCCCCCCCCCCCCCCTCCTGCTCCTCTGGCCAACCCCTCATCGCGGCAACAACAACAACAACAACAAGGCACTCGACTTTAGTGTTGCCATAGGAAAAAAGAATTTCAAAACGAGTTCGCTGCCTAAGTCTTTTGTTTTGCATAAAATATGAGCAATTGACTTGACTCACTGAAGCCGCCGCCAACGTCGCCAGCGGCAAAGAGGAATAAAAAGTAGTTAACTAAAGCAAGAAATAAGGAAAAAAAGAGAGATATATACATATATACAGTAGAAACAACAACAGATACGGAGCAACATTCATTCGCATTCGAATTCGGCATTAAGGCGAAATCCATATCCAAATCGAAATCGAAAGTGAACAAACCCGTTTGCCTGACCTTTACACATTAATATTTGTTAGCACATCTCTGTCCTCCGTCAGCATGCGACATAAAATATACAAAAAAAAAAAAAGAAATAAATAAATAAAATAGCAAAACTTACAGGAAACCCGAATGGCAACTACTTTAAGTCTCAGGTCTATTAAATATTAATTATTAGCCTAAACAAATACAGCTTTTTACGACCTTTATTCTGTAACAGCTTTAGTTTAATCTAAACAAATCCCGCTGATTCTGGAAGCATATAAGCTTATTGTTTCTCATTCAGTTAATTACCATATATCTTGTCGTGCCATTCAAACAGTTCCTCCTAGCCAATATCCACTGTATATGTAGGGGCGGGCACATATGTATTTATGTACACAATATTTACGACTTCAGGTTCTGTATTGAATAACCCGTCCAACCAGACCTGTCCGTCCAAGAGTTGGGTTCGAGCTGGAAGTCACGAGGATTAGATGCGTGTAGATGTTGGGCAACCTTGCCCGGGGGATTCACCACCAGATGCCGCCATGCCATCACTGAATCCAGTCGAATAGATCCGTTTCGTATCGATTCGAAAGTCGAGCAGTGCATTGCACCAGCGGCTTCAAAAATTCAAGTTATTCCAGTAAATACTCGTAATTAATGAAACATTGTTCGCATGAACAACCACTGGGATTTTAATGCCAACAATTCAGTATTGATTTATGTAAAATTTGAATATTTAAACACCTAATCATGGCCACAAATAGGCGATTGCACTTAAATCCTAATGTTACTCACTAATGATACCAAGATGAATGATCATTCGTATATTCCAAGAAACCTTCAGAATACTTACTTAACGTATAATTTAATTTAAGTAGAAGGAAGTGTGTTTTTTTAACAATTTAAAAATAATTTTAGTAATTAAATAATGCTCTACTTTTGGCAATGGTTTTTAATGAGCTAAATATTTAAAGTAGGAGCTATATAATAATTGGAATACTTAATCAATATGATTGACATGTATTATTATTTATTATTGTTATTTATATATTATTATTAATTTCTATATATTTTATTTCATTCACTTAGCTGCCTGCTCTTCATCGTTTGCGTCCTGTGCTACGGAGTGGTGTCCGCCCAGGAGGAGGGTGGTCCCGCCGTCTCGCCGGCGAAGAGAATCGCCGCCCTGCGCCGTCCGGTCGGGAAGGCGGCCAAGGTGACCACCACGACGACAGCGGCGCCAGCACAAGCGGATGCCGGCGGCGAGGGCGAGGAGTACGACGAGGAAACCGGCGAGCACGGCGATCATGGCGAGGAGGGCGACGAGGCGGCCTTCGCCAGCTCCACCACCACCACCACCACGGAGGCGCCCAAAAAGGTTGGCCCGGTTATCCGGCCATTCCGCTCCAACGATGACTTCCTCAACTCGCTGAAGCGCCGCCAGGCGAACGCGAAGAAGCATCGCGCCGAGAAGCCGCCCAGTCCCAGCAAGCCGGCCAAGAAGAGCGACGAGTCCAACTCCGGCGAGCAGGAGGAGCAGGCATCCGCGCCAGCACCCGCCCCAGCAGCCAGTCCCGCCAAGGGCTACAAGGGCAACTCAGCATGTAAGTTTGGCAGGGATTAGGCCAGGAATAATTGACTAACGATAACGAAAGACAGAACTTTTCCTAGAAAGGAAATCTTTAAAATCATCTCTCTATGTGAAGTTACTAAATCCATTACTAACTATCTCTTTAACCATCCCCAGTGAGCCGTCGCAAGCTGTCGAAGCCCGCCAAGGCGACGCCCGTGGAGGCGGTGGAGGATGCCGCCGCCGAGGAATCGGAGCAGCAGCAGAAGGAGGAGACGAAGCCCAAGCGCCCCATCGGTCGTCTGGCCCTGCGGAAGCGCAACTGAGCGCGGATTTGAGTGTCAATCAGTTCCAACTCCTATTCTACACACATGCCCAGTGACCACACCCAACTCCACACCCCTCCCCCACCACACTCCCCCCTCTGCCCATCGAATCATATGGCTAGCTATGTGGCAGCCCGATCTGCCCTTTAGTTCTTAGTTCGCAATTGATTTTTCGTGTATGTAATATATTTGTAATCTTATGTTGTAAACAAAAACACACGCGCACACGCAACACTCACTCAATCACGCCCACCACCACGACCACGCCCACTGTCCAGAGCCAGTCCCACATCCTCCATGTACGCGATAAATACGCATATATATTTTGCGAATATATGTGCGAGTATTTAAGCGGGCACAATTATGTATTCTTCACAACCATCAAACAATCAATCAATCAAACAATCAATCAACCAGTAATAAAAACAACAAAATCGAAACACGCATTTTTCAATTAGTTTGTAATAAAAAAAAACAGAAAAAATAAATATCTTTAAAGTTAACCTCCAAAATGTCGAATAAAATATTAAAATATTTAATATTTATTGGTAGAAAGTATTTTTGGATTTGCAGTTATTTTTGTTAGTTTTTAACTATGAATGAAACCACAAGATTGAACATTTTCGCATTTAAGTTTATTCATTAATTAATAATTACACGGGTTAAATCAAAAAAACAGAACAAAGAATGTAAGCTAAAAGTTCTAAAATATTTTCGAAATCGGGAATGTGTTTAGATATATGCATATGTGTATGTCTGGAGCGTATAACTTTTCACACAAATGTAAAATGTAAATGTTTAAAAAATATTTATGTCCAAATTGTATATATGCTTTTCCGCCTAACTCCATCTCTTTCTCTTTCGTTTTCTGTCTCCCTTCGATTCACACCTTCGTTGTTTCGCTTTTGCTTAGAATTAGGTTTGTTTTTATAAAAAATATATGTGTATATATATATATATCGATTTTTAACATTAGCTCTTAGCGTATATATGTATATATTCGAACAATGTTTTATGGGCTGGTTAAAAAAAATCAAACACACACGCACACAAATCAATATTGACAAGAAGAGAGAGAGCAAAATGCTGAAATACTCAGATATATATATATAAAAATGTGGTTCTCGGGCAGATAAATGCTATATCGTTTCTCCAGCCGTATCGGTTGCAGGATGCGATTTCAGTTTCGATTTCGAGGCTTGCGAAAGGCACATTGCGTTCTCTTCCGGAACGTTAGTGGGCATGGATGTGCGGAGCTTAAATGACTTTACAACGTTTCGAGGGAAACTCCGGGGATTTAAGTACAGCTGCCAAACAGAATGTTAATACTAGAATTTAATAGATGGATGCCCACGGGCCGGGGTCCGTTGTCTGTGGGAATGATTGCTTTCATCGAGCAGCCGGATCGTCTGGTTTGTCCAGTCAGCGTGCGCTGTGGCATCCAACTACGGATGGTGTCGCGCATTGCGCATCAGCGGAACCAGCAGCGACGGCGGTCCCGCCTGGCGCAGGAAGGGATGGGCCAGCAGCTCGGCGGCGGTGGCACGCTGCGCCGGATCCCGCACCAGCATCCGGTCGAGGAAGGACTGCAGGCGCGGCGAGACCTTGTGGGCGTTCTTCAGGTTCGGCGGCTGCATGTCACGGATGCGGCGCATCGCCTGCAGCGGCGGTTCGTTGAAGAAGGGCGGCTCGCCGTCCACCATCTCGATGACCATGATGCCCAGCGACCAGATATCCACTTCCGGGCCGTACGGCAGGCGCGATATGACCTCCGGCGACATCCAGTACGGCGTGCCAACCAGACTCTTGCGCTTCGGCAGCTCCTGGGACACCTGGGCGCAGAATCCAAAGTCCGACAGCTTCACGCGACCATCGGCGGCCAGCAGAATCGAGTCCGACTTGATGTCGCGATGGATGACGCCCTGTTTATGGTTTATCGCCATCGGCAGCACCGTCGGAAGAGACAGAGAGAAGGGAAATTGGTTAAAAGCGTTCACAGTTTGCGGTTTTCCCCCAACCAACGCCCTTTCTCCCGCCGACAGACACTTATCGCATTACACGAGCCAACGTGGGACAGAAATGCACAAAAGAAACCAGCTCGACCCTGCAACGCCCAAAAAGAATTTCCTGCTCTTGGGAACACGCTGGTTTCCCTAACGTGGAAGTTAGCATAAACAGGTTGGGTTCTAGTTCTAATTTGATGTAAATGGATTACATCTAAAACACTAGGAATTCTAACAATTGTGAAATGTTGCGGCTTAAACAAGTTCATTGAATTAATATTAATATTATATGCTATTCTAATATTCTATTACTAACTGGGTTTTAACATCTAACGTTGTATCTAAGGCAAAAATCATAGCGATCTATCAATGAGTAATGAACTATAACTTCAAACTTCCTTCTCTATAAGCTAAAATTAACTATCTATTCGCTTTGAGGTAGGGCATGCACGTGCGATTTCACCTGGCCATTTGGGCGTGCTACGCCACTCGGTGGCCCACTGTGCGGCCGACGACTTTTGTTGGTGACAACATTTAGAAATTGAAACCAAAGCCACGCGAAAGCGGAGGGCGAAGAAAGCGCCGCAAATGGCAAGGTACAAAGGCACAAAGAATCGCATGATGGCGAGTACTCTGTACTCTGCTGCCCAGTTTGGCCAAGGGAATGGAAATGGGAATGGGAACGGGAACGGGGCAGTGTCATGCTGGTCACGCACCTGTGAGTGCAAATAGGCCAAAGCCTTCAAGCATTGCTTGCAGACGGTGGCTATCTGCTCCTCGTCCATGCGCGAATGGGTGACAATATCGGTGAGGGCGCCGCCCTCGAGGTACTCCATCACCACCCACAGCTCATCGTTGACCAGAAAGCTGGAGTATGTCTCCACGATATTGGGATGATGGTAGTCCCGCATGATGACGACCTCGTTGAACAACAGCTCCCGTCGCTGCTGTTTGCGCAGATCCATCTTCTTCACGGCCACCTGGCGACCTGCACGGAATGAGAAAACCAAATGCCATTAATTGAATGGTTCAGTCAATAGTTAAAGCGGATGTTCTTGCCTGTGGATTTGTCCGTGGCAATGCATACGGTGCCCGTGGAGCCCTCGCCTATTTTGTTGAAGTGGTCGAGGTTCTCGCGCGGATCACCGGCGGAGACCACCATCTGCAGGGCGGCACGGAACTGTTCGTGGGTGAGGCGTTGGTCCTGCTTGGGCTGACCCGCCGCTCCTCCACTGGCGCCGCTCGCCTGCTGGGCAGCACTGCTCGCTCCCCCGCTGGAACTGGATGCCCTGGAAGCCGACTTGGCCAGGTGTTGGTGATGGTGCGGATGCGGATGTGCATGCGGATGCAGAGGATTTTGGTTCTGATCGCCACCCTGTTTGGCCTGCTGTTGCTGCTGCTGATGGTTTGTGGGATACATGGGAGGATAGCTGCCGCCGGTGTTGCCATTGTTCGTGTGCGAGTGATTGGATCGCGTGCCACTGGCCACCGAGCCCACGGGCGAAGTCTGCTGTTGCTGGGGCATGGAGCCGCCGGATGGCGGGGCCAGATTGCTGCGATACTGCTGCAGGTTGGTTTGATCCGTGCGCACGGCCAGTGGTCCTGTTGCTCCATTCGCGTGCGCATGCTGACTGTTATAGAGCAGGGAGGGATGGGCACCGGGTGGCTTAAAGCCACCGCTAGTAGCTCCACCTGCTCCCGGTGTTCCAGCTGTCGGTGGTCCCTCCTCCTCCGGCACCGATGGCGGCACATTGGCCACCCGTCGCACTCGCGGCGGACTGGAGCTCCGCAGCGAATTGGATCTGGCCACGTGAGAGGTCTTCGGGAGGACTATGCCGCCCGTCTCGGGTGGCATCATCATTCCGGGGCCATGGCTCATCATTGGGTGTGCGCCAGGTGCCATCGGATTCATCGGCGCCATTGAGCCCATCATCATGGTGCTGCTGCTGTTGAGCGAGGTGGTGTCCGCCTTGTTGTTGTTGTGATGCGGACGCACAATGGTCTTCAGATCGAGAATCTCGGTGGGCGTAATCTCCGAGGGATCGACCAGTGGCAGCGGGCGGTTGGAGGACTTGAGTATCTGATTGTTGCCCACAATGGACGCCCATTGGAGGGGCAGGCCAACATATTTGTTCTCCCGCTTGTCGAAGCCCGTGTGCACACGATGCTCAAAATTGCTGGGCATCGAGATCAGCGGTTTCTTTTTCTTCTTCGAGAACATCTTCAGCGACTCGGATTTCCCGTGCTCCAAATTTCTGCCCTTTTACCGCCCTTTTCCACTCCACACCACTCCTTCCCTCTCGCTCTTGCTCTCTATTTTTAATTTGTAATTTTTTCCTTCTGTTGCGTCGCCCGACAATGGAAAATGCACAAACAACAAACGATGGCAACGGCAAATCCGACAGCAACAGCAACAACAACAGCAGCACACAACTTCTTCCCGATCTCACTCACACACACACATGCAGGGACATGGGCACGCACGCACACACACACACACGCATAGCAGCGGACGCGACTGGGAAACTGGGATTCAATTGGATTTGTATGGCCAAATCGAGATGCGCACAAGCGATACACCTTCAGCACTGGCACCACTGGCAGCCACACATTGCACACATTATGGCGACAGCACGAGCACAAGCAATACGCTTAACAAAAAAATAATAAACCTAGGGAAATAATTGCCGATGCCAGAAATAGAGGTGGTGTTTATCGTGAGTATTAGTGCTGGAACGGCTATCGATGTCTATCGCAATGGCGGCAGTGTGACCGTTGCCGATGCATGGTGGGTTCGCCTGTGGTCAACTTTTCTTTTTTGAATTTCATATATTTGTAAAGTATTCGCGCTGAAAACAATTACTATTCAAAATAAAGTCAAATTTTTTTTTAAAGAAATATACTTTCAAACACCAAATCTTCGATAGATAGTGATTTCATTGCAATTCCTGTTGAAAACCCAAGTAAACAGCGCAAAGTTTAAATTATCATACCGAATATATTTACTTATTTACATTATGATACCGTTTCTCTCTCAACATAAAGACTTCTGATTTCCATTTCTGTTCTCCACTTAAAAATGATCAATTTAAAATTAAAATAAAATATTAAATGTTCTTTATGTATTTATGTATATAAAAAACATGCATACAGTTATAACTTTTTCGGTTTTCCAGTTTGCCACCACATTCTCTCTAATCTTTTCATCTAATCTGTTATCTGTTAGCTATAGGTTTTGTTTCTTTACGTTGCTAGATAGTTGTTTTTCTTTAATTTGTTGGCTTTCCACCTTGGCTGCAGGTATTTCCCTCGTATGAATTGTGTGTGTGAATCTAAACGCTAAAATTAATAACAAAAACTAAAGACTTAATGCAATCGTTCGCCGGTCTCTCTTATCTGACTGCAATCATCATCTGCTCGACGCATCGGCCAATAACTCGAATATACGTATACTACATTATATAGTAGTTGATTTTTTGCGCTTTTAATTGGCCTCGCATCTCTGTTTGATTGCAGCATTACACGTTTCTTTACTATTTCGCAAAATAATTATTACATAATTATCGTTAAGGTATATTATATATTCAACAAAAATAACGTTAAAATATATTCATTTTCGTTTTTTTGGTGCGACCAATTCTCGCGTAAATCCAACGAAGTGTTTGTATAATTTGTAATCATTGTAATCATCAATATGCGTAGTATGAGCGACATTCGCGTGGTCATCTCCCAATCATCGGAGAGCGGAGAAGGATGTGGAAAGAACCTATCCCTTAGCTTTTTAACAGCTATTCGAAAGCTTCTTGTTTTTTTTTCGAGATGACGCTCCTTTGCCGCACTATCTTGAATTGGGTCCTTACTAGTAAATTTCGTTCTGTTGATGTATATACCGGTGAATGTCGTCCCTCCTGGTGGTTGTCCTCTTGGTCGCCAGTTGTTGGTGTTTCAGGAACGTCGCCGCCACTGGTTTTATGGCCTTCTCCTGCTGTATTCTGTTCCACTGTTCTCCGCCATTTATTCCTGCTGAAGGGGACGACTACATTGGTATCACCGTCCAGGCTGTGGCGGCGGCGTACGAAGCGGTATTTGTTCACAAATGGCGGCTGGCGTGGCTGCATGTACATCCTCGATGATCCTTGAATATCTGGCTCCTGGTGATGATATTGGCTCTTGACCGAACCATTGAGCTCACTGTTATTGCCCCCGGCGTCTCCTGTGTCTTCGGCCCTCGATGCTTCTGCTTCTGCTACCGCTGATCCTCCTGCTCTCGGCAATGGCACCCGAAATCCTAATCCTAATCCGACGGCGGCCTCATTTGCTATCGTGATGGCCGACTGCGATGCCATTTCTACCGGGGCGGCAGACGGCGTGCGGGGGCACGGATTTTGCGGCGAGCCATTTGGGAACTCTGCGCCGAGTTGCCAGCGGCTGGCGGATTGAAGCTGCGGATTAACAATGGATTAGTATCATTATCATATTTGGTTGGCGACTTTCGAGACTCCCACTGGCGGTTGCTGCTGCTGCGTAGCGAGTTATGTGAACAAGAAACATTAATTGAACAAATAATAAATAATGGATACGAAATGCTATGAACAAAACGAAACAATATGGCACACACAAAAAAGACAAACAAAGAAACAAACTATAGTAAAATATGACATTCGCAGGATATTGAAAATGCTACATATATCCTATTTACACAATGGTAAATAAAAACATTGAGATTGTACAAATGCAGTTCGATTCCATGGGGGGAAGTGGATGCGTTTTTAACTTTGATTTAGTTTTCACTTACGGCCAGTTTCCATATATGAAAATATGATTAAAATGATTGATTTATAATACTATTCATCATTCATCAGGTGTTTTTTTTATAAGCACAGCTCAAACCAGTTTTTTATGAACACAAATCGTATGTTAATGTAATCGAAAACATATAGTGATGTGATGATTTTAAGAATTTTGTCTCTTTAACCTTAAATTACGAATATATTTTTCTTTGGAAACCTTTTTAAATTAAATCACTTGATTTTAAAACATTGCAAATGTATAAAGCCCTTTTTAAGCTAATATACCGCATTATTTTTGACCAATTGATTTAAGCCTGATTTTCAAAATGCGGAAAACAGGACGGTAATCATGAACAGTCTTGTAAATGCCTACGCTATCCATGTGTAAATATGAAAGGTGTAAGCTTTTCTTCTCAACGGAAACAAAACAAATGGTATGCACAAAAAAACGAAAACCTTAAAAATAAAAAAATTAAAACAAATGCAATTATAATGCATTATAATGTGTGTGTTTGTGTGTGTGTGTGTTCTTCGATTGTGTTGGTAAAAGGATCAATTCAAAGTACGGAAAGAGGGCGACAGCAGCAAAAAGCGCGTAAACTTCTCTCTCTCTCTCTCTCTTTTGGGCCGCTCTTACGTCTGTCTCGCTCGCATTTGTGGGTAGCAACCCTTCACCGTCGGATCGAAACATCCGTCTCTGTCTTACTTACGCAAATATATTGGCTGGCGCTGCGGAGGTCGCGCCAAATTGGTACGGTGCATTGGCATTCGGTGTGGACTGCAAGAAGAATATTTTTGGTTTGTTTTCCTTGGTAAGTTGGTTTTGTATAGCAAGTAAATTTTGTTGGGTGTTTTTTTTCTGGTTTTACAGGACGGATCACGATGGCTGATGGTTAATAATTTCTGCTTCTTCTACATACAGATTGCAATTTGGATGTTTGATGGGTATTTTTGTTTCTTCTTGGTTATGTACAAATTGTATTTGGTTTGGATATTGCTACATATATGAAGAATGACAACTGATGTGCGTCTTTGAATGTGTGTGTGGTGTGTGTATGTGTGTGTAAGTGCATGCGTGTGTGAGGTGGGGGATGGTGGGCATACGTGAGAGCTTGTCAAATATTTACCGTTAACGCATGCTTAACTACACTGTAAACAATTGACACATACATACATACATATAGCACATTGAAACCAATCTACTTTCGATTCTAATTGATAGGTATCATTTGACAAGCCCTGCGACACATGCGTTCTAAGGAAACTACTTACAACTACAGAAATACATTCAACTACAGCTAACTGAGCAAGATGAGACAAGCACGATTTACATACATATGTAAATAATGGTTATAATGTGACTTTCATACACGGGGCGTGCCAAAGAAATTATGTACTAACGGCATTTTGGGGAATCCCTATACTCTACGATTTCAAAATCAAATGCATAATAAACTAACACATGTTCGATTTTTACTATTTGTAATATAAGAAATGACACTAAGTTATATACAATAGATTATGCGCGAATTTCTTTGGCATTCCCCGTTCTTCTTTATATTTATGCGTACATACGAAATGGCATAAAGTACTGGGTATTAGCAATCGAGTATCGTTAAAATCGAGTCGGCGAAACTCTCTGGATATCGACCACGACTTCGCATTACCTGCATCTGCGGCGGCCCGGGCGCAAAATTGAACATGGGCATACCGCCGGCGGAGTTGTTGGTGGCACTGCCCATACCACCGAACTGGTTATTGGCCGCCGGTTGCGAACTACCGAATTGGAAGATGCGCGGATGCGACTGCTTTTGTGATTCGAATTCATTTGCAGATCCATTCAGTACATTTTTATGTTCATTTTGCCGGGTAGTTCATTTTCATGTTCATTTTACCGGGTAGTTCATTTTGCGGAAGGATTGGTAATTATAATAATAGGTAGTAGTAGGATGGTAGTAAAGTTGATTCGTGCCCGTGCCCACAGAGTTTTCGTTTTTTTTTTTTTTTTTAAGTACATAGAGCGTACATTACAGATTTACGGAAGTTGCGTAGTTAAGGAGTGTATACATTAAGTTACATGGTATACGACAATATTATTCAACAGTAACAACACGCACGACCGTTTTTGTGTAGAAAGGGTTGTGGAAAAAGATAAAAAAGAAAATGAGAGAAGAATACAAATAAATATATATATATAGAGATATTGTATGTATAATATGTAGTATAAAAGTTAGAAGGTAAAATCAATACGACAAGTGAGTAGCTCTAAATTAATATACAATGTCGGCCAGGTAGGTTATACATTAGGAGGATCGATCGATTTTTGAGCGCATTGTTATCATTTCTATAACGTGGGCATGCAAGTCGGAAAATTAAAAGGAAATATGACGGACAGCTACGACTACAAACAATCGCAAACACATTTGCATGGATGAAACTGGGTGAGTGAGTGTGTGGTGTGATCGATCTACTTCATCATCACATCAGGCGCTCAGCTCCCATCGATCACCTTGTGCTTGTATTGCGAATACTATATAAGTTGATCAGGTGGCTATGGTGGGCTGGTGGTTTGGTGATCTACTGGGAGTTGGGTGGAAATCGTATACTTACATCGCCACCGGTGAGATTAGTGGCCGCCGTATTGGCCGTGAAATTGAAGGCTGGCGCAGGAGCAGTCGAGCTCGCCGCCGAGCCGGTGAAGTTGAACGCTGGTTTGGCCAGCGGCTCATTGGTGCTGCTTCCGAATTTGTATGGAGCACTTGAGGCCTGCAATATGCAAAAATGCGGATTGGATAAATGCAGAATTTAATTCGTATAAGTGTACTTACAGCTGGCGTGGCTGCAGTGGCTCCGCCAAAGTTAAATGCTCCTGGTAACGCTGTGCCCGCCAATGGAGCAGCTGCAGCAGGTGCTCCAAATCCTGCGCTTGTGATGGTGCTCCCGCTGCCGAAGACAGGCGCGGCCGCAGCAACTGGCGTGGGGTTGCCAAAAAAGTTGGCCAATGGAGCAGCGGCTGTTGGCGCTGGTGTTGTGGCTACAGGAGCTCCTACTCCCACTAGAGAGTTGCCCACATTGCCGAATATCCCAGTAAGCGGTCCATTGCCGCCCGCCGCCGGCGTGGTTGCGGCAGTGGTCGCCGCTGATCCGAATGGTAGACTAGTGGTGCTGGTTGTGTTGTTACTGCTACTGGATGGTCCAAACATGGAGCTGCTTCCAAATATCGGAGTCGCCATCTTGGAGGCCGAAGACGAAGGAACCGCCGCACTGCCGACCGCAACGCTGTTGCTCTTTGCCGCATCTCCATTGCTCGACCAGCCGAAGCTGGGCGTTGTAGTCGTTCCCGAAACGGAAGGAGCACCAAAGGTGAATGGCTTGGTCGCGCTGCTGGTGGTCATGTCCGTTTTATTTTCACCCCAATTGCCAAAGAGCTGAGGGGTCGAGGTGGTCGCAAAGCTGGATGCAATGGCGTTGGCGGTGCTGGTGGTGGCACTCACGCTGGTGTTTGCAGTGGTGCTTGTTGCTGGTGCCCCGAAGATGGAGCTCACGCTAGAGTTGGTTGGCGTTGCTGGCGCAGCCGCTGTTGGCTGGCCAAAGAAGAAGGTTCCAGTGTTCTGTGTGGTCGCTGGCTTTGACTGACTTCCAAAGGTTAAGCCGGCAGCTGGAGCTGGTGTCGAGGTGGCTGCTGACGGAGCTGGAGCAGATGCCGGTGTGAAAGCAAAGACTTTCGTTGAGGTTGTCGTCGTTGTTACGGTGCTGGAGGAAACACCAAAACCCATGGTTGGCGCCTTGGCCACTGGCTGCTGGCTGCTACTGGTGCTGCTCACGGCACTGCCAGCTCCGGAAAAGCTGAACATGGGCTTGACAGCCGCGGGATTCGCACTGGTGCTGGCCGTCGAACTGGAAACTGCAGAGGACGATGATGGAGCGCCAAATCTGAAGCCACCCAAAGCAGGAGCGTTGCTGGTGGTGCTGATTGTGGTGGTGATTGAGCTGGCAGCCGTGGTTGCGGTAGTCGGTGCCTTGAATACAAACTGGAGTGGTGCTGCAGCTGCAGCTGGAGCTGTTGCTTCTGAGCTGGATGTGGCAGTCGTTTCCTTGATGTCTGTCCCAAAAGTCACCGTCTTGGGCTCTTCCACTTTGCTCACGCCAAACGAAAAGGTCTTCGGGGCCTCCGTCTTCTTGCTGTCCGCCACATCCTTACCCTGATTGCTTTGACCAAAACCGAAGCTAAATTGAGCGGAAGTTGGTGCTGGAGTGGTCGTCGTTTCCACAGATGGCTTGACAACCTCCTTTACATGAGAAAATCCAAAACGAAATTTGGGTACCGAACTGGCTGCGGAGTTGGCCGTTGCTGCGGCAGGGTTCAATGCTTCCGGCATCATCTGCTCACAGCAGATACAAGTCTTCCGCGACATATCATTCTTTGCCAGGCATGCTTCGCATTCCCAAGTTGATGATTTTTGGGCTGCCACCAGCTGCTGAAATCCCGTATCCGGCTTGGGGGGCACCTTACTTGTTGATAATGTTTTGGAGCTTTCGCTCGTGGAGCTAATGCTGACGATAGATCCCGAACCAACTGACCCAAAGGTTGAGGCTGACCCAGAGGATGATCTAGATGAGGATCTGGATAAAGTCCCGGAGAACAAGGGGAAAGAGCTCATGGATGAACTTGGTGCGGACTCGTTGTTGTTGCTACTCGCCCTTGAGTTTGGCGTTTGACAGGCAATGCATTCCACATCACTCGATTTGTTCATCACCAGGCACGTCTGGCACTCCCACATGTTTGCCTTTTTCATGAAGGACATATCAAAACCGGATCCGGCTGACAAATTATTGTTCATCGACGGGAGGCTGTTCGCTATTGAAGTCGAAGTTTTTCGCGGAGTTTCGCAAGCAATGCATTTGCTGGCTTCAGCCTTATTGGACAGCATGCAGGCATCGCACTCCCAGGCAGTCGTTGATTTCTTGAAGCGATCCCCAAAGCCGTCCGTAATCATAGAGGGAGTCGCAACAGCTATATTAGATGTTGCAGGGAGAGCGATAGTTGGGCCTGGTTTGGCCGACTCACAGGCCACACACTTGCTAGCCTCGACTTTGTTGCGCACCAGACACACGGAGCACTCCCACTCGTTGCTTTTCGCATTTGTAATCAACGGTGAGAAGTTGTTGACCTTTGGTGCAACAGTTTTCCTTGGAGTCTCGCAGGCAATGCATTTGCTGGCTTCAGCCTTATTGGACAGCATGCAGGCATCGCACTCCCAGTCAGTCGTTGATTTCTTGAAGCGATCCCCAAAACCACCGAAACTTTGTGTCTCAATAGCTGCCGTAGGTGGTGCTGATGGTGCTTGGGCAGTAGCCGCAGATGCTACCGGCTTGGCCGTCTCACAGGCCACACACTTGTTGACCTCGGGCTTGTTCCGCACCATACACGTATCACACTCCCACTCCTTGGATGACGGTGTTCCGTTTATGGTTGGCTGCGACTGCTCATTCGTTGTACGCAAATCATCTAGTGATGCCGGTGACGGGAAGGTGAAATTGCGATTGATCTTCGTCTTGAGGATGCAGTTCTCCCTGAAGTTCGACAAAGGTATGGGTTCCGAGAAAGTGAATGTGCGTCTAGTTGGTTCACTGATTGCAGGAACGTTTCCATTGGCAGCGAAGTTAACAATTGGTGCCGCAGGCTGGGGATTAGCCAGGAAGTTTGGCATCTGCTTGGAGTTGGAGGCATTGCTACTTGGGATTGGGTCGGTGGTAGATGGCTTTGATACCACTGGCACCGTGGGTTTGATTATCAAATCAAACTTTGGCGCGCTTGCCATTTCCGGAAAGCTGATCTGTGGCAACTCCAGCGGCGGGGGTGCTTCCTCTTCCGCCGCGCGTGGCTCCTTGTTGCGCGTCTGGTGCGAAAGACGCGAACGCATCTTGTTTGTGTGGTGAGTATGGTTAGACGACTGGTCTATCGGAGCAACATATGGGGCAGCTTGCTTGGGCTTCTCCTCGTTGTTTTCCCCACCAGCACGAACGTTCCGGCTGTGAACCACATCTCGAGAGTTCTGTGTAACGCGGTGCAGGCGACGGCGTTCCAGAAGCTGCTGCATCGTCGGCACCAGCAGTTTGTTGGAGCGCAGTTCCGCCAACTCGTTGATGTGATTGGGCACCGGAGCATTGCTGCTGGCACTTGTGGAACGTAGATACGGGGTGGCTGACGTACCCAGGCGCTGCTGGCGACTGCTTTGATGCTCCTTGATGCTGCTGCCCATGCGCTTGGCATCGATCAATGGCGTGGAGTAGCTTTCCAGCAGGTTGAGGATGCGCATCGTGGTGTTCGACAGCCCGGTACTGGGTTTCTTACTGCCACCTTGGCCCACAGATGTCGCCGCAAGATTGCCGGAGTCGGAAGGTCGCATGTCTACCGCTTTTATACCGTATCCAATACCACCAGACATGGAAGCATGCAGCGGATGCGCCGGTGAGCTGCCGGCAGAATTGAGTCCCATTATTGAGGATGCGGCGGATGAGCTCAGATTGGTGCGACTGAAGAGGCGATTGTTACCGGAATAGCCGCCAAAGGTGGTGCGTCCCTGGTAAAAGGGCGAGCTAGAGGCAGATGCAGAGCCTGAATTAGAGGCACTGCCACTCAGCAAACGACTGTCGCTCAGTGCCGACGTACTGCCGTATATGGACGCATTGAAGCGACGTCGTTGGGTCAGGGAGTTCAGCGACCACGTAGAATTCCGATGCGATTGCTGTGCGGCGGCGTTGCTCCTGTTAAATATTGACTTCGAGCTCTGCAGATTTCCGTAAAATTCTAAATTGCTGTTGCTGTTGTAATGCGACCGGCGCAGTCCTTCGTGCCCTTCGCCATTGTCGTGGCATTCGTTCAAATCGCTCTCGGACTGAGAATCGCCGCCACCTCCTGCGGCTGCAGACAGTTCACTTCGTCTTGTTTTTGTCTTAATGACATTGTTGTTATTATTATTATTATTGTTGCTAGTGTTGTTGTTGGTCCTGCTTATTCCCAGCAAATGATTGAGGTGTTCTTCCGAACTCATGTCCGGGCCAGTCCCCGTCTCATCCATGGTAAGATCGCGTCGATGGGTTCGCTTGCCTATGAGCGGTGGTCGCTTGTGGTTAGGAAGGCTGGATAGGCTGTTGTTGTAGCTGCTAGAGGTGCTGCTTCCTCCGAAAGGTATGTTCAGTGAACGGCGGATGCTAAAATGATTAAAATTATTGCCATTTTAGATTTCCTAAGGGTTCTACTTTTTCGGTAATAGCATGTCTTTTCAACGCCCAATAAGCTCTAAGGTTGATATCTTTTTGAAATCGATATTGACATACGAGCCAATAGCATACAGCATACTGCAGTAACATACCTGTGTGGCAGATCCCCAGTGCTTCCCTCGGCGGCTTCGTTGCCCGTAAAAAAGTTGTACGCGGGTTCGCGCTGCCGTTGATTACCATACAAATTGAGGTGGTTGCGCCGATGTGGAGCCAACTGGCTGACGCTCTTGTACATCTGCGAGGTGGAGGAGCTGGAGGAGCTGGTGGCAGCCGCGAGCGGAGCAGCAGGCGTGGATGACAATAGGGGCAGACGACGCATGTTGGGCAAATTGACGGGGGTCTCCAGCTGAAAGGGATTCAAGATTAGTTGGGAAATGTAGACAGGATTGAAGATGTGATCTACCTCCAGGCGTCGACGCTTGGTCTGCACGCGGGCGGATTGTTGGAGATTCTCCTGCTCTTCATCGTCATCCTCCTCATCGCCTTCCTCGTCGTCCTCTTCCAGTTCATCCTCCTCGGCCTCATCCTCATCACCGCCGGCAGCTGCAACAGCCCCGGCTCGCTTGCGCAGCAGGAACACATTGTACTCGCTCCGACGCGTCTGCTCATCCTCGGCGGCTAGGTCGTGCTCGGCTATATTGTCGGCCAGGGCCACCTCCTCGTAGTTCAGGCCCTTGGCATCGGAGCCGTCATCAAGATCGTCGGCTGCATCGGCATCCGCTTCGGCTAGCATTATCCGACGGCGTCCACGTTTCCGCTTGGTAGTAGAGCGTCCATTGGACTGGCGTGGCTGTGACTGGCGGAGATTAGCTGGGGAGGATAAGGCATCGTTCCCATCTTTGGACGACGGCGAAAACCAACCGCTCAAGGAGGCAGGCAGAATGCTGGACACGCGCTTCTTCATCTTGCCCATGATGGACTGCAATTGCAATTGCATGGAAGTTGGCTATTTGATGGGAACCAAGTTATCGCCGACTGTACTTACGTTGTTGCTGTCAGTCTCCCGTTGGGCTCCCGCCGAGGATTCATCCTCCTCCTCCTCCTCCTCGCTTTCTTCAGGCAGTTCCTTGAGCGGCGTCAGCGGATGCTTTTTGGCCAATTCGGCTTGCGAGGATTCCCTTTGCTCCTGTGCATCCTCCATTATGCCGCTTTAGATTCAGACTCACCTTTTTAGCCGGCGAAGCAACGGCACAAAAGAGAGATGAAAAACGCGAAAAAGAAGCGTTTCCGCACACACAACAAAAAACGTAAGTAAAAAAAAACCAAAAAAAAAAAGCACACACTGTTGAAATTCCTGCGAGCGAGTTTGTATGTGTAGGTGCGGATAATGTTCGCTCACTCGATTCGTTCTCACTCTCTATCCTGCCTTCTCTCTCTGTCTGTGCGTGTGTAAAGGTGTGAGTGCGCTTACGCACGCCGTCGTGGTTTTTTTTTTTTGTTCGCGTTTCGCCGAGGTTTTACACACGCGGCGATATTTTTAAATAATATTCTGTTTGGCGCCACAAACTGACCGCGTTTGATCAGGATTTGGCTTCTTGGCCACCAATGAAGAGCAAATTCTGGGCACAAGCACTGCAAAATTAGAGGCGGGAAAAAGGATTGAATACCGAATTCGGGCGAAGCGCTCGAGTTTCTTGCTTTTGGGTTTGCCCTTACCGCTTTTCAGCATGCCGCCCGTTTTCTTCAATATTTGTTCTATTTGTCAGGTCTGCCGGATAAATTTGATATATATTTGAAATATTTTCACCTTCCTTTTGTCTTTGTGCTTCTTCCACTTCTTCCGCACACACTGCTTTCGCAATTCTTCGTTCCTCTTCTTCACGCTCTGCTCACACACACACGCGCGCACCGATTCGGTACGAATTTTGGCGTTTTACCGCCGCGAAATCTACACTTTTGATTGCAATTTAACATTTGCCGCTGGTCGCATTCCGGTTTTCGTTTGTTGCACGAGCACAACGCACCGTCGATGTGCAAGAAACAGAATTTCAAAAGAGCACGATTTGATTTGGGAAAAAACGCGTGTGTGGCCACAAAGTAGAGCTGGAACCAAAATCGATGTTTGCCAGATACTATCGGTGTGTCGGACAGCGTGTGCTAATCGATACATTGCTAGCAGCTATCGATTATATGCACGGTTATTTTTAAATGGTGATGAGCTGCTATACGATAACTCAACAATCGGCATTTCTTAGCATATACTTTATCCCATTTGACAGACAAGCTTAATAACGTATGTAACCATTTGCTTGTTTTGTCATTTGATTACTAAGAAATTGCAGTGATTAAATTGAATTCTCGTATTGAGATTTATTGAGGTATTTATTTCGCTTTGTGATAATGCTAAAGCTTAAATACTCTCCTAATGTTAATCGATAGTTGTCCTAAAAAATATTTCCAGCGAGTCAAAGTGCAGCGAGTGCCAGTGTGACCACAGATTCTGAATTAGAAATAAAAAAAATAATAAGCGAACATAAGCGCCAAATCTAAAAAGCCTTATTAAGATGCAAATATAACAAAGAAAATATACCAATATATGTGTTGAATAAATCTTCAAAAATGGATCATAGGGGAAACCAAATTGTTCTGGTTCGATTTTGGCAAGCCATTTTAAAATATCTAGACTATACTACTCCTGATTACTGTCGTTCTTACTGTACTTTTTAAATTGTTTTATTACACAAAATATGTTACTTATTAACGCCAAAGAAATTTACATTTTTAGGGCTGGAAATTAAATACCGCTAGTCGATATCGTCATCATTTCAGTTTTGCCACCCCTAGTTGTTGTTATTGTGTTCGTCGTGTTGTTGTAGCACAGTTGTTGTTGCTGCTGCTGGGCAAACAAGTGTTAAAAATATTTGTGCTGCAATATTTTCAGCAATTACCGACCGCCCTCGCCGCTGTTCACCACCCAACTTAACCAGCAACCCAGATTGGAGCAACAAAATCCACAAAGGCATAAAGAATCGACTTACACAATTAAGCCTTAATCGGTTGGGTAAACAACTTGATTGCTGTGAGCAGCCAGTTGGGTTAATCTCTTCGATTTGTCAAGCCCAACAACAATGAGCCAAACGGAGGCTAGCAAGTTACCCAAGATCCCGGACTCGGAGCCGGACGGATCGAAGGGCAAAGGGAAGCAACAGCTGGAAACTTACCGGGTGTATGTGGTCACCTGGAATGTGGGCAGTCGTTTTCCGGAAAACATATCCCTCCGCCATCTGCTGGGACTGCAGGATGTGACAGTGGACAAGGACACGAAAGAGACTAATGCCCACTTGCCGGACATCTATGCGTTGGGGTTCCAGGAGGTCAACGCCCAGCCGCAGCAACAGGTGTTGGGCCTGTTCAAGGAGGATCCGTGGACGCACAAGGCGAAGGAACTGCTACGCAACTACGACTATGTGGCCGTAAAGACCGAGCAGATGCAGGGGCTGCTGGTCAGCATGTTTGTGAGGCGGCAGCACGTTGAGCACTTGCAGGACATCGAGGCGGAGTTCACGAGGACCGGTTTCGGCGGCATTTGGGGCAACAAGGGCGCCGTCAGTGTCAGGTTCACCCTTTACGGCTGCGGCCTGGCCTTTGTGGTGGCCCATTTGTCTGCCCATGACCATATGCTGGAGGAGCGCATCGAGGACTACAAGCAGATACTGGAGAACCATCACTACCACGTCAAGCGGTATAGGGAGATCTACGATCACGACTATGTCTTCTGGTTTGGCGATCTGAACTTCCGACTGCAGGGCAGCGATTCGTCGACGGAAGTGCGCGAGCTGCTACGCGACGAGTCCCAGCACGAGGCCCTAATCCAGCGGGATCAATTGTACCAAGTTCGCGAGAAGGCGCAGCAGGCCTTTCAAGTTCTGCAGGAGCGACTGCCCGCCTTTCCGCCCACCTTCAAGTTCCGCGAGGGCACCTCCGAGTACGACCTGAAGCGGCGGCCAGCCTGGACGGATCGGATCATGTACGCCGTGCAGCCACTGAACCGGCAGCCCGGCATGCAGCTGTCCATTGAGCAGTGCTCGTATAAGTCCCATCCCCTGTACACCATCAGTGATCACAAGCCGGTGACAAGTGACTTCACCCTCAAGCTCTACCCGAATGTACGGGCGCCCGGAGTGGTGTTCTCGCCTCTGTCGCTCTGGAAGATTGGGGACGAGAACACGGTGGAGTACCGCAAGCAGGCAGAGTTCGACGAGGGTCCCAACGACTGGATTGGCATCTTTCCGGCTGAGTACGCCAGTTTGGCGGATTACGTAGCCTACGAGTATGTCAATCAGGCTGAGTCGCCCACATCCTCGGACTCCAATCAAGTACCGGATCCGTTTGAGACGCCCTCGCATCATCGAAGTGGTCGGCATCATCACAGGAATCGCCAGCGACAGCGTCGCCATCAGGAGGCAAATGCCCAAGAGCTGGTGCGGCTAGATTTCGCCGACGATGTGGAACTGCGTCACGGCGAGCAGTACCTGTTGATATATTTCCGCAGCACCGGAGTCAGGGGCGTGACCAGTTTGGCCGGCGTCAGTGGCGTCTTTGTGGCGGAGAAGCGGCACGGCTCGCCCCATCGGACGGAGTACCATGTTGACTAGCTAGCCGAGGCTCTGGACATCTTTATTCTTTAGTCTCCGCTTCCCTAACCACCGTGCCGATCTAATTTTATTGACCCTATGTGACCGTGTTAAGTTTGCTTGTTAGCTGTTGACTCAGCGCCCCCTTCCCCTATATAATTATACAATTATCGAACCAATAATATTTGTGTTTACTACCAATTCCACCCATTCCCGGCCTGAATCCCGCTTTTTCGTTTGCATATGTTCTATTTGCTCTGCGGTCATTTTGTTATTTTTATTTGTACGGTGTCATGGCACTAGATATTTGTATTTAACCGGTTTGCAAAAGGTTAATTACGCCACATTCACTGTCACATATTTACACTATGACACACCCGCGCACAGTGGGGCCAGTAGCAGGCAAAAACGTATTGAATCCTCTAGCCCGGTGAGAGCTCTTCTTCAAATTTGAGTTCGAATTAAGTGAAAGTAAGCCAAATGGGCAGAATCCGGAGTCTGAAAAGTGATATTTTTGAATGCCTCTCAAGCCAAATATATAGAGAAAAGATATATTGAATAGTAGCAAAGTATAACTGTAATTTTATCTTAATTTAACTATTTAACGTAGGCAAATTGTATTTAATTTTTAAAATAACAAAAAAAAGAAAAGTGAACCTTTTAACCATGATTCAAAAAAAAAAAAAAAAAACAGCTCAACTTACGTAAGATTTTTATTGTTTTAAACAAAAAGAAAAGGTTTTTTTTCCTGAAACGTAAAGACTCTTATAAAGCGACTTCAAATTTATAGCGAAATGCGATGTTTTTTCCATTATCTGATTGGTATAGTCCATAAAAGTTATATAAGGGTATTTTAGATAAGAACTGCACCTTAACGATAGCTGAAACCCAAAAAGACCACCAAGCAGAAAATTCAAGCAATCTGCGTTGACTTCCACCCACCGTACAGTGGGTCATTGGAAATCCGAGCTGGCCCACTCCCACTAATTGGCAATGTTTTGATCGACTGACTGGTGAAACGTACAGTGGGCCGTAAAAGTCTTTGGTGCCCACTGTACTCGAACGATCGAATGGTGTAAACATTTTCGAGCCCATCTGTGGTCCGAAAACCAAAAAAAAAAAGAGAGAGCACAAATTTATGCGGGCTCGGTCAATTGAAATTCGTGTGGCTTAGTAACCTTCAGCAACTATTAGATAACTATATTACGCTCATACCAGTGGACACTTAACCAATGTACGCATGGGAGTGCATTTACCACCTACCTATAAACATATAAATATATATATACATACAGTCGTATGCCTTATCAAAGTGAACATTAATCAATTTACTTAATCGAATGAAAACGTTTACAATTGTGTAGTAATTTATGAGTACATAGGACAATTTCATGTTGGATTTCAGTTAATGATCAGTCGAATTAAGTGTGTAATGACTATATAAAGCAAACATAAAGCCTAATACAAATCAAACGACTCAATCACTTCACTTTGTTCGTAATTTCTATTTCACTTTTCAAAACAGCATCTTTATAAAGCATCAATACAAATTATATCCAGCGAAAATATAAAAAATAAACATTTAATAATATAAGTTATTACAATTTTCACTTATTTTTTGCCTTTGCACTTGAATGTTCGTAATTTCTATTTCACTTTTCAAAACATCATCTTTATAAAGCATCAATACATATTATATCCAACGAAAATATAAAAAATAAACATTTAATAATAGAAATTATTACAATTTTTTACTTATTTTTTGACAACTTCCCACACCGCCTTCACCAGGCCTCGTGACCAACAACATGTACTTCAGGTGATTGGCCCTCCAGTTAAGTCCGGTGAAGCCGTCAGTGTGCTAGATAAACTTGAGTAAGTCGATTTTGACGTTAGGTTCTTCATTTTTGCTAATTTGAAACGTGTCGGGTTAGCCCGACGAGGGATTTTTGAGAAAACTATGGGTTAGCGAGTTGTTGGAATCGTGTTGTTCAGGGTAAAAAGTATAGACGGTGACGCATATGGTTCATATTCAGTACGACGTGCTGATCATTTACGCCGGCAAACCAAGGGTTTTCCGCACCAGCCGACGAGCGATGGCGTTGAACTCATCCCTCTGTTCGCGCCACATAATCGCCGCATCCACATTAGCGCCGCTCTCATCGTTGGGTTCTGTGGGCAAAAATGAACGACATCAGTAGTTATTTGGTTTGGGCAGGCAGGAAAGCCTATTTACTAATGATGCGGTGGCCAACATAGGAAACTAAATGCAAATGCAATGTGAATCAGTTGCATTGAGCAGTGATCCCAAGGAATGAACAAATAATTTTCATAGATAAACAAATGAACTAAGGGAATGAACATATGATCTTGAGGAATGAACAAGTGAAATGAACTATCGGCATGATCAACCATACAACCTAGTGAGCAAATGAACTTGGAAGTAGATACCCCCGTTGAAATAGTGTAACTTTTTTCTTACCCGCCAGCATGCTGACCACACTAAGCAAAATCTTCTCCACGCTCTGGACAGGACTCCAGCGCTCCGCGGATAGCTCATAGCCCATGGGATCGTCGCCGGGTGCGTGTAGTATTGATATGCAGACGCGCCCGTCGGCGAATATGTTGGGATGGAACATGTCACAAGTGAATTTCATTTTAGGCGGACTCAGGGGATAGTCGGTCGGAAAGATGAGCCGGGCGGGAAACACTCCGCCCTCGAAGCAAGTGCCCTCAGGTCCGCTGCAAAGGGCAAAGGGCAATTAATGGCTGAATCTGTCCGATCCATGTCGATCGTTCGGGGATCTTAACTCACGCGATCAGTGCCTCCCACTCGAAGAAGTTGTCCTCGCTGATGGGGCCGGCCACAATGCCCTCGGGCGGGTCAAGTGTTAACTCTGGAGAGGATCGGAGCGGTGGTAAGGGAAAGCTCTTGCTGCCCTGTGGACTTTCGACTCACGTTTGTATTCCGCCATCAGGCGGCGCAGTGCGGACCCAGCCATTCTGGATGTGCTCGATGGTAATGATGATGGTTCAGTTCACTGGCTCCTTCTCCCCACTATGACCACTTCCTTCGCGTTTCCTTCAGCTGCTCCTCCGTTTCCTGTCCACCTGCTCCTGCACCTGCTCTACACCCGAATGGTGTCCTGCTTGTTATGGTGGCAATCGCGCACTTTCCAGATCCTCGGGCACGGGTCAAAATGCAGACACGTCGTAATATAATAAACACAAACCGTGTTTCGTGTTTATTTATATCGAATGTATCGAATGTCTTTCTATAATAATAAATATGTACTGAGTGAATTTGGAAAGGGTAATCGATCGATTCGATAACGCGTGTCGTCGGCTATCGTTGTTTTAGTATTTTATACCTTCACACTACTTAATTAAACATATTATTTGTTTGCTTCTTAAACAATTATTGATGGTCAATTTTATAAAAATTTGCATAAAATTTCAATTTTTTTTCGTAAAATTTTATATAATTTGAATTTTTGTTCGATTGCAAGCGAGTGCTGTTCAAAGTTGGGACATCGATAGTGAAACGCAAACATCGATAAGTCGCTGCCTGAGTCGATATTATTTATGTATTTGTTGTAAAACAAAAAGAGCGCGATTTTGTGCAAAAAATCGCATATAATAAGATGCACATCAAGCAGGTGAGTGTTGAACTGACCGCCGTGCTTCTGGCCACCCGTTGGACACCGAAGATCTGAAATCCCCCCGTCAATTCCAGATTATTATACAAGGCTTCAAGAGTTACAAGGACCAGACGGTGGTGGAACCATTCGACAAGCGCCATAACGTTGTTGTTGGACGTAATGGCTCCGGGAAGAGCAACTTCTTCTACGGTGAGTATCAGCTCCTATTGCCTATTCAGCTAACAATATTTCATCGACCCTAATACTATCCCATCCACTTTGCAGCGATCCAGTTTGTGCTAAGCGATGAGTTCACCCACTTGCGGCCGGAGCAGCGCCAGTCGCTTCTGCACGAGGGAACAGGTGCCCGCGTCATCTCCGCCTATGTGGAGATCATCTTCGACAACTCGGACAACCGAGTTCCAGTGAGTAGTCAAACAAAGTGACTCAGAAAACATAGTCTTTGCAAGAACTCATTTATATTGCCTTGGAAGATGCAGTCAATTGGTTGTAACAAATCGCTCGAAATCCTCTACAGCATCCCGCTCATAGCATCTTCTTATAATATTCAAACTTATAGGCAAACATTTCTAACCATTTCATAACTGACGCTACGCTTATTTTACAGATCGACAAAGAAGAGATCTTTCTGCGGCGCGTGATTGGCGCCAAGAAGGACCAGTACTTCCTCAACAAGAAGGTGGTGCCGCGCAATGAGGTGGTCAATCTGCTGGAATCGGCTGGTTTTTCCAGTTCAAATCCCTACTACATTGTTAAGCAGGGCAAAATCAATCAGATGGCAACTGCCGCCGATTCCTATCGTCTCAAGCTGCTCCGCGAGGTCGCGGGAACGCGTGTTTACGACGAACGGAAGGAGGAGTCGTTGAATCTATTGCGCGAGACGGACAGCAAGGTGGAGAAAATCAGTGAGTACCTAAAGACCATCGAGGACCGGCTCCAGACGCTCGAAGAGGAGAAGGAAGAGCTAAAGGAGTACCAGAAGTGGGACAAGACGCGCCGCACGCTAGAGTACATACGCTACGAAACCGAGCTGAAGGACACCAAGAAGGCTCTCGACGAGCTCCAGCTGCAGCGCAAGTCGTCCTCGGACAAAAAGAAGATCTACAACATTGAGATTCAGAAGGCACAAGAGAAGATCAAGGATGTGCAAAAGAACCTTAAAGAGGCAAAGAAGAAAGTGCAGAGCACCAAGGAGGAGCGCTCCGTACTGATGACGGAGCAGCAGCAGTTACTGCGCGAGAAAACGAAACTGGACCTAACCATTGTCGATCTAAATGACGAGGTTCAGGGCGACAACAAGTCCAAGGAGCGGGCTGACCAGGAGCTTAAGAACCTCAAGGTAACGATAGCGGAGCGCGAAAAGGAACTGGACGACGTAAAGCCCAAATACGAGGCGATGAAGCGCAAGGAGGAGGACTGCTCCAGAGAGCTGCAGCTCAAGGAACAGAAGCGCAAGGAGCTTTACGCCAAGCAGGGTCGCGGTTCGCAGTTCTCCTCTAGGGAGGATCGCGACAAGTGGATCACCAACGAGCTGAAGTCCATTAGCAAGCAGACGCGCGATAAGATCGCTCACCACGCAAAACTCGTGGAGGATCTGAAGAAGGACGCTACCTCCGAAAAGGATCTGGGTCAAAAGATCGAGGAGCACTCATCGGAGCTGGAGCAGCTCCGACTGCAGATCGACGAGCACAACAAGAAGTACTACGAGCTAAAGAAGACCAAGGACCAGCATCAGTCCATGCGAAACGAGTTGTGGCGCAAGGAGACACAGATGACGCAGCAGCTGCAGACGCACAAAGAGGAGCTATCGCGGGCCGACCAGGCGCTGCGCAGCATGGCCGGCAAGCCGATCCTGAATGGCTGCGATTCTGTGCGCAAGGTTCTCGACAGCTTTGTGGAACGTGGCGGCCAATCGGCGGAGATTGCCCGTGCCTACTATGGTCCCGTCATAGAGAACTTCA
This sequence comes from Drosophila simulans, assembly GCF_016746395.2. Lineage (NCBI taxonomy): Eukaryota > Metazoa > Arthropoda > Insecta > Diptera > Drosophilidae > Drosophila > Drosophila simulans. Next base: position 16,030,952 of record NC_052525.2, on the reverse strand, counting down.
GCTGCGACAAGACCATCTACACGGCGGTGGAGGTAACAGCCGCCAATCGGTTATTCCATCACATTGTGGAATCAGAATACGAAGGCACGCAAATCCTCAAGGAGATGAATAAGCTGAAGTTACCGGGCGAGGTGACCTTTATGCCCCTGAACCGCCTTCAGGTTAAAATACACGATTATCCGGATGATCCCGACTCCATACCAATGATCTCCAAACTGAAGTACGATGAACAGCACGACAAGGCGCTGAGGTATATCTTTGGAAAAACGCTCATCTGCAGAAATCTGGAGCGCGCCACCGAGCTGGCCAAGAGCACTGGCCTGGATTGCGTTACGCTGGACGGAGATCAGGTGTCCTCCAAGGGATCCCTCACTGGTGGCTATTTCAATACATCCCGTTCCCGTCTGGAGATGCAAAAGAAGCGCACGGAATACACCAGCCAGATAGCTGAATTCGAAAAGAAACTCAGCAAGCTGAGAAACGAGCTCAAGTCCACCGAGAACAACATCAACTCAATCGTATCCGAGATGCAGAAAACGGAAACGAAGCAGGGCAAGTCGAAGGATGTGTTCGAAAAGGTGCAGGGCGAGATTCGTCTGATGAAGGAGGAGCTGGTGCGCATCGAGCAGTATCGTGCGCCCAAGGAGCGCTCACTGGCCCAGTGCAAGGCCTCATTGGAGTCCATGACCAGTACGAAGTCTAGTTTGGAGGCGGAGCTGAAGCAGGAGCTGATGTCCACGTTGTCGTCGCAGGATCAGCGCGAGATTGACCAGCTGAACGACGACATTCGTCGACTGAACCAGGAGAACAAGGAAGCGTTTACGCAGCGTATGCAGTTCGAGGTGCGCAAGAACAAGTTGGACAACCTGCTGATCAACAATCTGTTCCGGCGTCGCGACGAACTGATCCAGGCGCTGCAGGAGATTTCCGTGGAGGACCGCAAGCGAAAGCTTAACAATTGCAAAACGGAACTGGTTTCCGCCGAAAAGAGAATCAAGAAGGTCAACTCCGATCTGGAGGAGATCGAAAAGCGGGTAACGGAGGCCGTGCAGCTGCAAAAGGAACTGCAGCAGGAGCTCGAAACGCATGTGCGCAAGGAGAAGGAGGCCGAGGAGAATCTTAACAAGGATTCCAAGCAGCTGGAGAAATGGTCGACCAAGGAGAACATGCTCAACGAGAAAATCGACGAGTGTACGGAAAAGATTGCCAGCTTGGGCGCCGTGCCGCTAGTTGATCCTGCCTACACGCGCATGTCCCTGAAGAACATCTTCAAGGAGCTGGAGAAGGCAAACCAGCACCTGAAGAAGTATAACCATGTGAACAAAAAAGCCCTGGATCAGTTCTTGAGCTTCTCCGAGCAGAAGGAGAAGCTCTATCGCCGCAAAGAGGAGCTCGACATCGGTGACCAGAAGATCCACATGCTCATTCAGTCATTGGAGATGCAAAAGGTGGAGGCCATTCAATTTACGTTCCGACAAGTGGCGCAAAACTTCACCAAGGTGTTTAAGAAGCTGGTGCCCATGGGCGCGGGCTTTCTCATCCTGAAGACCAAGGACAACGATGGCGACGAGATGGAAAAGGAGGTGGAAAACTCCGATGCTTTCACAGGAATCGGCATTCGGGTTTCGTTCACCGGCGTTGAGGCTGAGATGCGTGAGATGAACCAGTTGTCCGGTGGACAGAAGTCGCTTGTCGCCCTGGCCCTCATTTTCTCCATCCAAAAGTGCGATCCAGCTCCCTTCTACCTATTCGACGAGATAGATCAGGTGAGTCGTCTGATTAACTATCATTACCCATTACTTTGGTTCGTTGACTAATGATCTACTTATGTTTTGTGCAGGCCCTGGATGCAATGCATCGAAAGGCGGTGGCGAACATGATCCACGAGCTCAGCGACACTGCCCAGTTCATTACGACAACGTTCCGGCCGGAATTGCTGGAGAACGCGCACAAGTTCTACGGCGTGCGATTCCGAAATAAGGTCAGCCACATTGATTGTGTGACCAGGGAGGAGGCCAAGGACTTCGTCGAGGACGACAGCACCCACGCCTAGGAAATTGCCCCGCCCAAAACCTCATCCCTCAACCCACCACAACCATCTCTCGCCCCAATTATTAGTTTCGTAGGCCTACGATTTGTTTTCACATTCTTTTGAATCGTATACATATATATAGTTTTTTTTCTAACGATACTTGCTACATTTAATTTTCCTTAACAATGAGAGTTCGTTTTCGGCCAGGCCGTGCACGTTGCGTGAAACACATCGAGCCGGCGAACAAAACCGAGCGTAGAGCAACTCCAAACCCAGATCAATATGTAATAAAGCGCATAGAGAAGTAATTTAAACTATATTTAAAACGAAAATATGTATTAAAAAACTTATGCAAAAGGAAACCGTCTCTAATCCAAAATAATTCCACACTTACATATGTATGTATGATAACAATGCAACAATTGTTTCAAAATAAGAAGTCTAGTTTATTACTCAAAAAATTGTTCAACAACGTGCATATTATAATTAAATGTGGTGTCTTAGAGCTGGGCAATCAAGGCTCCAGTCCCTGGTTGCCCGACCAGCTGCTCTCAGCTGGCCACAGCGTCCAGTTGCTCCTGGATGGCATTCAGCGCAAAGATGGTGCTGAAGCACATGCCCACGGTGGCCACCTCCAATTGGCTGATGTTGTAGTGCAGCGGCAGTCGCCACAGGACAAAGTGATTCAGCAGAACGAGCAGGGCTAGGCCAAGTGACCACCAGTGCTCGTCGACGATGGCGATGCGCCAAAGACAGTGGACATTCCACAGAACACAGAGGCCCAATTGGGCGGCATCCAGCTTTATGAATGTGGCACCCAGCGGACTGCGACTGTTGCCGAACCACAAGCTGGTGACTGCAAGTGTCAGTACAGCGCTCCACAGTCCAAAGGCCAGTCGCTCCCAATCGGCGCCAAAGAAGTCACCCATTCTGGTGGCCGGATTCACGGTCTGCAGCTCGCCCACCACCAGGGTGACAAATAGGACGCAGGAGTAACGTCTCGACTTGTCGCACAGCAGACGCTGGACTGCGCCCGGATTGGGATGCGTGTGTCGCAGCAGGCAGAGCAGGCTGTGGCCAAAGTAGATCCCAAAGGCAGTCATCGCCTTGCTGCCGGTGCTCCGTTTCAGTCCCCAGCCGGAGATCACGGCCAGTACGAAGTGGATCAGGCACAGGGCTAGGCGGGAGGTGCCACCACTGGACCCCGGCAAGGGACCATGATTCGGCGGAGGACTTCTGCTGGACACCATTGTTTTGACTTGAGAGCGATCACGCCGGTTGGCGGTGGTTCCACCTCAAGGTGGCGAATGTTCCGTCCAGTTTGCGGACGGGCGACTTGGTTCCTCGACCAAGTCTGGTGCCGATGTAACGGCAGACAATTGATTTTTAGTTAAACTTTATTAAATATTTGTTGGATCAAAACAATAACAAGATTTACGTCAATATTAAATCGGTGTCGTATTTCGACATAAGCATGGATTTTTTAGGTTGTTTCTTTTATCGATAGCGTAAATTCCTCGATAATACAACGGATTCGGCATAAATGTGGACAGAGCCTTGAAATATCCCTTTTGCGGGATAGCTAGTTTCTTATCCAAATTTATTTGGTTTTCTTAATAAATATATGAATTTAACATAAAAACATAATTGTAATATGGTACAGTTTAACTTAAGGAGAAAACAAAAGTTTAGAACAGATAGTTGATCAAACATTTCACTTTTATTTAATGAACTAGCATTCACTCGGACAAAAACGAATACAAATGTTATTTTAATTTACTATTGGATTATATAATAAAAGACTTAAGTTTTAGCCAATTTAATGTTTAACGTTAATACGATGGTAAAATTGCTAATAAGAAAAAATTTTCTTATGGGCTAATTTTGATGTCAATGCAGCAAAATGTATGCTATAGTTTTTGAAAAAAGGAAGTCATTTTCAGTTAACAATATAAGAGTGCATTTTTTATTATTATTTACGGGCCTAAGAAGACGTGATCTATTGCATCGAATTAAAGTATAATATAAGTTTTTATGTTTAAATTACTTATTTGTTAAAGATTTCAATCCGATTTTGAATCAAACTGCTGGTTGCTTTTTGTTCCATCCCTATGGTATTATATCCAACTGAGCGTTTTCATATTTCCAGACACGCGAAACGGTCACACCGCACCATTCAGTCCAATCGGAATCGCTCCTCGATAAGCCCAGACAAATCACGCCTCTATCGATTTCTTATAAGAAAGGAAAACGAACGAGCGTGTTATCGAGTGCAACATTTGCGATTTGCCCTGCTGCGCGCGTGCACTTTTTATTAATCTCCCGTATAAATCAGATATCCGTGTGCATTTCGAACGCGCTCCGCCAACACACACACAAAAATTAAGTAAAAAGTATAACACGAATTGCGAATAGCGAAAAAACAAAAGCTTAAACCGTCGAGTGTGAAAATTTCGAGCTAAAAGCAAAACGAAGCTAAGGTAAATTGCAAGCAGTCTCTGTTTTTTTTCTCGTGCTATTTTCTACTTCTCATCCTCCTCCATCATCCTGCCCCCTGAACCCCTCCCCCACCATTCTCGACCGCCCCGCCCCCATACAATTGTGCAACACACGCACGCACACAGACGCAAATGGGAGGCTTGGAGCAGTTTCAAACCACCAACAAACACACGCACACATGCCCAGCCACACGCGCGCATATACATATACCGATATACATATGCATACATACAGCTGTATGTGTACATATTCCAATAAGAACGGGCCAAGACGTGAAATGTTTTTTTTTGTTGTGTGTGCATACATACATTAATTGCATTAAACGGGCAAAAAAACAAATAACAAAAAAAGAAATACAAAATATGAAATAAAAAGGAAGAAGAAAAGCGCAATGTCAATGTCCGCCCATGCCCGTTTCAATTAATTTTCCTGTCGATTTTTGGGCCCAAAAAAAGAAGGAAAAACAACAGCGAAAATACGCGAGTGCAACGGGTAAAATAACATGATACACACAGCACATGTGTGTGTGTGTGTGGGTGTTCATTATATATGTATACATAGGCAACATTTTTTCTCTTATTAGTCATCTTTGGTGTGTGTGATGAAAAGCGATGAAATTTCAGCTGAAGCTGTACGCACTACGTACATACATCCCCAACAAACAATTTTTTTTCGTGTGCAAAAACCAGCAAGAACAAGTGAAACAAGAAAATTATAACCGAAAAAAGGCTGCCAAAGGCAACTGATGGAATGGAAATATCAGTAAAATTCAACAAGAAAACTTTCGTGTGTGCCTATGTGTGTGTGTGTGTGTTTGTGTGTGCAAACAAGAGATTTTCTCGAAGAGAGCCGCACGTAAATTACGGTTCTCCTCGTCCTGCGTTTGTGCGCTTGTGTGTGTGAGCGGCAGGACACCAAAAGCTACGAAAATTTTCATGCTGTAGCAGCAGCACATAACGGTTCTTCCTTCGCTTTTCCCAATGTGTGTGTGTGTGTATGTTTCTGTTCTGTTTTTTCTCCTTTTTTACTGTTTTTTGCCAGCTCTGCTGCTGCGCAGTCTCTGCCGACGTTGAATGCACAGTCAGAAATATATGATAATTAATTAAAGTATTTCAACCATTTAAGCTTCATATCTAGTTTCTAAATCCTCGTGTCTCAAATAAATTGTTTGTCAATTATATTTTGTCTCTATCAAATTGAAAAGTTAAGCAAGTTATGTTAAGAATCGAATATTCTACATGCCAAACGATAAGAAACTATTTATCTATGAAACATCAGTTTGCTTCATAAAAACTATGTTTCTTTCTGTGCGTTTCTTTGAAATTTGTTTGTCCAATTTGGCGCTCTCTCTCTGTTTCCCAGATCTCTCTCGCTCTCTCTTGCTCCCTCTGTGCCTCTTTCTCTCTGTAGCCTCCTTGCGTATTTTGTTGTCCTTCGACTCCTGAGCTCTTAACTCCAGGGACATGCCACAAGGTTCCACTGTGCGCGTGTTTTCGTTCCGAGAGCTTAGACCCAAGGTCCCTGGCTCATCTCGTCACTTTTGCTCCTTATTTCTTATTCCTTATTCCGTATTCCCCAGGATCCCCTTACTGATACCCAACCTTCCGCGACCCACCCCCCAAAATAAATATAAAGGAGAATTCCACTGCATTCCTGCCTGCATTCCTCTCAAGCTGCCCGAAATCCCACGAGGAGCGGCCAGAAGGTGCCAAGTGGCGAGCTGCTGCCGGGAAAACTGCTGCAATTCATTAATAATTGCGGGGCGTCCGTCCAATGCAATCATCCAATAATTGCTCCATCGGCGTTCCAATCGAAGCGATTCGCAATTGACGTTCCGCCACTCCGTATTTCGTATTTCGTATTCCGAATTCCGAATTCCCATCCCCCCGTAATTAAAGAGCAAATGCTGATAACACCACGTTCATGCGTCAAGAAATTCGTGAATTTCTAATGCATTTATTCTGAATAGCAACGAAATTTAAGCAAGCCTACACAACTAAATAATTTGAGTTTCATAAGAAGTTATTGAAATTATATGCTATAAAATTTTTGAAATCGTTTTCAGTCTGTTTACGGTAATTCACTAATCACAACAATATATTTATGGCGTTCATTCAATTTGTAAGTTTTCAAAAGTAGCCCAGAAAGTTGATCTAGATCGACAGCTAATTATTTAATATATATTGAATTTTATATCAAAAATGTTTGTAAGAAAGAAAGTTAGTTGGTTTCGAATGTGTTTTGACTAGCAAACATGTTTTGAAATATATTTTTCTCTAGATCTCCAACTGAATATTGTTGTATGCCAGGAAGATGAGAGCCTAAATGTTTAGAACACTGAATATTAATGCTGGCCAGTGTTTTTCAATCGATCGTTTTCAGTAGAACAGGAGATGCTTCTATTAAAACTCAGCGTGAGCTGTTTAGTTTCTTTCGCCCGAATGCCTCCGCATAAACATGAACGCTATTTAAATGCTATGGAGGGCATTTTGTTTCGACTCGGAGTTCCGTTTGTGTCATTTTAAAATGCACCAATTGAATGGGCGACCGATTGAATGATTAGCTATGCAAATATGCAGTTTGACAGCTAATCGGGCCATCGGTTAACATTTGCCAGTTAATTACGAGCACAAGCGCCAATTCGCAGGTGCGATTCGCAGGTGAAATAGATGGGTATGTGCATGTTGGCACTTTTTTCGAGCAATTAGCTGGGCGACAATTGCTGCAAGTGGTAACCAGAGGCTGCGTGGGAATGGCCAATGGGAAATGAGTCACTCGAATGGCCACAGACAGCCCAGAACCACATAGAATCGCATGGAATACAATTGAAACGAGCGGCGAGAAATGAGGCAAAAAAAAAAAAAAAAATACGAAACATAAAAATAAATAAGAAACTACAAAGCATAGATAGAATTGAATAATAAAGCAGCCGCCAACACACAGAATTTTCAAAGCGAATAGCAAACACACAAAAGTTGCTCGGTCGGTGTGATTTTCTTGTTTTTTTCTCTTTTCGCACACACAAATTGCGCTAATAATAGCGAAAAAAAAGCGGCAGAAGAAACTATTAGAAGTACAGAGAGTTTTTTATGTTATTTTTCAAACGCAAAAATAGGAACGCGAGCATAACAACACGAATCGGAATACTTAGAAGAGCACACAGAATGCTCGGTGGAAATCTTCCGTGAATAGGAATATGAAGTCGAGTCGCTTGCAGTTTGCCCTGTTGCACTTAAAAATATAACGATGGCCATTTAAGCTGCAAAAAAATGTCAACAACAAAAAATCATTGGCCAATAATGTCAGTACTTAAACTTTAATGCAATTGAAATAGTCACGATAAAGATCGTTGCTGCAAATAAACCCTAAAGTTTTTAGGTTTATGTGCTTGAATTCGAATGCGATAAGGGAATTTATTTAGTTGTTTCATTCAAACTTGAACAAAAAGAGCAGAAATTCCAATGTATCTCGCATCTAAAAAGCTTGTGCATTTCATTTTTAATGAAATTAAAAGGCAAATATATTTGACTTTGGCCTGCATTCCACAAATGAAAGTGCTTCACTTTTTCATACGCACAATAATTAAATCAAACTATCAACCTAAATGCATTTTTACACAAAAGAAATCAAATCGAATGTTGCTACACCATTTCTGAATAGTTTAAAAAGAGCGAGTATTGAGCAAAAAAAACATTGCATTTCATGCATAGCTTGTTTTAACAATGCTTGAAATTCCGCAAAATGTTTTTTCCATCTTCGTTTTTGAAATAATTACTTATAAGGAAAGAAACGTGTATTTGACCTGGATTGCATGAACGAACGAACGCCTTTTTATTAATTTTTGGAATGCTGATTAAATATTAATTTAACCCATTTGCATTTTGAGTAAAGTTTAAAGGAACGTTTGTTTGCCACGGAATGTCAATATTTTTGTTGGCACTGCACAGGCGTTCGTTTAATATATGTTCTGTACGTACAACTATGTTCATGATAACAAGGAATTTGAATGCAATTATTTAATTTCAATGAAAATTATTCGAGACAATTTGTTGTTTGTCTCCCCATTCTTCTTTCAAAAAAGAGTTTATTAGTATAAAAGATTAATCAAAAATTAAGTATACGCCTAGTAGGCCAGCTAAAAAAATTACGTATACGAGAGGTGGGAAAATTTTAGCAGTCAATCAATTAGAATCGATTAATATACATAACTTAAATCTGGGAAATTTAATAATTTCCTTACATTTTTTAAACGAATATTTCGCTTCTTTCTTTTTGCTTTCTAAGCGAAAATAGATAACGCCATAAAAGAATTCTTTGATGTTGAAGGGAGGTGGCAGTGTTATTATTGTGAACACAGCTGTATGTACATATATACAGTTATCCCCAACAGTTTCGGGTCAATTGACTTTTAGTGTAGTGCTGCAAACACACACACACACACAAACAAACACATCCCTGCGTTTCGCTCTGCTTGGCTTGTGTGGGTGTGGGTGTGCTGGCAGCGGCGCAGGCAAAAAGGAAAAGCTCGCAAAAAGTAAAAAGCAACACGGCAACTCTGCTGGCGTCGACGCTGACAGAGGCAGCGACAGCGCACGCAACAAATCGCCTGAGCCAAAGCCAAAGCCTAAGCTCACACAGATAGTACATGTGTGTGTCGGTGTATGTGTGTGTATATAGGAGCACACAGGCACGGGCACAGTTTCTCCCTCGTCCTCGTCATCTCCTACTCCCACTCCCACTCTCACTCCCTCTAACGCCACCTGCTCATTTCTCTCTCTCCCACTCCCGCTATCTCTGTTTCACCCAAACGTCATCGCACGGTGGGCGTGATAAACTCAAACATTGAGCCTTGATTTCGCAACGCTCGTTGGTTTGAGTTTTAGCAATGTTTTCAAGCGCGCACCTCTATAAAATATCCATAAATATTTAACGGTATGCGTGGGTCTGCACTTTCTCATCGGAAGAAGAGCTTTTTACACAGAAAAAAAATTGCAATTTGTATAAATGTGTTACAGATATGCACAAACAGCTGAATCTTCAGCTGATTTACTTAATTTACTTAAACAGAAAACACTATTACAAGATAGTTGGGCAGCAGTGGTAGTTGAACCCGGACCACTGTTACCGTAACAGTGTAACGGTAATGTCATGGGGCTCAGTGTATGTTTAATTCGTATTAACTCATATGCGGCAGCCTAATTCTCGATACCTCCGGCTGCCTTTTATTATTTCCTTGTTGTCAATGACATCAGCATCTCTTTTTTTACGCCAACCAACCCCGTTGCGACCCATTGTACTTGGCATTCTTTGCCGTTTCTGCTTCATCCTTCGCATCCTCTTCTGCTGCAGATGACGTTTCGGGTCCAAGAAAAAGGATGCGTGCTGATGAAAGTCGGAAGAGGAAAAGGCACTAACCAAAATAAACATAAAAGGGAACTCACGTTGGCCTTTATGAAGTGCCCAAATTAAAATTCAACTTTCGGGTAGCAATTCAAATTTTCGCCCGCAATCAAAAAGCAATTATTTGCTCAATCATAAATCGAGTAATTTTGGAAATGAAATTTGAACAAGTATAATACAGAAATTAAAGGCGACACAGTCTGTAAAATCAATCGAAAATCGTTAAAGTCACGATAGTGTTATTCGAAGTTCAACTGATTATGTTTTTAATCAATTTATTGTAATTTGTGTCAGAAAAAGAAGAAATTGTTTAGTTTAAATTGGTTAGTTTACTAACTTTTCTTAAACTTCCGAAGGTAGAATTTTGTTATCCTATCAAACATCACACGTTCGTTGCTACCCATCACGTTTATTTTTGTTGAAGCTTTTCGGTGTTTTCCTCTCACGAGGACGACGTTGCATTGTTGTCATTTTTATTGGCGTGCCGTTGTAGCTGTTTTGCCCGATGCCATCCTGTTGTCCTGTTGTTCTTTTGCTCGTGTGCCAGCAACAGGACTCACAGGACACACAGACAGGAATAGGAGAGGCAGAGGCAGAGGCAGAGGCAGAGGCAGAGGCAGAAACAGAATCAGAATCAGAAGCAACAGAGGAAACGAAGGCAGGAACAGTGGGTGGCATAGGCATCCACATCCACATCGTTTTCGTCATAATGACCGACTAACTGAGTGACTGCGTACGTTTGTTATCCTGATCCTGGGCGTGCGTGTGTGTGTTTTTTCATTCTTTTCGCTGCGAGGCTCCAAATGCGCCTGTATCGTATCTCTCTGTTCGTGCATGCGCCTCAACGGCGGTCAGGGTTGACTTTTTGCAGGAGGAAGCAGTCGAAATGGAGGAAGATACAGGACTCAGGACTCGGAGCATAGCATAGCAGAACGGAGCCCAGGACCCAGGCAATCACCCCTTGGTGGCCCCAAGGAAACCGTTATAACCCTCTTGCCAGCGCAACGGCAACGAAATTAAGCTGAATCCCAACCAAATCCGCTCGCTTCTTCGGTCTTATTGGATTTCGACATTTGTATGAGTGTGTTGGCGGGTGGGTTTGTATGTGTGTGTGTGTGTGTGTGTGTGTGTCACTGTGCTGGGGAATCGATAAAGCATACTTATTAGGAATTTTTGGTGCAACATGCTTTAAACTTCGTATACACACAAACAGACACAGATACATAATAACAAGAGATGCACGGAAAGAAACATTTGCTTATTGTGATCAAATGAGGTATTCAGCTTTTGGGGATTTAAAACGAAACTAAAAACATTTTTAATAATAAATTTTTAGTAGAGAAGCAATATAAATTTCCATACTTTCATACCATTATGTTACAAATAATAAATATATATTATATTATATATAAATAAATAATAATAAATGTTGGCATTAAGGGCACCTTCCGCAATGAATTCGGATTTAAGAAGTACTGCTCTATTGTTTGGGATAAAATTTATTGGTGATTTCACACTGATTTCTGTTGAAATGTAATTATTTAATTGACCTGCGCACTTGTCAGCATAGCTTTTCTTTCCGTGTGAGCAGTGGGCACGGTGTGTCATATTTTAGCATTATATGCTCGGGCAACCCACCGCACATAACCTCAAACCGCGTTATGGCTGCGCCATCAAAAGCTCCGCTGTCCTGCTCTCTCTCTCCTTCTCTCTCTCGTTCTCTTTCTCCCTCTGTCTATCTCTCTCTGTAGCCCTCTCCTTCGTCCCAGTTAGACCAACTCGAGATTAGCTTCCGGTGGGGATATAAATCATCTCTCGGTTCGTTGCTCAAGTTATAAATATTAAATATTCAAAAGCGACTTTTTCCCATCCTTCCTTCATCTCCAGCTGAGTGTGTGTGTGTGTGTGTGTGTCTTTTCCCTCTGCTTGCTTTTGTTTCGCCCTTTCGCTTTCAGCCTCGCACTTTAAACAGCTGCTCCCGCTCCTGCTGCTGTTCCCGTTACCTTTCTCGCCCCCTCTTTCTACCCCATTTCCCCCCCATCCCCTTTCGTATTCTTTAAACGCACTCTCCCGGAGCTTCGTTACAGTTACTTTTGCACACATACACTGGCGGTCGTAAAAACCGCAACGCGAATGAATGAAACAACAAAAACCACTTGGGGAATTCCGTTCTGGGGCTCCTTGTGTGTGCGTGCGTGTATTTATGTGTGCGTGTATGTGTGAGTGGGTCGAGAATTTCGAACAAAGGGAAACCAGGTTAAAGATTATGCTACTTACTTTTCCTAAATTAACCCTTCGCAGCACCTTAAATCAAAGAATACTCAAACAAACAGTCTAGATTCTATTAACAAATTTTTAAGGACGAGTTTTAAGAACTTGGCATAAATGGAGACCGCGGTAAACTATAATCATGAGGCAAAGAGTAGTTTAAAATAGTTGAAATAAAATACTATAAATGTATCTTAAGAAAAAGTTTCCACTTTTCAAAAAAAGTTATTTACATGGATCTGAATTTTAATCCTAGAAACATCTATAATCATGCTTTTCAAGTGTGATAACCATTTTTTAGACCGGAAATAAGGCATTTTTGCCTACAAAAGTTGAATATTTGAGCAGATTAGGAAGGGTATTCGTGTTGGCCTTCGTCTATTGTGGGTTTTTGGCCCCGTTCGAGTGCATAGTGAAAAGTTGCTTCCTTGTTTCTGTTGCTGTTGTTTTTTTTTGCCTACTGTTGGTGTTGCTGCTTTTCTGTGCTTTGCGTTTGTGCTACTTAACCTTTTTTGTTGGCAGCATTTTGCAAAGTTGTTGGCCAAAGTATTTTATGCTGTATGACGGAAACTTTGCTGAGTGTTGTTGTTACACTCATTTTGATGCCCTTTCCGATTATGTTTGGCCGTTAACATTTATTATGGATTAATGGATTATCCTTAATATGAGTGTTGATATAGCCCATTGTTACCCAGTGGCATTGTGTTTTGAATAATATTTCCACTTTGTTTTTATATACTCTGAGCCCCACCAATGTAATGCTAATATTCCAACCATTTGTTTAAAGTGTGCTCCTTTCTACCGCCTTTAAAACGATATATGTATGTACATATGTACAGTTTCCTAGGTGCCAAAGGGTATTAAGAAGTCGCATCCCGGCTTACTCAGTGCCATTTTTCGTACATGTTTTGGTCATGCCGCTTGATTTTGTGCTCAGCTCTTGACCATCGAGTGGCGGAGCTACTTTTCCTTTTGGCCTCCCTTCGCTTTGATTGTGTGAGTGCACTCAGCATGCAAACAATGCCGTTAGCCAGCAACAAAGGCGGTTGCTTTGGTTTTGTTGGCTGGCTTTGTTTTTGTTTTGCTAGCTGCTTTGCATAAATTTGCACACACAAAACGGGCAACTAACAAAAAAAAAAAAAAAAAGAGATGTCTGATAAAGAAAGCAGAGGAAAAAACGATGAAAAAACTAGCGTAAGAAGAAAATTTGGCTAAGCTGTTGCAGTTTTTATGACCGCCACTGTGCGACGAAGGATAATGGCAATGATGACGTTGCCTTGGCCGTTTATCCTCGTTCCGTTGGCTTTGTCAATGACATGTCCTTTTCGCCCCCTCTCTTTCATTCAACCCAGCTCGCCATCTCCCTCCAATGCTCGACGTGCGTGTGCGTGTCGCTGCGTGCGTATACGTGATGTTGCATTTTACGGCTACTCGTTAAAGTTAATGCTTTTAAATAGCTTATAGGTAATTTGTTGCTGTCGTTGACACCTATGGCAAGCATTTTACAAGATTTGCACGTGTGTGTGCGTGTGTGTGTGTGTTTGGGTGATTGCTTAAATGTGGTCACGATACGCCCATCAGCTGTTTGCACCGACTTAAGCCGCATTTGCGGTGTTCGAATTCATATTAGTGCTAAATCCCCTCAATCTGAAAGGTATTTTGTTCAATATTTGGTTTAGATTCCACTATGTGCGCATATTGGTCGAGCAGTTTAGAGTAAATAAATGGATTGAGTCGGTTAATGGTTTGACCAAGCTGAATAGATTTAATTAAACGTAACTATGCTCGTTCTGATTTTTCTATTTCATTACGGCTCCTCTTAGAAGTTCAGTGAGAAGTTTCAAAGTAGATAGTAGAACAGTGGTAGTTCAAAGGGACTTAATTAATTAAACTGCTCTACTTTTAGTTTTTTGTTTTTTTTTTTTTTTGAGTTCCAGTACATTTCACTTAAGAATTCCAGCGAGGAGTTTCATATAGACACGGTCAGTTGTGTGTTCACTACTGACATGTTTGCACTTAACTATGCAAAATGCAAATGTGTATGTTGATAATCGGTGTAACTAAAAAGTAAATGTCACACGAACGACGCTTACTTACATTTGCTGCTAACTAGCTTGGGTAGATTGGGCCATTAGTGCACTAAGAACTTCATTTGTGTCGCAACTTTCGCTAGCCGCTTAATAGGACGGATTTATTTATAAACAATTGCATGCGCAGTCTAGCTGGCCACTTTGCACACCTTCGCCTGAACCTGTGCACACCTCACCCCCCACCCACCCACCACACCCCCCACCAACACACACACACACACACGCATACGCACACGCACACTTGAAACCGCCGCCAGTTGAGCAGCCAGCAAGCAGTGGACTAATGCTAATTGCCGGGTGGAAAGCAAAAGCAAAAGCAAAGCATAGCAAAAGCAAAAGCAAGAGTGAGGTGGAAGGCAGATAGAACGAAGCACACACTAAAATTAGGTCGAGCAGTAACAGAGCAGCACAGGACAGTACAGCCAGTAGAATACAATTTGCCGAAAATAATCTCGCTGTGCGACAATTTTCATGCACCAAACAAACAATACATATATATGTACAAATACTCATGCATGCACACACACACACACACATACGCATAGGATATGAAAAATCGCTCAAAGTGAAAAAAAAAAGTACTTGAGTTATTGGAGCAGGCAGCCGCAGAAGGGCGGGGTGCATAGGGGGTCTAGGGGGCTTCGTTTATAAGATGAATGGGGGCGTTGGGGTCTTTGGGTGGGCAAGATCGCTGGCATCGGGGGGAAGTCGAGATGCCGAGAGCTGTCAATCAAACGGACACCAAAAAAGTGCGAGGCGTTGATTTGGACTTGGTTTTCTTCGTATTTTTTTTTTCTTTTTTTCTTTTTTTTTTTTTTTTTTTTTTGGTGTCGCCTATTTTTTTTTTTTCTTCTTTGCTCTTTAGAAACAATAAATTAAGTTAAGCATTCACTTGAACAAAATATCTAAACGTGAAGGTGTGTGTAGCTTAAAAGCGAAAGCTAGTTCTTTAATGCCACTTATTTTGTGTGTGCCACATGTTTGTGTCCGAAATTATGATGCTATTATAAATTTGCAGCTAGTTTTGAATTGGCATTTATAATTTGTGTAGCCGGTACTTGTACTTGTAGAATAAAGCGACAGTACATTAATTTCGCAAAAAGTTAAAACGAATCTCAAATCTGGGTCAAGATAGCTTAGCATCAGTATGTCCTGTTATACATACACATGCTATTATGGATTGCTATTTAATATTCTGTTGGGGCAGTGGTTATCTTAATATTATGTTGTTTTCAAAATTAACGATTCCTAAGAGGAATGCAATTGAAATCACGATTATTCCTGCAAAATCACCTATTAATGCGCCTAAAAGCGTGCAGCAATGCATTTGATTTAAATGCAAAGCAGTTTTTTTTTTTTTGCATTGCCTACACTTTATGAGCAATTTAAGGAGCCCTATTGAACACTGGTGTTTTTCAGCCCTTTTACACCTATAACCAATTTCCACTGTAGCCTTTTCCGTGCGTGTGTCCAATATTTTTTTTTTTTTTTCATTTACTTTTTTGACATTTTTTGTGACATGTGTTTGTGTGTGTGTGTGTGTCTTTGGGCCCTATGCCGCGGGTAACTGTACACTCTGTTTGCGCCCTAACGGTAAAAATTGGCCAAATGGCGTGCGACCAGCGTGTAGAATAATTGCTAGCGACAGAACGAGACACCGCGTATTGGTTCGGCAAGGAAAAAAAGGAAAAATAAAAAAAAAAAAAAAAAAAAAAAATGAAACAAAAAAATCCGCTTCAAATTTCGAACAAATATGTTTTTAACGCCCGTATGTGTTTCGCTTTTTTCCTTCCGTTCCATTTTTATTTATGTGAAAATAAAAATTTTACTCGTCGCGCAGTCTGTCGTGTGTATCCATGTGTTTGTGTGGTTTTGGAGGTGGGTGGTGGGTGGGTTCTTTTGTGGGTGACATGTGCATATAGATAGGGGGTGGGGTTTTCGGTGGAGCTGTTTGTTTTTGGGTTATTTGTTTCGGACGTTTTTTTCCCCCGTAGCACACTTTCCTCCTTTGCTGCCTGGTTTTTTCGTTTCGTTTTGGCAACAACGTGACTTCATCATCATACAACATGATCATTGTCGACGACTGCGTAACGTGAAAAACAATTGCATGAATATTTATGTGTGCTCATGTGAGCGTTGTTTCCCCTTCTGCGGTTTTTTGTGCAAACATTTTCTAGCCATATAGCAACGTCGAAGGATTGCCCGGCAAATTGGCTTCGGCCGTAAAATGCGCTTTCGCTTGCGTGTGCCAGCCAAACAGTTTCATTTCTCCCCATTTTGTCGCTAGTTTTATGAATTTTTTCTTTTATTTTTTTTTTTTCTTATTTCGGTACTGTCTCACTGTGTGTTTTGTGTTGCCGCTGTTACTGTTGCTCAGTCGCAACGCATTTCTAACTTAATTATTATAATTAATTGGCAGCAGGAACAACGACTGAGCCGAAGGGGGGCATAAAAACCATATAGAGGCGAACGAGGCAACACGCAACACGCCCACAAGTGGGCTATACGAAATGTAGTTCAACAGGCGAAAATGGTTGGAAGTGGCGCGAATGTTCCAGAATTTTTCGACCACTGTGCAGGAAAATCATTTAAATTAGCCTCTCTTACGCTCGGGCGCGATTCTTACGGCCAGGCGACAAAAGCCTCCAGTTTAGCTGAATAATTTACCATTTATAAACGCCGTTTTCCTCCATGTGTTTGCTCTGTGCTCCAGTGGAAAACAATGCCACACACAGACAATGGATGGCGTAATACTAGTGAAAAACGTAAAACAAAGAATAATACGTAAATGTTTGTTTATAAAAATGAATAAGAACAATTGCTAAGCCATTTTGTGCGCATGAAAGCGGAATTATGCAAATGCAAAGTAAGCCAAGAACATCAACGCGGATAGTATAACAGTTTCGCACTGGCTGCTGTGCCAGCCAGCTTTTGTCCGTCGCTCTGTCGTGGGGACCGTCTTCCATTTCCATTTTCATTTCCACTTTCAGTTCGAGGTGTAAGGGGCCACCTAATACCCCGCAGAGTAGAGTCAATGGGGTATACTGCATTCGATACAAAGTATTTAATATAAATCGAAAGTTTGTTCCCAGAACTGGTCGTGTCCGTAAGTCTGTTTGTCCGTCCGTATAAATTTCGAGATCTAATATAACAACAACTGCAAATCTATTTAACAAGCTATATGGTTTAAGGTCTAAAACCAGAAACCGGAAACAAACTATACGGCTAAAGGTCTAAAACCAGAAACAGAAGCTCTAATGCATCATACGTAACCTAGTGCTCAATGTATCCCACTTGTGATTGCATATCGAACACAAATATTATTATCGTGTCGCTCTGTTTTCAATAACGCTCCATTGTTCACAAATGCAAACAGCAATTGTTGTTGGCGGCAGTTCGAATGTTGATATTTAACTTCTTTTTTTTTTACCAGACACCGCAAAGCAAACACATAAACATGGAAGCAAACAGCTGCTTTTTGCTGACCCTCTTAAGTTCGTTTTGTTTCATTTGGTTTCGCCTCGCTTCGTTTCGGCTTGGTTTGGCTTGGTTTCGCTTATGTAGTTCGGTGTCTCGCCTTTTGTTCTTGCCATTGGCATTCGACACACTTTTTAATTAGTTTTGCCACATTTCGCAAATAGTTTCGAGCAAACACAGCACTTGGCCCGCTTTAATTAAAGGCTCGGATCGCTTGATTTGCATTCAACAATAAATATTTACACATTTGCTGTTACCTTTTTTTTTGTTTTCTAATTACGTTGCCGAGAGCTGCTTTAATTGTGACGGTGGCAACCCTAAAACCGACACCCCATGCATATTTGTATATTCGCAAACGGTGATACAAACAATCGAACGCAAAAGATGCAGGCATGCATGTATTTACTTGTTGGATAAACATTGGGAATACAGAACGCTGAATTTATGGATTCAGTTTCGGTCGAAATATTACAAACGTGTGGGTGGTTGGGCAGTTTTTCTTTTTTTTTTATTCTCCTTTTTGGTTTTTTGAATGGCCAGACCTGGCACACATGTTTATCGCATGATATAAACCACCGACCGTACAACAATGCCAGCCAGAATTTTAAACCGCAAACCCCGCCTAGCCGTGTCCGTCTAAAACAAAAAGTAAATGCCAAAGAAGCGAAACGAGAACGAGAATAACAACCAACTGCAGAGAAATGGAAAAAAAGCGAGCCGGAAAAAGTTTGTCTCTATAGGACTGACACCTGTACAAAGCGTCAATAAGTGAGGCCAAGTGGGCTATTAAATGCCAAGTTAATGGGTTGAACAAATTGTTTTTACCAGTTGGTGTTGTTATTTTCCGCTGTTGTTCATTTCGCTTCGCTCGGAGTAGACGCATAAAATGCATTAAATGTCCGCCAGTCTGATCGATTATGTGTGGGTATTCAATTTGTGGGACCAACAACTTATGTAAATCCAGCGATAAGCGCGTGAGCGATAAGAGCGAGAAATTAGGCCAATTACCATATCGACGAATGTCAAGATCAAATGATTATACATTTATTCGAAAATAGTTCGAATAGTGCAAACATTCATGAACTAAAGCTTTCGATAATAGTGGATTCCAAGAACATGGCCACCGATAAGCAAGTGAACGATAATACCGATAACAATGAAAGCCTAGTTTAACGGATTAGCCACATGTAAAAATAACAATAAGCTTAAGTTCAATCTTTGTAACATTTCCATTATCATTTATCCAATTATTTGTGCCTTTTTTAAAAGTCCTTAAACTTGAACTTCTAAGGCCAATGGCAGGGGAATATTTTTCTTATAAATATTCTATAGTTGAATGCCAACAGTTTGCACTTTTGCCACTTTTAATGAAGGCGTATAAACGCGTGCCAATATATATTTATTGCCATAAATTGAGCAAAAACATTAGCACAAATTACAATTGACATGGCGATGGAGGCAGAAACACATGTGTGCAGTATGTGTGGCTGTGTGTGTTCATTACGCGGTCAAACTGTTTTATTTGCATTAAAATTGAGGTTAATAACTATGGCGCAAATTTATTGCAACTGTCAATGCATATCCATTAAAACGCTTGCGTTCAATTTGATGCGTCAAATGGTCGATTAGCAACCGCGCGCAGCCAGCCACAAAACCACCGACGTGACGTCGCCCTTCCAACCAATTGGACATTATGGCATACGGCCCACTAAATTATTAATGCCGTTCTCTGGCTGAGTGCTAATTTGAATTTGAAGCCTCTGCTGGTTTTCGGTTTCGGTTAATCAAGCTCCCAAAACTGTAGCAACGTCATCAATGCGAAGAAATGCTCAACAAATCGATTAGGCTTTTGAAGCAAGGACATATTATCCATCAAAGGTTTTCCTTCTACATTTGGTCAGCAATCAGTTGTATAATAGCCACGTATATATTTAAAACATGATCAAATGAATCACAAACGGGCTACGATCGTACAAGAAACACCAGAAACCGACTTAATTTTCGCACAATTGCGTTTGGGCGCTCGTTACCGATTTGTGGCGCCCAACGTTGCACATTCTGCACATTATTGCACTCGGGAGATTCCAGTAACGAGTGCTTATATAATTACGCCGACATGTGAGCCGAGCTTCATACAAAATGAAGACATGCCCATTTATGCACATTAATGTGTGTACAACGTGGCACACAATAAATTGCACATTGGGGACGAGCCCCTCCATTATGGCAGTGCAATGCACACATATCGCTCATCTGACAGCCGGAATTAATTCAATAAAATCCGTAACATTTTATCAGCCATTAATTAAGGTATTAAATGAAACACAACGCCGTTGTTGTCTAAGTGGTTTGCCTAATTTAATTGATTGGAAACTATTGTGGAAATTTTCAAGTTGTGTGGTTTGTTTGGATAGTTAGACAGATTCTTTGAGAAACTGAATCTATCTGTATATTTAAATTGATTTTAAACAATGCAAGGCTAAAATACGCACAAAATAACGAAACGTTCGCATAATTGCCTTTTAATAAGCAGTCAAAGATACACATTCTATGTAAATATACTTTTCTATATATGTTTACCAGATGTGTAACAGATCGCAACAGGTGTTTGTGGTTACCGCGGAAACTTTTAAAAGCTGATTTGTCAATGATTTTAGTGACGAATTCTACGCATAGCTAACAATTTGCAAAGTAATTTCTATCAATAACATATGAACTAAGAAGTTTCAATAGCTTCATTTTGGAAATTTTAATTAAATCAATTTTTAAATTATAAGAAATGGTAGACAGTTCGTTTATTCTGGTGCCCACTGTAGGCCTGATATCGTCGGAAAAGTAGCACAGACTTTGTAAACAAAAAGTTGTATTTCATTAGCCCGCATGGCGATGTTTCACCTACAATTTGAGTTGTCTTCTAGCGACTTTGTTTTTTGTTTTTTTTCATTCTCTGTTTTTTTTTTTGTGGGGTGCAAGGGGAGGAGCCTCCTATTTCGTCGAGTGTAAGATGGGGGACACGTTCAGCCAGGAATGTCGAACATTTTGCGCCTTGTTGTGGGTGTGTTGATGCGATCGTGTAAACGCAAAAATATGCGCAAAGCCATAAAAACCTAACAACAGGCAAACAAATGAAATATATGCATGAAATTAGCGCTGTGTAGGCAATGATAAAATGTTGTTCCCTCTCCAATTGGCAAAACTCGTTTAATAATTAAAAATCAGCTCACACACACTCAAGCGGTATGTGTGTGTGTGTTTATTAAAGATATATTTGCATAAAAGCAACTTTGTTTATTAATATCAGTTGCCAATTCCACATTCTTTGCTACTGTCAATTTCAAAGTTGCACAAAGTGTTGGCCATAAAGTTTGCAATCAGTTTTCGGTTGTAATTGTCTTCGAGTGATTTTAATGTCTTTTCATAAAAGGCAGCAACATGAAACTGAGTCGTTAACTTACTTTGTTCGAAATGAAATTGATTTTGAGAACGCACCATAGCTTAGTTAGTTCTCCATTTTGTGGGTTATGAACTGAAAGTGAAACAGCTCTACTTTACTAACTTACTAAATAAAATAACAATATGATAAAACTAGCAGCTTTAGCTTGCTTTCAACACACATATTGCTAAATAATTTCCCGTTTGACTTCGTTCTTTTCGTTTACGCAATCAACTAGATTCGCATTGGATTAAAAGCAGTCGGCAGGTTAATTTTTTGCGTCATTCCATCGCCTGTTCAATTTGGAAGCGACAGCTGACTTTAATTTGTGGCGATGGTACCACGGGGCGGATGGGTGATGCCCGCTCGGCAGGACGCACGTGTTTTTGGCCCTATTGTTTTAGCCATTACTGCTGCGTTACTCGGCCACAGTCTGCAGTTGTCAGTCAGTCAGTTAGTCAGTCAGTCAGTCAGTCAATACGTCACTGGCAGACGTACTGGTCGCAGTTACTGTACTGTATTTATTCGTCAGTTGGTCTGTTTGTGCAACCGCTGCGGTGATTGTTAGCGCTATATTTATTCAGACGGCGTTGATTATTTTTCTAATTTATCCGCACATATTTGCATTTGTGCAAGGAATGACAGCCAGTCAGCCGGCTACCAACAAAAATGTGTTGTGTGTGCACAATTGCGAAACACTGCAATTAATCAAAGCAAAGAAAAAAGCCAAAACGCTGCCAAAAACGTCGAAGTGTGTGAAAAAAAGGGGTAACAGGTCATGCTCATATTAACTGTAACTTGACGCCCGTCGTGTGGCTTTCGTCACTAGCTGTGTTGCTAAACGATAGATTTACATCTCAATTTGATTGAAAAACTGCATGAATGATTAATATAAACACATTATTACATTATTACCATGTCCAACACAAATTCTTCATTCAATGAAAGAAATTTCGTCACTAGTCTAACACTGAAAATGTGTCACTGCTGTTTTTCCAATTATTTTATTACTGCAAATGTTGAACACTGCAAAGCCATAGCTTAAACTTTTTATATTCCGTCAGCAGTCGCAAGCTTCAGGAATTTTGCATTACTGCAAATTGCAAGCTTGAAATAATTACACAACACTCTGAAGGTACATTTAGTATGTATAAACGGTTTCCGTCACTTTGGTTAACCTTCAGAATTTGTAATGCCCTTTTTAGCATGTTTCATTACAGCCACTGACATTTAAAATGCGTATAAATAACATACATAATGTATTTCTCACGTTTTCAATTAATACCCTTCCCATGTGATGTTGTGTCACTTTGTTCTCAATCTATAGTCTTTTCAATTGTAATTTCAGCAGGTACTATACATACATATGTGAAATTTGAACAAATAGTATAATTTTCGAATCTAATTCGGTTCTTGATTTACTGTTGCAGTTGCCATAAAATGATTTCTCTTTCCGCATTTCTGACTAATAAACCGCTGCAATTTCGTTGCAATTGTTTAACTGTAAATGGCCACCCACACACCTGCAAAATTGCAGTGTGTGTGTACCACAGTGGCGGTCAAGATAATAGCACTTTATAGCATTTAGATGGTATTATTGTTGCTTATAGATGGCTTTACACAAATATTTGGATAAAATCATTTAATTTCGCTCATTGAAAGGCATAATTTTGAGGTTCCTCCTGTGAGCTACCCATAATGTTTGCATTATTCTATACATGATTCATATGCTTGTTATGAACAGGAAATAATATAGATGTATACTATGTAGCACATTTGGTGGTCGGGATTCTTTTATTTTTAATCACAGCCATGTACTGTGCGCCAGCATGAATATAAATACAAATGCTAACTGGGCGCCCACATTTTTCATTGCAGAGCGCGTGGAATAGCAAGCAGTGAGAGAGGGGAATACCACGGACGATCCAGGACGAATCAGGACATAGACAAGGACAAGGAGCAGCAGCAGCAGCAGCAGCAGCATTTGGCGGTGGAGCAGGAGCTGGCGCGTCTGGAGCAGTGACACGTGATCAACTCTTACGGGGGGGGAAAGTCAGCAACCAGCAGCCAGCAGAAGCTCCAGAATCAGCAGCAGTCAGCAGTCGAGGACGCAGGCGGGGCAGTCGGAGGATCGGGCAACCATGTCTTCGCCGGCGGCGCAGAGCAACAGCAGCAGCAGCCAGTCGCAGTCCGCAGCCCAGCAGCAGCAGCAGAATCAAAAGGCCAATGTCAACAACACACACGACAACAAGAATGCCGCGGCGACGACGGGGACAGCGGCGGGATCGGGAGCGGCAGGCTCGGCGGGCACACAGCAGCAGGGTCAGGGCGGCACTGGAACCTCAAGCGGTCCATCCAGCCCAACCAAGCGCAGCACAATATCGACAAAGGAGCGTGTGATCGACAGCGTGGCATTTCCGCCGAGCCGTAAACTCACCTGCGCGGATGTGTTCGACGCGCGGACCGGAAAGCCGCAGCACGATGTCCTCAAGCAGCACTTCATCCTGGAGGGCAGGATCGAGGAGAGCGCCGCCCTGCGCAT
Source organism: Drosophila simulans (assembly GCF_016746395.2). NCBI lineage: Eukaryota > Metazoa > Arthropoda > Insecta > Diptera > Drosophilidae > Drosophila > Drosophila simulans. The sequence goes on along the minus strand of NC_052525.2, from coordinate 16,007,211 downwards.
CATCCAGGAGGGCGCCACGCTACTGCGCACGGAAAAGACGATGATCGACATCGAGGCGCCGGTGACGGTGTGCGGCGATATCCATGGCCAGTTCTACGATCTGATGAAGCTATTCGAGATTGGGGGCTCGCCGGCGACCACCAAGTATCTGTTCCTGGGCGACTACGTCGATCGGGGCTACTTCAGCATCGAGTGCGTCCTGTATTTGTGGTCGCTGAAGATCACCTATCCGCAGACGCTGTTCCTGCTGCGCGGCAACCACGAGTGCCGGCACTTAACCGAGTACTTCACCTTCAAGCAGGAGTGCAAGATCAAGTACTCGGAGCGCGTGTACGACGCCTGCATGGACGCATTCGACTGCCTGCCGCTGGCGGCGCTCATGAACCAGCAGTTCCTCTGCGTGCACGGCGGCCTGTCGCCGGAGATACACGAGCTGGAGGACATCCGGCGGCTCGACCGCTTCAAGGAGCCGCCCGCCTTCGGCCCCATGTGCGACCTGCTGTGGTCCGATCCGCTGGAGGACTTCGGCAACGAGAAGAACTCGGACTTCTACACGCACAACTCCGTGCGCGGCTGCTCGTACTTCTACAGCTACGCCGCCTGCTGCGACTTCCTGCAGAACAACAACCTGCTGTCGATCATCCGGGCGCACGAGGCGCAGGACGCCGGCTACCGCATGTACCGCAAGAGCCAGACCACCGGCTTCCCCTCGCTGATCACCATCTTCTCGGCGCCCAACTATCTCGACGTGTACAACAACAAGGCGGCGGTGCTGAAGTACGAGAACAACGTGATGAACATCCGGCAGTTCAACTGCTCGCCGCACCCGTACTGGCTGCCCAACTTCATGGACGTGTTCACCTGGTCGTTGCCCTTCGTGGGCGAGAAGGTCACCGAGATGCTGGTGAACGTGCTGAACATCTGCTCCGACGACGAGCTCATGACCGAGGAGAGCGAGGAGCCGCTCTCCGACGACGAGGCGGCGCTGCGCAAGGAGGTGATCCGCAACAAGATCCGTGCCATCGGCAAGATGGCGCGCGTCTTCTCCGTGCTGCGCGAGGAGTCCGAGTCGGTGCTGCAGCTGAAGGGCCTGACGCCCACGGGCGCCCTGCCCCTCGGCGCCCTCTCCGGCGGCAAGCAGTCGCTCAAGAACGCCATGCAGGGCTTCTCGCCCAACCACAAGATTACCTCGTTCGCGGAGGCCAAGGGCCTGGATGCCGTCAACGAACGGATGCCGCCGCGGCGGGATGCAACGCCCTCGCCGGCGGAGGAGGGCCAGAAATCACTGTCAGCCGCGGCAGCAGCAGCGGCCAATGCAAATGCGAATTCAATCAATGGATAATTCTAAGTCAGTTAGCACCAGCTACAGCTGCAGCTACATATGTAACAGTCAAGTTAGTCAGTCGGATCGATGGGTCCTCTAGGGATCCGGGTGATCCGGGGGATCGGAGGAGAAGGAGGAGGAGGAGGAGGAGCAGCATAGTCAGTTGGTAGTCGACAGTTAAGCAGCGAACGGTGGGAGGGAGTCAGCACATACAGTTCGGAACATAGGAATAGTCTCAAGTTCGGCTCAAAGAAGATAAACACTGGGCATATACAGACATAGAACACAACTAATTGAAAGATCGTATATAGTATAGAAGGCGAAATTGATCAAGGATAGTAAGGAGCAAGAGCAGAGACACCACCACTACCACCACCACCACCACCACTACAACAACATAGCAACAACAACAGTAACAGCAACAGCAGCCACTACAACAACAAGAGCGGAGCAGCAGCATTGCAGCAAGCGTTAACGAGTACTTATTGGTATTAAATGCAAAAATGCATAACAACAACACCCCCCAAAATGGAAGCTAATTATAAAGTTGAAAGATTATAGAATTATATATATAACAAAAATATATATATATATCAAAATTTTGTGCAACGTTATATCAAAAGAGCAAATGTAAAAGCTAAGCAGAAGTATTAAAGTGCGCATGCGCGCCTGTCTTTTTGGCAAGCAGTTGACCAGAAAGCAGTAGACATGAAGCAGTTGCCAGTTGCGCGCATTTCCCCATTCAAGAAGAAAAAGGAGAAGAAGGTGATGATGATGATGAAGAAGATTTAATGAGGCAAACCAAAAAAAAGAAAAAAGCGTAATAAAAGCAAATTAGGTTATTTAAATTATTTGCTAACAAATTGTAAGACGAATCGGAAACCAATCCTTCATCTCTGTAAAGTCAAACCAAACGAAGTGACAAAACCAAACGAGAACTAAATCTAGCATCTAAACTGAAGCGAAAGCTAAGCGAATTCTACTACTTTCGTTGTGTGGCGTCTGCGGCGACTTCTTCTCAACAACAAAAAAAGAAAACAAATTAAAATTAATGAAAATGATAGAAACAAAAACAACTTCCTACAACAACAACAGCAGCAACAATATTTTACTACAATATTTTAATACAAGAACAAGAAACGACTGAATCTCTCTCTATCTATCTAACTATCCGACTCTTTCTCTCTCGCACACACAACATCAAACACCACAAACACACACACAAAACACGCAAAACATACATACATACACCAACAAGCAGGGCGATGATCCAACTCAAAGTTGATCTCCCCTGTCAATCGTTTATCGGTAATTGTTTATCGTCGCCATTGTCGCCTCACACTCTCTCATCTGGTGATTGTGTATGTGGTCTTTATATACGTGCCATCTTTGTCGTAGTCATTAGCTGAATATATAATTAGTACACTTGCATGGGCTGCAGCGATGCAGGCGCCAGTGCTGAGTCAACCCACCATCCTTCTCCACCTGCAGCCTGCCAGCAATCGAAATAATCGTTATCGAACCTATCGAAATAATCGAATCTCAAGGCGCGTCGATAGGCTGTTGTCCAAACTCTTCCCCGTTTCCCTCCAGCATTTGCGCCTGCTTCGTCCTCGTGGCCGTGTGCAAATCTTTTTTATACTTAATGGAATTTTAGTTACTTTTTAAAGTCGAAAAAGAAGAAGACGTAGGAAGAATTCAAAGGGGGATATGAAGAGAATAGAATAGAGCAGAGCAGAAAAAATAAATAGAAACGCGAAGCCTAACTAATGAAGATGTAATTAACGTGTGCAAAGGGAATTTTGTTATTTCTTAAATTTTTTTATATTTCTTGTTATCTTTTTTATAATTTGTATTTATTGTAAACTATTTATATATATATACATATACACACACAATCAGCAACACACATAATATAAATACATAAATATATATTTATAAACTAAATTGTTGTTTCTACTTCATTATTGTTTACTACACCTTTTTCTATAAGCGTTAAGTAATTTAATTAAATGAATTTAATAAAAAGAAAATTTAAACAAACAAAAACCGCCTGCAGCCAAAAAGGGCAAGGCGAAACGTTTTCTTAAACAAAAATAATTATATTCTACAATAAGTCGTAAGGGAAAAATCATTAACAACAAAAACAGAAAGGAAACCGAACTATGTGAATTAACTATTAAGTTTAAATTATACAAGATGAAAATTAAACCAAATAACGTTTACAACCATTAACAAAAATAATATGTTGAAACCAAAAAAAAGCAAACAATTGTGCAGCATGCAAAACCACAAAAAAAAAACTTAAAACAATTTTTCAAATTCGACAAGACAACAAACAAACCCAATTTAAAGTTTAAAGAACATGTAATACAAAATGCAAACTTATAGCAATTTGAAGTACTTTATAAACAAATATACATACATACGCCTAAGAGAACGTATATACACATATATATATATATATATATATTTGAAATAGTTAAGGGTCGAAGTTGGTACTATATGATTATGCGCACGGCTTATTTGCGAATACAAATGATTCGCTAGCCCACTTTTTCGAGTGTAAACCTTTGGTTTTCAATTTTGCAATCAAGGTTTTTAGTCTAGTAATAGCTTTTGTGACTTACTAACTTGCGAATAGGAGATTAACTACGATAGTTCGACTTGTATTGGCCAGTAAGCCGTGCGTATAGGCCAAGCATGAGACGAAAAGAGAAGGAGACGTAGAGCGAGCAGCAGCTAATCGAACATGAGATACAAGAAAGCAAAAAGCACAGAGAATGCGAACGCGATGTGCAAAAGTGCAGCAGCAATCAGAAGGACAGTTAAAAGTCGGTGACATATTCAAGTTATGTTGATAGGCACCCATAAACACACCCGAACACCCACACAAACAACAAACACACGCAGCATGCTTTTTGCGGGCGAGGTGTGATGGAAAGCATGCTTGGCGAGCAGAGCACCAAGAAGAAAGCATGCTTTTGGCTCCGTTTCCACTTTCCGCTTCTTCCTCGCGTGTTTTTTGCCTTTGCGCGGGTGCCCATGCGCATCAGCGGCTACGTCATCAAGCAGTTAATGGTTACAGATGATTTACATTTATATATATTTACATATATATATATCCATATACAATATAAACCGATCTAATGTTAAGCGTTTCACACACAGACACAACAATTTACAAGACGTTTATGCATTTCGATTCAATGAAAAATCAAGAATACGAATAATACAAATATTATAAACAATAATTACAATAATGGATTACAGCAAGCAAGCTCTTACTATTATTTTTAAAGTAAATGAGAACTTTTTAACAAATTACCGCAACCCGTATACATATGTATAGCATATAACTGAATACTTTTCTCTCCTCCAACGTTCCCACAATAAAAAAAAGGAAAAAAAAGCAAAATTACAAATTAGCGCGCTCTTCTAACATAAAAAAGCAAATGCAAAAACCAAAGTAAATTTAATTAATATACACATATATGAGAAGAAACCAAAAACCAAAATATATAACATATTACGAGTAAGCAAATAATATATAAAAAATACTTTTATACTATATACACGAAGCCTAAGAACTAAACAAAAAATTATATTAACGACTACCCCTCTCGCTCTAACCTCTCCATTCTCCTGTTGTCCTGCTCTTCTTTTCTCTCTCTCTCTCTCTCTATCTCTCTCCGTCTCTCTCGCACTGTGAACTCCCGACTCGACTTCGACCTTGACCCTTTATCTTTTCTCTCTCTCTATCTCTATGTCTTTCTCTCTGTCGTTTCGGTGACCTCAGAAGAGGACCCAGCAAAAATGCGAAAACCATACCAAAAGCAAAGGAAAATAACACTTTTTATCGGTACATTTTCTACTACACCATATATGAATAGGAAATACAAGAGAAGAAGAAGCGAATATAAAGTTAAAACCAAATTACCAACTACAGCAAACCACAATTTCAATATAAAAACGAATGGGTCCTATTTCGAACTTGACTTTCGGCACCGTTTTTGTAAAATCCCTTGAGTTTTGAAACCATTTCGAAAGCTGCCTATCAGTATGGTATGAAAAACAAACAATTTTCATTCGAAAAGTCTTTCGTAGCACACGTCTAGGCAGTTTTTGAAGTGGTTTCAAAACCCAGAGAATGATATTTAAAGATAGCCAAGACGTGATGAAAAAATGCCCATAAAAAACTATACTCAAATTTCAGCCGAAAGTTAAAATCAGAATGGCCGATTACAATCAATTCCACACTCAGTTCGATATCGAATAAATCGCGTATTGAACATAAACGTTTTTAGAGTTTTTTTTTTCAAATTTCCGTTAGACTGTTAGTTTATCGATTAGCTTGAACTACTATGTACAATCAAATATTTAAGTCGCTTTAAGTAAGCCATTTTGTTAACCAATTGATTTTTTTATAATCGTATATACACTTATTAAAATTAACGAGAATAAAGAGAAAATGGGAAGATTTCTTGTTTTTCGTTTCCACTCATCTCATCCATTGCAATGCGAATGAAAACCTTTTCATCATATGTATGTATGTATGTAATTATATACGTTACCTTAATTTTTTTGATACATGTATTTTTCAACATCTACTTCCTGCCCTCGAATGCTTTAAAACTTTACACGAAAAAGAAAACAATTTAATATATATTATAAACAAAAAAGAAATGGACAAAAAAAAGCAAAGGCAAAAAAAAAACAAGAAAAACCAAGTGAAGAAAAAAACAAAAACAATTAAAACTTTACCTTTTGGATAAATCAATTTAAATGCATATTTTATATATATTTAAACATTTATTTATATATAACATGTATGATAAATATAAGTTGGAAAAACTTTGTCAAAGCAAAAAGTTTATATACTTATATTAAAAGAAAAACAAAACAAATGGATGGAAGATGGGAAAGAAAAACCAAAAACAAAATAAATAATATTAAAAATGCAACATAACAAATTAACAAACAAGAAAACATCACATCTAGATAAATCTCTTAAAAATTTTCAATTTTATTATTAAACCGAAACCAAAGTTAATGGATAAACAAATTTATAAACTGTATTGCAAGGCGCAGCTGGCTGGCAAATATTAAATAAAATTTGCGCCGTTGTGACGAACATTGTATGCAATCCAAGGAAGATAACAAATTAATTTACAAGATAAAGATGATGATAATGGAGATGTAGACGATGGAGAATAAATGAAGGCAACAACAAAATGCAGACAACAAGTTTTAACCTTAAGTGAATGCAAAACAAAATGAAGAAACCCAATGAAAACAAAATGATTATCAATGTTATTAACATAATTAATATTAACAAAAAGGAAAAAAACAAGCAAAAAAAAACAAAAACAACCAAAAAAGAAATACAAAAACATTAAAAAAATATACAAGTACCTATCCTGAGAATAAAATGCGCGCACATTTATTATTTCCTCTAAAAGTTCGTTTGAGTCGATTTCGCCACCGGGGAATTTCAGAATAAGCATATACATATTTAATCCCGGGAAGCATATCCACCAGAAGGCTCGAGAAGTGGTGGACTGAGTGAGTAATGTCCAGAATTTGCTCGAAAATTAAGGACCAGGTAAGTGGGGCGAAACCGACAGGTGGGCAAGAACTCCAGTTATGAGGCTTTTACTTATGTATATTGATAGATTCAGCATCTGGGCTCTTATATTCTCATTTTAATTCATTTTATAATGTTTAGTTATCTAAGTTTAAAGAATAATAACGCTGAAAGGCTTAATTGATAGCTTTAGCTTTTTAAAATAAATTGTTTTCTAATTGGCATTTTGAAAACGTCCCAAGTCCAATTCGATATAATTATCCAAGTTTTGCACCTTGTGGTACATTGCTGTGCCGAACTTGTTGCGATGTTAGTTTTGCCTCACTATCTACATCTTTAATGTAAATACTATTTTTAGAAAGGAGATAAAAGCAAGCGTATTTATTTAAATTATTAAGCATAAAGAGAAATATATAATTTTGCATGTACCTAACTCGACTACTTCCATGACTTTCCAGGTGCGAGTCTCGACTAGAGTACACATTCCAGCGGACGTGCAGTAAGTTTGAGCTTTTGAGCCACGGCCACACTGCAGAAAATTCCATTAAAAAAAGCGAGAAAAAAAACGTAGCGAAAGAGAGAAATTACGACGTCTGCAGGGTCGAAGCGAAAAAAGCAGCAAATACTGAGACAGAGTGACTATGATTGTTGTTAAGTGAAAGCAGCACTTTTGGAAAACGGCTAGGCCAGCGGCGCAGGCCACGGAAGAAAGCAGCGGAGTCAGCGTTCCAAAATCAAAGCAAAGCCAGCGGAAAGGAAAGGAAAGCGAATCAAAGCTGGAAGGCGATAAAGCGGCTCACCAGGCACTCCAACAACAACAGCAACAATAGCAACAACAGTAGGAGCAGCAGCAACAACCACACAGCAGCAGCAGCCAGGGAAAGTACCAGAGTGTGAGTGAGTGAGTGAGCGACTGTGCGTGTGTGTGTGTGCGTTTGTGTGTGGGCAGTGGAAACAGAACTGAGCCGTGAGAGAGCGAGAGCGGGAGAGCGAGCCAGTGGAAGTGGGAGCGGGAGAGGAGCAGTCCGATTCCGAATCCCGGAATAGAAACCAGGAAAAAGGAAACGGGAAGCAGTAGCCGTAGCAGCAGAGCCAAAAACCGAAACAGAAACAGAAGTCCCAACCATGTCTTCGAATAACCAGAGCAGCAGCGTTGCCCAGGCGGCAACAAGTGCCCGCACCGTCAGTGCCGGATCGGCGGAAGCCACAGATGCCAATAGTACCGCCTCGAACAACAACAACAATAGCAGCAGTACCGCTGCAGCGGGCAACAACAGCGACAACAGCAGTCCCACCACTGGAACGGGCACAGGAGCGAGCACTGGAAAGCTGCACGGCGGCCACACGGCAGTAAACACCAAGGAACGGGTGGTGGACAGCGTTCCCTTCCCGCCCAGCCACAAGCTGACCTTGGCGGAGGTGTTCGACCAGCGCACCGGCAAGCCCAACCACGAGCTGCTCAAGCAGCACTTCATCCTGGAGGGCAGAATCGATGAGGCGCCCGCCCTGAAAATCATCCAGGACGGTGCCGCCCTGCTGCGTCAGGAGAAGACGATGATCGATATCGAGGCGCCGGTGACGGTGTGCGGCGATATCCACGGCCAGTTCTACGACCTGATGAAGCTGTTCGAAGTGGGCGGCTCGCCCGCGAGCACCAAGTATCTGTTCCTGGGCGACTACGTCGATCGGGGCTACTTCAGCATCGAGTGCGTCCTGTATTTGTGGTCGCTGAAGATCACCTATCCGCAGACGCTGTTCCTGCTGCGCGGCAACCACGAGTGCCGGCACTTAACCGAGTACTTCACCTTCAAGCAGGAGTGCAAGATCAAGTACTCGGAGCGCGTGTACGACGCCTGCATGGACGCATTCGACTGCCTGCCGCTGGCGGCGCTCATGAACCAGCAGTTCCTCTGCGTGCACGGCGGCCTGTCGCCGGAGATACACGAGCTGGAGGACATCCGGCGGCTCGACCGCTTCAAGGAGCCGCCCGCCTTCGGCCCCATGTGCGACCTGCTGTGGTCCGATCCGCTGGAGGACTTCGGCAACGAGAAGAACTCGGACTTCTACACGCACAACTCCGTGCGCGGCTGCTCGTACTTCTACAGCTACGCCGCCTGCTGCGACTTCCTGCAGAACAACAACCTGCTGTCGATCATCCGGGCGCACGAGGCGCAGGACGCCGGCTACCGCATGTACCGCAAGAGCCAGACCACCGGCTTCCCCTCGCTGATCACCATCTTCTCGGCGCCCAACTATCTCGACGTGTACAACAACAAGGCGGCGGTGCTGAAGTACGAGAACAACGTGATGAACATCCGGCAGTTCAACTGCTCGCCGCACCCGTACTGGCTGCCCAACTTCATGGACGTGTTCACCTGGTCGCTGCCCTTCGTGGGCGAGAAGGTCACCGAGATGCTGGTGAACGTGCTGAACATCTGCTCCGACGACGAGCTCATGACCGAGGAGAGCGAGGAGCCGCTCTCCGACGACGAGGCGGCGCTGCGCAAGGAGGTGATCCGCAACAAGATCCGTGCCATCGGCAAGATGGCGCGCGTCTTCTCCGTGCTGCGCGAGGAGTCCGAGTCGGTGCTGCAGCTGAAGGGCCTGACGCCCACGGGCGCCCTGCCCCTCGGCGCCCTCTCCGGCGGCAAGCAGTCGCTCAAGAACGCCATGCAGGGCTTCTCGCCCAACCACAAGATTACCTCGTTCGCGGAGGCCAAGGGCCTGGATGCCGTCAACGAACGGATGCCGCCGCGGCGGGATCAGCCGCCCACGCCCAGCGAGGATCCGAATCAGCACAGTCAGCAGGGCGGCAAAAATGGGGCAGGACATGGGTAAGCTGTGCCATCTAGTGCGGCTGCAGGACGAGGATGCATATGCAGATGCAGATGCAGATGCGGCACGGAGGAGTCTGGCGAGGTCTGAATTGGTCTGAAGGAGGGGCTGAGTGGAGCGGAGCGGAGGCAACACAAAGAACACCAACCGAACGGAACCTTAATTAAACTTAATGTGGCAGAGCAACAACTTAAATACTAAAACCAATTCTAATTCTAAGTAATTGTCATAACCCCCTGCATTTCGTATGTGATCCCGCACCAGCTCCATGCCCATGTCTATGTCCATGGCCCAGAGCCTCCAAACCGACGGCACGGAGCAGAGATTTGTTTTAACGCAGGCGCGCGCACATTGGATATTAGAATTATGTGTGGCATACTTTGGCGCGCCGGCCCCCAAAAAGGAAAATTCCCTTTCTCGATAGAAGAAAACCAACCCATAACGTAACCCATAACCTAGCTTAAGTTGTAATGTATAAACTGAAATGGGCAAATTTTAAAATGGAAAATGAACAAAACGGAATGAGCAAATTGCAACCCCTCCCCCCTGCGATAATGCGATAATTTAAGAAGAATAATAACCCCAGAATTCCCCAAAAGCAAGAAACAACACTAATCCAATTGAAGAGATATGGGAAACAAAATCCAGCGCTAATCTGTTCCAAACATTTAGCAGCGCCAAAAAAGAAGCGTACATATATGTATACATATGATTATTTAGAAATATCGAGGCGCAGTGCCGCGATGCAACCGAAAGTGTAATGAAATTTGAAATGAGCAAAGGTCATTTTTTGTAATAATCGTAATCCTTGAACTCTAGAAATGTAATCTTGCATAGAAACAAAAGAAAGAAGCAAACAATTTCGAAACCATTTGCAATATGTGCCGCAATAGTCCATAAATGTTCCTTATACGAATTAAACATTGAAAGTGAAATCAGAGTTTATATTTTTTTTTTTTAATATATACTTAAATATATGTATATGTATTATTGTTGCATAATCTAACTTTCGACTTAATATGTTACATTTTACGTGTACGACTGTGTGTGTATAAACTATTTGCGTTTTATCAGTAGCTTGGCGAACAAAAAACCAAACAAAAGCAAACAAAAAGCAGCAAAAATCCACAAGAGATCACAAGATGATAATCGTTTGTTTGAGGATCAGTCTAGCTAATTAATAAATTCGATGAATAGGATCGATCGATTTCCATTGATGTGAATGCATTTTGAACACTGAAAGAGCGGATCGTTTACCATTTAAATAGCAAATCAAATATTTAACTATTAAATTACTGTGTAAACCTAATAACGTATAATATATTTCTGCGTGTAAATTGAACTAAACGTATAATTAATTAACTAATTTAGCGAATCGATTTTTGTTGAGAGAGAAAGAGCGCTAGCACACACACACACACAAAACTTATTTCCCTTGACTTAGAATGAGCTAATTGCAATGAGATTAAGCGAATGAGATGTATTTAAGTAAGTATAAGGCATGGAACACACATGAGAAACGGATGAGTTTCGGCGTTTCAGATCAATTCAATGATAATGATGGCAATCAAGTTCTCAATTTTTGCGCCTACACCTCTTCCCCAAACCGATGGCATCGGCTTCTCCCTTATCACTATCACAACCACTATCAATGCGAAATCAAAAGATATAAGATATAGATACATACTCACGCAAGAAATGCCTTCATCCAGATCATAATATCCACGAACCAAGAATATTAACGCTGTACTTTGCTTCGACTCTTCAACCACCAATAATTGCATTGAACTCTAATCTAAATATTTATACAGATATATATATATATATATTATATACCGAGTTGGCATTGGAAAGTTAGTTTTAGTGATCTATGCACGTATCGTAACAATACCAAGATTAATTAAATCGTAGCTAAAAGAAACAAATCAAGGCAGTCGAGGAGGGAAACTTAGCTTTTATAAAAAAAAGTTGGAGAAATGGAAACAACTTACTCAACTAATTGAGAGATACACCATATTTATATACATATATATATAGCGTTTTTTTTAATCCGCCACCACAACTATATAATTATTGAAAGTTGATGCAAGCTGATGATGGGTCGTTTAAGTTTCAGAGTTTCTGTTCTCTATGTGGTTAAAATTGTTGATGTTGTTATACCGCAAATGCATACTTAGTTAGCCGAGTGAAATGGGGGTTCCCCCGAATCAGATTTAATTGCAATAGTCTCGAGTATTGAACGCAAGAACACCAACTCCACAGAATGATTGTATACACTCAGAAAACCAATCGGCATTTATGTTCGAAAATCGCCGCAAATATTTTCAACAAGTATGGATTTTTACGGATTTAAAATAATGAAATTGAAAACTAAATTCAATATTGTTAGGCTATTAACAAGTGTTTCCACTGAAGGACAACATTTCAGGTATAATTTTAGTATAATTTTTTAAAACTACAAATATTTATTTCAATTGTTAATATCAAAATATGCATAGGTCAACAATTAACTTTTAAATTTTTGGTTTGAAATATAGTTTAATTATCAAAGAACTATACATTTTAAGCCATTGAACGTAGGCAATATTCAGATAACTTTCTGAAATAAATTAATTGTAAATTTTGGATTCTTAGGGCGATTTGCATTCCGAGTGTATCAAGAGCCATGGTAAAGTATAAAGCTAAGAAGTATTAATAATTCTACACCATGTATGACTAACGATACATTTGCTTAGTTCCCTCGATAAAGAAAGTACATAACTACCGCATGAGAGGCATAGGCGAAACTTCCTGGCACATAGTAAAAGTAATTAATTGAATAGAACGGCTGAGGAGATGAGTAGATTTTGATAATACGTCAAGACCATACCAACATACTAATGGGAACTATTAAAAAGCATTAAAACGTTCAATATAACACATAATACCCAGACAAAAGCAGAATCAAAAGTGCGGGAACGAGACGGCTGCATGGTATATACATACATATATAAGACATTTCGCCTCTTAAAGCAATTATAAAGATAACAAATGAGTAACGTTTATTATATTATTAAATTATACATACATATACATACTATATAAACGGAATAAAATAAATCAGCAACAAACTTTCCATTTTATGGCGTTCAATCATTTCATTTCACTTTCATTTTTTAACTTGGCAGCAGAATTGTCAACTTAACATTTTGGGCAATTATTCTTTTTAGTTTAATAATTTCTGAAATCGAAATTCTGTGTTCGAAATAGTTGCTTAAATTGCAACTCTTCAAATACATGCATGTATTCAATGTTGGCGCCCAATTTTGAACCTGTTTTCAGTTTTAAGCCAGGAACATTTTTCTAAGTATGAGAGTGAGCGAAAGGCAAGAGCGCAAGCGAAAAATACTAAAAATTATTGTGCGAATTTTTACAATTTTACCTATTGTGGTATTGCTTTTTCAAATAGCTGTGATTAGTTGTTAAATTGCCAAATCGTTAATACAATAATTTACTTAATAATGTCTTAATTGAATTGAAATTGTTTTATGTAAATCCTGTGCATGGTACATATATTACTAATACATTTGTATTTATTGAAACTTTTTTAATTGTTAATAGTGGCACACAGACTCGCAAACTTAATCTACAAATTTTTAATTAACAACAATTTTAAAATTGGCTGAAGTATTGTGCGATCTAGTATCTAAACGGTTCTGGTATTTATTTTCGGTGTTTTGTACGCTTCAGTCCAATGCCGATAGTATCGATTACGAATCTATTTTTATTCAACTCTGGGGAGTAACGAGGGAGTTTTCGTACAGCACAATAACTAAATTATGAGTATAAATTGTCGATAGCGGCAAACTGTGTTGGCCTAAACTTAATTGCGTGTCCAAATTAAGAGTTAAATACCGAATAACCGCCAAACGAAGCGGCGATAAACGCAAGCGATAGAGCGGCGAAGAGAGCAAGGTTCCCGCCCGCGTGTTGTGAGAGTGTGCGAGTGGAAGAGGAAAGTGTATGATTAAGTCCAATCGCTCTCCGGCGGTCCAAATACAAAAAAACCGAAAAGGAATCAATTAACCGCAGTGCTCAATAAACGGCGCAGGAAGTCAACGGGAAAGGCGATTGATGTGCAATATTTTGTTTGGTTTCATCGAGCAGAGGCGCTGCAAGCTGTGATTTCAAACCGAATCACAACCAACACCCAAAAAGGCAACCTGGTCGCGTCATCAGTGGAAGTGGAAAGGCAGTTGCCGCAGCAGAGGCAGAAGCAACGGGAGTAGCAGAAGCAGTGGTTTTCCAGATCCGGTTTTGAGTCCTTCAAGCATGGACAGCAAGGGTCGCAATGTTATCGTCTGTGATAACGGCACTGGGGTAAGATAACGGGAAAGTCACCACCCGCACCGCCCACAGCACCAAGAAGCGGAGAAAACAGAGCGCACACACCCACACCATCGCCATCGACTGGTGTGTGACACACATTTCGAGTGTTGTTGGCTGCGCTTCTTTCGTTTTCTTCTTCTTGTGGTCTAAGCAGCGCTTCTGCTGCTGCTAAATCCACTGCTTGCCGGCAAGCGGGCGTTGACGTCGCGGTCAGTCAAGCAGTTGCAGCAGTTGCAATTACGCGATTGCCTCTTCCTCTCCTTCATATTCCGCTTCCCCGCTCTTCTTCTAGCTCTCCGCTTGACTAATCAGTGGATTACTCACGATTCCAGCGTTACTCAGTATCTCCCACACCTACATATTTTTCGAAAAGAGCGACACTGGCACACACCAACACTTCCATAAAATTTCCGACATTCAGTTCTTATCGCAGGCCCAGAATTTTTGTATTGTGATAACGGTCCGATTTCGATAAGCGTTCGATAAACCACAACACTAAAGGCGCAAGCAAATGCTGCACCGAGAAAAATTATATAGCTGGTCCCAAACCAAATAATCAAAAATAATTATTTATTATTATGTTCAACTTTTAAGTACCTGTTGATACAGAAGCATTTCAAATTATCACATTACGTGTTTTGGGCTTTCCTCTCAGTTTTCTTATAAATTAAATTCAACGTTAAAGTTAGATATCCTTATCTTTGTGCACAAATTTAAGAAATTGTCTGCTATCATATTATTTTAATACTTTTCCATATACACAATAATATATATGTATGTCTCTATAACATCTCCATTTATTTTTCAGTTCGTTAAGTGCGGATATGCCGGCAGCAATTTTCCCACCCACATTTTTCCCTCGATGGTGGGGCGACCCATGATTCGGGCGGTCAACAAAATCGGCGACATCGAAGTCAAGGTATGGTCCATCGTACTTGCCAATTAAAGTATTTCAAATTAATAAACAACATGATGAGATAGTATAACCATATACACTACACAAATTCAATTGTGCACAGGCCATCAAATACACGAATATCCATATATTATATCATATTTTTTTCGATGTAACTACTCCATGACTAGTTAAACGGCAAGAAATACATTTAGCGCATAGAAGTTCACTATCCACCAAGTTACCCACCATATTTTTTCACCCCCAACCCATCTGATTTTGGAGTGGAATTGCTCTATTTTCTATTCTGTCTATTAGTGTCGCATATCTACTTACTTCTATATCATTTGTTTTCGATCTACCCCATTCGCATATCGTTTCATTTACCATCTTGATTTCATCTCTTCTGGGGGTCACTTATCCCAACATTGCATTTTTGCTTGAGTTGCATTCGGTCTCGGTGTGTGGGCCCTCATATTATTATACACATGCATACTATATATATATATATTATGGTGAATATATCATGCTAAAAGTTGGTCCGTGGATATCTGATTCTAACCCAGGTTTAGGCATAGCTCAAAGAACTGTGGATATGGAGGCTGAACCCCGCGAACATTGTGCTTTTTTTTTAATGCATCACTTGATTTTCGATATATAGATCTTACTTAGAAGTTCTTTAGTTTAGACAGAAGAAACATCAAAATCATTGAGAACACATCTTGAATAGCAACAAAAAACGATACAGAAAATAAATATTTTTAAAATTGTAATCTTTCTGTTCTTTTTTAATATTCTTATACATTTTTCTGTTCTTTTTTTTCACATATATTTTTAAAAACAAATATTTTGCAGGATTTACATGTCGATGTAAGTCAAGTTTGTATAGTTAAAAAAAAAAAAAAAAACAACAAAAAACCAAACTCCAAACTACCACTAAGAAATCTAATCACCAAGTAAACATCAAATAATAAAAATTTGTATACGATTGACACAATACGAAAATACCAAAAACCAAAACAACACACGCTTGACAAAATATTGCGAAATTTTCCTGAAGTTCAAGCTGCGCACTTAGGATTTAATTAATTAATTAACTTAACTGTTAACTGTTCACATTTTTCACTAGTTGTTTGCCTTGAATATTTTCCCAACTATATTCCGGCCCCGTCCAACTATCTTGTTGCTTCCTTTTGGCCATCATCTATAATTGTACTCCATCCACAAAAAAAAAAAAATAAAAATAAAAACAAATCTATTAATTCTCATATCGGATAAATCTGAGGCGTGTTTAAAACCGAATTCCAATCGAATCTGTTCAATTTAACGACAAATTTACGTAAATATAATTTTTGTTATTTAACTTTTACTCCTATGTTTTTATACCATTTGTTTCCAAGCTTACACCCTTTGGTTTTTTGTACATATCTTAAGGCAACCAAATTCAGTTGCTGCTCGTTTTAATTGTGATTTGCTGATTTGAAATTGTTAGGTTCTCGTCTGCATGATATCCTGTGTCTGCTTAGCCCTGTTTTAATCCCTAGTTTGTTTAGCATGACCCTGTGTTTGCCAGAGTTTCGGAAAGGCAAGTCCTTTTTCGGAACTACTCACTCACTGCTGCCTCTTGTTAATCGTTGATTGTTTAGACGAGTTTGGTTGCATTCTTTTAGTGTGCTCGCTGTGATTGTGCCTTCCACCTGTGTATGTCTCCCATACTAATGACTAACCATCCCAGCCTCTAAGCAAATACCCAACCAACCAACCAAACAGTCCAAACCTATCCGAATCCCAATGGCTACCCATTGAGAAAGCTACGGTCACTAACGCTGCGTCCTCTGACGAACGAATTTACAGGATCTAATGGTCGGCGATGAGGCCTCACAGCTGCGATCCCTGCTGGAGGTCTCCTATCCGATGGAGAACGGTGTGGTGCGCAACTGGGACGACATGTGCCACGTGTGGGACTACACGTTCGGTCCCAAAAAGATGGACATCGATCCGACAAACACAAAAATCCTGCTGACCGAGCCGCCCATGAATCCCACAAAGAATCGCGAGAAGATGATTGAGGTGAGTCATACCATATGTTAAAATCCCACTTCAAACTAACATTGTTTGTTTACAGGTCATGTTCGAGAAATACGGCTTCGATTCGGCGTACATTGCCATCCAGGCCGTGCTGACGCTATATGCCCAGGGTCTGATCTCCGGCGTGGTGATCGATTCGGGCGATGGTGTGACGCATATATGCCCCGTCTACGAGGAGTTTGCCCTGCCCCATTTGACGCGACGATTGGACATTGCCGGTCGCGACATCACTCGCTATTTGATAAAGGTTGCTTTGACTCACAATTACATTATGCCAAACTGTTATAATTTCGCATCTTTCCATGATCATTAGTTATTGTTACTACGTGGCTACGCTTTCAATCATTCCGCCGACTTCGAAACGGTCCGCATAATGAAGGAGAAGCTCTGCTACATTGGCTACGACATCGAGATGGAGCAGCGGTTGGCCCTGGAGACGACGGTGCTGGTGGAATCGTACACGCTACCCGACGGTCGTGTTATCAAGGTCGGCGGCGAGAGATTCGAGGCTCCAGAGGCTCTGTTCCAGCCGCATTTAATCAACGTCGAGGGACCGGGCATTGCGGAACTGGCCTTCAACACCATCCAGGCGGCAGACATCGACATACGGCCCGAACTCTACAAGCACATAGTCCTGTCCGGCGGCTCCACCATGTATCCGGGTCTGCCCAGTCGGCTGGAGCGTGAGATCAAACAGCTGTACCTGGAGCGGGTACTCAAGAACGATACGGAAAAGCTGGCGGTGAGTTGCCAAGTTAAAGCTAAACAATCCACATCGTGTGTAACAAATTGAACGGGCTTACTTTGCAGAAATTCAAAATACGCATTGAGGATCCACCGCGACGCAAGGATATGGTCTTCATCGGCGGAGCTGTTCTGGCGGAGGTGACAAAGGATCGCGACGGCTTCTGGATGTCCAAGCAGGAGTACCAGGAGCAGGGTCTCAAAGTATTGCAGAAGCTGCAGAAGATCAGTCACTAGAGGCGGAGTCAGATGCGAAGTCAGTGTGTGTGTGTGTGCGGACCGCGAGAAATAGGATAAAAAAGTGATAGATTTCTTTTCTCTATTTTCTATAAGTTTAAACCTTTCCGATTCACGTGATATATCCGTCTATATGTGTTTTTTTTTGTGTGTGTGCCTGTGCGAGTGGGCGTGTCTGTTGAGCAGGATTGGTCCACTTGCCCTTAGATTATCAATAAACGCAGACATGCCGACACTGGTCGTTACCCCCGTACAATATAATGTAATATTTCTTTGAGCGCGAAAAGTGTAATTCGATAGTCGCCTAATTTGTGTAACCTTGCGTTAGTGTGTTTAATTGTTTATAATTACGTCTAAAATTCAAACCCAAAACCCCTTTTCTTAAATGAATACATATATATAACTATATATATAACTATATACATTTACATATATAAATTCAAAGTGCGGCGATATTTTTGTAAACGCAAAATGTTTCATTTCCAGCGAGTATTTCACATTAAGTATTAACTAGGCCAAGTCTGCTAGTAGCAGCAACTAAAATCGTGTGTGTTTAAGACAGAGACAGAGAGAGAGAGAGACGGAAATATTACGAGGAAGTTGCATAGCACAGAAGGAGAAAGCGCGAGTTCGGTCGTTAACTAAATACACTGATTGATTCGATCCCGTCTACTCCCGACACTCGACCTTGAACTAAGCATTTCTGGCTTGTCTCCAACTAGATAAAGATGAAGTTACCGATAACGATACAGATGATAATCGAAGTCACAAGATTACGCATTTACGTTGCCCCATATAATCGAAAGTACCATCAGCCGAAGTGTTAAATTTGATTTAATTTCCTCACCTGCCTTTTCTAGTTAGTTGCAATTTGATGATTGTTGGGTCGCAACTATCGGCATATGAATAGTATATACATATATGTGTGATCCATATACATATATCCCGTATATGTAAAATGAATGTGGAATGCCAATTATCTAAGTGAATGCAATAAACGTAATTATGTATGATGTGTACTGTATACTGTAGTCTAAAGCTAAATCGCATACGACTTTTTTATGGTTTTTTTTTACCAAATTAAAACAAAAGAAATATCACAACAAGAGAGCATGCTATAGTCGAGTTCGCCGACTATCAGATACCCGAAAAAAGTTGTTTGGCAAATCGATAGAACTTTAAGAGACTAATAAAAATATGAAAAAATATCACAACTTGTTTTTAAAAGGGAGGTAACATTGGTCAACAAACTCTAGAATCTCAACCTTATAGCTTTAATAGTTCTTGAGATCTCGACTCGGCTATTGATCCTGATCAAGAATATATATACTTTATATGGTCGAAAACGCTTCCTTCTACTTGTTACATACAGTATGTCAAGAAACTGTTTACACACTGTGTAATCAGTTGAATCAAGAAACTGTTTACACACTGTGTAATCAGTTGAATATTTCACAGTGTGTAAACAGTTTCTTGACATACTGTATGTACTCATCAACGAATTTAGTATACCCTTCTTGTCTACGAGAAACGGGCATAAAAATTTCTTAACTCTATTACATTTACAAGGGACACATATTTTAGTTGTATTTTGTATTCTTGTTTCATTCAAATAAATTGTTAAATTATTTTTGCCTGCATATTGAAATTTAAGTTGGCAACAATGGCCTTAGCGAATGCACCTTCCACAGTTAGCAAATACACCTAGCCTTGCAGCTTAGCGAGTGTATGAACCTTGTGCAGACAGCGTTGCCACTTTCGATTAACATCGACTTACAGTAATCGTGTTCAGCTGTTCAACTTACAAGCTAAATTGAAATAAATCAAAGCCGGCAAAAAAAAAATTCATCGACTTGCCGCAACATTGCCATGAATTAAATGCTGCAAAATGGATATTATATTTTCCCAGGATGTGCACGATGAACAGAAGTTCCTCGATTGCGCGAAGAAACTGATGTACAACGAGTATTCGGCGGTAAGGACTTGCTTTGTACATAAATCCTTATATACACGTTTTAATGGCTTAAATCTTGGTTGTATAGAAAATGTTTGTATTATACGATAAGCGCAGCGATGGGGATGTGATTGAGGTAACGGCCGATGACCGGTTGACACAGTTACTCTACGGATGGGGGGTTTGCCACCTGCCTATCAGGAATTCCGAGTCCCTAAAGGATCCAGATCTGTGTCACATGGTGAGGGTTTTGCTCTACCACACGCTGCTGATGTGGTTTAGCGAAGAGTGGAAGACCTGCATCGAAATCCGCAAGCAGCTTTTGCTCAACACCCTCAAGAAGGCAGTGCCGGCATTCCGCCAGATTGGTGACCTGCCCAATATCAACTGGTCGTACGTTCTGCAGCTCCAAATGCAGCCCTGGAGCCTGCCCTACCTGGAGCAGCTTTTCCTTAACCTGAACCTGAACAAACAAGACGACCTCGAATACACAGTTGAAGAGGCACCAGAAGAAGGTAAGCCATTACTAAGGATTACCCTCAAGGATTCATCTAATCATTGCCAATTTCTTAGACGTTGCTTTCCTCATGCAGGAAGGGGTATCCCTGGCCCTGCTGCGACTAGTCCAGCTCTTCAACGCCGGCAACTTTGAGGCTGTGAACCAGCTGGCGCTTCGGATGCTGGCTGCTTGGCTGAAAATCCACCAAAATGCCCCATTTGAGTCCTTTGAAGGGGATGAAAACACAATTACACTAATCGGTCATCTATGCCTCATGGCTGCCTTTGTCAGAGATACTAAGCAAGGCTATGTGATTGATAATTTGGTAAGGAAAACATCCATCATGTAACTAACATATCAAACTAAATGTCATCATAAAACCACCGCGTAGATTTTCGACATAAGGTTCTATGTCATGATCTTGGGCGATTTAGAGATCCCACCTGAAATTACCTGTACGCCCGATCAGCTTATTGCCCAGGTTTGCGTGCGTCTTCGACTCGGAAGGAATGGGTTTTTTGAGAAAATTGGATTTAGGAAATTCAAACTCAGTCTGGCCACTTCATTTGCCGTCATACTGGATGCCTACTCCAGCTATGTGCTGGGGAATCTCCTGTTGGATCTTCAGGCGCTTAACGGGGACAATTTTCTGGAGCACCTGCCACAGTACAAAAAGCTAATGGATCGCTATGTAGAGGAGCGGGAGAGCAGCGAGCGCTTCCTTCTAAACGAGCTCAAGAAGATGGAACAACAGCGAAACAGCTCCACTAAACCACATGTAGTAGACCTAAATCTCAACTACCAGCAGCAGATATGCAAGGGAAACCGATCCATCAACATCATCAACTGCAATGACAGTGGTGACAACGAAGAGATTCAGCCTCAGGTGGGCGAAGAACAAGAAGAACAAGCAGATCCAGTTTTTCAAAAAGTACCAGACAATGAGGAAGTTTTGAGCTATGTGTACAAACTGCTGGTAAAACGGGTAAGTGATGAGAACTAACAAAAGCAACACTTTCACTAATCAAAGCGCTTTTTTTATTTAGGATTTTTCTGGCTGGAGGTTTGCTAAGATTGCCCTGCTGCTGAAAATCATTGGGCAACAAATAAATGCATTAGAAACATGGAGATATCATTCCGGATTAACCGTTGATTTTATGCTTGATTTGGAGCAAAAGATGTCTGCAAGCTATGCTGACCTAGCCAAATTGTTCTCCGACCATGGATTTATGGAGGCAGAATTCTGGCTGACTGCTTTCTATCTCCACCCCACATTATCAAATTATAACGAAGTGAAGCGCTGTTCGTGGGCCATGAAAAATCGACAGGAGGAGGGCGGGCTCCCTGCTCCAGCGCCTAGCAACGTCAAGTACGAATTGCTGAGCTCCACCATCGACGTGCACCAGATTATGACCATAACAAACCATGAAGATCCAGTGTCCGACTACGATCCTATAAACAAGTCGCTGAAGGCGTTGGGTCTTCCCAGCCACATGACCAAGGACCTCCTAAACGTGGTCTTCCAACCTCGAAATAAACAATACTCATGGGCTCTCGATTGGCACACGCTAGACGAGCGTTGCGATGCCCTACTCAAAAGCCAGGACCTGAAGAGAAAATTTGTGTCTCTTAACATGGCCGAGTCATGCGACGACTTGAATAATCTCCAGATCGACTATGCCAAGTACAGGAATCGACCACAGTTGGACTATGGCACCATAGAAGAGGGCTACGAAAATGCGACTAATCTCTCGAATGAAAAGGGGGAAGCTGAACCAACGCCAGTAGTGGATGATAAAGCAGAGAAGGCCAAGGAGCAGAAAAAGCGGCGACCCGCAAAACGCAAATTTTGGTATGAAGGTTAGCAACGAAATTTTTTTTCTTTGAGCAACTTTTATAAATGATTAGCTTCAGTTAAACTAATGATTTCAATTTAAAATCCCTCAGTTTCGGAAGATGAGGAAGAGGCTGCCTCAAGTGATTCCGAACCCTGCTACTCCGGAAATGGACGCCGGACTGGGATGAGAGCTGCAGCCATTGCAGCCAAAGCCAAATTGTCTAAAATGAGAGAGACATCGAATAAGCACTTTGTTGCACAGCGCGTCGTCAAGGAGCAGCCAAAAATCAGAGTCCAGCCTAAAAAACAAAAAACAGCAATGTTTTCGGAAGACGAGGAGGAGGCTGCCTCAGGTGCTTCGAAGCCCTGCTACACAGGAAATGGCCGCCGGACTGGGATTAGAGCCGCAGCCATTGCAGCCAAAGCCAAATTGTCTCAAATGTCCTCTTCGGAGACATCGAAAAAGCACTTTGTTACACAGCCAAAAATCGCAGTCGAGCTTAAAAAACAAAAATCAGTATTGTTTTCAGAAGACGAGGATAAGTCTTCTTCCACCGATACGGAGCACTGCTACACCCGAAATGGCCGCCTGAATCGGATTAGAGCCGCAGCCACTGCAACCAAAGGCAATTTGCGTGAAATGGATCGACAAGTGCGCGGTGGTCGACGATCGATCTCTCTAGAGACATCGGATAAGCATTCTGATACACAGCCCGTCGTCGAGGAGGAGCCAAAAATCGCAGTACAGCCGCAAAATCAACGAAAGCGTACGTTTGCCGAGCTGATAGAGTCACGACCCAAGTTTACCAATGTAACCGAAGGTTTTAAGCCGATCCCCGACATATGGAATTTCAAAAAGGAAGAGCTGCAGAATGTTGTTAGCGGGCCCAACGACATGGTAGAGTGCAGCTCGATCATGGCCAAAATGAAGCTATTGAAGGACCTCAAAATGGCCAAATCTGCAAAAGCAGCCGGGCAGCCATGTCCACAGCTAGTTCGCACAGGATCAGAAACTGAAAGCGTAAACTCCGAAACTTCCACGATGGCTACACACGACATCAACGTGGAGGAGACCAGTGTAGGTACCTCCGGTGAAGGGAAAGAGCAAACACCTTCGCCGACCGCGAACTCTAATTTAAACACTGACCCGGAAGTGTTGAAGCCCACCAATGAGACTGAGGCGCATATGATCAATGGCGCCCTAAAAACTACAAACGTGCCACAGAAGACTCTGGACCCAAGAAGCCCATTAAAACTGTATAATAGACCAAGGAGCCCCCGGGAGATGTCATAGAAACTAGTGATCTCAAACAGGTCCCCCTAAATAGCCTGTTCGAAGTAGATGGACTGGAAGCAAGACAGGCGGACCGAAAGCCAAAAAAACCGAACAAACGGAACAGGATCTACCAAATACTAGACAACAGAAAGATAAGCTCCATATGAAACCCTTTTTTTTTTTTTTTGTTATTTCTTTATTTACATATATACCATAACTATGTAACAATTTATTATTTAGCCTCGGTGCTAGTTGAGATGTTAAACCGGATAATGGAACCCGGATCGCGCGGTACTGCCGCAAGACCCGCAGGGTCTTCATGACGGACACAACCTCCCATGTCCTCGGAGTGTCCAGCATTAGGGGTACCAAATACTCGGAATCCCACGATCTTGGTGCTTTCCGGAAGAGCAATCTGTAGAGCCATGTGAGACTCTGTTCGTGAAATCGAACTCTCTGGAGCCCGATGTCGATTCGAGGACGAGCACCCAATAGCTGACCTGCATCAAGTAACCTTGGACCTGAAAACCAAGTGACCGTGTTGGTGACCATGGAGATCGCGTCCAGCGTCGACAATTCCTTCGGAATCCATACTGGTTTGTAGAAAGTCCCCTTGCAGCCGCTATTGCTTCGTCGAGCCTCGCTGCGATCACCTTCTCGAAGACCTTGCCAATCGTGTCCAGCAGGCAGGTGGGTCTGTACGAGAAGGGTTCGCCCGGGGGCTTGCCTAGCTTGGCCAGTAGCAGTCGTTTCTGGCGCTTTCATCTGTTCCCTCGCTTAAGGATTTGTTGAACAAATCAGCGTTGTCCTTCGAATGCATGGACAACAGCAGCTTGGTTGCCTTGTTTGGGATCCGATCGGATCCTGGTGCCCTTCTGGTTTTGAGGCTTCTCGCAGCCGCCAGAATCTTGGGCTGCGTGACAGACCGTAATTCTCCGCTTGTCTTTATCTGCCAAGTGGGAATGGCCTCCTCCACTCTCGCTGCCATTTTATCCGCTGCTGCGTTCGCACAGTCCACCTCGTCGACCGTCAGGTAGTGAAGAGAGCCGTCGAACTCCTCTAGTCTCATGGTGTCCTGTCGGTAGGCTTTAGGTGGCTGCGTGGTGGCCCTGCTGTCGAGTGGTCTTGTGCCGATTTCGACCTGGATCTCGACCTCGTGATCACTGCCTGTGTACACCTCCTTGATACCCCAACGGGAGAGGCGTGTCAGTGTTCTGTGAGGTTGATAATTAATCCTGTGCCGGCGCTGTTGAACGTATGCTGGTTGTCCTCGCTGAGGAGGGCCTCTGAGAGTTGAGAGTTGTGTGAGTGGGAGCCCCAGTCTAGTGCCCCAGTTACCACGACTTTGCTGCGTCCTCGAATATCGCAGCTGAGGTCGTCCATGATGCGCCTTATATGCATCAAGGGGAAGGTTCAATGTCAGGTAAGAGCTGTAGATCCAGAGCCTGCCTACCTTTCCGCGGACAAATCCGTTGGCTTTCATGACCTCGACTATCTGCGTTGCTACCTCCACGCATATGGTTGCTTTGCTTGTTCGGTCTGAAAACCACTTGTTGGGATCTGTCTTTAGATCGTGATCGGTCTTAAGATTCAAATTACGTTGAATCAGTTGCACGGAAACGGATTCTGGCGAAGACCTCGGCAGCCGGAGGGTTGATGCTTCGTGTTCTTCTTGTTGGATGCGCCGCAAAGGTATCAACTTTCCCCTATCCCGTTCAGTTCCTTGGTGGATCCAGGAACTTTCTTGACTAAAAAAATAAAAAAAAAACACTGAATGGAAAATCATTAAAATAAAAATAAATACAACAAACAAAGCGAAGTATCGAAGTGCAATTAAAGAAACTGTGATATCCTAAATTCCCACATTTCTCTAGATTATAACAACAAGATTACTCTCTCAAAAGCGCCACCGCTCTATAATATCATTGGACTTTTCCAACACCTATCTATTTCTAATCACCTAAAATTCGCTTACTGCTATTATCTTCCTTCCAAAACAAATTAATTTCTTCGCTTACGCCGACTATTTTCATTTATTAATTGCGCTCAAGAGAACTAAAAACCCCTTAACTAACCGTTGCTCCCTCTTTAACAATATAAATCAATGGTGCGCTTTCTCAGGTGTCTCACTTTCAATAGACAAATACAAGTAAATGCAAAAACAAACCAAGAGAGAATGCTTTAGTCGAGTTACCCGACTATAAAATACCCGTTACTTAGCTAGTGGCAATGTGAAAAAGAAATTCATAATTTTTCTGTGATATCGATAGATAATGGGTAAGTTGTGTAATACTAATAGTTGGATTTTTTCAGAAGTGTGGCCGTCGCAGTTTTGGGCGTTTTGTGGGCGTTACAGTGTGAGTGTCAATTCTTTTTTTTTTTGGCAAAACGTTAAAAAATTTACAACACTAATAAACATATGAAAATATATCAAAGCATTTTTCATTGGGTCTGGCAAGATGGGTCTGGAATACGTTGGTTACAACACTAGTGTTACATACTTTTCAACGAATCTAGTCTACCCTTTTACTCTGCGAGTAATGGGTATAATAAAAACAGAAACAAACCCGCCCAATCTTAAGTGTTTTATTACCGGGTGACTTCGAAGTTCCCACAGCCAGCCGAGCAATTTATTGCCCCCGATCAAAACGTTATTTTAACAATGTTCTTTGTGGCCGTAATCAGTAGCAAATTGTTTAGAGCTCATCTAAACAAAGTGCAATATAATGCAAAGCGAAAAAACAACAAACAAAGGAAATCCCAAGAAAACTTAAACGAGCGGGTAGCGGATTTGTACAGTTAGAGGTTTTAAAAAATAAACAGTTTATGAAAAATGAAATAAATTTGAATTGATAATTAATGTTTCAGCATTTTTATAGATTTTATTTGTTTACTATTTCTGCTCCTTTTCTTTTGTCTTGACCCATTGTTCGACTTTCCTATGGATACGCCAAGTTAATATGCTTATCATCCCCCACAACGACGATAAGATGCACTCAATTGAATTAGAAATTCCCTCGAAGACCTTTACATTTACAAACCAACCTGATTTATTAATATTATTATTCACACCTCCGGTTCGCACCTGAGCCCGTCCGATAAGAGGAAATCGAACCGTCTGCTCGATGGCCAGATAAAGCCTCTTTGTGATCCACGACCCACTCCAGCACTCGGATTCGTTGGAGTGGTCAGAGTGGTCAGTTGGTGTAACGACGCAGCATGGGCAATGCGAAACAAAATATCGGACGGCAGTTTGTGGCGGTGGGAGTACTGATGATTCTGGGACTCCAAGGAGTCCGATCTGAGTATGGCGACCTGGTTGGCGATTGGCTGGTGGATTATGATCGAGACGAGCTCACTTTTTTTGAGGATTCGATTTGGCGCGTTGATTTGCACATATACAATGTGTTACCCAAGGACTCTGCGCTGGACTACTACTTTGTGGTGTACTCCAAGGATGATCGGAGGGCGTCGTCGCCACCGCTGGAGATAAAGAAGGAGGACTTCGATCTGTTGGGCAGCTGGCGGGGAGCGCTATATGTGACTGGAGTTCGATTTGGATACAGTTCGCTGGAGGTGGAACTGAAGTCCGGCGCGGTGACGGAGACATATCCAAATCCCCTGCCAATTACAGTGCTCCGAACACAAGTGGTGGACGAACGCATCACCACCTATGTGTCCGCCGCCTTGGCTCTGCTGATGTTCCTCAATCTCGGAACCGTGTTGGATATGCAGCGCCTGGCGGGCATCATCTGCCGACCGGTGGGGCCTGTGGTGGGTGTGGTCAGTCGATATGTGCTGATGCCCGCCTTGGGATTCGGACTGGGTCGTGCTCTTTGGCCAGGCAGTTGGCCACTCCAGCTGGCCCTCTTCTATACGGCACTGGCGCCCAGTGGCGGATTGGCCAATGTGTGCGCCGTCTTCCTCAAGGGAAATATCAATCTTTCTGTGGCCACCACCACGATCAATAGCCTGCTGGCCCTGGCCTTGCTGCCCATTTGGATACTGGTTCTGGGCCGGATGCTCTACGAGGACGAAGAGCTAACAGTGCCGTTTGGTCAGCTTTCCGGAGGAGCTGCTGCCCTGGTGGCCTGTCTGGCCATCGGCGTGCTGCTGCGACTCTGCGTCCCGCGGACCACCAGGTTCATCTTCCGCTTCCTGAAGCCACTGTCCGTCGTACTGAGCTTGTGCCTCGTGGGCCTGACGGTGGGTCTCAACGCATTCGTCTTCTACGAGTTCACCTGGCAGGTGAGTACAATTTGCTATCCAATTTAAATGGGCAACAACTAATTTGGACCTATTTGCGTATAGATTCTAGTGGCTGCCATATGTCTGCCCCTCGCCGGCTACCTATCCACTTATGTGCTGTCCAAGATCCTCTGCCGCTCGTCCACCGACGCACTAACTTTGTCCATCGAGGCCAGCGTGCTGAACATGACCATGCCCATTGTGCTGCTGCAGTCCAGTCAGCTGCAGCAACCGCAACTGGATCTCATCCTGGTCGTGCCCATTGCCTCTTCGCTGATCTCCCTCGTCCTGGTCGTCCTGTTCTATGGCATTCGGCGTTGCCTGGGCTGCAATAGACAGCAGGATGCGGATGGCTTTGATCACAAGAAGCTGTTGGCAGAGCAGGAAGGTGATGTCTAGCTTGATTTCTCAAAAATTTAGTAACACATTTCTTTTTTTTTTTCCTAGTAAGTTAATGTTATAAAATTGTGAGTGGTTTAATTTTTTTTGTTATATATGATGTATTTGTGTGTATAGACTTTACGATTTAAGCTTTAGATTACAAATATATTACACATTGCATATTGTGCAATTTTAAACGTAAAGATATAAATTGTTGCTACTCGTTTTAAAAAAAAGCATGTCAAATTGATTGGCATCACTTTCTTCGCTTCTGGGCAGCATTGGCCAATTGTTGAGCGCGGGAAAATCCAATTCGCTCGATTCTAATGTCTTTTTAATTCACGTGTGTGTGTGTGTGTGTGTTTACATGCAAATTTCGTTTTAGGCCAGCTCGTGGCAATAAAATAAAATAGTGTGTCAACGTCGGCCGTTGGTCACTGCGTATGTACGAGGAATTTGGAGCATTGGCCGCTGGACAAGCGCTCGGCGCCTGGGAACCCAGGAAGGCGCATGATGTCATCAGTTCGCCGCGATGCAGGGCTGCCAATTACGACACACGAACATGGCGCATATAGTACACTTAGTACCTCCATATATATATATATATATTTACATATATGTATGTATATATTATATAATATATATATTCGTATGAACACGTGCTCGTGTAGGGAAGAAGATATAAAAATAAGTGCTACCTTTGCCTGCACACGTGTGTGCGTGGTCAACTAACGGTTCACGCGCGGAACGCATTACCCAACCACCCAACCACCCACTCAACCACCAACCAACCAACCCACTAACCTACCGATCCCGCCCCAAATTGCCCCACCGACCTCGTTAGCCAGCCCTGACAATGTTTTTCGGTTATAAATACATTTTTCAAAGGTGGTAAATGACATAACGTGCAACATACTTTAACAGGAAGCTAACTAACATTAACTGGGATAAAAAATGATATTGCAAAGGCTCGTCATTTATATGGGTTGGTGATATGATAACAACAAATATGATGATTTCCATTGGGCCTTTTGGGCTACTTTGAATAGAAGAGATCCTATACTTACCTATACTTACTTATAAAATATTTATTTAAAATTTTAATAAGTACTTGGGAACTTAATTATGAGTCTTAAAAGAATGCCTTTTAAATTGGAAATACCTTTATGTTTTATTGGGACCAATATTATCTAAGTTAATTTAATATTTTTTTTTATAAACGTTCCAATGCCCAAGAAAATTACGTATACGCAGTGCGTGCACCCTCGACCTTCTCTCTCTGGAGGCCCATTAAAAAATGCCGGTGCTCAATTTTGAGACACACTTTGCAGGGATTTCAGTGACTTTAGAGATTTCTTTAGGCTGGGATGAGATATGTTATGGTCTGGAATGCGAGGGAAGAGATCTAGTAACTTACCCTATACGTCGACCTATCCCTATTTGTATGCCTATCCCCATTTTTATGCCTATCCCCATTTTCATTCCCATCCATAGCCATCCATATCCCGTGCAGCATAATATGCGACTCCATTGACCGTTTTGGCCTGCTGCTGCGCATTGCAGTTAACCCCGAAAGGAACAATGCAGCAAGTACACTGAAAGAATTTTGATATCTATCTAGGGCAAAAGAAAAAGATTCTAGGATCTGAAAGAGCTTAGAAATTAGACACATATATTAACTCATTTGAATTCAATTTGAGTGCACATAGGTCAATCATACAACATATATGTTGTCATAACCAGCAGTTGTTTAGCCAAAATATTTGATAATTTTTCAAATAACTATGTACATGCTTATAATTAGTTTTTCTCAGTGCAGCCATAGTGCTCCATTTTTGGGCCGTGCCAAGACAACTTTGAAAAGGAGTTGCAGCAGTCTTTCGATGAGGCAATTTCATTCTCGGCTGGTCTTTTGCCCCAATGCCAGTGCAACTGCACTTGAGTGACGGCATGAGGGGTATGAGATGGGGCAACGTGGATGGTGGGTGTTGCAAGTGGGCGAAATGTGGGGCTGCGAAGTAGCGGCAGACGTTGGCAGGGGCCACAAGTCGAAGCAGAGCATTTGGTTTCGTTTCGTGACATTTGGATGATTTCTGCCTATTTCCTGGCCCAAACACACAGACCACCCAGCAAGCCCAGAGCACCACCCACCACCCCATTCTTAACCCTCTGGCCGACTTTAATCGCGTGCTTGGCGCACATTTTAACGCTCGTCGTTTTCAGTTGACGGTTGCCACAGCAACACAACACGAACTGCAAATGCATTGCAAAAGAGCAGTGGGTGAATTCTGGGGGCTGATGGGTGGATTTGTGTGGATTCGGGTGGATCTGGGTGGCTCGAATGGGTTGGTTTGCATCCAACCCATTTGCAACCGAGGAAGGTGCGTTGGCAAATCGCTTCTCGCTACTCGCTGCTCTTCATTTCCTGTCTCCATTTCAAGGCGCTGGAAAAAAATGGGCCGCAAGGAAAATCAGCCAGGAAATTCACTTCGCCACTCAGATGCGTGGCACGAAATAAATAAATGTACACAAAAAAAAAGCCAAAATAAAAGTGCGGCAGGCGAAAAAATTCAAGTCAATTATCCGCAGCACGTGTACTTAAATATTATGCGTAATTATGGCGCTCGAGATGGCGATGGCATAATTAGTCCTGTTACTTGTGTATTCGGTTATTATGGCCCTCAATGTGCAAACAAGCAAATGGAATGAACGCACTTGATACCCTTTAGTAGTCTGGCGATGCTGAGGCTATTAATATATCTATATCTATTTATCTATAATAATACTAAAGGTAATAGAGTTATAATATAACGAATAATAATAGTTAAATAATATATAAATATCAGCAATACATGTTGACTTGCTTGTAATTAAACTAAAAACATATATTTAAGATAAAAGCATATATGTACATACATATATGTACATATGATGATATTCATATTTTGATTTCTGATTTAAAACAGGGTGTAATTGGAACTGAAACAAAGCGTTTGCACAGCCAGGATGCTAAACATGCGCGTCTCATGAGCCAAAATTTATGCAAATTCGCTTCGTCCTTTCGGTTGTCCCCTAGTCCTTTTTAGTCCTGCCAATGGAGCACCACCCACCGCCCACCGCCCACTGGCAAGTGCAAAGGAAACGCACAGTTGAATAATGTAAGGTTATGCTAATGTGCAGGTACGCACAGGTGTACATTACACATTCGCTGCATTTGCTTTGGCATTTATGGGGGTCGCCTGTCCACCGCTCCATGGCCACACCCTCATCCTAACACGCTCCTCTTGCCCATCCTCATGCCTGTTCGGATCCGCATTCTCGTCCTTGTCGTCATCCATCCACATGCTCATGCCACATCCCTCCCCCCGTGGAAGTGGAAAGTGCAAGTGGAAAGTGTTTGCCATAACCGAGAGCGATTAAATTAAATATTCAATTTCCTTTAACCAGCCGGATACTCGTATATTCGAGATCGGCCAGCAGGGCAGAGCGTTTCCCATTCACGAGGAACACAAATCCAGCTTGAGGTATCACGTTCTATTCTATTTACCAGTTTAATTATTGTGTAGTTAACAATTTTACGCTATGCATTATAACTTAAATTAAAGATCCGCATTAAATTAAAGATACGCACTTTATACGTGACTATGAAAAGTTATAGTTAAACCAATGCATAATACGCCAGATTAGATGAACAAAATGGATCTATAGATGCTTTAGACCATATTAAGCTTGTCGTTTTCTTGATTTCTGTCCAGGAATATTCGGGGTTTTCCCCAAAAAGTTAAAAATGATGGTGCAAATAGGAATTGTCTTACATCGCTAAGCTCGTATTAAACTCACAATCACTTGAGATTCAAGCTTGGAAATTAATACATCTTAATTCACCAAAAAGGAATGGTTATTAGCAGCCAAGTTCAGTTCATCTTATAGATATATATCTTAATTTTTAGACAAGCTCTTAGTGTCCAGTAGATAAATGGATATGCAGAAACGTATGCAGTATCATCAACAGGCGCCATCTATATCTGAATTGGAAAATTGATTAGCAAAGTAACTTTCCTTCCTGTTTTTTATTTCGTAAGTACAAAAGGTATGAGAAAGTTAGTTGCATTTGACAAGATGATGAACGACAGATATCGCCGCACTGCAACTCACACACTCCCCCCTCTGCCCCCTCCCTCCATCCATCCGCTCAACATTGAATCTATATATCTATACAGATTTTATATAGATATACTATACATACCCATATGCATGGAGGTTCCTGTGGGAGCTGAGGTATTATATTTGGAGTAGATGGCTGAGTGGGGCGGATGGGGAAACGTAAACGTTGCCGCTGTCAAAATGTCGTCATTGTTCATTCATGAAATGTGCGCCTTTTTACATTTTACCCAACAACAGTAAGAGAAAGAGCTCAATACTTTGATGCATATGCCACAAACAATATATATGTACATATAGAAATCTTTTTAAACTGCCTCGAGTTGCCACATTTGATGGCTGCTATCGAACTAAGCAGTTTGGCTTAAAATTATAAGAATAAAATAATATGATGGCATGGAATATTCGGTACGATTAGTCAATTAAATTTAGTTGCATTCTACTATTAATATTAATATATATATATATATACATTTACTTTTACGTAAATCAATATATATATTTTCATATTTTCATATATTTCACATATTTTCATTTTAATGGAACTTTAAATTTGTTATTAAATTTTTTCTCTGAGTGCTGCAACAACCGCAATGGCCGCAAAATGAAACGAAAGAAAAGGGAACCCAAGCGGAGGAGTGAGAAAGCAAGAAAGAGAGAGATGGGGAAGAAGGAGAAAGAGAGAGAGAGAGAGAAGCGTTCATAAGTGTGTGTGTGCGAGGACATGCGACTGTGTGGCACAACCACACACACATGCACACACACACACACTGCGCCACACTCGCTGACATCATCCGCAACCACTCGTGGGGGGCAGGATAATGGAGCAAGGAGCAAGGAGCAGGGAGAAAGGGGGCTAATATCTTGTGGGCGGGGCAGCTTGCTTGTTGGCGTAAATATTGTCATTTGTTGCGACATTGAAGTTATTGTTTGTCCGTTTGACGCTGTTCAAATTCCCTCAGCCACTCACACACACACGCACTCATTTATTTATATGCACACACACACATATATATGTGTACATATATACACAGAAGTCCTTAAAGGACATTTGAATGTTTGCCTGCAATTAGGTAGATCAACTGGCAGGGGGGCGAACACCGATCGCCGGCACCTTGGGGCCCATTACCACTTCCGGCTAATTGGGGAGTGGGCCAAATGCCACGCCAGTGTTGTGCACGGCACAAAGAAAACAATTAACTATTTGCGGCATTTAGCCCATCTTGCCGCAATTGCCAGTCAACGGTTAACGGTGATGGAGCGAAAATAGAGCGGACCTAATTTCCACAAATTTTGGGGCAGTCCTGCAAATATGTTTGCCACAGAGGCTGTCATCACACAAATGCCCCAACAAACGCATATTATTTTAAATGTTTTAAATATTGAAGATGCCTTGGTAACGAAAACAACTACGTAGGAATTTTCATTGATTATATTTATACTCGTACAATGAATTTGTCATAAAGAACTTTTACATTGAAATGCTTATGAAATAGTATTCTCTTTCCTTTCTATTGTTTACAAAACCTTTAATTTATATATTTTGCCTGAAAAAACAAATAAATAGGCAGAATATATTGAGAAATTACTAGTTGTTTCTTTGTATCCAAATCTTTTGTGTATGTATTGCATCTATTTCATTATCCTGTTAACTTATTAGTAATTAATACATTTAAGTTTCGTTTCACCGATTGTTGCTTGCAAGTTGTTTGAAGTATGTTTATGGCGAAATATTTTATATTTAAAGCCAAAAGGTTTCCTTCAACCGTGAATTTCGCTCGGAGCTCTAAGTGCAGCTGCACTTTCGAATGCCCCATGCAAAGCCACATGGTTTCCTCGTGAATTTGTTCTTGCCTCCTTCATCCTTCATCCTTCGCCCCTCCTGCTCCTTGTCTTTGCTTTGCCAGTCGGCTTGACGTATGCCACTTGCCACCCGCCCCGATTCCCAGTTCCGAGTTCCGAGTTCCCCACTCCCCAATCCCCGCCAGCCGCGGCCCGCTGTTATCCTGGCGTGTCCCTTTTGCAGCCTTTCTGGCCTGGGTTCTTCTCGGCTTCTTTGGGCTGTTCTTAGGCTGCTTTTGGGCCTGTCCCAATGACCGAGTGGCGGTATGTCGCGTCGCGTCGCGCCGCTCCGCCTCGCTCTCAGCCGCAGAAATTCCGAATCGGAATCCGAATCCGAGGCACGACGACTACGAGATCCTGTAAGTGGAAAGTGGCACAGCGCCGAACGCCGCCGAGCGGTGACGAATGCCCATCGAGGCTGGCCGATGGCGTGACGAATGCGCCACGAACCGATTGCCGAGCAAAACTGAACGAAAGTCGCACTCTGCGGACGCACACGCGCTGCGGCAGCTGACAGTTTCAGTAAACCACGGAGACGAACGGATTACGGGTAACGAAACAGCAGCACCAGTGGCAGCAGCAGCCACAAAATAAAACCATAAAAAAGAAACAAGAAAACAGCAAACACCAAAAAAAAAAAAAAAAAATGTAGAAAAAGCAGGAGCCAAAAAAAACTAAAAAACTCAAAGAGAAACATCATCCGAACATCAAACACAGAGCTATGAAAAGTCGCACAGGCGAGAAAACCACGAGCGCTGAGTTCCCTGTTTTAAAAAGCCAAAAAGGAAAAAAATAGAAAAAAGTTCACACACTTGCCATGCCATCCAGATATATACATATATATATTAAAATATATATATATATGTGTGCAATATATACAAATGCCTTGAGCTGTGCGCAGGCAGGCATTTCAGCGAGGAGCCAATTCCAAAGAAAGTTTTACATAAGTTCTCCCTCCTCAAATCACATCACCACTTTTTTTTGCATAGTTTTTTTTCCGTGAGTGTGACCCAAAAAACCAAAATAATCAAAGAGAAGCGAAAAGGCAGCAAGAGGAAGAAGAATACGAGAAGCCAGCAGCCAGCCAGCAGGAAAGCACAAAAGTCCAAAAAATAAACTACTCATTTGGCTGCATTGGCGAAATACAAAGAAAAGATACAAAGTGGCATATAGGAAGTCGGCGAGTGTGTGTTAAGTGTGTGAAAGCAGCATGATCTCTGGAATTAGCTTGAAAAATCCGCTATTTTTTTTCACTCCTAAAATTCGGTTAAGTTTTTTTTTTCTAATTGTGCAAAAGCGCGTGTTAGACATGGCGTATACTTGATGTGGCCGCAACCAGCAACGATTGCGTATACGCCTAGTGCGCCTCTCTGTGTCTCGTGCCTGTGTTTGTGTGTGTGCGTGTGTGTGCGAGTGTGTGCTTGTGTGCGTCACACACAACGTGTTACGCAGAGTAACCCCCCGAGCCGCCGCTCGTATCCATCGCCTTTGCCGTTGAAAACTTTTGGTTTGTTGTTTAGAGCAAAGTGCCCGGAAAAGTAGGCAACGAAAATGGTTACAACAAATTGCAGGGCACACACGCACACACAGACAGGGCCAACCAACTCACACACACACACACACACACATTGATTTGGGATAGAAGAAGCAGAAGCAGCTAAAGTCGACTATGTGTGTGCCGCGGACTTTCGATTTTTCGTGACTCGGTCGGTTTTCTTGTATATGTTCTCGAGTGTCCTTTGTTGTTGCTCCTTTGCTTGTTGTTGCTGTTGGCGATGTCGCCCCCTTTACTGTCCCCCCCCCCCCCCCCCCCCCCCCCCCTCTTCAACGGTTTGAACTCCACTCCGTGTGGATTTCGCCTGCTGTTTAGGTTATGTGTATCTGGCATGTCCTTTTTGCCTGCCTTTTCCTTTTTGGAGCGCGCATATGCGCTAGCACGAAACGAAACGAAACTCAACACAACACAACACAATTCAACTTAACTCGCCCCGAAAATCAACAGAGAGAGAGGATTTGGTGGAGGGAGGGGTTCGAGCTGTTTATCGGTGTATGTGTGTGAGTGTGGGGCAACTCAGTCAGTCAGTCAGTCAGTCAGTCAGCCAGTTGGGCGCCTTGCTAACTGGGTAGAGCCAAAGGATCCCCTCCTGCTTTTGCTTTTGCTTTGCCTCTGCATTTGCTTTTGCTTTTCCCTTGCTTTTGCTGTGCTTTTTTGCTCGATTCGATTCGAGTCGCGCGTGTGCCATATCGCGTTTCGTTTTCGTGCTGTGCGCAAAAAGAGCCGAGCTCCAAAAGACTTGGGGTCTGAGGATTGGGGACTGGGGACTGGGGACTGGGTTTTGGGTACTGCTTACCGGGTTCCGAAGAACTCAGGACGAGGCCACGAGGAGCCCTCCAAAGAGAGCAGGATATTCAAGAGAGCGCTGAAAGCGACTGTGTGAGCGAGATTGGCGAAAAAGGGACAAGGGTGTCTCAAATTGCCTTGGCTTAGCTCACAAAAAATTGAATCTAAAAAAAAAAAAATGCGAACAAAAATACGAAATTGTGCAACGCTATTGAAGTTTGAAGTTGATTTCTAATGAAAAATACAGCCATGCCATACGTGTACATGCATAAAAACAAGCTGTATGCAGGACATGGTGGTTAATTGCCAGAAAAGCGGATAATTGGAATTGTTCATATTTGATTTACAACAGCCATTTATAACAGTTATTGTCACGAAAGTGCTGTCATGATTGTGGAAATCGTGTAGTCGAATGCAAAGTTTATTACTGACAATTGCGTTCGGAGAATATTTCAGTGCTGTGCAAATCCCCAAAGAATTGAGGTTAGATAGCAGCTAATAATGGTTTGGTTTGCCTATTAATCTATTTTAGGTAAGATTATGTTCGTAACATCATTTATTTTGAAAAAAGGAACACTTTAGGCATTTTTTTGAACTTGGTACTTAGGTATTGTTAAATTGTTTAAACATTTATGGGTGCCACATTACAACGAAGGATTCATTTTGTATATGCCTCTTGCCGAGAACTTGCAAGGACCTCGTCGAAACCGAAAGGACACGCAATTGTGGCCCAGAATCGAAAGCGAAAACTTTCCCTTCCTTGGCCAAAATCTATAAACTTTCGTTTATAAAACGCACTTGCTGTCATTCGTGTGCGATTGTGTGGCTTTCGTGTGGCTATTTGTGTTGCTTTCGCGACTTCTGGGCGCTATAGAAAGCCAAAAAGCTGAAAATATAGTGAAATGGCGTGGGGAACCCCCGTAAGAAAGTACCGATGTGTTAAGACCAGTCCAAATGGGTGTTACAATAACTTTGCGGCTCGTCCAATGCCCAGCGGGTTAGGCCGGTGCCACTTGGCCACCAGCCTGCCACCAGCCATCCACCTTGCCCACCAGCTTGTCCCGGGGCGAAGGCTCCGCAGGACCCCCATCCCATTGCATCCCATGGAGAGGGAGGTTGCCCAGCCGGAGCACCACCAGTCACCAAATGGCAGTCGCAGTTCAATCTGCCCCTGGGTTGTGCGTGTTCAATTGGCTTTCGCCCCATTGTTGTTCTTTGCTCGCCCCTTGCCTGTGTTGGCTTTTGGTTTAAAAAATTTACATAACCCAAATTGATGCATAAATAAATTATTAAATACGTGACGTGCAAATGGTCAAAGGACCCAGCCAAACCCAAGTCGAATGGCATGTGTGCAAGGCTCTGGCCTTTGGCTTCCATTGTGCGAGTCCCAAGGGCTTGCAATCAGGACGCAATCCAATAAGGAGATTGTGCTCTCGGTAATATTGCCATCCATATGCGACCTGCGACAAATGTCTCATGTTACGCGGAGATCCTCACTGCAAATTCAATTAGGAGCAAGGCCAAGGTTCATGATCCAAACTAATTCAAAATCATTGTTC
This sequence comes from Drosophila simulans, assembly GCF_016746395.2. Classification (NCBI taxonomy): domain Eukaryota; kingdom Metazoa; phylum Arthropoda; class Insecta; order Diptera; family Drosophilidae; genus Drosophila; species Drosophila simulans. The sequence continues at coordinate 15,969,035 of NC_052525.2, read as the reverse complement.
CCTTTATGGATAAAACTGTGATGCTCTCTCCATTCCCAGAACTAAAAGCACAAGTGCAAAGACAAATTGGCAAGTTATTTAGTTTCCCACTATTAAGTGCTAAGAAATGATAAGTCCAAGTATCACACACTGAAAAATGAAGTCAACGAGGTTAAATTTATAGCAAACTTAAACGCTTCGAAAGCAGTTTACTGATTTAAAAGCAATATTACCAAAACTCCCACAAAAACTGCGCGCTTTGGTAACCCCAATCCAGTTAACACACGCACTTAAACTCCATTGTTTTCAATTTGTTTATAGATATGCATATACATGTCCATTTGTAAGGACATTAGAAACGCAGTTCCTCAGTGTGTGCAAATGGGTGGGCTGACTGGTGACTTGGTGACCCCGCCATCGCTGGGTTAGATAAAGTTCGGATCGGATCGATTGGTCGGTGTCCAAGATGGGGGGCCCCGAAAAGCGGGTCAGCATGATTTGCGATTATAGCTGGTGCTCCATATTCTCGGGCCACATTAGTTATGAACGCAGTCGGACTTGACTTGACCAGTCCAACTGGTGCCAAACGCCCGAAAATAATGACCCACTGTTGCAATTTTCGGGCAGCAAAGCCGTGGAATATCAGCTTCATGACCTAAAAATAGAATAAGTGACCAAAGCCAAAAAAAAAAGAAAGGAGAATCGGCGAAGGCGAATAGTGTGTGGCAAATGGCGGAGAATAGCGAAGGGCGAAAGGATAAGCAGCGAAAAACAGGGTGGCAAAGTAGCACAACAAAACCTGTGTTGACAACGACTTGGGTGGTTATATATGGCAAATGCTCTAGGGCGAAAGAACTTCTCACACACACACACACACGCGAACTGCTTCTGCTCCTTTTCGCGGCAAATTCGGATAAAAGGAAGTCACGGCGAAGCGGCGAACAGCTGCCTGGTTCGCCCGAAAACGGAGTTACCCAGAGAGTAGGAACTTTTCAGTGCTCAGTGCTCGACCTTTTCCCGCATCCTTTGAGTCCCTTGTGTCCTTTTTCAATACTGCTCTGCGTTTCACGTGCGCGCGAAAATTGCATAAACACAAACAAGCCGCGACTCGCTGCCTCGACTTTTTTTTACAGTGCATCCCATTCAGTGAGACATTATCCTGCCAATTGAGTGCTTATTTAACGTTTTTTTTTTCGAGTGTCTGAGTGAAAGCCATCAAGTGTGTGAATACAATTTACAAGCCCATTTGAAGTCTATCTATTGAAGAAATATAACAAGTTTAGTAGAAGGAATCAAATAAACTAACGACATAATTCACATAATGGGCACAAGGACAGCAGTAAAGCTAACATATAAAAAGAAATAAATATTAAAAAAATAATTTAAAGCCATGCAAACAATACTAGGGGTTTTTTAGTGGGACATACAAAATTTTCCAAATTTGTCCTTCAGATAATATGGTTTTTCATTTCTGTCACCTTTTGTGAATGAGTTTTCCCATCAAATTTCCCAATTTAAGCTGGGTTTCAACAACTTGTTCGCTTTTCCGCAGGCGACGCTGGCGAAATTGTAACTAAAACCGAAACAAAATCCGCAGTTAATAATAATAATTATAATAATAATATTAGCCATAATACGGAAACCCAATTATAATCATAGCAACAGTTGTGAAACCAAGCCGAGGCAAACTCATTGAAACATCCCAGCCAGATAGCCAGATTATAGTAGAAGCAATACAACAAATAATATTAACATTAACAATAACAAATTGAAACAGCTCTGGGAACAAAACGCAACGTTTGATGAAAATTTCTGGCAACACGTCTTGGTTGTTGTTAACCACGCAAAAAAATTAAATAAAAACAAATTCAAATACCCAATGATAATGCAGATTTAACAAACAAAACCAAAACAAATAAAAGCAAATACAAATATAAAAAAAAAACAAACAAAAAAAACACAAAACAAAACAAACAACAAATTCATCTTCTACTTGTTCTACCGCTTCAACTTTATTCGTCTTCGTCTCCGTAATATATATACATATATATAAAATATACATATATATATATATATACATCTATGTATATGTATGCATATGTGTGTGAGTGCGTCGCGTGTGTGTTGGTGCCTGTAAATGTGTGAGCCACAACAACAACTACAACAACAGCAGCAGCAGCCAGAGCCACAACCACAACAACAACAGTAGTTAACAGCAGCAACAATTCTTAGCAGCAACAACAACAATACAAGCAAGCACCCTCACAACAAAAGCAGCAGCAACAACAACAACCACAATAGCAACTACAGCAACAACAACATCAGCGGATAGAGCGAGCAGCCAGGCACAACATCGATAGACATCGATTAACGGTAGGTTAGCGTAAGAAATCGAAAAAGTCGATTTAACATTTTATTATAAATTTCATTGAACTTTTAATTATGCTAATGACATTTAACCCCAAGAGAGTAAAAAATCGTGGAATTTTTGATTCGTTGAGTTCCAAATATACATTTATAATAATATTGAATGATTTATTCTTAAGACTTAACGATCTTTCGAGTCTCAAGCCACTTTTACGATGAATTCTTACACATTAACACATACTGGAAATGCAGAAAATAATTCTGTTAGCTATGTTAGATCAAACAGACTGTTATATTGGAATTTCTCAGCTCTTATTTTGGGCTTATACTTCATAACTAAGTCATTAATTTACTTTTCATTTTGGTCAAAGGGAGCTAAATTTTACTGGGTCAATGGTCCAACTTTTATTGAAAGATTTTAAGACACTCACATTTGATATTCCCATCGATTGCTATTTTATATAGAATACCAAAAAGGGCAATTTACGCTGCACATCAAATGAGAATTTAGAAACCAATTGTGTCTTTCGTATGTATTTCAATATTTGAATAGCTAGAAAAGTGCGAACGGAGCAGTGGGCGACTTGATGAACTTGGCTCGATTATGTCATGCCTCCTTGGTGAAAATCCCAGTTAACCAGGCCCGACCTCAAGACCATATCAATGGGGTATCTGCGCCCCTTTTTGTCCCGCCCACTGGCACGCCCCTTTGCTTTTGGGCTACAACCTTTTGCTGGCTTTTGGAGGGCAAACTTTCAGCTGCCACAAAAAAAAAAAAGCACAGAGCAGAGCAGAAAAAAATGAATGAGGAAGGTGGGGAGAGGGGGTTTTCTAACGGAATTCCTTTGCTCACGCACACATGGAAAGGAGGTTCGTTAAGAGAGAAGGGAACCCAAAAATGTATTGTTGTAGTCCGTGCTTGTTGGCGGCAACACACAGAAGTGAGAGCGGAAGAGAGCGGGCACTGGCTCTCTCGGCGCAGGCAGGAGAGGAGTGAGAGTCCTGGCTCTCTCGCCAGCCCATTGCGCTCTCCCATGCAAAATTCATTGACTAACAACATGCTAACTTCGTTCAGTTTTTTGCCGTTCTGTTTGTTTTTTAGCTTTTTAGTACTTTCTTTCCCTTCGAATTTTGTTCAACAATTAATAGGGTAGCAGATATTCTGTGTTCTATTGCCAAATCGATACCGTGGGTTGGCTAAGGAAAACGCTCTGCGTTTCGCTCATGTGTTTGCCATGTGTCATTTGCATATTGACACAAATTCCGGCTCGGGTTGTTTTTTATTTCAATTCTTGTTTGCGGTTTTTCGCATGACTCATCGACCCAGCGAATGGCCAAAAAATTAATTCGGCAAGCAGGATTTTGCGAGTGTCATGAATGGAAACAGACACACATAAATATATGCTCATATTGGCACATCCACTGCTTCGCTGTGTGTGTGTGTGTGTGTGTGTGAGAGCGCTACCCTATGCTTCATGCCTCTGTGTGTGTGTGAGTTTGGCGAAATATCGAACTGACCTACTTTTATGCTCGATACACACACACACACACACACACACTGGCGCGCACACACATACACACACGCAGCCAGATTGGCAAATGGAAAAAGAGTGCTTTGACCTTAGCGGAGGCTGCTTATGTAAGCCCAATATCCGAATACCGCAGGACCATCCGTAACCGAATCTAGATTCAATTCTCACGATTTCTGTAGTGAAGGTAGAAGGTAGAGTTAGACCATTTCAAGCAAATGAAGTGTATACAACATTATCTACTCTTTAAAAATCCTAATCATGTTACCTATTGCTTTTAATTTCAAAAGCTAACTATGTAAGTCAAATCTAAAGTTCATACAAACAAGTCAGCGGCGTCAGTAAAGTCATACGCATAAAAGGCTCTGTTCAGTCAAGTCCCATTTTTCTCAACTTCGAGTGTTAAAATCGTCCGCATTTGAAATTCTTCGAACGTCGCTATATTGAAAAACGCAAGGCTCAATTCAGTCAATTCATATCTTTTGCAACTCTGAGTAATCGAGCAAACGAAGAGTGTGTGAAGATGGTGTGGAAAATGCTCCTCGTCAGTTTGCTGCTGCTGGGTGCGCTCAAAGCCGCCGATTTGGCCCCGGAGTCGGAGGGCTCTGTGCAGGATGGACAGCAGGAGCCCGCCGCCAGCGATGGCGATGAGAAGCTGGCCTACAAGAGCCCGGTGATCGATGACGACAAGTTTTACTTCGCGGATAACTTTGACGACGTGCAGACATCCAGGAAGAAGTGGGTGCTATCGCAGGCGGAGAGGGATGGCATCTGGAACTGGGAGTCGCCGCAGAGCATCTTGTGGGCAAACGATCTGGGTCTGGTGCTCAAGTCGAAGGCCAAGAATGCGGCCATAGCCGCCCCCTTTCGCCAGCCGTTCGATTTCAAGTCGGGCAAGCCGCTGGTGGTGCAGTACGAGATTACGTGGCAGGAGGGTCAGGTCTGCGGCGGCTCGTATCTGAAGCTTTTGTCCGCCGGAAAAGATACGGAGCAACTAAATGCCTTCAATGACAAGACACCCTTTACCATCATGTTCGGACCGGACAAGATCGGCGAAGATGTGGAAATGCACTTCATATTCCGTCACGTCAATCCAATTAATGGCACCATCACCGAAAAGCACTGCAGTAAGCCAATAGACCTTTTGGAAGGGGCATTCATGGACAAGCTACCCCACCTCTACCAGCTGGTGGTCCGTCCCGATAACAGCTTTGAGATTCGCATTGACCACAAGATCATCAACGAGGGTTCCCTGCTGACCGACTTCAAGCCACCAGTCAACCCGGCGGCGGAGATAGATGACCCCAACGACCTCAAGCCAGAATCGTGGGATGAGCGAGAGAAGATCCCAGACCCTGCTGCCCACAAGCCCGAGGATTGGGACGAGGATGCTCCACCACAGCTGCCCGATACCGAGGCCGTCATGCCAAACGGCTGGCTAGAGGATGAGCCCGATTTGATTTTCGATCCAACTGCCATCAAACCAAAAGATTGGAATAACGAAATCGATGGCGAGTGGGAGGCTCCTCTGGTGGAGAACCCAGTGTGCAAGAACGCTCCCGGCTGTGGCAAGTGGAAGACTCCGCTCATCCCCAATCCCAAATACAAGGGCAAGTGGCTTGCACCAATGATCAAGAACCCCAACTACCACGGCAAGTGGGCCCCCAGGAAGATAGCCAATCCAGACTTCTTTAAGGATCTGACACCAATCAGCGCTGTGGGTCTGGAGCTGTGGGCCATGTCCAGCGATATTCTCTTCGACAACCTGATCGTCACGGACGACGTGCAGTTGGCCCTTGACGTTGCCGCCAACAGCTTCGACATCAAGCGTCTCTACATCGATCGTGAATTAAACTCAATCGGGGATAAGGTGATTTGGGGCATTGCCATGGGTGCCATTGCGGTGCCGGTTGCCTTTACCATCGTCTCTAAATTTGGTTTAGGTCCGAGTAAGGTCGCGGCTGCCAGAAAGGCTGCTGCCGAGGCCAAGAAGACAGACGATCCTCAGCCCGATGATGAGCTCGGGGCCGTGGAGGATGAAAAGTTGGAGAAGGGCGAGAAGGAGGAGAAAAAGTTGGAGAAGGGCGAGAAGGAGAAGGAAAAGGAGGAGGAGAAGGAGGAGGAGAAGAAAGAGGAGAAGGAGCAGGAGAAGGAGGTAAAGAAGGAGGAGGAGAAGGAGAAGGATGACAAGGAGGAGGAGAAGGAGAAGAAGGATGACGAGGAGGAGGAGAAGGAGAAGAAGGATGACGAGGAGGGGGAGAAGGAGCAGAAGGATGACGAGGAGGAGCAGAAGGACGACGAAGAGGAGTGCGACGAAAGGGCCGCTGGCGATACCATCAAGGAAAGCACACCGCTGTCCGCTAGTCACAAGAAAAATTATTTTTTAGACATTATCAAAGAGGAGGAAGGAACATTACAGACTCTGGAACCAATTCCAAAGAATCCATGGACACCGAAAGCAAAAACAAATAAGCACTGCAACTCTATATAAGAAACTAAATCGAATTCCCAAGTCCAGCTGTTGCACACCACCAACAACCAAATGATCAAGCACACGTACATTTCAAACATGTTATGATTTCGCCAAGGCAGCCCACATCTCCATCACACTGCACACTGCACACACACACTATACCACAAACAGACACACACGAATTAAACAAAAAAAAACACACATCAAAATCCAAATAAAATCGGATTTAAAAAAAAAAAGAATTTGGTGTGAAAGGGAAAAGTGTTTGAAAACTAGCAAATTTCCGCATGTCAAAAGCTACTTGCTACGCAAATCGACGAACGATCTTGTCGCTGGTCGTAGCATACTTTTAAATCCCAGGGAAATTAGCATTAACTTGCTGGGGCTACAAATGCTAAGTGTAAAAGGCGAAGAAGCAGTCGCGATACACTGGAAATGTTATGTAAACTAAGGGACCCGTGAGCATAGGGTAACCTGCTGAATGCCCCAAGGATCAGTACTCGAGCCACTGCTGTGGAACGCCATGTGCGATGGGGTGCTGAGGTGGCCACTGCCAGTAATAACCAAGGTGTGTCTTGGTAATGCATCTAATTGCACCGTATACTTATATTATAAAAAGCTATCTTAGTAAGTCAAACATAAAATTTATCCAAACAAGTAAGGGTCGTAAATAAGCGCATAAGCATAAATTGAGCCTTTAATGCAGTTAATCCTTCTTTTTCCCAACTCCCCGTTTTAAATTCTGCGTAGGTCGCTGTATTAAAAAAAAAAACGCAAGTATGTGTGTGTGCGTGCTGGCTGGTTTATTGATTGGCCATTGTTTTTGTTTGTTGCATTTCACTTTTGATTGCATTTCATTTAACGCGAATCGCCGCCTGCGGTAATCCAATTAGTCAGCTGTTGAGGTTTCGACATCGACTCTCCACCGCGGGATCAATGCGCTAGCTTTAAGTCTCCACCCTTACTCCATGCCATAACTAACTTTAATAGCGCGGCTCTAACTAATGCTTTACATTTTCCCCATTTCATTTACTTGCAGCATCGTGCTAAGCGGCGGGCGCTAATCGAACATGGCGCCTCGGATATAGTTGTAGCTTTAATGTAGCAGGCGACATCCATGTGCCTCATGTAAGTAAGACCACATGCATACCCTAGAAAATAGTTGTAAGTGGGAGGTATAAGGCCCATTAAGTGTTGGCAAAAAGTAGTTATGTGCAGTGCATATATATTATATATTATTATTTATATTTATTCATATAAATCACTTTCTTCGCAGCAGAAGATGCATGAACAAATATCCTAGTGGCTATCCAAATATCCTAGATTTTTGTTGAACTTGCGTACTGTACTGTACACGAGACATAATATCTTCCTTTTGTTCTCTTGCAGGCCTTGGAAATCTAAGGCTCTCATCGTTGGCCGCATAGACAATGACAGAAGATTCCGACTCGATATCTGAGGAAGAACGCAGTTTGTTCCGTCCCTTTACCCGCGAATCATTGGTGCAAATCGAACAACGCATTGCCGCTGAACATGAAAAGCAGAAGGAGCTGGAAAGAAAGAGAGCCGAGGGAGAGGTGGTAATTATTTCTAGCTGAATGTGCTTAGCTTTCTCGATTTTGTGTGCCTACTCTACTACTCTTTCTGTATCTGTATCAGTATCTGTAACCGTATCCGTATACGTATCTGTAACCATATCAGTATGTGTATCTCTCTCTACTACGTCTAAGTGAATTGACTTCCAATTGAGATCGAATGCCACACGGTCGATGCTGATCGCTGATCGATCAAAGATCAGTGATCATCGATGGCCGATAACCAATAACCGATTGCCGCTACTGTGCGCTTATGTTCGTGCTTCAACTTAAGCCTGAACGTCTATTTTATATAATATACATATATAACAAATACTCGAATATGTTCTACTTACTAACCATACATACATATCCACCCGAAGTTACCAACATGAAAAGAAACCATCCAACCCACAAGCAGTCATCCTCCATATACGTATCTGTATATCGAATGCCTCTGTGTCTACAGTTCTCTTTATATATCCCATTTAAAGCCCTTCAGTAACTCATATCCGCCTCTGTAAATGCAGCTACTATCCATCGAATCCATCTCGTTATACGTATCTCAGAGTCACGTCACATTAATCCACTCTGCTTGAGCCCCGCCATCCAATCCGTAAACCCAAATGCAAACGAAGCAGATCTTATGTATCTCTTTCTACATATCTCTCTCTCTCTCTCTGACCCATCTAACTGGACCTCTACTATTAACTACCAACTGTATACTGTCTACTGTCTATTGTTTTCCGTAATCTCAGCCAGCATTTCACCTACTTTTATCGTAGCTAAAAACCTCATTGCAACTGAACTCAAGTACCTGAAACTAGAACAGCATAAGTCCACCCACCGACCTCCGTTTCGATTCTTTTATTTTCTTCCTTTTTAATTTACAACAAAATTACAAAACGTAAAAGTGTCTAAAAATAGTACAGTGATTTCTGATTTACTTCTTTGGTTGTATGTACTCGTATTTTGTATTCCGCATAATGTACCCCAAAAATCTCCACCAATCCAACTACCTATATGCTCTGTACGTACCGATATCGTAACGTATTACTATCGAATCTGTAAAATTCTTTCCTGCCATATAATCGTTGTATGTTTGTTCGTTTGTTGGTTTGTTTACTTGTTTTATCTATTTGAGAGTAAGAACTGTGTTTTCTGTAACCCATTGGCTTCGTAATGTGTTCTAATGTGTATCCTAATTACGATTACCTAATCAATTGTTTTGTATTATTGCGTAAACATATATCATTTTCAATGCCAGCAACCCCAAAACGATTTTACATTATCATTGTCGTATCGTTATCGTATTCTACTTATCGACGGCTACAAATTCTTAAGTTATATTCTTCATTTTCGTTTCGATTTCTTTCGATTTCATTTAAGCAGCTTCAACGGCTTGGGTATAGAAACCACTGGCCAAGTCTACGTCCATGTCCATGTCCATGAAACCCATGACCCTTGTCTCAGCACAAATCTTTAGCAAATCTTCAGGTATCTTGTCCTGTAAATAGTCAACTCGCCTGTGAATACGTGTATCAAAACTCGATAGCTGTGCTTATTGCCAATCATTATTGCCAGTACTCAGCTTCAGACCATTAACAACCGAATCATCAAGAACTTAAAAAAATGGAGTCGAAAATAATATAAATATAATACTATTATGATGGAGGCTTACAAGAAATCGAATAACATTTGGAAATTAATAACTAATAATGAAACAGATGCCGTAAGTGATATTATTTCAATAACAATTCGGACAAGTTAAGGCAAGAAAGCTATTTGCTACATCACTCAAAATCAAAGCCAAAGGACCAAACTTTTATTCATCGTATGTAAGCCACGAAACAAAGCAAAAACTGGAAATTTAAAAGCCAACTTTTTTAGTTGAAGCACCACCATTGCCAACGAGCATATGTACCATTATGGATCCATTAAAAAGTATAGCATCATCGACCCAAACTGATCGTAGCCTCAAGCTGCCTGCTATGAAATCTTGTAAAAACCATTCAAGCGCATTGTCATAAGTCACCTACACATAGAAAAGCCACGACTTAGCCCATGCGCACCTCAACTAACTTTCAACTTTTAAATTTCAACTTTAAACCTAGCTCTGTCTCTGTCCTCGCCTTTGGCTCTGTCTCTGTCTCTGTCTCTGTCTCTATGTCTGTCCCTCTCTGACCTCTGATCTTCCATTTAAAACACCCAGTCACAGATGCAACACAGACTCAACCACACTAGCTATATAAATCAATTCAGAATACAGAATACACTACTCATGATCCTTGATATTTGCATTGCGAGGATGCGCAAATGAAATTATTAGGGATAGCCTATATCGTATCCGATATCGTATACGATATCCCATATGTATTATCCCCTGACATATTGCTGAAAACTGCTCGCCTACATAACCACTTTCTACCGTTTGTTTTTTCTTTCGTGTACTCTTCTTCCGTTTCATTTACAACTTTCTCTCTACTTTTTGAACGCTCTCTCTCAACGAAACTTTTGCGCGCCGCTGTCTGGATGAAAAATGAATTTTACCATGATTATAAATATAAATATACTGTATAAAAACGATCAACAATGAATGACAAATGCGAATTCGGCGCTTGCATAATGCAATCAAAAACAAATTACGAAATACCAAATCAAAATCCAAATCCAAATCGAACATGAACTTTTCTCTACTACTACGCTACTTTTTACTTGAACTTGATAATGCTCGTAATGAATGCCCTAAACCAAATACCAAATCCGAATCTTCTTTCAGCCGCAATATGGTCGCAAGAAAAAACAAAAAGAAGTAAGATTTTGCTCAGAACAAAAAACTAGAAGCCACCCAACAACCCACCCACCAATTTTCCACCCAACACTCCCCGACCTTTGAGAACACACACACACACACACACACACACACACACACACGCCTCGGGAGAGAATCTCAATCTTAATCTGAATCGAAGGAAAAGTTTTATGATTTCACCTTATTTTGGTGCCTTTTTGAGTTCAGACTTTATTGCCACAAATCGTTTTCCTTTAGCCGAACAATTTTCCGTTGCCATTTTCCGTTGTTGTTGCCTCGTTTTCTTTGTGCAACTGCTGCAACTTACCAATCAAGCCAGCCAATCCACGCCACTTAGCCCAGTTTGATCCAGACCCCCGTCCCACCACCACACACACTGGTGTGCCCCCAGATTCAATATAAATGTATCTATATATTGCCAATTTCGTACCCAGTATCTACAACGTATGTATCTTTGTATCCGTTCTATAAGTGTAGCCTATCTATGTATATCGTAAGCTCGTACTATATCTTTGCCGTACTATATCTTTACCACCGCCCGGGTCGCTTAATGCAAATCAACGAAAGAAACCCCAAAAAAAGCTCACCCTCAAAAAAAGACCAACAAAATACATAAGAATGCAGCTGGAAATACGCTTTCAAATTTATTGCTTTTCTCAGCTTTTGCTTATGGATCCTTGCAGGAGCTCTTTTCATTGCGTATAAAATTGTCAGTCCGATATTTGTGCATTTGTGTATCATTTAAACTTGATTATTGCCTAGGATCTAGTACAGGATATGTGCCAAGCACATACTTAAATTAAACTTAATTTAACATAAAGATAAAGATATGATTTTCTTATAATCAGCTGTATTAAGGATACGGATTCTCCTCGAAATTATTGTTCTGAACTTACATCGCTCATTTTCTATCGACAATTATAAAGCAGATTCCGTGCAAGGACCTTCATTGTACTTCGGCTCGCCGATGAGGAGCCCAAACTTTATGCTTTACCTATTGCTGTATAAAAATACCGCTTCAGGATACATGTGTATATATCCCTTTGTCGTTCGCCGCTTGCCATTTGGCATTGCCATAGTTATTGACACTGCTCGGGGGCTTCAATTACTTATCGAGGTGGAGCCTCCGAAATGACTGAGTGCCTCGAGTGGCTAAGGAGCTTAGCAATCCGGACCGAATGGCCTGGGCCCCAAAGGCAGGAATCAAAGCCGCTAACACACTCACACACACACACAGACACTAATACACACGCATAGATGCGGCATGATGTCCTGGCTTGGGTGCATCGAGATGTTTTAATGGCGAAACAAGGTCCCCTGCCCCTCCAAAAACCGAAACAGAGTATCCCAATTATGTGTATCCGTAATCGTATCTACTATATGTGTATCTGTATATGTTTTTTGCCGGCTAATACTTGAGTAATTTGTGTGTGTATGCGTACTATTTGATGTTCTCAATGTGAGCAGATGTAAGCCTATATATATACACACTTAACCACCCGATCCAAAACCAGATCCAGCTCCGAACCCAATGATTAAGTGCAAGGTGCTAGGGATCTAGGGATGCAGGGCTAGCAACTCGTTTCTTTTGACCATACTATGCAGATGTCTGATGATTTTCAATGCGGCGAGCAATCCGCAAAGATTTCCCAGAAGCGCAAATTTTTGCATTGCCCCGCATCCGACGAACCGACGCTTTAGAAATTCGTATATAAATTCCGACCGATAGAGACGATTACATAAAAACCAATTAAAACAAAACAGAAACTATAACGCAGGAGAAGTCAAGCAAACAGATGACTCAACCAATGGCCAGCGTACTGTAAGTTGTGGGCGGTGAATCGAGTAAGTGCCAGACAAAGTATCTCAAAGTAACTAAAAGTATGTCAAAGTATCTCACAGTAACTCAAAGTATCTCATCCAAGGACAGCCACAGCCTGATGCCTTCGGTTGCGTATCGAAGCTAGGGCCATCAAAATGGCCCACCTCATATATTGCTGGGACTAAAAACCAAAACCCAAACCGATCACAAAGCATGTAGTTCCATCCAATAGCCCCATGTCCCAGCAATATCTTGGGCGTTAGTTGATTCCTAGCGTTAGATGAATATCATTAAAAAAGGTTTATCAGCTTCGGTTACATTTCGGTTTGAACTATCATTTGTAGTTGGCTTCAGATATAATGTAGAACCACCTGAACCCCAGCTCCAAGTCCAAGATACCTTTTCCAAGAACCCACCTGCTATCTCTGTAAAGGTGTGCCTGGGTGTTTGTGTACATACATACATACATACGTGAGTGTGTGAAAGTGCGTGTGCTTAAGAAGTGTGCATGTCTTTGCGGTTGACGTTGCATGGCGCATGAAAAACTTTCTCTCTCCGCGTCCATGGAAAGTAAAACCGATACGTTTCAGTTGCGACTTAGCGCGTCTGACCGAAATCGATAGAGAGGTATATGGTATGGCATGGTGTGGTATCGTATGGTAACCCACGAACCCAAGGCGGTCGTCACTGGGGCCAAATATTGTCATACAATATGCATGGCGGGGCAATTAAAAGTTGCCAGAACATGCAAGAATAATGTTTGTCTGGGCAATCAGAAACGAAACGAAACGAAATTGGGAAACCCAATACGACATTGAGTACCATCCACCCAACAATCCTGCTTGTGATCCTCTCTTTGTGACCCATTCCCAAGCCGTAAAAAGTAGTATAGTCTAGTGTTTTCGCACTCTAGCTAATCGTTTTCCCCCACTGGACACAATTTTTAGTTCGTCAAAGCATGCCACATATGTATTTCCACACACAGACACACTTGGAAAGTGACCTTGTTCAACACTGGTTACCTTAGTTTCCTTTTCCGTTTCCATGAACATTTCCGTTTCATTTGATATCCGTTTCTTTGAACCTGACAAAAGGGAAAAACAATGATGAATCGGAATATAAAAGAAACGATTCAAATGATGAAGCGCCCAAAAAGGTGTAACCCAGATATATTGGTCGAAGCGACTTGGTGTTACTTTTGCATACCAACAGAATCTGCTGAACCCCAAAAACCCAAAACTATCTCCCATCCTTGTGCTTTCTCTATCACCATGTATATATACTTTATACATATATATTGTATCAATACCCTTATAGCATATATGTACATAAATATATATGTAAAGAAACAATTCAAATGATATGCAAAACTGAAACCATCACGAAATTTTTCAATTCGAATCAAAAGCGCTTGAAATTGATGTTGCCCACCTTCTTATGATTTTCGATACTTTCAATTCCGTTTTTGAGTTGAGTTTTGAATTCGGGGCTCAGTCGTGCCGCGTGATAATGGTGTTTTACGTACTTTATACGAAAGTCCCTGCTAATCTATTGTTGCCCAAACCATTCTGTGCAGATCCGATATGATGACGAGGACGAGGATGAAGGTCCACAACCGGATCCTACACTTGAACAGGGTGTGCCAATACCTGTTCGATTGCAGGGCAGCTTCCCGCCGGAATTGGCCTCCACTCCTCTCGAGGATATCGATCCCTACTACAGCAATGTACTGGTAAGTTTTTCGTCTCCAAGTGATCTGTTAGATTCCCCCAAGGGGGGGACTCCCAGCCGATAACCCCCTGATATTGACCCCACGCAATATATCAACGCTCTCTTGCAGACATTCGTAGTTGTAAGCAAAGGAAAAGATATTTTTCGCTTTTCTGCATCAAAAGCAATGTGGATGCTCGATCCATTCAATCCGATACGTCGTGTGGCCATTTACATTCTAGTGCATCCATTATTTTCCCTATTCATCATCACCACAATTCTCGTCAACTGCATCCTGATGATAATGCCGACAACGCCCACGGTTGAGTCCACTGAGTAAGTACGCCGAGTCAGTCAGCCGTCCTATATGCATACCCATATATCTAATTTATCTGACCACATACTATATAAGTGTAACCCCCAACCCCAAAGGTACACTTGATTTGGTTCCCTTCCCTTAGATAACTTTGATTTTCGAAACATATTTCGGTTGATTTCCGTTTTCGGTTCGTCTTTCTTTTACGAATCTGTTATAACTAATGTTATTATACGCTGTACTAGTCATATAAGTATATAAACATCTATATACCTATGTGCTATATAATCGACTTACCTAACTATATTTAAACGATATATTATACAAAACTATATATGTAACTTTTTCGATATTTATGCAGATGTGTATTTAGGTCAAACTTGAATTTCTTTCCTCTATGATTTCAACAAAAGCCAAACGAAAAGAAATCGAAAAACAGCAACAAACCAAAGTGCAATCGATATGCAAAACTATGTACTATATCTATATGTAAAAAAAAACCACCCATTTAACTGTCTAATCAATCTTTATGACGCAGGCGAAGGTAACGATGTCGAGTAAAGTAAAGTTCCTAGGTAGCTAAAGCCATTTCCAGTAAGAGAACCTTGAAATCATGATGCATTTAAGTAGTGGTACGAACACTCGACGATGGCTAGTCCATTGGGAATCGAGATCTGTTGAGTGCATCCGCTCTTGTATGATATGACACCACTATCGCATCAAACTGCATACATACCTAACTTCAGTCTAATAACTATTTATATATATATATATCGATGTATATGCTCATATCCGTACTCGTTTCTGTCGTGAGTAACTTTGCAATAATCGATCGTTCGATAACTACTCGATAACTCGATCATAGAGCCACCACTCGCGTCCCAACAATCTCCAAATCAGATCCATTCAAATTGCTCATTCCAACTGTAAATTTGCCACGCTAGTCCATCCAGTCGCGGTTGGGCATCCAAATCGAAAATCGAAATCCCTCCGAGAACCGACTATCCCGATCCCGGCCATCGGGTACTCGTAGAGGTCCAGCTGGGACCGAACCAGTCGAGCTGGTTGGTTTTGGTTTGTTCACGTTTCGAATTGAATTCAATCGATATATCATTTGTAAATGAAGTAACTTTGCTCCGTAGTTGATTCCTAGCTACCTAGTTTATTAATATTTACCTTATACACACGCTTAGATCATACAACTTGAATTTATATATATATCCATAGATAGAACTTATGTAAATTGCTCAATTATGTATTAAGTAAACCTTATTGTAAACTAAACACCCCAAAAGATCCCAAACTAGCAAAAGAACTTAGTTCGTTTTGATCATCGTAACTATGTAAATCATTGTAATCTTAGAACTATATAAAGTTAGTTAGTTAAGCTCCCCCGTATAATCGAAATTAGTTTTAGAGAATATATACCATTTTGTATAAGGGGTACGTATCGTACTTTTTGCAGTTCGCTCTGGGGTTAAAAGTAAAGTAGAATTTGTGTGGTAATTAGCTGACTTAGAAAACTCATATCCTTAGAACAGTTGATATATATCAATAGAAAAATATATAGAACTCCCATATCTTGGCAGGACATTTGTCTCTCTCTCTCTGTTCACTTAGTCGACTCCCAATCGATTTGACATTTAGCTAGAATCGATTCGATTAGTGCTCATCTAAAAGTCGTTTATCATAGAACAACAATTCAAAAACATTGCGTATACGTAGACGTAACTTGTACATAGGTAAACTATATAGTAACATCTAGCGAAAAACTTAAGGAAAGCCAAGCGAGCAAAAATGCTTTGAAGAGAGCGCACAGCGCCAATAAAGCAAAATGTAAAGTGAAAAGAGTTACGTCATTTTTCTAGCTGATATCAAAGTTATTGTCGCAGATTTGGTATCAGAATCGAGCACCCTAAGATAGAGAGAGACTAAAGACAGGCCAGGGATGACTTTGGGCATAGGAATAAGGAGGAGCAGGTGGCTGCCAGCTAGCCAGATGGAAGTGCAAGCGGAAACGCCACTTGAACTTGGCCAAGGGTTGCACGCACTGGAGGATTCAGGAAATAGGGGATGAGATAGGATGGCATGGAATGGTATGATATGGTATGGGATGAGATGGGCGCCTAAACGGCAGGTGCTGCATAACTTGGGACACACACACACACACACAAACCGGGAAAAGGGAAAGTATGAATGTGCGGAATAACCAGAGAAAGAAATGGAAAGGACCAAAGGACCCTCCTCAAAGTGGGTCGAGAGAGAAAGAGAGAGAGCGAGGTGGATAGAGCAAGAGAGAGAGAGAGAGATGCAGAGAGAAAAATGAATTCAAGAACTACTAGAAGAGTATTTTATATTCTATAATGAAATTTTTTAACTAGCATCAAATTGAAGCCAAATGAATAGTAAGTCCTTGATTTTAGAAGAAGATAGAATCAGTTGTTTAATTTATAGACTAACATATCTTTATGTTTAGGAATGTTTCAAGGCAATATATAATGATTTATAAATGGACTTAAAATACTAGCCAACTGATTTTGGGAATGCGATTCGCCCCACTCATTGCATACCATTTGCTCCATTGTTTTCTACGGTGCAGGGGTCACACTTGTGTAGGCCCCTAAGAAAGACATAATACCTGCAATTAAAACACAGCTCAAGTGTCCTTCACGGGCATTGGGGCCTAGGTCAGACGCATTCCCAGTCCCAGCCCCACCCATAAAACCGCCCAGCAGCCCTCCTGCAGCGACTTTAAACTAGTTGCGGCGCCCAAAGGACAACGAGCACTGTCTGAAATGCTGGCTGAAATCTGTCAAATGGCTAACCAGGCAGCGGGGGCATAACAGCAGGCGGAGCAGGGTGAGCAGGCGGAGGGAGGGGGCGTGGCTGGGTCGGCCAGTTGGCCGAAGGTCGGCCTATTGATCTGACACCCACACACGAACAGCATCCCTTGCACAAGCACAAGCACACGCACACAGAGACAAAGGCAGCGTCAAGCGGTTGGTGGTTAAGTATTAACCATTATTGACATTGACAATTGTCTATCTGCATCTGCAATTCAGTAATTAGGACGCTCGAGCACTTGCCAAGTGTCCTTTTGATGTGGAATGCAAGGCATTTCTTTCAGTACCTGTGCACCCAAGAAATGTTGCTGTGATTATGGAATATAATGGGTTAATTTCAATCGCTAAGTACGCTTCTGGGAACTCATTTAGGTAGCATTCGCTTCGGTTTGAATAGCAGATTCAATTTATTGTCTTAATTTACTAAATATTAAACAAAACTTTGTGAAAAAGTATTTCATAACTGTGCGTGTGTGTGTGTGTGACCCTTTGGAGTGCTAGTTGAGTGGACGTGGCTGTTGTGGTAAGGCACATAAATCTAGGACAATAGAAAAGGCAATTTGTGAATCTCATATTCAGATACTATCTGGTTGGGGTTGTGGCATCATTCACACAACCCGATGCCAAAGGTTAGGCTAATCATTTAAGTTAGTTTTAACGAGTACGTGTAACTATGAAGTTTCGGAATACATATATCCTTGGAACACTGCGACAATCCGAAATGCAAATGGTAAAACAACGTTGGATGGAATTGTGGAGAGCACCGAAATTGGGAGCCATAAGAAGTGTAGCCTACTTTTAAGCGCAATTTTTCCACCACTCAATGCAACTAACTCTTAATCAATATTTGATTTTCGATTTCTGTGTAACAGTTAAACATCTATTTTCTTGGTCAACCTTTAACAATTGGTTTTAGTTTTTGTGTGTCTGTTCTTCACGTATTTTTTTTCATTAATTGTGTTGATGACCCATCATCTAAGGCAGTCTAACCAAAAAAAATAAAAAAAATCAACATTTCAAGCTACATTTGAAGTGCATAAAAGCCAAGAAGACAACAACAAATTGCATTTCGAAATTCAATTCGTTTTTAGGGTGATATTCACCGGAATCTACACATTTGAATCAGCTGTTAAAGTGATGGCACGAGGTTTCATTTTATGCCCGTTTACGTATCTTAGAGATGCATGGAATTGGCTGGACTTCGTAGTAATAGCTTTAGCGTGAGTTATATAAACCTATATATAATACTATATATTACTTAATTCAATTGAATAATAAATTATCATCCATTCGTATGTCACGCTTACAAATACCCATTGCATATTGCCTGGGCACCAAAAATACATGTATCTATTATACTTACATAAACAAGTCATTTATTTCAATCAGATTAATTTATTGAAATTTTAAACACTTTGAAACCATAAAGATAGTGTTTTTGGTGCTCAGCAGTATCTTTCGCACCAATGTATCATCTATAAGGACCAGCTCTTGTTTTTTGCGTTGCCTTTGACTTAAGATTTGCTTTCGTATTGGTATCGTAACTGAATCATCCATCGTAAAAGCCGTAGTCACACGAATCTGAATAGCTGGCCTATCCGCCCACTCAACCCGAATTTTCTTCCCATTTTCCCACGACATGTTTTCTGTTTTCTGTTTTATGAATTTTTATTTCATTTTCCGTTGCGAGTTTACAGTCAGTTGACTTCCGATTACAAATTAGCGCTATTTGCATATAATATTTATTATTATTATCAATTTATGCAAAGCATTCACACACCCACACGTTCACACTTCATTAACATAATCGTGTCCACACAACCAATACACATACACTTGCAAAAGTGTGCGTGGGAGTCGCGCAATTAGCAGCATCAAGTTGAGTCAATCAATGAAAGCGAAAAAATGAACAAAAAAATACATAAAAAACAAGGCTGAATGCGGCGTTAACCGATTTACAGACATATATGCATACATGCACATTCTTCTGGTCCATTAAATGCAATCAAAGGGACAGCTGTGTGTCCTATCAGCATCTGTAATGTCAGAAATGAGCTCGAAATACGCGAAAGGCGCAGTAAAAAATCGTAGAAAACTCATGGGGCGTAAAAAAGTGTCGGCATTTCTCAATTAAAAGAATGAATATCCAAAGTAAATTCAAGTCTGGCAATACTTACATTCATCAATTCATTGTATTGAGAGTTAATACCTTTTTTTTTTACTGCAAAGTAAAATGCATATCCACCTTGTAAGCTCAGCAATTACTGGCTGACTAAGCAATAATAAAATAAATTTATATTTATTTATAAATAGGGCTACATGTAGAGGGGAATTTTCAGAATTAATCAAAGCGTAGAGAGGCCAACGGAAATATTCAAAAGTAGAGCTCAAACCGAATTAAAATGAACGGAGCCGCAGAACCAAAGAGCAAATGGAATTACATTCATTAGAGTCAGCAGTTGGAAAATAATAAAAACGGTAAAAAAAAAAAACAGGAAGGAGGGGCAGCCACAAGAAAAGCAGCTATGGCCATAGAAATTCTATAGAATTATACACGTTACACGCGATGGGGGAAACAAAAAAAGTCGTGTTAACGGAGCATTTTTATTGATTTATTTTTGCCGTTTCTAATGACGCGCCCAACCACACACATACTCATACAAATACTCTCATACTCGCACATACATACATACACTCATACAATGGCACATGACTGGATTTTCTACGATTACTTTCCAGGCACACTCACACACACACATAAAAATGCCATAAACAAATTTTTGGTCGCTCAAGTTAATTTTTGTTCCATTTCCCAGCTTTTGGTTTATATTTTTCTTCTCTTCTCTCTTCTTTTGCTCTTTGTATTTGTGATTGCCGCTTTGCCTTGTTCTTTTTGTCGTTTCGTGACAATTCCATTTCATTGCTTTCTGCTTCATTTTAAGCATTTATTGGAGCTGTCTATTTGCCATACTTTTTTCTTATTTTTCTTGTTTTTTTTTTATTTTTCTGGGTGGCCAACGAGGGGAATGAAAGAGGAGAACGGGGACAAGGAGGAGGTGACTATGTCGTGCGGCACATTTGGCTGGTGGCGCCGCCAGGACGCGCAGCCTTGGCTCGTCAATGCCAGGCACGACATTTTAAAGCTCGCGGCTTAAAGCATTCTGCATTTTCCATTCCCCCCCTTTTTCACGGAGAGTTTCACCAGAGTTGGCGGCGAATGCAGGCCACTTTCCGCAAAAGCCCCGGATTCAGCCAGAAATAGGGTCTGCAGCCAGTTAAATCGAACTGCCTATCCAATTTGCAAGCTGTCGTATACGTGTTATATATTTCTCAAGCAATTGCATCTAAAAGTATGACCAACTTGGCGTATACGCAATTTATTACGTATACGCAGGGCAATGACGTATGAATTACTTGTAATACTCCTTGAATCCCCAATTATTTAAAGCAATGTTAATAATCTTTTGATCTAGTTGGAAGATCTCACAACTTTTTCATTACATTTTTGCTTTTGGCCCTCTCATATTTATCCGAAAAATGGTCAATTATACGACAGCAGTGCACGCAATGGCAGACAAATCGATAAATATTCATGAAAAATAAATGGAACCGCTGTTGCTAGTGGCACTTGCCGTAGGTAACCCACCCACTCTCCAACTAGCAGCGAGAATTCCCAAAGGATGACGTACGACGGGTCACTGGGAAGCACTTTCTGGTG
The DNA here is from genome assembly GCF_016746395.2 of Drosophila simulans. Lineage (NCBI taxonomy): Eukaryota > Metazoa > Arthropoda > Insecta > Diptera > Drosophilidae > Drosophila > Drosophila simulans. Next base: position 15,947,892 of record NC_052525.2, on the reverse strand, counting down.
CGGGGGCTAAGCAGGCTCTATTAATATGCTTTTTTATGGCCAGCCACGGTGAAAGAAAATTGATCGCTGGATATGGGGGAGCGGGACACAATGTAGTGGGAAATGGGAAGTGGGCCAGGTGAAGCTAATTTACAAAATGTGTAATAAACTTGGCCCGGTCGCAGCTTTATTTATTTTAGTACCTATGCTTGGGGGCATATGTCAAAGTTCGCATTCATTTGGGCTTTTTATGGCATACAAGCATACCTTTCATTCATACAAACACACACACACGCACACTCACTCGTTTGATTTACCTTAATTGCTTTGTAAAGAACAACGAACGAATAATGAACCCACAACATTTGTAATTATATCGAATGCAATCGAATCAAATCGAATCGAGGCAAATTCTATAAATAAACTGAATAAACTAATTGCATGCCTATAGCACTCTAATTACTAATACTCGATGACATTCTGTGTGTATATCCGTATCTGTATCTCAACCTGTATCTGCTGCCCCAACAAATCAACGATCTATACCCGAACCGCAGTTATGTGACCATGGGTATAGATTTAGGTAATCTAGCAGCCCTGCGAACGTTTAGGGTGCTGCGAGCGCTTAAAACCGTAGCCATTGTGCCAGGTATGGAATCTGCATATGATAGGCATATTAACTTAATTATCGAAATTCGTATGCATTAATCGAATAAACACTATCCACCCGATAAAATATTCCACAAACAGGCTTGAAGACCATCGTCGGCGCCGTCATCGAATCGGTGAAGAATCTGCGCGATGTGATAATCCTGACCATGTTCTCCCTGTCGGTGTTCGCGTTGATGGGCCTACAGATCTACATGGGCGTGCTCACGCAGAAGTGCATCAAGAAGTTCCCGCTGGACGGCTCCTGGGGCAATCTGACCGACGAGAACTGGGACTATCACAATCGCAATAGCTCCAATTGGTACTCCGAGGACGAGGGCATCTCATTTCCGTTGTGCGGCAATATATCCGGTGCGGGGTAAGTGCATTATCGATTGCATCCGATATGGATATCCTATGCTGCATAGCTGCGTTTATCGATTATAAACTCTGTTGTGATCTATCTACTTTCCATGCGATCCCATTCGATACCAGGCAATGCGACGACGACTACGTGTGCCTGCAGGGGTTTGGTCCGAATCCGAATTACGGCTACACCAGCTTCGATTCGTTCGGATGGGCTTTCCTGTCCGCCTTCCGGCTGATGACACAGGACTTCTGGGAGGACCTGTACCAGCTGGTGTTGCGCGCCGCCGGACCATGGCACATGCTGTTCTTTATAGTCATCATCTTCCTAGGTTCATTCTATCTTGTGAATTTGATTTTGGCCATTGTTGCCATGTCGTATGACGAATTGCAAAAGAAGGCCGAAGAAGAAGAGGCTGCCGAAGAGGAGGCGATACGTGTAAGTAGACACCCAGACCAACTGCCCCAGACAACTGCAACAGCAACAGCAACTGCAGCTGCAACTGCCACTGCAACTGCAGCAGCAAGTGCTACGCAGTGGGACAAGAACAGACAACAGTACAGTACAGAACCACTAACTACTACCATACCGTACTAAGTACCATACACAACTAGCACAGTTGTGGTAGATAATTTCAATTTCGATTGTTGCCGGAACTCGATCGAATATTGAGAATATCTACCCGTACCAATGACTCGAATACAGCAGCAACCACAACAGACTTGCTTTTTTCTTTTGTATGTACCATGTGAATATGAATATCAATATCAATATGAATATCAATATCAATATCAATATCAATATGATTATGAGTATGAATATGAATTTGAGTCGACTACTCGTATGTATATCGTGTATCGTATATCGTATGCCCTAATATCGTATGCTTTAGCTAACTGTCTATGAAACTTAATCAACTAATCAACTTAAAACTATCGCAACATCTTATCAAAACTACTCTGTCTATCCTGTACTTTTCAATCATTGTGTATAAAGTGTCGAGCTCGGTTCCGTCCGATACTGTCATCCAGTAACTGTTATAGGACCTGGTCCTAATCACGAACCATTTAGCTTTCAAAGTTCCTGGAACTTGCCCTTTTCTATCTCTCCATGTATACTTATATATTTTATCTTGTATGTAAACTCTTTGGAGATATACTCGTACTTACTTATGATTTTAGTGCACCATTAGTTCCGATCCTGTCACTAGTCACAAACGATTAACGGAAATAACAAAAGAAGAAATCAAATTACTCACAACCTATACTTACTATCTCTCTCTCTCTATATATATAAATATCTATATAAATATGTATCGAATAAGTTCCACCCCTATATCCAAAATCCTGACCCCTCGACCCATCCCATACCGAAACAAAAACTAAACCGACCCAGCACAGCACCTTACTGTATGATTTCATTTGATCTGTGTACTTATGTATCAACCATAACCGATCAAAGTAGTGTCGTAGTTTTGCTTTTCGTAATGTACCAAACTCCGAACCCCCATTGAGAAGTCCCATTCCTACCCTCAAATAGCCCCAAATCCAATCCTCCGGATGTGTGAGATTGCGGAGTGATGGGACTGTACATAATCGCTAATTGCCATACACAATTGTTGTAGGAAGCGGAAGAAGCTGCCGCCGCCAAAGCGGCCAAGCTGGAGGAGCGGGCCAATGCGCAGGCTCAGGCAGCAGCGGATGCGGCTGCCGCCGAAGAGGCTGCACTGCATCCGGAAATGGCCAAGAGTCCGACGTATTCTTGCATCAGCTATGAGCTATTTGTTGGCGGCGAGAAGGGCAACGATGACAACAACAAAGAGAAGATGTCCATTCGGAGCGTCGAGGTGGAGTCGGAGTCGGTGAGCGTTATACAAAGACAACCAGCACCTACCACAGCACACCAAGCTACCAAAGTTCGTAAAGTGAGCACGGTAAGTATTCCGAGCGCAGGCGCAGCATTTTTCTTTACCTTCCTTTCCATTCCAGTCTTTTGTGTTCCGTTCCATTCCGTAACGTTCCGTTTCGTTCCCTTCTTTTCAGTTTGATTCCATTTGACGAGTTTCCGTTTCCGTTTCCGTGTTCGTTTCGTTTATCGTTCTCCATACAAATCCTATTCGTTTCGATACTGCTTTCCGTTTCTTTCGTTTCCGTTTAGCTTTTTGCGTTTTGGGCTCTACTGTACCCAATGTCGTTAGACCTAGATGTGTTAACTGTACTTGAATTGTGTTTGGTTGGCCCGACGGGCCACCGATTATTATATACATACATATATGCATATGTGTTGGCTTGAGTTGCTTTTGGCCTCGGTTAGGTTGCTTTTCCGTTGCGTTTTCGTTATTCTAATCGACTCCCCTGCAAGGGTCTTGTCTTCCGATCGCTGCCTATCGATCACCGATCACTGGGCTCCACTTTCAGCTTGCGTTGCAGCTTCGAGTCCCTCCAAGAGCTATCGACTAATCGCGTCGCCGCTACCGATAAAGTTAGAGCTACAGTAAAAGCTACAGTTATAGTAACCGTTACCGCTATCGTTACATTGCCATTGCATTGTTATCGAACCTGAGTTCCAGTTGTCGCCTATCATTTTGTATCGTTTCTCGTCGATTTTCTTTGGATTAGTTTGATAATTTTGTTAGATCTCTCCCTTTTTTGATTGGATCGTACATTTCGTGCCTTATATGCTGTATAAATTTACCCGTATGATCATGCAACTAGATATTGAATCCTTTCATACCTGTATATGGATATAGTGTTAGTGCGTGTCGATATGTATGTATGTTCTTTGACCTTTTTACCTATCTATCTCTATCTATCTATAACTATATCTCTTACTCAAACTCTTAAATTATTTTTCTGTTTTAGTTTTCCACTATCATTTCCGTTCGTTTTGTGCATGCGAGTGCCTGTGTGTGCGTGAGTGTCGGCGGGATATACATAGATTCCCAGACAGTTTTCCAGTTCTATTGTAGGAGCTTTTGACAATGATTTTCCATTTGCCTAGCTTCAAATTTGTATTTGTTTTGAGTTGTGTCCTTACTTTCCACTGATTTCTTAATTTTCCTTATCATTTCGATTCGTTTCGATTTTGGGTCATTGCTCGGAATGCTTTAGGTAACATCAAAAACTCCTTATCAAAGTATATACATATGTTATGGATGCTTTGACAATTGGCTTCGTACCGCATTCTGCAACGCTAACGGAACCAATAAAAATCATAGGCTTCAGATTCGTCAGCTTGGCTTGACTATTGGACCTGCGCTTAAAGGCTTTGAACCCATATAAAAACCACTGCGCTTTTTCGGTTTTTGATTTGACTTCATTTTCGACTATTGTTTTGGATTCGATTTCGGTTGAGTACATACTGTTCTCGATCGCTGGCCATAGCCACCGATCAATGGTTTCTTTGAGTTGATGTTGAGTTCCTGTTCCGATATTTCGTTTAATGTTCCGTTTTGATATTTGTTGATATATTGTACGATAGAGTTTCGGATTTGATAATTTCTGTGGCTGCATAACCATTGCATGCATTGATCGAACGTTACATTTCCCGTTATAGCATCTATAAATGTATAACAATTATAACAGTTGACACACGCCACAATCGACTTCCGAAAATTAGAATCCATTGATTGGAGAAAGTTGCCACTTGTGCTCGTAGCACCAGATTGAATAGAATTAAATTGAATCAAAACGAATCGAGTCCAATCGACCAGTGTACCTATCGGGCGAGCGATAACCAATTGCGATAACCATAGATTTTTCTCTTCATCGCTATGCTAGTTATGTACCTCTCACGAAACACGGATTTTTTGGCAAATGGCAAGCGATTGCTTTTCAGCACAGCTACACTTACACAAAACACGCGCGCAATTGGAGGATCTCTGCGATAACCGATAGCCAATAACCGATAGTAAGCGGTTCCCTTTATCGAGCAGCTAACGCTCAGGTGCTGAACATAAAGTTTTCGGCTTTTCCGTTTAAGTTATGAGCCCGCTAACACAGCAATGAACCGCCTTGAATACCTAAGATAATGAAAACACTATTTCACACGATATTAACCTAACCGATATACTGATTGATAACTCGCTATTGCTATCTCGCTCTCGCTCGCTCGCTAGCTCGTTCTAACCAACCATCAATTTTGCTCAGGGCAGCCTCAGATAGTTTTCGATGAGAGCAGAAACTATTTGGGATTGACCGTTGATCGTATAACGATAAGTCCCCAGTTGCCTCAGGTAGGTTGCTCTCTCTCTCTCGCTCCTATTCTATTTCTCTCTCTCTCCCACACACACACACTCTTTCTCTCTCCAACTTTCTCTCTGTCTGGCTCTGTTAAAACAACCAAAGCGAACTTACACAGACAAGAAACAAAACACGCGTACACACCCAAAAACCGAAATCAGTGTCTGATTAGGACTCAAGGCAGAGCCTGGTTCGATGAAATCCGTCTAGACATACCGTGTAGATGATATATATCCCCATTTTCGATCCGTTGGCCGCCCCCTTTGCCATGCCCCGCTGAGTATGCAACGAAAAAAGAGATCGAAAGCGCAGTAGAGTTGTGAATTGAAACTAGAAATGCATCCGTACGAAGTTTGGAAGAGATTTGCCTAGAGTTGATTGTAGAACTTACCGATTAACACTTGATTCTGATTTTGGATTGTTTTCGTTTTCATTATTGAGCCGGCTTTTCCGCCAATGGGACCGATTTTCCCGATCGACGTTTGTTCAAATCTTTTCGTTTCCCGTATTGTTCCATTGAAGTTTTCTCTTTTGTTGGTTGATATGATTCTTGATCTAAGAACTGTATAAGTATTTAACCCTGTTTGGAACATTTTAGTTATTTAGTTCTCCAACCCCGACCCTTAAATATTTAGCTAAACGAATCAACTTTTTAATCAAACGCTACGCTGAAGTAGAACCGAAATCACAACACAAATTTAAAACTCAAATCAACCGTTCACCAAACTACAAAATGTAAAATAGTTGCTAACTTATCATGTTAAAAGGAACACATACATAATATTAACACAATATGACACATACAGAAACACACTCACACACAAAACACACGCGTATTCTCACAACTAAACGCTCCAAGTAATAACTTTTCCTTTAAATCGTAGACAACAAAACCAAATAATTTATGCCAAACCCCAAAAAAACGTTTTTGTACAAAATATAAATATACATTTATCCATAGATAATAAAATCGCAATCGAGGAATATATATATTTTATTTGATTCATTTTTCTTTTTCTTCTTCTATTTATACTTTGTTTGTACAACAAATGAAAAATGAAAACGAACCGAAAATAAAAAACAAACTTAGACATCCTTATCCTTACCTGGTTCACCGTTTAACATACGCAGGGGATCACGTAGTTCTCACAAGGTAAGCGCCCAACACACACACACACACACACACACACTCGAACGCTCCACACCCACTGACACCGCACACAGATACACCGTCCACTAACACAGACACGGATTTGCGTTACACACATACACACACACCCCGCATCGGCGGCCATGCGGATCTTTGATCCGAAACCGTGGAATTGGCCATAGATCATCAGAGATCACAGTTCACAAATCACGAATCACAACAGCCACACTCGTCGATCATCTGAGACTGAAAGTCACCCGTCTTAGTCTTAGCCAAGTAATCGTATCTCGTAGGCAGTTGCTACCGTACAGCGTTTAGAACATAACATATATAGTTTTCGGATCGGTTTCCATTCCACACTGAAACGATGTCCTTCGATCATGAACTCCACATTTAAGCGACTAGTTAGCGTAGCATCTGTAATACCCGATCATCTTTGGATACGAGAGTCATATGTGGCACTAACCATATCGATAAGCTTTCGCATTTGCATTACCATAACATAGCCATAATCACATAGTCATGCTCACCTAATCGTCTATTACTGTCTACATGTTTTTATGGTTTTCTACTCTTCGATAATTGTGTTTCCTTGTTTGGCCTTGTTTTGTGTATCGCTGTATCTTCATATCCCTCAATATATATATACTGTTATATATGTATACTATCGTGCATATCCATCTATAACGTATAGTCGTCTAACTAACTGTACTGCTCTTAACTGTACTCGGTTGTAAGTGTGTCTGTCTCTGTGTACCTGTCCTCTGTACCTCCTCTGTACAACTGTACCATTGTACACTGTACACTGTACACACGATTAGCTTGATCTCAGCAGTGGGCTTCGAAGGGAACAGTTCTCGGCCGGATGTCACTCATCTCTCGGTCACTGTTACGCGGTCACTGCCACAATCGCAACCACTGTCACCGCTCACTGTCACTGTCACAATCACCCTCACTGTCATGTCTCGATGTGCATTCTTATGATCGTTTTGCCCTTTGATTTCTTATCTTACCAGTCTTATTTGTTTTAATTTTTTTAGTTATCTGTACGTACTACGTCTATGTATACGCAAAACCACAAAAAATAACAAAGCAACCAATGAAACCAGTAAACTCTTTGTAGTCTGACTGTGGTCCGTTCTCATTCTACTTTCCTTACCAAATAAAATATTAATTAATATACGAAATCAGCTCAGATCACGCAATCTGAACTGATTTAGTGGCCAGATCATTTGATTCGTTCTTCCGCTCTTGATTTATTATTGTTGTCTATAATTGCTCATTTCAATCACATCGATAACGAGTCTAATATGGCGAAGAATACCCAGCGTCATAACTCTCACCACTCTCGGCAAATACCACCTAATACCTACTCCTACTACTGCTCTCTGCTGTATAACTACTTTGTAATAACTCTAATTACGACTATATATCAATATATATGAATATATATAATATACAATGCTGTGTGCCTTCACTGAATGCGCGAGTGGGTGCGTGTGTGTGCGAGTGTGCAAGTGGATGCCAGAGGGCCAAAGCAGATGAACTAACCAAACCCAATTCCATATCCATGTAACCATGTCCAGTACACGATACGGAACGGACGTGGCCGCTTTGGTATACCCGGTAGCGATCGTAAGCCATTGGTATTGTCAACATATCAGGATGCCCAGCAGCACTTGCCCTATGCCGACGACTCGAATGCCGTCACCCCGATGTCCGAAGAGAATGGGGCCATCATAGTGCCCGTGTATTATGGCAATCTAGGTTAGTTGATGCGCTGTTATGCCGCTTAAACGCCTGACTGTAAAATGATTTCCTTTCAGGCTCTCGGCACTCATCGTATACCTCGCATCAGTCCCGAATATCGTATACCTCACATGGCGATCTACTCGGCGGCATGGCCGTCATGGGCGTCAGCACAATGACCAAGGAGAGCAAATTACGCAACCGCAACACACGCAATCAATCAGTGGGCGCCACCAATGGCGGCACCACCTGTCTGGACACCAATCACAAGCTCGATCATCGCGACTACGTAAGCCTCTTTACTTCAGCTTACAGGCAATCGGTGTTTATCGATTTTAACAACCAATTATTTCGATAATTACAGGAAATTGGCCTGGAGTGCACGGACGAAGCTGGCAAGATTAAACATCATGACAATCCTTTTATCGAGCCCGTCCAGACACAAACGGTGGTTGACATGAAAGGTAGGATATAATCGAAATACACTCCTAATCAATATATGCTATAAGTATTATGTTTCAAAGGATATGTATTTCATCTTTGATTTTCTTTAAGCTAAAAGCGATTTCATATTTTATAAAGGTAATGCCTTTAAGTCTTTTCAATGCCTTACGGTTAAAGTGGATGGATGCAATATCTTCGATTATTCTTATTACACACACGATAACCCCCCATTGCGTTTTGCTCCTTTCAGATGTGATGGTCCTGAATGATATCATCGAACAGGCCGCTGGTCGGCACAGTCGGGCAAGCGATCGCGGTGGTAAGTGGATTGATACAAGCTTACCGATGTCTGTAATTGTTTACTATCGATTAATCTCCATTCCGTTCATTCTGTACATTCTTGCATCCTAATCGATATCGATCGTCGTCTCTTTTGTGTTAACCTTACATGTGCATTGTTCGCTTTGGTTTCCGTTTCCGTTTCCTGTTTCGTTATCATGTAAATACAATACTGTAAAAACAGCCTTGCGAGAGCGCGGGGAATAAAGATTGCCAGTCGATTTTCCCCGACAATCTCTTCTCTTTTAAACAATTTAAATTTTTGGCTTTACAAAAAAACAGCATAATAGCTTAAGATCATCTCCAGACCAATTTCTTAAAACAAAATAAAAATAAATAACAAATGGAGTGACAGTTTCATTGAGCTGGCCATCATGGCTGTTCCGACAAATATTTAATTAAATTTGCCCTCATATTTTATGCATTTCATTTTGCATTTTGATTGCGGTCTTGTTTTGATTTTATCGGTTCGCATGCGTTTTGTGACCCCGCCTGGCCGAGTCCTTCGGCCGGTTGATTGATTGGTTGAATGGCTGATGGCTGAAGCGAATGTGCCAGTGGGTCCTGCTCCTAGAGCTCGCATGCGGCCTGCATCCTGTGCATCCCGTGCATCCCTCGATTGATAACTGATAGCCGATAACCAATAACCGATATCCCCATTTCCGTCGGCGAAGAGCGAACGATTCGTTTCTTTTGTTTATATATATTTCACCCATTGCATTATCCTTTGTGTTCTGTTCTGCATTCTAACTCTTCTCTCGCGTGCATACCTATATATATATATTTTAATAATTTTAATTTCTCTTTTACATTCCTCTGTTCTAAGCTGAACAAAAACAAGCAAAACTTATTTTATATATATACTTATGCATATGTATCCAAACATATATATATATATACTCCAATGAATGACTTCTTTGACTCGTCCATTTTATTTAATGCCGTTGATGCTAACAGAAGAAAGCGAACAAGCAAAAATGACAAAACCAATACAACAAATGTTTAAAAGCAAACAAAAACAACAGTCCGTTCGAAAACTTTAAAAAATGCAGTTAGCAAGCCACACTCACACAGCCAAACAGCCACACACCCATATATAATTAGAGTTATTTCCTCACACACACATATACACACGCGTACTGCGGGAGAGCAAGGCGCTCTCTAAAAAGCCTTTCTCCGCTTTCTCTCAGAAACTTAAAGCATTCGCATTTCGCACGCTGCCGCTGCCGCTCTCACCCACACACGGACACTTAACACACACACACACACACACTGAGCAGCCGGAGAGGTGACGAAATCTCCTTTCCTGCCAGTCACGACAGTGTTTCGTCACGAAGGCTGCTCCTTCGAGAGGCTCAATTTGACAAAAACTTTCAAAAAGACTTTTATAAAATTCAAGTAAATCGCAAAATTCGATTTTCTTCCCTTGTTGGTTACAATGCTAAATGTTTTACCTTTCGTTACCTATTTATTTTAGTGCATGCCTAAACTAGATACTTGTATATTTTGAATACTTTAGAAAACTGCCTAACTAGATAAATATATTTTTTACGTACATTTTGTCATATTTGGTAGTTATTTTGAATTTTGGCCTAATAAAATGCGTAAGAAACAACGGTAAATTTGCTAATACTAGAGCATGCTTTTGTTGATCAGTTCGTAGTTCATTATTTAGTACAATCACATTCACAATTATCCAATGATTTCATGATTATAAACAATATGCTTAGAACTAATCTAACTGGTAATTGAAGCGCCGAACAACGATTGTATTGGAATATGATTCGAGTAGTATTTAATTTGTGACTTTTCAGAGTATCCGTATAGATTCCGAAATCAACTATCCCAGCCAAGAGTCAAAATGTAGTTAGTTATCAGAACTAGTAGCATATAATTAGAATTCGTTCAGATTTTAGTAGAAAAGTGTAAACATCGATTAGCCGAATACCAAATTGTCGTTAAAATCTGCGGGTGTCGAAGTAAAGATATTCCTAATGTAAAGAAGACAGAAGTTCAAAACATATTAATTTCCATGTAGTAACTTTACAATTATTTAATTATTCAAAAAGCTGAATAATAATTATTTTAAGGATAGTATATTTTTTATATAGGTCTTACCTTATATTGATAGCTTGCCAGCTCTAGACATGAATATCTATCATCTACGGATAAGTAGTTCAGTTTAATAAATACCTATATAGTACCTATAAAATTGAATAAAATTTGCAATTCTACCTACAAACTTTTCGTTTTCGCAATGTGCAATCTGCAAAGCAAGAATTGAGCATCAATATCTCAAAGCCAAAGCCTCTCTTTCACACAAGACACAAACTTTGAACCGTTTGAACCGCTTAACGAATAATATCCAATGCAATGAGCTTCAACAAACAAAAACAGCAATACAAGAAAAAAAATAAATTAAAAACAAAAAAAAAGAAAAGAATGAAAACTATCTAAAGTAAACGCAATCTGGCTGAGTCAAAGTTGGTCAAATCACCACTAATAACAAATTTTTGTATGGTTCAGTCTCCGTTTACTATTTCCCAACAGAGGACGATGACGAGGATGGGCCGACGTTCAAAGACAAGGCACTCGAAGTGATCCTCAAAGGCATCGATGTGTTTTGTGTGTGGGACTGTTGCTGGGTTTGGTTGAAATTTCAGGAGTGGGTATCGCTCATCGTCTTCGATCCCTTCGTCGAGCTCTTCATCACGCTGTGCATTGTGGTCAACACGATGTTCATGGCGATGGATCACCACGATATGAACAAGGAGATGGAGCGCGTGCTCAAGAGTGGCAACTATGTGAGTACTATCTGACATCCCATCACCTCATCACATACTCGTATGATGCCTACAACATCCATCTATTCCTGCAGTTCTTCACGGCCACCTTTGCCATCGAGGCCACCATGAAGCTGATGGCCATGAGCCCCAAGTACTATTTCCAGGAGGGCTGGAACATCTTCGACTTCATCATCGTGGCCCTATCGCTGCTGGAACTCGGACTGGAGGGTGTCCAGGGTCTGTCCGTCTTGCGTTCCTTTCGATTGGTAAGTTTCGTTTTGCTGTTGCAACTTTATTAGTCTAGTCCTAAGTTAGTTGTAAGTTACTGCGACTTTAATCTCTCAATTTAGCAGGCAAAACTGTCGTGATATGCGCGCTAATCGAATCGTAATTAACTCGTACTCGTGCTCGTATAAAACACCCTTTTCCTTTCCTTTTGACCCGCCAATTTGCAGCTGCGTGTTTTCAAGCTGGCCAAATCCTGGCCGACGCTGAATTTGCTCATATCGATTATGGGCCGCACTGTCGGCGCCCTCGGCAATCTGACCTTCGTCCTGTGCATTATTATCTTCATATTCGCGGTCATGGGCATGCAGCTGTTTGGCAAGAACTACACAGGTACTTTAGGAGAACCTCCAGAGCCACCTCCAGAACCTCCTGATCCCAAACCAGATCCATCTATCCACTCCCACAACCAAAATCGATAACCAAAGGCCTCGAATTCTAAAAGCAAAGTTCTAGCGTGCAATGAAACTATTTTCTTAGTGCAACCTTTCTCCAACTTTTTGCCTCCAACTTTTTCAACTTACATACGTTTTTTGACTCTTAATGCTCCTAACTCTATACTAATTCCTAGCTATAGTCTTGAAAAATACACCTACGTAAGACCAAGAATTCGCCAAATCCGAGAACACGTTTAGAGAGCCACGCTTTGGGCACGGTTTCATCTTGAGTTTACCACACTTCAGTTTGATTTTAGCCTATATTTTAACGATTCTGCTTTTGCTGCCAATCAAAAACTAATCAAGAAATTATAGCGGAAAATCATGCCCGGACTATGTCTGCTTTACCACTTTTTCCTAGACAGATCCTTAACGCATTTTAAGCGAATGTTACGCTATAAGACTCCTTTTATAGGACCGGAAATGAACTAATCCTAAGTAAGAACGATATAACGTGTATACATATTTAGCAAGTACTTAAGCGTTTATGGGGTTCAAGTATCATTGATATTTGACTTTAATCTTTAAATCGATTGTTTTTTGGATTAATTCTATATAACCTTAATACGACTTTTTTCCACTATATTTTCCTAATGCTTTGCCCGGCTTTCAAAACAAAACCAATCAAATCAAATCAAATCCTAACTAAATAAACAACATAATCGATAAACCGATCTAATTGAATCAACTTCCCATACACCAATTGAACTGTGAATGATCCCCAAAAATAAATCGAATCGAATCGAATCGAAATCAATTCGCTAACTGCAGCTGCGTGTATTTAAACTGGCCAAGTCTTGGCCCACACTTAATTTACTCATTTCGATTATGGGACGCACCATGGGCGCTTTGGGTAATCTGACATTTGTACTTTGCATTATCATCTTCATCTTTGCGGTGATGGGAATGCAACTGTTCGGAAAGAATTATCATGGTAAGTGCAAGATCGATCGCATCCCCAACTATCATACCAGACTTAATTCGATTTGTGTGTTATGTGTATTATGTGTGTTTCTGTTCACTAAGTGTACGTATTCGTGTCTATGTGTCCTGGGAACCATTGTACTCCCAATTTATTTAGACCCACCTGTCTGTATGTACTGCTACTGCGTTTGTGTTTGTGTTCACCAAACTGGGCGGAATCCAAGTGGATTGGGACAACTTAAGGCTATGCCATCCGTTTGGATTCCCTCGAGACATATATAACCATGCTACCTTATAATTTGATCCACACCCACATTGAGTATTCGTTACTATTGCGGCCTGCTTAGCTCACCAGTCCGTGTATCCGAATCAGAACCCGAATAAAACCGAGCCCCATCCTAAGCAATCCAGCATAGTCGACATCTAGCGACTATAAGTATGGTTTATGATTTACTTGGAGCTCAAGATCTTTGGATCGTTGAGTGGCCGTGTCCTCCGTAAGTACTCCCTGCCAGCGAAAGTGCGGCAACTAACTTTTCTCCTAGCTAATTTACTCCAAGCTCGTCTATTTGATTTTTTCCTTCCTAAGCATTTTGTATATGCGATCGCAAGCGTAAACTTTGTATAGCTACACACTTTCGTAGCTCTAGCCTGAAGAAATCGATAAAATCAAATGATGTTGATGCAGATGAGGCGGTTAACTCTTTCTTTTTCATTTTGTGTACGATTTTACTGGCATTTTAACTTGTAACACACACCGTTTTTTGTGAGTGCCCGCTGCGCTGAACACCGTTTGCACACGCTTTTGTATGTGGCTTGACACCAAATCAAACTAAAACCAATAAAAATCAAATAAAATATTGAACACCAATTGAAACTGTGTCCAAATATCCCCAAACATAAACTAAACTCTCAGCAAACAGTGCGATCTATTGCTAATCTATGCCAAACCATCGACAGATCACAAGGACCGCTTTCCGGATGGCGATCTGCCGCGCTGGAACTTCACCGACTTTATGCACAGCTTCATGATCGTGTTCCGGGTGCTATGCGGAGAATGGATCGAGTCCATGTGGGACTGCATGTACGTGGGCGACGTCTCGTGCATTCCCTTCTTCTTGGCCACCGTTGTCATCGGCAATCTTGTGGTGAGTACTCTTATCGAGCACATATCCCTGTGAAAGGATAATGCTGACTTATCGCCTAACCATGGCCTAAAGCAGATGTAGATAACTAATTGTGGTCGTATGTTTGCAGGTACTTAACCTTTTCTTAGCCTTGCTTTTGTCCAATTTTGGCTCATCTAGCTTATCAGCGCCGACTGCCGATAACGATACGAATAAAATAGCCGAGGCCTTCAATCGAATTGGCCGATTTAAAAGTTGGGTTAAGCGTAATATTGCTGATTGTTTCAAGTTAATACGTAACAAATTGACAAATCAAATAAGTGATCAACCATCAGGTGAGAGGACCAACCAGATCAGTTGGATTTGGAGCGAAGGTTTTTATCCACTTGTTTTCCAATTACTAAACTACTTTTAATTATATGATACTCGTAATACTCGTATATTGCCAACGATATAATTGCGTATACCGTTAACGTTAACTTCAACTCACTATTGGCCAGTAATTGAATTGCGTAATCGATCTAAAACCAAATATCAGTATCTAAATCAATTGCAAATACCAAAAATCAAATCAAACCCGATTCGCATTCTGTATACTAATTGTAAAAGGAGAAATCCCCAAAACTAAAAATACGTTCTTAGCTGACAATTTGCAAATTCTCTTTAGTTAGTTTCAAGTATACCTCTCCCCCCGCCCTCTAGACCTAGACCTAGACCTTTAACCTCGACCTCAGCCTCAGCCTCAGACTCAGCCATTTAAGCCACTCACCAGAACATGTATCTGTAAAGCGAAAAAGTCTCATCCTGGTATTCATGTCGATCGAGAGATTGCTTCCATTTCTTTGGTTTGTTTGTATCGGTTCCCGTTCGATTTGAACCTAAGTGTTGTTGTTCTTCAGCCGGTCACTGATCCTCTGAACTCTGACCTCAGACCTCAGACCTCTGACCTCAGACCTCCTCTGACCAATGTGAGTCGCACTGAGGGAACTGTGCCGTGCCGTGCCATTTCCGATCACATCATACCCAACAAACAACTAAAACAAATCGTAACCGTAACCGTAACCGTCATAATCTTTAGCATTACTTAGATAGTCTGTATTTAGCTGAACCGAAAGTAACAGTATCAGTACCAGTAATCCAAAAACCAAGTATATTGTACTCTTATGCGTATTTTCCTTAGATACATATTATTCAAGTTTCTAAACATTTTATAAACTAGTTTGATCCTCGTCGTCAATACTGTTAGCAATTGAATATTTATGACTTTGGTTGAGTTCTTTGAATCTAGCTTAAAATTAGTAAGCCTTGTTTTACCTCACCCTTTTGAGTTCGGACCTAGGTTAATGGTTTTGGTTTCACAACAACCACTTCCCCACATCCTTGTACATTTGCATTTTCAATATTCCTCGCTGGCATCGCAAGCGGAGATTAATTGGCCGAGCCGAAACGAAAAAGATTTCAATATTTCGAATAAAAAGCAACTCCCACATGGCAAATTGAATTATGTGTCTAGCTGACATTACCGAAAATGAAACATAAATAAGCGAAAACAGTATTAGACTCGCATTGTAATGTGGAATTATATAAATTGAAAGTAAAACAGTGGATTTGATCCTTCATAGTGTTATGAACTTTTCTTACTCTCGTTATTCGAATTTTTATTTGTTCGATTTACTGTCTGTGTATTAGTAATATGTATGGATTTTTGTTTAAACCTTAGCAACTCGAATCATCCGTCACCTTAAGTTGCATCCACTGACTGGCGCTCAGTGGTAACAGTATGTCTACACTGATGCCAGCCAGTGGAAACACTTTGATTATTTACGGCTCACCAGCTTATTCAATTAATTGCTCAGTTACGTTCATTAGTTGGCATCACTGGTGCGGGTGCGGTGGAAACGCCCTATCCGCCCACTGTTGCCGAGTAGTGGAATCACCTTAGTTCAATTCTCTACAGCGATGCGGCAAGCAGTGCACACAACGGACTGCTTGCCCATTGGTGCTGGCTAGTGGAAACGCCTTAGTTACGTTCTGCTCACTAGTTTATTGAGTTCATTGATCATTTTGCGATTTGTGTTGTTCGCTGTTGTGTTGTGAGCGTTCCACCTCCTCCGTTCGTTACCAGACACTAACATCAACCCAACCAATCACACGACACCTTAAACGAAACAAGATCCATTCAATGTGAGCCACTGACACCTCCACGAACCACTAAAACCACTCAAACGAACCGCGATGACGCTGATTAAGTGTGTGTTTTGTGTTCCTTTTCTGTGCCCTTATCGATTTAACAATTTGATCCCAAAATTAAGAATTAATCGTTATATCTATCTTCATTCTTTTCATTTAAAATGGCTTGTCATGATTTCCCATAAAACATCAAATTCTAAAATTCAAAAAATCAACCCAATTTTGAATCGGCCGACGTAACGAACAACGCTTAAACCAAATCGAATCTCGACTCATCCCAAATCGACTTTAACCAATTCAAATCAAATTGAAATTGAAAATTCAAATCAACCGAAACGATCGACAAACAACCAACAACAACAACAACAACTTTAATGCGAACGGCAACTGCTTGTATGAATTATGAATTCGTTTCGCTCTTTATGATTTCCCAACATCGATAATCGATAACCGATCAACAATCGTCATTGCCCATCCGTACAACTCAATAACAACATATATATCTATATAAATGCCATACCTCTGTTACGTTACATATGTATATATCGAACCGATTATGTAAACACACTATCTATAAACCTATTACGATCGAATATGGGATACGAAAGGCAAAGGCGTTTGTCGTTGTATATCTGCAGAGCATGGTGACAACGAACTGGAGCTGGGCCACGACGAGATCCTCGCCGACGGCCTCATCAAGAAGGGGATCAAGGAGCAGACGCAACTGGAGGTGGCCATCGGGGATGGCATGGAGTTCACGATACACGGCGACATGAAGAACAACAAGCCGAAGAAATCCAAATATCTAAATAACGCAACGGTAAATACAATCCTTTCGAGCGCGCATCGCAAGTTATCGAATTTGAACTTCAACTGGAACTTGAGCTTGTGTGCAATTTCCTTACTTTATTTCTTTTTTGTTGGTACTCGAGCTCAAGTGCGCAATATATTCTCCTATATATGTATTGATTTGTGATTACTAACCAACCCGATTCCCATACACTATTGAGTATTAATACAAGTACTGCCTCTACAACTCCTCCCAGATATACTTTGTTATCGAATATTTTATAGAACATTTTTGTGACGACAAGAAATTGATTTACATTATTTGTTTTGTTTCTCTTTTTCGTTCATTAAATTGACACAATTTATTCCTATTACATATAACTGTCTATATTCCACCACCCAATCACAAAAAAATGATAATACTAACCCAACTGAAAAAAAAACTAAAATAACGAAACACATGAACTAAAATCTCGCTACAAAAACAAAAAAAAAAACAAATACCAAAAATATCTATACCGATATATATAAATATATATATGTATAACTATAACTATAACTATACAGATGATTGGCAACTCAATTAACCACCAAGACAATAGACTGGAACACGAGCTAAACCATAGAGGTTTGTCCTTACAGGACGACGACACTGCCAGCATTAACTCATATGGTAGCCATAAGAATCGACCATTCAAGGACGAGAGCCACAAGGGCAGCGCCGAGACGATGGAGGGCGAGGAGAAGCGCGACGCCAGCAAGGAGGATTTAGGTCTCGACGAGGAACTGGACGAGGAGGGCGAATGCGAGGAGGGCCCGCTCGACGGTGATATCATTATTCATGCACACGACGAGGATATACTCGATGAATATCCAGCTGATTGCTGCCCCGATTCGTACTATAAGAAATTTCCGATCTTAGCCGGTGACGATGACTCGCCGTTCTGGCAAGGATGGGGCAATTTACGACTGAAAACTTTTCAATTAATTGAAAATAAATATTTTGAAACAGCTGTTATCACTATGATTTTAATGAGTAGCTTAGCTTTGGTAAGTCAACTACAAAATTAAATTAAATTAAATTTATCGAGAAAAAAAACGTTTAAAAAAATAATATTAATTCAAAAGACTCTAAAGCAGACTCAAGACTCTTGTTTGCCATTTAGATTGTTGCAAATTTGTGTCATTTGCTTTTTTAAAATGCTAAAAACGCAAATCGTAGCTTGCAACAGATCACTAAATTTACCAATTTAATTCAAAAATCAATAAGCATTCAAAATAAGCCGAACAATTGAATATGTAGTTAATCAAGCCATGCTTAAACTTTACCAAAGTTGATTGCTTCATTCAAAAAAACCCCCACCCGACCCAATTTTTCAGTTCGATCCCGGAATCTACCCAGTATAGCATAGTCTTAGCGTAGACCTTATCCGATTTGATCTGATTTTTCTGTTCAAGTTCCCCAAACCGATGGCACTTCTTGCT
This sequence comes from Drosophila simulans, assembly GCF_016746395.2. Lineage (NCBI taxonomy): Eukaryota > Metazoa > Arthropoda > Insecta > Diptera > Drosophilidae > Drosophila > Drosophila simulans. The sequence goes on along the minus strand of NC_052525.2, from coordinate 15,928,952 downwards.
AATAAAGATTTTCCATCGGCCTTAACCCCAAATTCAATTGTATTCCCAACTATCCAAAACTGAGAGAAGATACTATGTATTTTGGTAGCTTAAATGGTTTGCCTCCTACGCCTAGGCACATTCCTGTCAAACGGCTTGTGTCTCCGCGTGAGATCGCAAATCTTGTTCAGCGATCTACTGGATTATCTTGTAGATCGGCTAGTGTTAGCTGTAGATGTTCCTGTTTACCTAGATATTCGATATAGAACTAGATGTAGACGCTTTGTGCGTATCATTTCAAGAATTTTGTCTTCAATTTCTTTGAAAATTTTTCTTTAATTGCGTTTGACTTTAATTTGTCCGCCCAAGAAGAAGATCAGAACGAAAAAAAAGAAAGAAGGACACCAAGAAGGAAAAGCCGACTGTTGTACAGCAATACAGCAACGCTTTGAATACCATTTTAATACTCATTAATGTTATATAGCTTCTTATACTGCTTCTAGATAATTGTTAAACTCGTTCTCGTCTAATGTTACCTCATACTCACCTAACCACTCTATAACGCCAATGTAAATGTCCATGTGTTTCTTCTATGAATACGCAACACCAACGAATCAACGTACCACCGTCTCTACGAATAATACCGAAATCAACCACTTCGAACTGGAACAGGCATTAGAAGATGTACATCTGCCACAAAGACCCATACTGCAGGATATTTTATACTATATGGACAGAATATTTACGGTTATATTCTTCTTGGAAATGTTAATCAAGTGGTTGGCGCTCGGCTTCAAAGTGTACTTCACCAACGCGTGGTGTTGGCTCGATTTCGTGATTGTCATGGTAAGTCCACCGGTTACCCAAGTAGATCGCTCCCCAATCAGCTTTCGGACCTCTATATTTTGTTTGCCGAACGTATCGAAACCGTTTAAAACTTAACCAACCACAAGACCCTGGACCGAAATGAATTGAGTTATTTGAAGACGACGATTTAAGACTTTTCAGTTAAGCCTTTAGTCTGTATGCCTTATTCCCGCCCCGAAATCGCTGTGTACTGCTTAGGGCAGTATGACAGATGTCTTGAGAAACCAGCTCGTCCCGAGTTTGTATCTAAACTGTATATTGAGAACCGTTGTATGATATAAAGCCAAAGAACAAGTAACTAGTAAACAGTAAAGAGTAACGAGTAAACGTAAAGAACTTGTTTGATATAACCATAGGTTAGCATAGTTATTCACTATAGCTTAGTACGATAAGTGCCCTCTATACATATACTCGTATATAGATCATCCCTATAGACATAGCTTATCCAACTTTGAGTTTCGTTTTGAGTTACCCGCCAATCTAAATCGCCCATCTAGCTGTCGCTAATTAATTTGGCCGCGGTCTGGTCCGGGGCCGATGATGTGCCCGCCTTTCGCTCGATGCGAACTCTGCGCGCCCTGCGACCTCTGCGGGCAGTTTCGCGCTGGGAGGGCATGAAAGTAAGTAGCGTCCACCACAGCCTCTCTATCTGTCTATCTCTCTCTCTCTCGCTGTCTCTGTGTGTCTCTCTTGCTCTTTCTCCTCCTTAAAAGTTCTAATCTAATCTCAGACTAAATTCCTATATATGTTTCTCGCTGTGTATCTTTCCCTCATTCGCATTCACTGTTGTCTCTATGTGTGTGCGGGTGGGTGTGTGTGCGTGCGTGTATGTGTGTGTGCTAAGTATACAACTAATAATATTCAATAGCTATATACATTCGTTAAATGTTGTTGCTTCACTAACAAACTGAGTTCCTTACTTGCGGTCTATCTAAATGGCGAGCTCTACAATCTTCAATCACATATGTATCTATCAAAAACTGTTATACTTCAAACGCTACGATCTTCAGCTGGTTGTACACGGTGCAGCGGCTATTTGAATAATTGCGAAGCGCCGTTTACAACTATCGCAAAACGGTTGGAAGCTTTTAGGATCCAACATTGACCGCAACTTCGTTGGCAAAGCGCTTAAATTCCCGCCTCCGAAACTGTTATACACACACTAAATACATGTTCGAGCAATGTTATTAATCACCGTCAGTTCTCAATATTGTGTTCTGAGCATACATATATCGATATTTAAGCCATCTATGTGCGTGTGTATCTATGGGTGTACGTGGTTTTCTTTCGCTCAATATGTGTGTGTTATACGCTACTATCCGTCCAAGCCGAATCGCTCACATTGCGCCCAGGGCAGCGCCATGCTAAGTGTTATACCGGCCAGTTCTGTACATTTTCTGCTGCCTGTTAATGTTGATGTATTTACTCCTACATATGTTTGTCCCTGCCTACCCCAAATATATATACATATATTTATTGATACCATTGTCCCTATATACAAATATTGTTGCGTAAATGTAAAGTTAACGTAAAATATACAAGCCAACCGCAATATCTTCAAGAAGCTTTGTAGGCATTGTACTCCATTGCTGCCGTCGCGCGCTTCAGCTTAGCTGCCTACATTGTATAACAGTAGCGTAATCATACGGTTATAGTTTAAACAAGTAATCTAGGACCATTGATACATACATACATAGGTCTGTCATAGCTTTTAAACTGTACTATATATAATATTCCTACGTATATAATGAAATTAGAGATAGGAACCATACATGCAACACGATTGGTCAGCTGACGTAACTGTTATACGAGTACAAGCGTATAATAACTTGTGTATAAGTAGTTTGGTTCAATAACTAGCCATAGCTTAGTCATTGGTAGCGATACCTCCCCCAGAACCTCAAAACCCCGTGTACACTCCCAGTTGCCAAGTCCGAACCCCTAGATCGTTTTGGTTGTCTTAGACAGTTAGTCCTAGTTAATCCCATCTCCAAAGCCACGTCCACATGAACACAACGAATTTGAACCGGAACTGGACCCCTTCCCTCGCCACGGCCTCCAACTTAGCGGCACAAAACTATATCCATCTGTACAGGTGTATGTACATACCAAATGTATATCCCCATAATTGTTGCAAGCGAACAACGCAAAAGAGCCACAACTGCACTGAATTGTACAAACAAGAAGTAAAACAAACAAATGTATCCAAGTATCCGAAAACTTCACGACGCTCAGTCGTTAGTGTATAGATATCGAAATCGTTTACTCGTATATGTATATATACTGTATATTCAACCACAATCAGTACAATCAGAACAACAACCAGATGTCGATTATTCGATAAATCGCTCATACGCAGTGGTGGCAGTGTTTTACTTACAACAAACGACGCTCCAGTCGCGTCCCGTCTCACACCAACAGATATCGCTTGGTCTGGGCTAACTTAACTGAGCTCTTTTCCATCTAGGGCTAAACTCGCCCCAAGACTAACTTCAGTCCAGTGCAAACTGGGATCCACAATACCCAATCGAGTCCGGCAGCAAAGTTTGAGCAAAAATGTGTCAACATAGAGACAGATCAAGACAGGAAAACCAAAAGCCGAAAGCCATTTTTCAATGAGAACCTAGTGATGAGGTCGCACGACTGCACAATGGACTCCTTGAGGTCCCTGCATACGCCGCGAGCAACACCAAATTCGTCATAAAGTACAGTTTGTATATATTAGAAAAATCTATCGAATCATGGAACATCCATTCTCGATCTCTCGTCTATCGTTTCGTTTCCTTTCGTTTCGTCCATGGCGTGTGCATGCCGAATTCGTCCATTGTGGAGTGCGGTGCGGCTGGTGGTGCAAACAATCGTAGGAAACAATCGATTTAGACAGACCTAGCCTAGATCCCAAAGTCATAACTCTTTCTGTACCTCTCTGGATGTGCCGTCCCCCCCAAAAGACCCTTTGCTATCAAGAAAGGACCTCCCCGATTTCAGTAATCCGTACTCGTATCGAACAACACACACACACTCAGCTCTCGTCTCTCTATGTATGTCTCACCCAGAGCAGTTATCGTATACCTACTACTTTACCCTTGGATTGAACCGAAACTACTTCCAATACACATCGAACCAATCCGAAAACCAATCGTTAACGAACCGAACCCACAGTAATCTACATATACTCTATATGCATATGTGTTAACCTGTTTTGTGTGTATGTGTCTACGTCTATAAGTGTTACCATCTATGTATTTGCCAGAATATATACATATAATCGTACAAGCTATATAATGTATCAACTATCGTACTACACTAGGCTATTGTTTAAGAACATGTTTTGTCTAAGTCAGAAGAGCGCATTGGTAATATGCAAGTAAGTTCTCCGAACCCATAGGGCCCCTGCCACGCCCCGTTCCGCCCCTTTTTTGCCTTTGACCCCTTTTGTCGAGCAGCAGCTGCAGCTGCAATTGAAAAAAAATACAACAACGGCGCGGATTAATCTCTTTAAAGCTTCTTTTCGTTAGACAGACAGAAACTAAAACTTGAAACTTAAAACATAAAACCCGAAACCCGATACCGAAAAACCGAACAAAGTACCGAAAAATGAAAGATCAATCACTTTTGCTTTATTTACAAAGAATCTCTAAGTATGCAACTTAATATGTTAAACTTGGCACTATTCGAACTATATCGAAACTAGGTATCGCTTATCAACTTCGTTGCTTCACTTGTTGGAGCTGGTGGTATTCAAGCCTTCAAGACTATGCGAACGTTAAGAGCACTGAGACCACTACGTGCCATGTCCCGTATGCAGGGCATGAGGGTACGTACTTTCCATACATACTCGTAACAACCCAATACCAAACCAATATCAATACCAAAATCAAATCAAATCAAATCAAATCGAAACCAATTACCACAACAAAAATACTTACCAACAAACAAACAAACAATTTCATCAAATCAGTATCAGTATCAGTATCAGTATCTGCATATCGTAAATCGTATCTCAATCCAGCCAATAGCGCCAAATCTCATCATAACTAATACTGGCGACTCCTTTACGCCGTCTTAACCTCTCTACTCGAACTCGTTAACACCAGCCATTCATTCCAAACTAACAGCAACCGATCCGAATTGTGTAGCTATAGAAATTGAAACGTGCATAGCTTTACAGTTAACCATTTGGATTGATGGGCTCATAACCATGATAATCTGCATCAGTGCAGCAGTTGAATTCATTTGTTGCATCCGTAATTTGTAAACCTTATGAAATTATCAACATAAATCGTAATTGATTGACTGATTAGATGCCACTTACCCAACAACTTACTCAAATCTCTCTCTCATCGATCAGCCGAACACAAAAACCACACTCCAAGTACTAGAGTTAATCTTAGCTATCGTTAATCGTTATTCTTACATACTTACTTATGCATATCGTTATAAATAATTAGACAACTGTTTTGCCTTGCCTTCTCTCACACACAAGTTGCGTCTTGCTCGATCTCTTTTTCGCTCTAGCTAGCTCGCTCTGTCTATCTCTCTCTGTCTCTCTCTCTCTCTTTTTTTGACCTACTATCCACATCCTTAATTGATTGTCCACTCGGCTCACACTTAGAATATAATTGGCTGATCAGAACAAAGAAATTCGCTTAACCAGCTTAACCAATCGACGACTATCGGTCGAGTCCTATGCTTGCCAAGTACTGTAGAACCGATCGAACTTATAACTAGAATTATCATCGCCTTATGTACCAGCCACACCACTTTTGATTCTACTCGTACTTTAACCATCTCATCTAGTCACGTACTTAGTCTCTAGTTTAAGTTAACTCTTAGCTAATTTTGTCGTATATACTTAATAACTTCAATTTGGACATGTGCTTGCTTGTTCGCCAATGAACCGTTATGCTGTTGCCCGTTGTGCCTAACTGTTATATATGTAGTATTGTAAAGTAAACGGCTGCCTTGGCTTGGCTCAGTGTTGAGAAACGCACGTCGCCTGCAAGTAGTGTTAGTCAGCACACCGAGAAAGTCTCCATTGCACTCACACAGTCGCACGCTTTCATCTCATAGACAATAAAAAAAAAACTATTCATCTATACAGCAATACACTCATTCACAAACAACCATGTACACGCAATAACACACATCTGTACATCAACATCATTATTCTTAAGTCTGATACTAACTTGAACTAGCGTATACTGATAATTATATATCTATATATTCCCAACTGACTAAATAACTCTCTGCATTTATTGTATTATATTCTATCCCCTCTCCCCGCCCTCGCCTCGCCTCGCCTTGCCTCGCATCACCCATACACCCATGTATCCCAACTACTACAACAACCAATTAAACAACCAACCAACCAATCCATCGATAACTCAACTCCCAATCATCATCGACGTTGCCAACGACGACCCAATCGGTTAACGATCGAATGATTGATCAATCAATCCACGAATTCAACAAATCAAAAAACCAAACCAAATTCAGGTCGTCGTTAATGCGCTGGTACAAGCTATACCGTCCATCTTCAATGTGCTATTGGTGTGTCTAATATTTTGGCTAATTTTTGCCATAATGGGTGTACAGCTTTTTGCTGGAAAATATTTTAAGGTACGTGCCAAATGTTTCAAACTAAAACCTGAACCAAAACCAGAAACCAAGCCAAAACCAAAAACTGAAACCGAAACATAATCAAACATGCCAAACTTTGAAGGTAAAATGAATACAAGTTACATACTTGTGCTCACTTTGCCTGCAAATGGCTCAAGTTCAATAAGAGAAATCAATTCCAAGCAGCATTACATAATTAGCAATGATCAATTTAATCGAACTATTGAATCCATCTTGAAAGAAATGCGTATCTTTGCATCTATTTTTCGTAAATAGTTGAGTTTAAAGTAAAGTTCAAAAGTAACGAGCGAAGGGCTTGTCCAAAAAAAATCAAAGACAAGCCCTAGCTGACTGTACATAAAATCAGATCAGAATTCATTCAAGTGCAAGTCCTGAGCGATAACCAGAATCGGAATCAAAATCAAAATCGAAATCAAATGCAGAATCCGATTCAGCTTGGGCATGCTTATCGAACGTTATATAACTATACGAGTATGCGACCTTGCGAAAGTTGCTGCACTAAAATCGTTTCTTAGAACACTCCTTAGTATTAGCCTTAGTTTGTACTTTGCCTTTTGCACCGAAAATTGAAAAAAGAGCAGATCTTTTTAAGAATGATCAAATAAATAAACCTATTCAAATCAATTAAATTCAAGCTGAGCTTTTCAAATATCGTATAGTCAAGAGGCCAAGCTAATTAGCTGCTCAAACACTAACACACACTACCAGAGCCACTGACACTTTTACAAACTTAGTTAGCATCTATGTATAGCTGTTTCCTTATATAATCTGCCCCGTCCATATAATTATCTATTATACTCTCTATATATACAATTTATATCTATATCTGTATGTGAATCCCGCATAACTGAAATACATTTTTCCGAAATCAATTCGATAAACAAAACCAAACCCATCGACGCCAACCACCGATGAACGCCGAACCGATAACCACGATCGATAACCGACAGTGCGAGGACATGAATGGCACGAAGCTCAGCCACGAGATCATACCAAATCGCAATGCCTGCGAGAGCGAGAACTACACGTGGGTGAATTCAGCAATGAATTTCGATCATGTAGGTAACGCGTATCTGTGCCTTTTCCAAGTGGCCACCTTCAAAGGCTGGATACAAATCATGAACGATGCTATCGATTCACGAGAGGTAATGTACCACCGTTTCAATCCATATCTCACAACAGACACCCACAGCCACATCAGACTGCATTTATGTTTGCCAATGCGCTTTGCCAACCACAAAAACCAGTTAGATAATAAGTCAATAATTGAACACGCAAAATAGAGCAGAAAGCCGCTATGACAAAGCTACATATGTTGCAAACGAATAGCTAGTTGATCCATACATACTTGCAAATGTATAGAAATGTCTATAATATATACCTAAGTCCAGTCTATGATACTTTTTATTAATCAACCAATTTTATCTATAACTTTTTCTCTTTTTTATATATGATCGACAAATCTACAACTACAACAACACTCGACACTATAACAACATCTACAAACAACAACAAATATGGTCACACCACTCCAAAACAAAACCCTGGCCACACCCACTCCACAACAACCACACGAGCAACACTAAAAATGATCCATTCACCAAACCAAAAAAATGAAATGAAAACCGAAACCGAAACTGAAACTCTGAAACCAACGATGCCATTCTACTAAATTCCCCCGCAAAACATAAAATTCAACAACGATTCCTGCTGCTATCGATTGACTTCGAACTGGCCAAATGATCGATAACAGGTGGACAAGCAACCAATTCGTGAAACGAACATCTACATGTATTTATATTTCGTATTCTTCATCATATTTGGATCATTTTTCACACTCAATCTGTTCATTGGTGTTATCATTGATAATTTTAATGAGCAAAAGAAAAAAGCAGGTGGATCATTAGAAATGTTCATGACAGAAGATCAGAAAAAGTACTATAATGCTATGAAAAAGATGGGCTCTAAAAAACCATTAAAAGCCATTCCAAGACCAAGGGTAAGACAACAACAAATACAACAAAATAATATTAAAAATTACCATAATTTAATAACCCAAAAAAAACTATAAACAATAAATAAGCTGAAACAAAAATCAAAGTACAAATTTAACTTGATATAACGGAATAAGAATGAGAAAAAACGTTTAATACATTAAAATTAACTTAAAAATATCTTTGCTGGGGTCATCAAAGTTCATAGTGTGCATTTGAAGAAGTGCCAATTTATCCAAGTAAAATACTTGCCAAGTTCTCAAACTTTCCGCTTTCAGCCGTTTTGTCAATTCACTTGATGCCCCACAAGCGAAATCAAACTCAAACCCCATACATAACTAACTATGAATCAATAAGTAAAATAATGTTACTAAATAAAAATCAGAACAATAAGAGAAATAAGCTTTTGATCGCGTAATCTGTGCCAATCGTATCTGTATTGTATATATAACATTTTGTATATATGATAAACTTTTTTCTATGTTAACTTGTATTAAAGAAACGCCGAACTGTGCTATCGAAACAGACTGTTATACCTGACCGTTGAACTTAAATGAAAATCTATAAATTGCGTGATTAGTTTATGGCCCTTGGGCCTTCTGTATTCTGTATTCATTCGATTAATATCCGATGAAATACCAACTTGTGACAAACTGTTATACGAACTGGGACGTCGACCAAAAACCCTTGCAATCCGTTGAGTATATTTATGTACTAAACACATATTTACTTACGCGCGTATGTACGTATGTGAAAGGCCCTGTTCTCTAGCAATATTTTGTCAAGTTAATTGACGGATCTTTGAAACAAGAAAAACAACAAGAGAAACATTCCGAAAACGAAAAGAACAAGAAGATGAAGGCAGCGCACCAAGTCGAGTCTCTGGAATGGCTGCCGTGGCGCTAGAGAGAGACAACGCCACTGTTGCCATTGAGCGACTCCTGCGTGCGACTGCGTGTGCGAGTGCGACGACGATATAGTCGCAACATACCGTTTTCTTTTCTACTCTAATACTTAATTTCCACTAGCTGTATTTAAGTATTGTGTCCGTTTGGTTCGTCTGTACTTAAACATTTTTATGTCTGCCATTTATCAGCTGGACGTTCGTTCTATAAAATTTAAAATTCCAAAAGCAAAGCAAAACTACAATCTATCTATATATGTATATACCTACCTATCTATGATACCCCACTCGCAACACTCCTAACTTAGATATGGCAACCAATGCATGTTTCTTTACTACTCTCGTACAACTACTACTTACTACTCCTAATCTGGATGTGTACATAGCATACATCTTGGCACGTCTCTCTTTTATCTCTACTCTCTACTGTACTCTGGGCATGTTTAGTGATAGTCACAGAACGATAACAAATATCCGATAACTGAAAACTAAAACCAAAACTAATTCGATAGTTATATCAAATCGAAGAACAATTAGAAGGGCGAAGGCAAAGGCTAGAGTCTAGCATGCTGACGGAGAAAAGAGACGGACTGACTGACTGCACGTTTCCGCCATTTCTCTCAAGTAATAGCTCTGTAAATGTATCCGTCTCTGTCTCGCGTAGTGTGCTCTAGCCATAACATAACCGTTAACTATTAACTTTTAACCGATGCATTGAATGAATGTTACTAGCACACTGAGTCACTGTTTAACAATGTTACCTTACCCAACTGTTCTACTGTTATACGCCTACTCTGTACGTCTGCAGGTGCGGTCTACGATCCACAGAAGATCACATCATGGAAAAAAGTTTGCAATTGGCACAGATCTACAACCGTTATGTAATAGTGAAAAGAACCAACATATAACCGCCATAACCTAATAACCTATATAAAGCGATCAACTGAGCTGAAAACTCTTATACCATATACTTATAACTAATAAGCAAATGCGACGTATTTAAACAAATGTACTTATACAAAACTCTTCTATTCCTTTTCTCTCTTCTCTCCAATGTGTTATGTCGGTGTCCAACGATTGATTATCTTTTTTGTTCTTACCTTTCCTTTTCATTTCCCTTTTGATTTCCGTGTTGATCTTTGGTTGACTTCTTTTACCATTCCAGTGGCGACCACAAGCAATAGTCTTTGAAATAGTAACCGATAAGAAATTCGATATAATCATTATGTTATTCATTGGTCTGAACATGTTCACCATGACCCTCGATCGTTACGATGCGTCGGACACGTATAACGCGGTCCTAGACTATCTCAATGCGATATTCGTAGTTATTTTCAGTTCCGAATGTCTATTAAAAATATTCGCTTTACGATATCACTATTTTATTGAGCCATGGAATTTATTTGATGTAGTAGTTGTCATTTTATCCATCTTAGGTAAGTAAAACCGAAAATCAATTTCCAAATTAACCCAACCAACCACCACCCAACCGCCAAACCAAATAGCCAAAGTATGCAAATCGACCCCAAGCTCTAAAAACCTTAAGAAAAAACACTTTTTGAATTCAGGATCAGTTCTGTGGTCCTCGAGTCGTCAACTCACTTTCCCACTCTATCTATATGCATTTATTTGATGTAAAATCCTCTCTGTCATTGCTACAGTACGCTCCTCTCTCTTTACGTATTGTACTTTCTAATAATTGTTGCTAATTTGTTGTCGTATAGATAATGCGTATTTCCATTGTTCGATGTTGATTCGTATTGAACTTCCCCATTCCCATGCAAAAGAAAAAAGCAATGTAATAATCCCCCCAACCGATTTGTTGTGTACAAAAAATTGTTGTATCGCGAGTGTTCATATTGAGATGTGATTGCAACTGTTATACTAATGTGTATGACGGTATCAAATTCCCTTTATGAGCAGCTCCATGTTGTTGTGCTTAACGTATTCCAAATAATGTTTTCGTTTTTGCTTTCGACTTGCCATTTGCATAATTAGCTGAAGAAGTAATATTTGCTTTTAAAAAAGGGTTTGAAATTTAATTTAAAAAGAAAACAAGCGAGCTATTTAACCATCAAGACTGTTATACAAATCTTTTGCTAATACTGCTATACGAGCTAAGATATTTCTAATCAGATTTTCCAATCAGACTTTAAAGATTCTGATAAACTGTTATTTAATCCCATAGTACAATTTAAACAATGTTTCAAAACTGTTTTACATGCTTAATAGTTTTTTGCAATATATTTGTTTGGCTTAATTGCTTTAAAGCTTTACAGAATCTCAGCTAATATGGCAAATGCGTAATCGATCAATTTATGTGATAAATAATTTAATTGTTGTTGTTGTTATTGCCAAATTTGTATGTATAACATAAGTAAATTAATGTTGAATTTTTATTTAAACCTAAGTTTGAAAGTAAACGTAATATTGGTGTTATTTTTAATGTATTTTCCATGTAATTGTTGTCGTTTGTAGCTGGCGTTAAATTCTAAATATTTGTATTTGACCATAAACTTGATATATTCTTTCGTTGTCAATCTAAAAATACTACGAATTGGCAGATTTCATCTGAAGTTTGTCGAATAAATATTGATATTATTTCAAGTTTAAAGGGTACGATTAACCGTTCCCGAATAAGTATTTTATTTATATTTTATTCAACATCAAACTACAATTAATAGCCCGAAATGTTGCGCATACGTAAGCACAAAAAAAGAACGAACAAATGGAAGAGCTAAGGCGAAAGATTTCCCACTGAAAGCGGGTCGAATTATATTCTGAAAATCAAATAGGAATTGGCTTTTGGATGAAACGAGAAACGAGCACGATAAACTATACAAAAGATGGCTTAAAATATGCTTTACTACATTGACCAATGCAACAGGGAGCTTCCTTTTTAGTGCCCGAGTGCGTTGAAAAGGATGCTTTCGAACGATCTGTTGCTATCGAAGGTGTTACCCCGATTCGAAATGCGCCCAAAAAAATATTTTGTCTAGCGAAAGTCCTGAAACATCCCCCCCTCTCGAAAACCAGAAACCCAAAACCCCGAACCTCTATCCAACTCCAAGCCAGAACCGAACCAAAACCAGTTACCAAGTTAATCCCCCATCGAGAAAAAAAAAGTCGGAACCTAAACAAACCGATCGTATTGTGTTTTACCCCCTGCATCTACAAGCTTTTCGTTTCACTTTAGAAATACGTATAGTTTGTGCGAGGGAGGCTTCAAGTAAACCCTTACTATTTAAGAGCTGCCAAACTTAAATGTTGCTTACGCTTCCTTTATCTCATATGTATCTATATCTGTATATGTTTACTACTCGCCAGAGATTCACGCGCCCCAAACTTGTTCTCAAGCGCACTTTCCAAGAAGCAAAAAAAAAATACAAAAACAAAAACCGATACTATAATGCTTACAACTTTTTCGAACGCTCTAAAGTATGCTTCATTATTTGGCTTCGATGTTGCGACAGACGCAAAGTGATATCCTTATAGACGAATATATTAATACACGCTTAAGGCAAAAGAAAACAATACACAAAAAAAAAGAATAAAAAAAAAAGAAAACGACGTACGAGCTTTTGTAAATGCAAATTCTTTAAATAACAAAATAACATTAATAACAATAAAAAATCAATAAAGAAAAGCAATCGCTACACACACACACACACTTACACACCTACACAACTACTTAAACACGTTAAATGGCTTGCACAAAAAGAACGCATAAAAAAATATGAAAAACGAAACGAGATGACAGTGAATATCAAGATAAACTCAATCCAATCACACAAGATTCATTCAGAGTTAGGTGTCAATGGGCATTCCACAAGCATTCCACTCTGTGCGATTGTCGGTTGCATAACTCTGTTAGCTACTGCATATGGTATCCATACCGCATTCCAGCTGGGGATCCGCACTCGTTTCCAGCGGTCCCAATCCCCCAGCAATCCAGGAGCCACTGGCTCTGAAGGGCGGGGCCCCAGCCAGGACAACGGCCATGCGGACTGTCTTAGCGCGCAGATCCTGCAAGGCCGTTGAACTGGATCGGACCGGACCCAACGGCAATCCAACCCAGCCCGAATCGAGCCCCCACAAAGTACCCGTATTCCGAGCCCCGTTGATATACATAGTGTGTAGCCGCCCATGCCGGAGGGTTCCGCCCACAATTTGGCCCACGATCTCGGCAATTTTCGATTGAAAATCTAAAAAAGCAAACCAAATGGATGGATAACCGTAGCAATAGCCTGAATCTTCTTAATGGTTTTGGTCCAATCTACGATGGAGATTATGTACTTTACTATGAACGTAGTAAAAAGCATATAACTTTATATAATCTATAGATGAGTACCCCTCCAAATGGTTCCCAAGCCATTCCCTAGTGCGGGACTTGACTAACCAACCAATCGCCCCTACCACGCCGCCACATATAAAATATGCCCACCAATCCAGTACCCTGTTCTTACTTTCTACAACTCTTTCTTCCCAAACTATAAGAAGCTTTCCCCTGCATACTACTCTTACTTTTTTTGTAATCCTTTTTCGAGATCGCTGTAATTTCGCTCTCAGCTCAGCTCAAATCAAAATTCAGAAAAGTCCTGCAAATAGTTCGTTCGACCACCGCCCCCGCCTCCTTCCAAACGCCCTTTTCGCCATTGCTAGCGCCATCAAACGGAGATAAACAAAATTAGAACCAATGAACATTTTGATCAACCGGGCAGCGAACGAACTTTGCAGTGTATAGTATTTGGCACATATAAAATATGCTGCGGATTATCGCTAAAGAAAACGTAACCACGCATTCAAAACAAAAGAAAAATAAGTAAAGAAATTTTATTAAGATTTTATTGTCGATAACGGTATACTGGAAGACGTATTCCGGGCTCCAAGATTTTGTTTTGATGCTAATTTCGCTGTCGCTGCTTAAACCAACGCCAAAGATCGCCTGCTCCTGCGCCAGCTGCTCGCAAACAGCCGAAGGATATCGACTACCAAGCATTGCTGCTTAACCGTTTACTGTTAACCGTTTGCTGTTAAGCGTTCAGCGTTCACCGTTTACTCTAACCGTAACTCCTTTTGTTTGAATCTCTTTATTGTTTCGTTTCTTAATCGTTTTTCTCTCTCTTCGTTTTGATTTTTGCGCAGCAATCTCTCTAATTTGTTCTAGGCCAGCTGTAAAGTCGTTAAAATACTTTGTGTTAACTGTACCTGTACTGCTAATCCGTATACATAACTGTATAAGTAACTGTACCTTGACTGTATATGTACATGTATATGTTGTATATGTAATTGTATTCTAATTGTAATATACTCGCTCCATGACGATTGAAGTTGCTCTTCAATTGCTCGGTTACCCTGTTATTATTTCCTATATCCGTTCGGCCAGTTTATGTTTTGTGTCAACTGTACCTGTTTCTTTTCTCCCAATTGTACATATACGATTTTTGCGTTCATTTACGTATTCCCTACCCAATTAAGTGTGTCTGTCTGTAAATGTTGACTGACATTGCAGACAATGAAAGAGGCGGAGCGTGCCGACAACCTAATGCTTTTCATATTTCAGCTATGTCAAGTGTTTGTGTCTCGAGCTCCAGGAGCTTTAGTCGCCAGCAAAACAAAAAAAAGAAAAGAAACCCAATCCGCAATCCCCCAAGATCCCCATCCACGATCCCCACTTTGACTCTGTGATCATAACTCAACTGATTTCTCTTCACAAACTCAATCCCCAATCCGCTGCCAAATGTTCGCCGCAGGTCTCGTACTTAGCGATATTATCGAGAAGTACTTCGTGTCGCCGACCCTGCTCCGAGTGGTGCGTGTGGCGAAAGTGGGCCGTGTCCTTCGACTGGTGAAGGGAGCCAAGGGCATTCGGACACTGCTCTTCGCGTTGGCCATGTCGCTGCCGGCCCTGTTCAACATCTGCCTGCTGCTGTTCCTGGTCATGTTCATCTTCGCCATCTTCGGCATGTCGTTCTTCATGCACGTGAAGGAGAAGAGCGGCATCAACGACGTCTACAACTTCAAGACCTTTGGCCAGAGCATGATCCTGCTCTTTCAGGTAAGAGGCCCAGCCACAATTCCGTTGACGGTTTATGTTGTCTATTGTTGTTGTCGTTGGGTGATGTTGCCACAACCCACTGCTGAAATCGGAAACAACTAGAAGCTGCGTGAAGCGATTAGCAAAGCCCACACCACTCTGACCATCTATCGGCGACGCTCTATCGCTGGAGTTTGGGCGTCGATCGATGGCCGGAAACGGAAGTGGGGCCGCCATTTGCGGCGACCATTATGCGTTCAGTCCAGTGGCAACATCACAATGTTGATTGAAGCTACGGTAGTTGTTGGTAAAAGCTAAATTAGTGCGATTTTTTGATTAACCTACGATTTCATTTATCAATTTGTTTAAATCCTCTGTCTATCTGTCTGCCTATCGGTTAACCATTTACTCTTTTACGTTCTCTCTGTACAAAGTACGCCAACGATCTAAACGATTCACCTTATTAACGTTTTACTTTGCACCATGACTCTACTTAAGGGCCAAAAGTGATGTGGTCCCACGCTGGAGTCATGGAAAACGGCTTTCAATTATCGTTTTGCACTTCTTTTTCTTTCGATTTGTACCTAACGTATACGCTTCTCTGTATATGCCTAATTTTAGAAAATTGTACAAAAAACAAATCTAATTCAGCTCTTTCAACAAACACCAAATGAAATGTTAAGTTTCCTCAAGACACCCCCGTCCTGTCCAGAAAAC
This sequence comes from Drosophila simulans, assembly GCF_016746395.2. Classification (NCBI taxonomy): domain Eukaryota; kingdom Metazoa; phylum Arthropoda; class Insecta; order Diptera; family Drosophilidae; genus Drosophila; species Drosophila simulans. Next base: position 15,912,811 of record NC_052525.2, on the reverse strand, counting down.
AACAATACCACCCCCCTAAAGTCTCGCCACCTATATACATGCAAATGTAGCTACTTAAATGCAAAATACAACTAAGGGCAAACCAAAAGTATAGATTCGATCTTAAGATCCAGGGTACACAGCCCCACCTCTATCTCTATATATCTTTATCCCTCGCTCTCTATATCTATCTCTTTTTAACTATCTTACTATTGCAACTGCTTTAAGTATCCAACTATTTCAATCTGACCCCATTCCATTGGGTGTCTACCGACTCCCCGAGCTGCTACAAATGCTTGCCACGCTTACCGCTTTGAATCCCCTAGTTTTGGGGCTAGAGTCCCCCGCAACTCCGCCCTCCCAGCCACGCCCCTGATCGCCCCTTCGACTGGGCCGAGGGGATTTCATATGGCTTACCAGCTTGCCTCTTTTTCGGGGCTGGATCAAAGCAAAGCAGCCATTTATCCGTTTAGTAACCGCAAACCGATTACACACTCAATGTATAACTACTAACTATAGCCGTAACTGTACTAACCACCTACCGTATGCCATAACTAGTTTGCTTAGCCGAGTGATCCCGGTACAAAACGTTTGACTAATGATGACTCTTCTTGTTATTGTATCTTCTGTCTTAAACTTCTCTCTCTCTCCCACCGCCCACATACGAACACTCCGAAAAAAACACACCACGAACGAACGACCTGACATGCATCGATAAATATCGATGCATCGAACCATGCCCAACCGATCGCACAACTGCCAATCCTATCCGATAAATTTGTATTCGATTGCGAATCGGTAACGCGCTCGTATTGCGACTCGAAAACTATGATCCCATCCTCCTGATCCGAAATTTAAACTGTCGATTCCAATCTCAATAATCCTGATTGCACTATCCCCAATGGCTTATCCCAAATCCAAACCCATTCGATAATACCAAATCCCACATTCCAATATTCTTCTGTATCCCAAATCCAAATCCTATTAAAACTGGCAGATGTCGACGTCAGCCGGTTGGGATGGTGTACTGGACGCCATTATCAATGAGGAAGCATGCGATCCACCCGACAACGACAAAGGCTATCCGGGCAATTGTGGTTCAGCGACCGTTGGAATAACGTTTCTCCTCTCATACCTAGTTATAAGCTTTTTGATAGTTATTAATATGTACATTGCTGTCATTCTCGAGAACTATAGTCAGGCCACCGAGGACGTGCAAGAGGGTCTAACCGACGACGACTACGACATGTACTATGAGATCTGGCAGCAATTCGATCCGGAGGGCACACAGTACATACGCTATGATCAGCTGTCCGAATTCCTGGACGTACTGGAGCCCCCGCTGCAGATCCACAAACCGAACAAGTACAAGATCATATCGATGGACATACCCATCTGTCGCGGTGACCTCATGTACTGCGTCGACATCCTCGACGCCCTTACGAAAGACTTCTTTGCGCGGAAGGGCAATCCGATAGAGGAGACGGGTGAGATCGGTGAGATAGCGGCCCGCCCGGATACGGAGGGCTACGAGCCCGTCTCATCAACGCTGTGGCGTCAGCGTGAGGAGTACTGCGCCCGGCTAATCCAGCACGCCTGGCGAAAGCACAAGGCGCGCGGCGAGGGAGGTGGGTCCTTCGAGCCGGATACGGATCATGGCGATGGCGGTGATCCGGATGCCGGGGACCCGGCGCCCGATGAACCAACGGACGGCGATGCGCCCGCTGGTGGTGATGGTAGTGTTAACGGTACTGCAGAAGGAGCTGCCGATGCCGACGAGAGTAATGTAAATAGTCCGGGTGAGGATGCAGCGGCAGCAGCAGCAGCAGCAGCGGCGGCGGCGGGCACGACGACAGCGGGAAGTCCCGGAGCGGGTAGCGCCGGGCGACAGACCGCCGTTCTCGTGGAGAGCGACGGGTTCGTGACGAAGAACGGCCACAAGGTGGTCATCCACTCGCGATCGCCGAGCATCACGTCGCGCACGGCGGATGTCTGAGCCAGGCCTCGCCCCCCCCTCCAAGATGCACGCGAGTATTAGCATGAGTACGTGTTGGATGTTGCACGTTGCATCAGCGATGCAGCAGCGTTGCAGCAGCGACAACAGTGAGCTAACAACAACAGCAACCAGGCGAACAACAAGCATAATTTTCTGCTATATAATGAAAGAACACCATACAAACAAATACAACAACAATAACAGATACAAACAAACAAACAACAACAACAACATCAAGAGAACACAGAACAACAACAAACCCGATGATATAACGACGAAGATGAACAACAACAACAATTAGAACTCAAGTGTAACGTCTTTGATTTGAAACATACATATTTGTATACCCGCATTATTCAGTTAACGAGTCAGCAACCAACAACAATCATACTTAAGCTAAACCGAAATGTCTAATTAATTTATAAGCAGCTCGTAGTCCAATCCGTATAGGCGTTTTTCCGAACAACTATTTGCCTAAGCAGGTGGATGCAGAAAAAGAAGAAGAAACCCATGAAACAAACACACTCACACTCACACACAAACACACTCCCACACATCAACATAATCATAAACAATTATAATCCACAGAAAGCAAAAAAAGAAACAAATCAACACGGATAACAAAATTGAAGAACGACGAACAAGCTCTAAAAATTGTATTTGCCAGTAGTGAGAGAGCAAAAACACGCTTTATTTAATTACCTACTTGCGAAACCTTAAAGCAAATACCAAATAACAAAAACAATGAAAATGGCGAGCAAATGACGGTAAAGATAAGGAAGCAGAAGCAAATCCACAAAAAACAAAACCAATCCCCGAAAGCAACATTCTATAATAAACAAGATAAACCCTTTTAACTTATTCTAAATGAGATGAGAACAACACCAATTTGCATAGATTGTATTGTATGTATGTACATTTATCCAGCTAAATAATGAAAAGCCAAATGGTTAAAATCAAAAGCGGACCCAAAACTAGAAACTAAAGCGACACCAATATAAAAACAAATACCGCCTGAACTGCCATTGAAAGCAATACGAACCAAAAACTAGAGAAACAAACAATAGCGAAAGCTGCTAGATGTCAAAGTATAATCACACAACATCCATACACCCACTCACACCAACACCCGCACACACACACACACACAGAAGGAGGGGAAATGGTCACCAGGAGAGTAATAGGCAGACAGAGTTATTTCACATTCAGATACGATCGAACTATATAATCGGGCATTCCCTTTGCAGTTTCGATTCAGGCGATGACATCCCAACCCATTGGGTCAGCAAGAAAGTTCAAAGCAAACATTTTAACCATAGCGATCGCATATTTGAGGTTATGTCTCATTTTGAGGTTATGTCCTCCCTTTGAGGTTATGTTCTCACTTTGAGGTTATGTCCTCAACAACATACACACTCCCACACACACACAAAAACACCGACACAAAGCGACAACAGTACCGAACAAATCCTTGGAGCTGGGGCGCATGGAGCCGCAGAAAGTGAGATAAAGACGAGTGAAACCTTCAACGAAGACCTTAGCAATTCAAATTTGAATTCGATCAGTCAGAAACCAATTTACAAAAACAATTAACAAAGAACGCTGAGCGAAGAATTAAGAACGAAGAAAACGCGCAAGAAGTGAATAAATGAAACGAACAATGCCGAGAATGTGAAGTGAAAGAGAACACAGTACCGAAACAAGTTTAAAGCGAGGCGAAGCAAGTGCTAAAAGACAAGAAAATAAAAACAATTCGGAAAATAGCAGAAGAAGCGTTTGTGCCTAGCACAAAATAAAAAAAAAAACAGCAAATAGAGATACGAAAACGAGTGAACAATTTGAACAAGTTTTTGTTTTCAAAGTGCTCTATTTTCGCATACTTCTTTTTATCTTTAACCTACAAGTAGAGTCGAGCAAAGACCGAGATTAATGGTTAACTACACAATGAGCAAGGAGAGTAAATACCAAACGAATATATATTACACATAATTATAACATAACTAATTTAACTAAAATACGATATTAATACTGAATTGAATTCAAACAAAGTTTTAGCCAGACCGCTTAAAAGCGTAGCACACTTTTCAGCGCCAGTCGCCTTCGCATTCGCTTTCCTTTCCGTATCCGCCGCAATCGCGTTATAACGATAGACGATGGAAATGTGAGCAAACCGAAAATCGATAACCGATAACAATCAAAATATGAAAAGAAAAAACCAAAAAAACGAAAGTATTTCGATCAGTTGTGCCCAATTTTGCCAAGCTAAGCTTTGTTTGAATAAGCTTTACTGCATATGATTTCTTTGGTTTCTCTGTCGTATGATTTACTAGCTAGCAATGCCTTTTTCGCCGCTGTTCAGTTATGTATCGACAAAACAACCGATAACTGATACCGATTACGATAACGAACAATAAAACTCCATCGAATGGCCCCGCCACACTAAAGGTTGTGGAGCAGTTCGACCAGAGTGAAAATTATATGTGAGGTTCCATTGCGCACACAGTACACAGTACAGTACACACTCGCCACATTGCCCAGTCACACTCACCCAACATATAGAATCTCAGATACATGTAAATGCTTTGCTTTTGCTTTGAAATTGCTGCAATCGTAGGAGGTGAATGGGAAACGAATACTTTGGGATCAATGCGTTTTTTGGTTTTGACAATAAAACAACTACCAATTCACCCACTGACACTACTCACGTTTTTTGGGAAAACATACACAGTTACAGACATGGGCATTGAAAGAAACTTCTTTCAGTGACGAAACGAGCCTCTTCTCGCTGACTTGCTCTCACTCGTTCTCCAACACAACACGAATTGAAACTGTTATACGAAACATGCTTTCACACACTGCTTGACTTCTAACTATCTGTTAAATCAAATACAAATGCGGAACTTGTTCTAAGCACATCCACATCTACCCACTAGAAGGTAAACAGCATCTTACAAAATTAATCAACATTGGGAAATAACAAATGACCCTCGGCCAACGAATCCCTTAATTTGCCATACCCTTTAGATATTTGATATTCTGTTCCATTAGGTTTTTTCTTGGTAGACGCCAATTTCCGGTTCTCAGTTCCTTTCAGTTAATATTTAATGGCCAGAGTGTTTACATTAACTTTCTGTGTTGGATACCAGTAGTATTTGTACAACAGTACTATAACCGTTACATGACAGTCCTACATTAGTTGCTTAACACGCTCATAACAGTAGTATCTCTGTTATACTAAGCGATAAGTCAATCGTAAGGCATTTGTATAACGGTTTTATGCCACTGTACAACAGTTGTATATCCGCTTGGTTTTTGCTTTACTATAAAACACAACTGACTATCTTAAAGGTTGACAACAAACACTCCAGTTACATTTGGCCACTTAACATCGATCAGCTGTCTTTATTTGTTCGCAAGACGTTTAATAAAAAGAAAACCTTTTGCATCCCGCAATAGCTTCCCAATACTAGACCGTTCCGATTTCACAATGCGATCAATCACTATTTATCCTAGCCAACACAAAAAAGTAACGCAAACAACAAAAATTGTAGAGTAATAACTTGTGTACATTATGGGGACCAGTTTAAGCGTTGCCTTAAAGTCCAAAAATTAAGTGTTTATTTATTTGCGCACGCTTTTACAAGAGAGCTTTGTCGTTTAGATCAGATTAAACCCTTCTGTTTTGTGCCACGAACGGCACATCCCCGCCATCTTGACCCCGTGACCCCTTAACCCCTTGACCCCGTGACCGCTTAACCCCTAACCAAACCCCAAGACGTAACGCAACCCGACTCGAACAGACTCCAATTTGGTTGGTCTTACAATCATCGTATTACGTATTTGTATTTTAAACCCACATTGATTTAACGCTTGCCGATTGCCAATTTTGTAACGACTTGAATGTAGCTTCATTATTATACATTTTGTTGGCTGTTTGACAAATAATACGAGTACCCACTTTGATGAATAATAGATCACATGGAAATAACGCAAAACGATAAATCGCTTAGTCGAGAATAATAAACGAAACATGCTATAAACTAATAACAGAAAATTAAGTTTGAAAATTCCGTACAAAATGCATAAGTTTAACGAAAAAAGCATATAATACTGATTGAACTTAACGCATAATATATCTACTTATACTGAGTGCACTGTTATAAACGAGGGGCGGGGCGAGAATAAATAAAAAAAACAACAACAACAACAAAAACGAATCAAACGAAAAAGAAAAAGAAAACCAAACATATTATAATGGTATATACTTCAAGATATTCTACTATCTATGTGTGAATAACATCATCTGCAAAACAACAGCCACACATGAAGCTTATGCGACAAGCAAACCGAAGAAAGAAATAAAAACAAAACTTAACAAGAAGACGAGAGAAGAGATACTCTGTAATAATATAACTGTAAATTTACGATAATAAAAGCCGAGAGAGGGATATGAATTTTAGCAAGCGGTAAATTCAAAACGAAACCGAAACGCAAATCGAAATCGAAAAGTTGAAAATTATATATGAGGACTCGAAGACGAAAAGGACGACGATGTCGTGAAGAAGGGATGATAACGATATTGATAAGGAAATCTATTTCATATTTTTAGCATACGTGTAAACATATTTTTTGTGCCGAGGTTACGTTCGAAGCAACACGCGCATCATTGCCATTAGACAAAATAAAATTAATTATATATACAATATGCCTAAAAATAATACAAAAAACAAAAAACAAAAAGAAAAAGAAAACTACCACTAATAATTATAAAAAACAAAAAACAAAACAACTGCATATTTTGTGCTGCTGAAGAAAGTCACAACGCAACAAAAACATGATAACAATAAAACATATATAAATTTCTAACAATTTTTGAGCAATAAAACCACACTCACACACACACGAACACACACACATACACACGCTCATCACAGAAGATTGCCGAATATTTGCACCGCCACTGTATGCCCAACGGGCGTGCGAAAGAGAGCGAGATGGCGCTCCGCACTGCTCTCGCACACTTCGCACAGTGGCGCCGCAAAGTATGCAACCAGGAAACAGAAAGCAGCGTTCTCAAATACCAAATAGAAATGCAATGGCAAATGCTAGGAGATGTTGCGGATACAGAAGACGATTAAACATTTTTAGATACACTTCGAAAATCAAAGCGTGGAAATTTCTATATTAGTTAATAATAAATTCCTTTTTTTGTTAACTCACTATATTAAAATGAAAACAAAGATGGACAAAAACTTTAGCTTTATACTCGTACATTTGTAATATATTACATAAGTCTAGATAATTACATAAAAACAAAGGAAAAATAGAAAATATATTATAAATTATAATTATACAAAAGCAAAACCGAAAAAAATTTTACAAATAAAAAAAACGCAAAAAAAAATCAATAAAAACCCAAATCAAACGAAGCATAGCAAATGAAATTCAAAGTAAATTCATAAATAGCGTACAAAAATCGAAATACAAAAAAATGAAGAAACCCCAAAAACGAACTGTAAAAAAAAAGAGAAAACATTTAAATGTAAAACAGCCAGTTATTATGCATAGCTAATAAAATTCAAAATACAGAGCAGGAGCGGGAGACGAATCCAAGAAATAAGAACAATTATTGCAATTAGATATTCTACATAAAAAATTCGAGATCTTTAGTAAAACATAGGTTGCATATACAACCACACACAAGCAAAACACACAGACACACACGCACACATGCGCATTCCCGAATACATCCCTATATGAGTACAATTTGATTTCCGGCGACCTGTGGATAGGTCGTTATCCTGATTTCGAGTGCTATCAGTTGCCAACCCATCCATTTAAGCACATAGACAGACGCCAGTAAGGACCCACACGAGACACTGTACCAGACAGACCCCGAATAAAAAGATGCCACGCCAAGCAGCAGAGATTAAGATACCAATCCAAGCCTATACGATACCGAAACCAATACCAAACAGAACACAAGAACACACAATTACGAAAGTTGCCATCCAGCGAAGTATTTGCAATTTATATTGAGAGCAAGAGTTAATAGCCGTTTATATAAAGCCCGTTGAACACGAAAACCAAATGAAAAAAAAAAAAACAAAACGAGAAGAAAACCAAAAACAGACTGAAGAAAATGAGAATTATTTAACAAGAAAATTTATATATATGTAATGATAGCCAATAGAGACAAGTGCATCCAAGCTATATGAACAGAATCACAAATTGCCAAGCTGCTTTTACATGCATCCAGAGCTGAGCCCCATCCACTCACTCGCACACACACACAGGGGGCCGGATATCCTGCCACGCCCCACACGACCGCCCACCCACGACACTCGGATACACGAACACACGCACACACTGGCGATTGAGTAGCTCATGAATAGATTGAGATGTGAGGGAAATATGTATTTATATTTATACACCAGCAAGCTAGCGAAAATGGATACATGATACTAACGAGAAGCATAAGTTAAATATACACATTAATGGATGTCTTAAACTAAAGCAACAGCAGAAACTGACAAATGCAAATGCAAAAATTAGCGAGATTACAATGAAAACGTTTGCGAGGAGGAGACACAGGCACAGTTAGCATATTTTTTTTATACAAATACAATTTAAGCAAACGAATACGAAAATCAACAAATTGAAGTAATATATTAGTGAGAAACCGAAGCAACTGATGATGTCTTTGTAAAGACTTTATATATGCCTGCCATATGCCTACATCTGCCTAGCTGTCTGACTCTAACACAAACACTGAGACACGAACACAACACTTTCTCCCTCCCCTACTTTCTCCCACTCCCCCCCCTCTCTCTCTTTCTCTCGCTTGTGCAGACACGACACAGACAGACAAACTCCTGAGTAAGACCATTCACATCATTCGAAACAAGGGCTTAGCTACCTACGATGAGAAGCGCGGAGAGAGGCGCACTATGAACTGCTTGTAAGCGATGCAGCCGAAAAGAAAGTGCTCAGTCTTCTTCATCGTGCCCTTGCAAGCTTTGTACTTCATTAGCCCACCCTGATTTCTAAGCCCGTTTTTTTGGGGAGCCTGCGTTGTGTCGCTGGCACCCCTCGACCTCCAAAGATTCCTCCAAACCGAGCCAGAGCCGTTGTTGAGCAACTCTATTTGATAGCAACTTCCCCGGCTACAAATTCTTAGTGGTTCAAATGGCTATAGGACAACCGGACACATACAAGCACACACACACTCACACAGACACTGAAAATCTCCTCTTAAAGATGATAAAAGATATGTTCATATGAATATGTATATGTATAGAAAATATATATATATATGTGCGATCAAGTAAAAGCAGCTAGAAAAAGTACCGAAAAACCAAATAAAAAATTGCTAAAAATTAATGACACCCGCCACTTTTCTACTAAAAAGAAATCGACTGTATATATATACAAGTATATATATATGTATGAAGACATATATACATATATATATATATATATGATAATATGAGTATATTTATGTAGCAGTATAACAGTATGTAGAGTATAACACTTTGTCCAATTGCTTGACAAACAGAACCATACACACACAGATACACACAAACACACACACACACAGCCAGGCACACGATCTGCATTTTGTTTTCTAGTTTTTTAAAGGGACATTAACTTGTACTAGCGATACTCTTAATAACTAAATCTTGCAAAATAATACGACTACGAATACGAATAGGGCCATCGCTGTCATACATTGTAATGTTTTCGCCGGCACAACCTTCGATTTTCGATTGAAGCCAGCCTCTTGTTATCAATTTTTGTCGATAGAATACGAATACGTGTATTTACTACCAACCACAGATAATCGATTGAGTTTGCCCAGAAACACACATATTAATATAAATATACCTGCATATATATTTTTTTTATAACAACAGCATATGGGAAATCTGTATGGGACGACAAATGAAACACAACAACAATTTTTGTATGTATTCATTTTTATTAAAAAGAAATCGAGAAAAACCAAAAGGGAAAATACAAACCGGAAACCAAAAGAAAACAGAGAACACTCGTAAAACACACGGACAGACAAAAATTGTTTTTATAAAGATATATTCGATTAATATATTTAAAATAAAGTAAAAAACAAAACAAAAATTAATGAAAAGTAAAGAAACAAACGCCTGAATTAGTTTATTACGCAAAAGAAAAGGATTATAATTAGTTAATTCCAAATAAAATAAAACAAAAAACAAAAAAAACAACCATACCCAAAAACAAAAAGGAAACCAAAACTGCACAATAACATCTAAATGTAAAAATATGAACTAAAAGAAAGCAAATACAAAGGAAAGCCCAAAGAAAATGAGATAAAAGTAAACGATTTTTATTTCCATTATATATAAATAATTAACGCTTTTTTAGTTCTTAAACAAGTTGCATAATTTATGTATAATTTATAAAGAAAACCCAACATTTAAAATAAATCAAATTAATAAAGGGGCAACCTAAAAATATTGTAATTTAATAAATGAAAATGAAAAAAAAAACAATACAAAAACAAAAGGATATATATATAAATTAAAAGCGAAATTTTTTCACACTTTAGCTTAATAAATTGTAAAAAATACAAAAAAACAAACAAACAAAACTGAAATAAAATGAGATTTAATTGAATTTGTTATGCAAATGAAAACCTGTTCGTGTTTTATTTGTTGCTAGCTAAATGCAATTTCCCCCGGAAAATGAAAACGCGGTGAGTTGTATTATAATTTGTTTTATTTATTTATTTAGTTATGTGTATATATGTGTATATATACGTATCGTACAAAATGTTCAAACAACAAAAAATATATATATGTATGTATATATATTTATATATTTCGTTATAATGCTGTGTGTGAACTTTGTTTAGCGTTCGTCCATCATTCACTTAATTAAACATGTTGTTGTCTGTAGATTTGACTTTGTTGATTTGTTTATATTCATTTCTTGTTATGCAAGTTACACGAAGTTAGCATTTTGCGATGTCTGCTGATGTTGGTAATTGGTAAAAATGTATATCTTCTTCGTTCACATCTACGATTGTTTGCTCTAACTGCTTGCTAATTTCGGTTAGTTCTGCACTTGTGTATTTGTTTTAATTTATTGCGGTTGCTAAGAGTAGAATTGCTATTTAATCCTGGCTTACTCGATCAGTTTCGTCATTAATCATAGCACAATCGTATATTTATTTATATCTGTGTGTATATATAGATGTTTTATGATGTACGTTAATGTCTAACTCTTGCTTTGTATAAATTCTCGTTTTAGTGTTGCTTTGCTTTTGGTTTATTCGTTAATTAATTTAAACAATTCTTTGTCCTCGTCTTTATGGGCGTTTTAAAATGCATATCAAAGTTCTTAATTAGGTATAGAGCAGCAATTAAGTTGTCAACTCGATCAAGTTATTTATTCATTCACTTTCAATTAGTTTTTGTCGCTTTTCTTTCGATTTTTTTCTTTCTTTCTTTCTTTCGTTTTTTCATTTTTGTTGTTTAGTTTTTTTTTTTTTTTTTGTTGTTAAGGAGTTACAAATATTGTTTGTCCACATTCGTTAGTGTAAATCTTTGACTGCTTACGGTATTGGTGCTAAAAATTAAATTTTAAGTTTATCTTTAGCTTTAAAGGTATATTAAACGTAATCCTTACTTTAACTGCTACACACACTCTGATCTGATCTGTATTCCTATTTGCTTCTCTGCTGGTTCACTCTGGTTTCTAAGCTGGTCAAGTCGGTCAAGTCGGCTGTGCATTTGAGATATTGAATTGGACTGAACTCGACTGGATTAGAGTGGAGTGGAGTGGATTGGATTGGAGTGGATTGGGTTGGATTGGATTATCTTTTCGCAATCGAAGTGGGCAGGTGCTTGGTGTCGGAATCCGGAGCAGGACATGGCCTGTTCGGACTGGACAACACAACAATTGGATACTTCCGGCAACGGGTTAGGATTTGATTATTTTGTATATATACAAAGTGCTGAGGCTTTTTTCTTTTTTTTTTTGAGCCGCACTCCGAAAAAGTCGAATTTCGAAATCGAATGTGCGAAGGAAAACACCAAACCGATACGGTACACGCATATTTAATTTGTTTTCGCTTTATTTTCAAATTAATGTACAACTTTCGCGATTAATCAGCTCTTGCAAGGTACAAAAAAAATTGTTTTTAAAAAAAAAACTGGTGAGGAAACAAAGAGGATGACGTTAAGGAAAAACTCTACTTATGCAAATAATAATTGAAACACACAAACAACAATAAAATGTATACATTGTTTTTCATATTATTTTTGTCGTCTTATATCAAGGTTATCTACAAAGAAATCAGATCCTATGTGCACGATAATAATTCAATGTTAGAAAAGTAAATGTACACATATAGGCAAAGAAACATTCGAACCGAAGCTAGTTGTAAATGAAATTGATCTAAATAAGTGAAGTGCATAATGGGTGGATATGGATATCCAAATAATATTTGAATAATTTGGTCGGCTTTGACTTTTAACACTATCTTCAGCTACATAAGACCTATGTAGTTGATTGCTTTTCGGTAGCTATATAAGTTTTTCTCTAGTGAATCTGCAATGATAACTTTTCCGGTTTTTATTTTTTCATTTTTTGTTTTATTTTACGTACTTAGTGGATGTTCTGCTTCTCTGCGATTTGTTTTGTAAGATCTGCTGTTGGTGTTTTAATTTCATAAGGTATGTCTGTTTAATAATTATATTTATGTTTTTTTTTTCCTTTTTTTTTTTTTTGCTATATAAACTGTATAAATTGCCTGCCTGCTACGCTGAACGTTTTGTCAAAAAGTTGTTGTTTTCGATTTTTGCTTTGTTTTTCGAGTTTTTTCTTTTGTTTTCTTTTTTGTTTTGCATTGTTTTCGTTTTTTTGTTTTGTTTTAATGGTTTTTTGTTTACTATTTATACCTTAATGGTAGAACTTTTGTTTTGTTGGTTTATATGCATCACTTAACTAACAAATAGCAGCGTGCATACAGCTGCTGTACATGAAGCGCACATAGCCGCATATATATACTATATATATTGGCCATATGCACGAGACTAAAGTTTATCGCTGCTTAAGGACTAACATTTAAAGACTTTCCATTGCTGTTGCGGATGTTTTCTGGTTGCAAAGAGTTAGATTAGTTGCTTTATTGCTGCTTGGCTTTGTTGCTGATGTTGCTGATGTTGCGTGTTGCATGTTGCTTGTTGCTTGTTAAGTTGCTTGCTGACTGACACTGGACACTGACACAGAGACACAGAGGCCAGCCTGTTGTTTCATCTTCGTTCTTGTAATGTAGTACATATCGTTCGTATATAATAGGTATGTAGCGTAGTGTTATTAATTAATGTATGTGTTTATATATGCATGCTGCTGATGCTCCTTCTTGTCATCATCATCCTCCTCCTCCTCCTCTTGCTATTTCAGCTTCCTCCTCTTCTCCTCCTCGCCTTCTCTCCCTCTATCTCGGATTCCCTCGCTCTCGCACACCAAAATATCATATCAGGCATATATTGTATTGCGGACCGACTCCTGCCCTCTAGTTATCGCCGTTGTGATTGACATTCTGCTGCAGCTCCTTCAGCTTCTCCTCGCGCGGCTTGGCGTTGCCAAAGATCGAGGCCGATTGCTTGGTCTCTGCCACCGCGTTAATGGGCGCGGCAATGGTCCGTGGCTTCAGCTGCAGACGTGGCCGCTCATTGTCGTCTGCGGGTAAGGAACGAATAGGTAAATGGATAAGTGCTTGATCGGTTGGGCAAACTTAGTGCTTAATGCTATATGTACATCATTCAAATGCAAGGAAGTACTATGAAAACGTGCATTGAACTGACTTACAAATACATGGTGCGTCTAATTGTGATACTCTTGATTGACACATATTTGAAAAAGTACTTGAAATCGGTTTCTGAATATGGTCTGTGGGCAGGGAATGGATAGGTAAATTAATATTTGCAAATTTAGACAACATGAAATGCTCCTAGCGACTATCCTCCCATCTATAAAATACTATGTACTTATTATTGCAACTCACCAATGGCGCCCATTGAGGAACCACCGCCAACGCCCAGGCCTCCTGATCCGCCGGACCCGCCGCCGAGGCCGGTCATGCCGCCACTAGGACGTTCGCTCTGCTGGTTAGGATTGTAGTGGGTGCGCTCGCGGTCGCGGTGACGGTTGAAGTTGTTGTAGCGATCGCCGTCGCGCGACTGGTTGCCATAGCTGCCTTCCCGCTGGCCGCGATCCCGATCCTGGTTACGATCGAATGGTCGATCGTCGTTATTGAAACTGCCGTACCGACCACGATTTGCCGGCCGATCTGCAATGGAAGCAACTGGATTAGTGCCTGTGGGCCATGAGTTAACCTGCTTAAGATTCGGTTCAACATGCTAGCTAAATGCAGTTCAAAGAAAAATCGTGCGGGTGTGCTTAGGCTACGGCTACAGGGAGTGGGCGTTTTCAATGGGCGCAAACTAATCTCAAAAGAAGGTTGGAAATAGGCGGTGACAGCTAGCAGTCCAGGAGGAGTAGTAAGTATGCAGCAAGCCCACTTCAAAATAAATTAACTTGTCGATCAGTTTCGATTAACCATCTATGGATTCCTGCCAATCAATGACTCCAACATGTTGTTCTATCGATCCTTTAAATAAAGAAGTGAACAAACATAATTTTCTACGCATATTTATGCACCTTTACACCTTTCTTAAGGCTATGTACTACTTCTTCGGGTGCATTGTGTTATCTTGTGGCCACTCCTTGAAACATATAGCAAAACCAACGCAAGATCAGAATGTAGAACCGCAGTAGGATGCCAAGGTAGGCACATAAACGATAATCGAAACAGAACAGTGGGGCAGATTCTACTTTCACTTTCGAGGATTGCTGCATGGATCTGTCTTCCAGCCATGCGACTGAATCAAAATCGTTATAAGTAATCAGTATCAACTGGTTTTTGGCGGCACTACGAGGGATGCAGCTAAGTGTTGGTTGGTTGGTTGGACGGCAGATAAAAATGCTTTACCATTGTATCCTCTATTCATGCCACCGCCGGAGCCCGCGCCGCTGCCGCCGACGCCGCGACTTCTATCAGTGTGACCACCATAACTATCAATGTACGAACCTCTACTATCGCCGCGATTACCCGAACCGCCGCCGCCCTCCCGACCGCCGCCGCCAGTGCCAGGACCTCCCCGGCTGTAGGACTGACTGCTGCCGCCCTGGCGAGGTGGGCCGCGCTTCTGGAAACCGTCTCTGCCGCCGTCGCCGCGGGTCATGCCGCCGTTGCCGCCGCCAACACCGCCACCAGGGCTGTAAGAAAGTCGAAAATATGGTTAGTCAAGTGGTAAATGCGCATGGTGATGGGTGTGAATCGATTCAGCTCAGTTCGTTTGCAAAGCTCCCAACGATCCAATCTAAAGTATACAATTATCTGGTCTCAACTCACCGATCATTTTTTCTACGATCAGCAATGTCGATTCTCAGCGGCGCCGACAGATCGTCCAGTTTGATGCGACCGTCGCATTCTAGCGCCCGCTCCAGATTGTCCAGCGTCTCGAATTCCACGTAGCAGAAGCCTTTGAACTGATCCGTTTCCCGGTCCTTCACCAGACGCACGTACTTCACCTCAAAGTCCTGGAATATTTTGATCACATCGCCCTGCACAAGGCCTTGCGGCAAATTGCCGACGAATGCGATGAAAGGCGGTTCCGTGGGCAACTGCTTGGATGCCCGATCCCCGCCGAATCCGCTTCTGAAAAAAATCGATAAATAAGAATGAATGTTTAGTGGAGTGAATACATTACTTAAGAGTAACTAATACATTTAAAGGCAAAGAATCTTGGAAATGGGATGCACCCATTAAAAACCTATGCTGCATGTCGTACGTTAGTCTATAAAGTTGGATTGCAGATCCCCTCTATAGATTTGCGCAACCGAAGCAACTGCAAAGTGTGCTTGATTCTGTGCTCCTGGTATTTGCTGTGCCGCTTTGTTTGGAGGAGTACTCCGTGGCCTGGGAACCTTGACATCGAATCCAATTAATGGGGGTGTGTCTGTCTCTTCTTCTTCTTCCCTATTGAGGGCCTGAGGTGTGTGTGTGTGTGTGTGAGGGGGGTGGGGGGGTTTTGCGGCGCCACCCCTTGGGGCAAAACGCACATGGTCGGCAATTTATCTATGTGGACTAACGCTGGCTCGGATTCCCGGCAAACAGTCAACAGAGATGCAGGCACAAATAACAAAACCGAAGAACAACAAATGCAGTGGGACAGGTGTCAAATGGTCAGGGGGGGTGGGGGTAAAATCGCGCGCGCTTTTTGGCGAAAATTGCATTTTGCATGGAATTTGCAACTATTTTTGGGTTTATATTCTCTTCTTCTTTTTTTCATTTTTTGATGAGGGGTGGGGGGAATTAAATGTGAAATCTGCCGGTGTGCTGTCAGCGGCGTAGCCGACGTAGGCGCAGACGAAGGCTGCAGCAGAGTTTTCCAAGAAAAACAACGCAAGCGATGAAAAGAATCGACAAAATAAAAACCGAAAAAGAATGTTAAGAAAAAAAAACGCACACTGCCCCGCACACACACACACACACATACGCACACGCACGCACGTACAAAGGCGGCGGCGGCGGCGGTGTCGGCGACACGTACAATACACATGCACATGGGTGTATCGGTGTGCGAGCGGCGAGGCGAGAGCGTGCGCGTGTGTTGGTGGGCTGGTGTTGCCTTTTTTTTTTGCCCAAACCCCAAAAAACCGCGTGCATTATTACACATTTTGCCAAGATTGTCGGCACTCGCGCAATTCGATCGCATCGCGTTCACTTTCACAAGCACCGGCGCATCGCGGCCAACGCGTAGCGTACGCGATTGCAAAAATAATTAATAATATTTACCTAGCGTGTTCATAACCACCTCTTCCAGCCATGTTTTATTTTTTTCAAATGAGCGAATTCGCTGCAAACCGCAGTGTTAACACACGGGCGAAAAATACTATCGCGGCGAATTTGGTCCAACAGTGTTACCACACCAATAAGCCGATTGCCGCCTTATTTTGGTATTTATGTAGTTAGCAGGGACGCATGCCCAATTGCGACCAATTTTCAGATATCGATTAATAATTCTAGTAATAATTCTAGCTTGTTAGCTTTTTACAATTGCTCTTTTCCCAATGAAACATTCGAAAATGACGTTAAATACATAGGGAGAAATACATACGTCTGTATAAATTTTTTTGTTGAAAAAAAATAATACTATTTCGCGGTATTTATTTTTGAGCACCAGGGTAGTTCTTATCGTTATCGACACCGCAACTAATCAGCTGTCAAAGTACAAACTGCTATATTTAATATAGACTGAGCTTAAAATTAAGTCATGGCGGACGACAACTGCGTTTTCTGCCGAATTTCTGAGGGGCTGGACTCCTCAACTGTTTTGGAAGTCGAAAACGATGAATTTGTCATCTTCCAGGACATTAAACCCGCATCCCAGCACCATTACTTAGCAGTGACCAAAAAGCACTACGCCAGCCTCAAGGATCTGAACAAATCGCACGATTCTCTGGGTAAGATTGGAATTAGCATGACCTCGGGTCATGCCCTAATAATCCTAATATCTTACAGTCTCGCGCATGGAGATCGCCCTGAAGGATCTCCTGGCGTCCAAGGGAGTTTCTGTCGATGATGCCCTCTTCGGATTCCATCTGCCGCCGTTCATCACGGTGAAGCATCTTCACATGCATGCCATTAGCCCACGCACCCAAATGACCTTCCTATCGAAGTTGATCTTTAGACCCTCCGTTTGGTTCAAACCCGTACGTATTTGGCTATTCTGATTTTGACCACTTAGAGGTCTGTTGCAATTTAATCTTATCTATTTAATTATAGGTCGACGAGGCGCGTTTTTACCTTTCACAAAAGGAATAGATCGGGACCATCATAGATAATTGTTAGATAAATATATATATTATACCCTCGCGCGGTCATAAATAACTATTAAACGGAGCCAACCTATACAAATATTCTAAGATTCGTTAAATTAAAAGTGTAGCTTATAAAAAGAAACGGATTCAAGCTACAAGTCAATACAATGGACTTTTTGTATGCAATAATATGCAACTTTCTTTTAAAATTTTCATAATAACTTGCTTTAAATGGGCAGCTAATCTGGAATGTTAACAATCCCTATTACTTGTAAGCAAATTTAGACAGAATAATACAAAAAATGGCGAAAAAATTGGATATATGGGAATTATCATTATCATTATCATTCCAAAATTGAATCGAAATTGATTGGTATTTAAATAACAAGCTCACCAAGATATAACATTCCATATTTGGAATATTATTTCGAATGCTCAAACCAAAAACAGAACATTTAAAATTTCCCGGCAATCCATGTGACAGTCGGATGACACAATCGATAGACCGCTGCTGCCCCACCTTTCCAGTGTGACCAGTAGCAAGCCAACTGGCGACGTTTTGCCGGCTACGCAATTAAATATCGATATCACCACTGTCATACCTTACGCTTCTTCTTCTTGCGCCCGCTCGGCAGAAATTGTACACGTTTTTCATTTCGAAAAGTCCAAATTGCCCAGTTTTTGGCGATAGACCACAGACTTTAACATGGCCCTCACGTCGCGCTTCTACAACGAGCGTTATCCGGAGATCGAGGATGTCGTTATGGTAAACGTGCTGTCCATCGCCGAGATGGGCGCCTACGTTCATCTGCTTGAGTACAACAACATCGAGGGCATGATCCTGCTGTCGGAGCTGTCCCGCCGGCGCATCCGCTCCATCAACAAGCTGATTCGTGTCGGCAAGACCGAACCGGTGGTGGTCATCCGTGTTGACAAGGAGAAGGGCTACATCGATCTGTCCAAGCGTCGCGTTTCGCCCGAAGATGTCGAAAAGTGCACGGAGCGCTTCGCTAAGGCCAAGGCCATCAACTCACTGCTCCGCCATGTCGCCGACATACTCGGCTTCGAGGGCAACGAGAAGTTGGAGGATCTCTACCAGAAGACCGCCTGGCATTTCGAGAAGAAGTACAACAACAAGACGGTCGCCTACGACATCTTCAAGCAATCGGTCACCGATCCCACCGTCTTCGATGAGTGCAACCTGGAACCGGAGACCAAGGAGGTCCTGTTGAGCAACATCAAGCGGAAGCTGGTCTCGCCCACTGTCAAGATCCGTGCGGACATCGAGTGCTCCTGCTACGGTTACGAGGGCATCGACGCTGTCAAGGCATCGCTCACCAAGGGCCTGGAGCTGAGCACCGAGGAGCTGCCCATCCGCATCAACCTGATAGCACCGCCACTGTAAGCACCTTAGCTATTGTAGTTCCCCTTGGTGTAGACAAAATTAACGAGGGTTTCTTTAGTTAAAAGGATAGGAAAATTGTAGATTTCTGTTCTTCATTTTAGCCGAAATTTATCGTTAAAATAAGGAAATCCCTATAATCGTGTATATATTGTAAATGCAAGTGGTAATTTACACAACTTCTTGTGAAATCGAAATAACTAAGAATGTTGCTTAAATGAGTTAATGGGTCCCTAAAAGTAATCGTTCTTCATCCTTATCATTTTAGCTATGTAATGACCACATCCACTACCAAGAAGACAGACGGTTTGAAGGCTCTGGAGGTGGCCATTGAGCACATTCGCGCCAAGACCAGCGAATACGATGGAGAGTTCAAGGTGATCATGGCACCCAAACTGGTTACGGCCATCGACGAGGCGGATCTGGCCAGACGCCTGGAGCGCGCTGAGGCCGAGAACGCCCAGGTGGCTGGCGACGATGACGAGGAGGATGGCGCCGACCAGGAGGGCATGCAGTTTGATCCAGAGAAGGAGTTCAACCACAAGGGATCGGGGGCGGGTCGTGCGAACGAGGAGGATGAGGACGAGGAAGAGGATTAGCGTAGCCACAGCATCAGACACAACTATAGCAACTGTAACAAACAATTAAAAGGAGTTTTGCAAAAATCAGAAGTTGTAATTTTATAATTTATAAACATAACATATAACGAATGCTATTAAAGATTTATAAAAGTGAAAACAACGAGATGCCCAAGAAGACAATTCAAAATGCGCTTGTTCATCTTTTCTTTTCAAATCCAAAACAATACTATCGACCGTTTATTATTGAACCCAATTCAGTTTTTCTTGACAGACCCTTAATACTAGTTCAAATTGTGTATAAGTGTACTATTATTTAATAGTCAGGCATTCTTTCGTTTTCGTTTTTCTTTTGTATTTACTTGTTTCATGCTTTCGTTGATGCGGCTTGTTTCCATCACCGTCCAGATTTTCATTTATCAAATTTAAGATTATATCGCTTACTATTTTTTCTAGAAAAAACCAACCCACCTCTGCTTTAAAAATGTCCCGGTGCTGCGTAGCACCCTAATTAGATATTGTACATCGTAACAAACGATTCGTATAAAAAAAGTGACATCAGTTTATAAACATTTCACTAAATTAGAAAGGTTTTCGTTTCGGTATTCATGCTTTGTGGTTGTGTATAGTCCTTACTATTTCCTACTTGATTTTATATGTGGCGTGGCGTGGCGTATTTTTTGGTATTGCTCGGAGTATTTCGTTGGAACGGCTTCCAGTTAGTGGGGTCCAGTCTGTTCATCATCCTATTGCAATCCGGTTTCTGGCTATGGGGAGTTCGGCTTTAGGTGGTGGTGTGGGCTGTGCGTCTAGCCGCGTTCAGCTGAGTTCGCTCCCCGAGGCGGCATCGTTGCGGTGGAGCAGCACGGACCTGGCCGCCTGCTTGTTACCGCCGCACAGGCGCAGCACGGTAAGCACATCGCTGCGAGGATAGCCAAGGGCCATGAGATCAGTGACATCCTGTTCGGTGAATCGTTCTTGCGGACTGATCGTGTTGGGTCCGCCACCGGCGCCACCGCTCTCCCGTTTGCTTTGCTCGATTGCATTGGAAATTGCCTCCTGTTCCATCGAATCCTCCGAGTTTCCTGTCAGCCGGGCGCTGACCGGCAGCTCACTTTCCGGCAGAAAGGGTGTCGTTGTTCCCGTGGTGCCAATAATCAATAAATTACGCTGCAAGTCAATCAGGCACTGAAACAAACAATTCAATTAGCATTGAGCCGATTTAATCTGAGGCTATCTAGACGGCATTACCTGATGTCGCTTCAGCATGTCCAGACCCAGCAACATGTCCATGGGCTGCTGGCCCAGCACGGTGAAGCTGGACGTTAAGTGATCGTTCTCAATCTGCAACTGGACCATGTGTATCCTGCCCAGAATGGGCTGTGTACCAACACCCTTGGCCACACCGTTCCAGCGCGTGTCAATCAGCCGGTTGACGTGGCATCTCTCGGCGCAGTCCTTGCTCATGATCGTCGTCTGGGCGCCAGAGTCCACAAAGGCCTTCACAGGAATGCCATTCACTTTGCAGTTGATATAGCTAATAATGTGTAATATTGCAGTGAGCCAATCCAATCATATTAATTATGTGTACCATTACTTACAGCATTGTAACCGTGCCAAAGATCTCCGGATTGTATTCAATGGCAGCTGCCATGTTATCCTGGATATTCTTCTGCTTGATCTCCTCGGCAATCAGACGTTGGGTCTCCTCATCGAAGGGATCGGCGTTTAGCATTCGCATGCGATGCTCGTTACGACGCTTTCGCTCCGTAATATGCTCGCGGAGCAGCCGAGCGAACTTTTCCCTGTCGCCGGAATCGATGGCCTCCGCCAGGCTGGGATTGTACTGCCGGAGGAGCGACAGCGTCTCGGGACTGGACAGGAACATCTGTCGCACCGTCTCTGGGTCGTCGTCGAAGTTCACATTGAACTCATCGGTCGTGGGTATGTCCGTGAGGTTGTTGAACTGCGGCTGCTGCACTCCCTGCTGCTGCACCCGCCTCGATGGTGGACTGCCGCCGGAACTAGTGCCCGGCACGGCGATGTTGCTGAAGTCCAGCGTGCTGATCGCTGGATTTCCGCCCGCTGAATTTATTGAATGAAACGAAAGATCAATCGATTGAGGTGGTTTTCTATAGCGTTTCTTTACAGGATTACATTTGCCAATATTCCTTAAAATCGCTTATAATATTATAATAAAATATAGTATAAAAGACATATTGTGGTCAGTGCAGTTATCTGATACAAATCGAGATAATTATGAACATATTTACGCGTAAATTTGGCAACATTTTGAGAAAGAAAGAGCAAGCAATACCTAAAAACCTCAACCAAATTTGTGCAAATACAATCTGGCTTGCAGATTGTGAAATTATTGTGAAATAAATGATTGCAAATAACTCATGCTAATTGCCACACAACATTTATATAAATATGTGCATATGTATAAACGTTTGTCCAGATAGATTAAATCACCGTCATCCGATTTGAATGGAACTTAATTGATCTGTGATCTATGATCGAATTAAAAACATCAGACTAGCGAGATAAACCAATGCAAGTGCAGTTGTGTTAACTAGATAATATGTAAATATCTGTAGATAAATGATATATGCAGTTGAACTCATTTTCTGGCTGGCAAATGAGGCTTGCTCTCATGCGAACCATGGAGTCCAAAGTGCTGTGCAATGGTCAAATGAAATCGAAAATTGTTCACCGCCCACACCTGTCTGCAGTTGCCAAAATGTGTGCACATGTGTGCAGAAATACCATTTAAACATATAGCTAAACAATTATATATACTACGATCCCATTTCAATGGACAAGCTGGCAAGGCCAAATGCGCATTCAGGGGTCAACAAAACAGTGGGCCAGCCACAGTGGGCGGCCCAAGTGGGTGGATCCATGGGGCTGAGGCTAAGGCAGAGGCAACGCACCTGCTGCTGCTCCTCCACTTCCCTTGGTATGCCCCATACCCTCCGAACCCGCACCCCTCTGCCGCTAGTGCTGCAGTGGAAACAGATAAGCCACTTCCACACTTCCAGTGTTCGTTCCCGTCCGTGTCTGTGTGTCGCTGTTTTTTTTGGAATTTGCGAAAAGAAAGTCAGACGCAGCAAGGCGTTTATTTTTAACACCAATTGCGCCGCAAAAAGATGAGCTGTGCTCGCTGCGTTTTTCCATAAAAATCTAGCAACTAAAAAACGCCAACATTTACAAGAAAAAAAAAAATGAGCACAGTTCAAATTTCACATTGCAAAAGTATTGTTAAATGAAATGTTCGCTTACGTACACATGTATGCACTACGTATTCGGGGTTTTCCCTATCCCAAATATTATGTTGCTGCAGTATTTGTTTAGGCGCCATTTCAATATGTACAATACATGTTAGGAATCATGCAGGACAGTAATTAATTTCATTATTGTGCGAATTCGCGTTATCTGACATTTTTATCATCCCCCAAAACTCCACTTAAGATCCCCCCTGCGAAAAACGTGACCCACATAAGGATAATGACTCTCCCCACCTTTACCCCCGCTCTTAACACTTTCCCATCCCGTTCCCATTTCCACGCCGAATTTCAACTCTCTCTCACCTGAGCGATTGCCGCTCCTGCGTCGTTCCAGCATGATGAAGTCGCCGTCGCCGACGCCGCACTGTTGCAGCGTCTGTTTGTCGCTGGAAAGCTCCCGCCCGTTGAAAATGACCGCTATTTGGGCCACTTCCGCACCGATCTCCATCGCGCAGAGGGCCTTGAGATTCTCCAACTCCAGATCCTGGGCCACGTCCAAGCAGAAGACCTTGTCATCGCTGGTCGTCACTGTGATTTTCATTGCCGCTGCGTCTGTGTGTATGTGTGTGTGCGTTGGCGTTTCTGTGTTGTTTTAGCGGGGATCGGATGTTAGCGAGCGCGGGTATGTACTGGACTGGTGGGTGGCAAGGTGAATCCCAATCTCTGCTGGCCTAGCCTTTTTCGCCTTTATCTTTGCTAGCTGGATGGGTGGGTGTTCTGCTGCTCGCTTATTGTTTTGACACAACAACGAAAACGCCGCCTCCACGCGGTTGCAAGCGTCACCTTATCGATACTATTCCAGGTCGGACCATCGATGTCTAAATGAGATGGCTAGAGCATTGCTTATAGGGGTTTTACTGCGAATTTGGAGGGACGAATGATTTTCTACATAGCTTAATTTGACATTTTCCTCAAAGATGAGTCGAATGGAGCAAAAGCTTAATATAGATGAAATTTCATCGATATATGCCATCACTAGAGGTAAATGGTACCGATACATATCGATGACTCATGTGCTGTCATCGAAATTTTATTGTATTTACATTATTCAATTGGAGTCACTTGCAGCGTTTGGACACCAAGGAGCTTTTCGAGGAGACTAGCGAGAAAGCAGATAAGCCACCATGTCCACACAGCAAGCGGAGAACGAGGAGAGTGCAGCGGCGAAGTCCAAGCGACCTTCAGGTGAAAACCCAGTTTCAAGCGAGTCTCCCCATCCAACTTCCAATCCCCCAAAAATACACACACACACTTACCTGCGTAACAGGTGATAAGGAGGGGAATGACTAATGTCCAATGGCAAATCGATTTTCGGGGCCCATCCTGGTGGCCCTGCATTAACCATGAGGTCATGCCTAGTCGCTCACGTTTGCCCGTTTCTCATGCTGTCCACCCACAGATTCGGCCTTCAAGCAGCAGCGCCTGCCCGCCTGGCAGCCCGTCCTGACCGCCCGCACCGTACTGCCCACCTTCTTCGTTATCGGAGTTCTATTCATACCCATCGGCGTGGTCCTCCTCCACCTGAGCAACACCGCCAACGAGCTGATCATCGACTACACCAAGTGCAGAAGCTCGGGCGGAAATACCACCTGTGCGGAGTATCTGGAGGCCCACCCCGGCGGTGAGTGCACCTGCCAGGTGCCCTTCGTCCTGCCCTCGGACTTCAATGTGAGTTATAGGAATCCAGAGCTTCAGTAGCTGTCCAGCTCATGTAATCAGCACTGAGTTTAGGTAGTGAAGTAGTTAAAATCAAAAGCTATATGCTGCTCTTATAATCTGCAAGGTATTTTATCATAGCAGATTGGCTTGGAAAAAATATTGATGATCTTGTTGATAGTGGATTTGGATTCTTTATAATACTTTAAAAAGAGATTCTCATTTAAGTATTTCGTTAACTTCCTTTAAAGGGTGTGGTATACATGTACTACGGACTGACCAACTACTATCAGAACCATCGGCGCTATGTGAAGTCACGGGACGACGAGCAGCTGCTGGGTCACCTGTCGCAAACGCCCAGCACGGACTGTGCCCCCTTCGCCTATGATCCCGATTCCGGAAAGCCCATCGCGCCCTGCGGTGCCATTGCCAACTCGCTTTTCAATGGTGCGGCACAGAAACTACTTTGATTGTACCACAACTAACATTGATCTCTTCCAGACACGCTGACCCTCTTGCAGGGTGGATCCGAGATCAAGCTGCTGAAGACGGGCATTGCCTGGCCGTCGGACAAGCGCGTCAAGTTCCGCAACCCGGAGGGTAACCTGAACGTCTCCCTTGAGGGCTTCTCGAAGCCAATGTTCTGGAAGAATGGCCTGGCCGACCTGGACCCGGAGAATCCGGACAACAATGGCTTCCAGAACGAGGATCTGATCGTGTGGATGCGCACCGCCGCTCTGCCCAGCTTCCGGAAGCTATATCGCCGTCTCAACCAAACGAACACCAACTATGCCAATGGCCTCAAGGCTGGCAATTATACGCTTAACATTACGTATCGTAAGTACGATTGGCTGGGACATCGCGAATGCTGTATCTAATGTATTTGTGTTTATATATTTCAGAATATCCGGTGGTGTCGTTCGACGGTACGAAGCGAATGATACTCTCCACCACATCCGTGCTCGGTGGCAAGAACCCGTTCCTGGGCATTGCGTACATTGTGATCGGTGCCATTTGCATCACCCTAGGCCTGGCCCTGCTATTTATTCATATGCGATGCAGTCGCAGGTGAGTTGCCCATCGCACAACGTTGATTCATCCTCATTGTACCGATCGTCATTCATCCTGCCCTTATCCACCATTCCCACAGCATTATAGTTCATTAGGTCTGCTAAGAGTCGAGTATTTCATACCCCATTGAAGCCGAATCGTTTCTCATGGCCAAATTAGCGTTTTGCTCGGTGCGCGATAAGTATTGACAATTAAGTAGCGTTTGATAAGTAGCATTCTACCTAATCGGGCACTGGCCAAAATGATTGACACCTTCCATACTAAGGGCCCTTGAACTAATCATGGTTTTATTTCTGTTTCCCCAACAGCAACATGGAGATGATCAACGTGAATCCGCACACGCAGTACTCCTAGACCGAGCACCGTCAGTATTCCGGGCCGCTTCACTTAGCTATAGTAGATCCATTTGTTTAAGCCTTATCAGCATAAAATAGTTTCTATTAACCCATTTCTACTAACGTATTCTCGACTGCTCTTCTATTCTTTATGTTTTCTAACTGTGTGCACTTGACCACGCGATGAGCTGGCCAAGTGCCTTTTGTTGATGTTCTGTTCGTTCTTGATTTCCTATATGTGTGCACCCAAATTGTGATCTTTTGTATAACCTATTCTGCCGCACATCACACACAACAAAGAAACAGTGGGCGCCCTTTGCAACATCCACACGAATTTCCACCATTGCTTTACAAACAGCAAAGTAATACTTTGTGCCTGACTTAATCTGCATTGCCTTTTACTACGTTTATACGCGCAAATAAACATTGTTAATGGCATAGCTCTCTTGTTTTATTGGCAAGTAAATGGGCCCAATTTGAAATTAAACTATATTCCTTGCTAATATGGGATCGTAATAGATAAGTTTAGGATTGTGTTTAAGCTTTTCTAAATAGTCGTTAAGATGTCTATTATTTTCTTCTTTTAAATAGACTTCTTCTCTATTTCTTCTTTAAAAGTACAATCGAATTCATGTATTTAACCAATGTTAAGCGAATAAAATTGGATGACATTATCAAGTAGTTTAGTTCGTAATCATGTGGTTATCAGTGCTACTTAAGAATTTCCAGCTGAATTTCAGATAAGGCCTCCAAACTGCGCGAGCCCCACACCAAAGTGAAAAAGGAAAACACTTTCCATTTGCTATATATATTGTTTTAGGTTTACGTTTCTTTTATTACTTTCTTTTCGATTCTTCAACGCGTGAGGGACAAAAGTTTGCTTATATGATTCTGCGTTCTGCATTTGCTTTAATTTATTTTGTACGTTTTAGACTACATTTCCAGTTACAGTTTAGAAGTGGCTTAAGCTAGTTAACTTATAATGTCGCCATCATTAGTTCGGTCTATATATGTTTGTCGAAGTTGTGTGCGCATGCGTGTGGTTGTTGTAGGTTGTGAAATATAGGTAATGTACAGATTATGCTGAATCTTTATATAAGCCATATGAATGAATCTCAATCTATGTAAATACGGTTCTAAGTATGGATCCACTATTGACCTTGGTCTTCCGCGCACATCAACATGATTTCCGAACAAGAATTAATTCTCTGCTCTTATAAACGTGGTAAAAACAAAACAACAATTCATGATTAGAAATTAAAGTTATTTGTGGGATAGAAAACTAGTAAAATATTCTTTATTTCAATATGATTTCGAAGGCGTAGACGTACATCCGGCGTATATTTTACATACATCCGACTACAAATTTATTTTCTGCTTTTAATAAACATGGTTAAAACAAAATGAAACAAAACAAAGCTTTCTCAATTAAAAATTCTCGTTTAGAAATTAAAGTTATTCAGAAATACATGTTCGTGGGATAAAAAAACTAGTAAAATATTAATTTTAGTAAGAAGTCTGGACATAGAATTTCAGTATTCCAAATTGTCAAATTTTAGTCAGACTTCTATGAAAAGTCAATGAAAACGAAATGAAATTGTTATAATTCGAAGGTCCTTATGAAAGCTTTAAATTGAATTCAAAATTTTGGAAAGACCAAGGCTTGAATATGAGAAAAATAAACGTCTTCACAACTTTCGCGTTGTGTTTGTGTGTTTTTTTTTTGTTTTGTTTTTGGGAGTGTCATGGTGTTGTGTGAAATACTTAAAAATCCTGATAGTTTTTACTAACTCTAACTGAGCGGTTTCCCTTGCGTTTTCTGTCGCTTGCTTTGGTGCGTCGTAAACTTTTGTTTTTGCTTGTTAATTGATGTGTAACATATTAAGACGTACTTTATGCTTAAGCCTACTATATCAATGTATGTATATATATATATATAGTTTTAATAGCGAAACTTAGCAGTAGAGGGATGTCTATGGGATCCCATAATTTGCCTTGTGTGTGGGTGTGTGCGCGGTACATACTAGGTTAACATTTAAAAAAAAAGGTCTTATATATGATGTACATATATGTAAGTTAAGTTCTTAAGACTAGAAGCAAGAAAAAAAGTTTTGTTATATAAACACACACGCACACACACGCATCTCGTGCTATACATAAACGTGGCTGATTTGTTGATGGAATGCGTTGCGGATGTTTATGTGACTGCTGATGTATTCATTGTTCGAATGATGATTACGAGTATGATGAGATGAATGATGGCGGTGTCTGAGTGGATTGGCTTTGTACATTTCAAGTGATTTTGCATTGAGATGATGAGGTGTGGTGGTAGTGGTTGTGGTAGTTGGAGTTGGAGTTGGAGTTGGAGTATGATCACTCAATGTGTCGCAGCTGCTGCCACAGTCTTGCTGCTTGTCTTGCTGTTATTATTGTTGGCCAGCACCGCTGACTTGGAGTCAGGCTTCGCCTTTGCTGCCGTTAGTAATGCTGTTGCCTTGCTGCTTGCTGTGGCGGCGGCTGCTGCTGCTGCTGCTGCTGACGCTGACGCTGTCGAGAGCTTTGGCCCATTGAGGATATGGCTTTTGATGTGGCTCTGGAGAAGCTCCTGAGAATCGAAACAAAGTTGACATAGATCACAGGTAAAGCCGGGATCATTCAACTGATCGACGGCCTTCTTACGCCGCTCACCCGTTGAATGCGAATGCGAATGCGAATTGGACGTGGTCGTTGTGCTGGACTCGCTCTCCGAGAAAGAGGCCGTCGACACCACATTCGGCTCGTCCTCCACATCCCCCTCATCTAAATCATCTTCGTCTACCTCCTCAATGGCATCCTCCGGATCTGGATCGGCATCCTCATCGAACTCCTCTTCGATAATGTCCTCTATGGGCATCACACCATCGTCTTCATCATCCGAACTGGCCACTATCAGCGGCGGCATCTTTGATTTGCCATTCATAAGCGGTCGCACCGCCAATCCCACTGGCTCCGGCTCCTCCACATCGTCCTCCTCATCATCATCATCTTCGTCGTCATCGTCGCTTTCCACCTCTCCATCATCGTCATCGTCGTCATCGGAGCTGATGACCTCCTCGACGAGATCATCGTCGTCCTGATTAAGATCCGCTTTGTGTAGCTGCTGCGGCAAAAGTTGAGCGGGTGGCTGGACACCTTCTTCGTCCTCGCCTTCGCCACCATCTCCCTCCTCGTCCTCATCTTCACCCTCGCCATCCTCATCATCGTCGGTGTCGTCATCATCTCCCGTGCCCGAACTATCATCGTCGTCGCCCGAGCTATCCTCATCCAAATCATCGCTATCCTCCTCGTCGGGATTCGCCAACTTATCTGCTGTTGTTCCTCCTGCAGCCTCACCCTTCTCTGCAAACTGATCTTCAGTTTCGGCTCCGTCGCCCAATGCTGATAGTGTCGCCGCTGCATTCGCATCTACTGCCGCTGATTCCATGGCCGCTGTTCTCTCAATGGCCGCCTTAGTGGCCACTGGCACTATGACATCCTCCTTCAAATGGTTGTTAATATGGTTCATCAGCTTCTCCTTGCGCGACAGATACTCGCCGCACAGATCACAGCCCCACTGGAAGGGGCAGAAAGGTCGCACCACCTTCGCATCGGCCAGCTTGTGCTCGATCCACAGCTCCTTTGTGTCGAACTTCAACTGACAGCGACGGCAGGTGAGGTGATCGTCCACCACAATCACCGGCGGCTCGGGCAGATTGCTTACCTCGTGTTTGTGCAGCTCGTACATGTGGCGACGCAGATTGTTATTGCTGATGAAGGTGGAGGCGCAGTATTCGCATTTCAGCTCACGTTTCCGCTTCATCGACTTGCTGCGGTTGCTGCTGCTGTTGTTGTTGTGGTTCATGCTGTTGTTGCACGAGTTGTTGAGGCTCTGCTGCTGCTGGTTGGGCATCAGGCCCACCGCATGCAGCTCGCGGAGGTGCATCGAGTTGTTGTTGTTGTTGGTTGTGTGATTGTTGTTGGTCAACTGTGTCGCTTCGCCGTCGATGGGGTTCTGCAAGGATTAACATGCCCGAAAGGTAGCAGGATACAGCGGGATTTGGGTTGGTGGGTAGTTGGGCAGTTGGGTTGGTGGGGGGTGGAAGAAAGAAGAGAAAACAAAGATTAGTACAAATTCAATTGGCAATGACGAGATGTTGATATCTGTTTTTTGCGACTGGTGCGGAGGCATCATCATCATCATCAGCACATCAAAAGTTGTTGGTGGCGCGACAGACGACGATCCTCGCCATCGTCCGTCGCTTGTCCTCCTCGCTGCACAAGCCCAAAAACGCTCACCTGCTTGCTATCACCTCTGAAATGCCACTTGCGATGCACCTTGAGTGCGATCACCTGGGGGAACGTCTTGGCGCACAAATCGCACGCGTATTCCCCGTTCTCATTCTGCCGCTCCACCTGGAACTGACCGGCATCCGCCGGCCCATCATCGAACATCGCCGCCAGCGGATTGTCCACGTACAGCTCTTGCTCGTGCTTCTGGATGTGCTTGCTAAAGTGCTCCTGGTCGGTGAAGCGAGCGCCGCAAATGGTGCACGCCACCTCCGGAATGCGGATCTTCAGTGACGTGCCCGCAGTTGCAGTACTGCCCGACGCCACTCCCACAGTGGTGCCATTGCCATCGCTATTGGCCCTCTCCTCCAGTTGCTGCTGCTCATCGTCATCCTCCTCGTCATCGTCATCGCCGGTCTTATGCCGGAAAATTGTTCTTTTGGTCGTGTGGTGCGAATGCAGCTGTCCATCCTGCTGCTGGTGGGCACCGGTCGAGGTGATCGGCTTGCGGTTGCAGGTGGGCGTGTGGTTGTCATGCATCTGGCGGTCGAAGAAGACCTTGCGGCACAGCGAGCACTCAGCTGGGTTGGGCACTTGCGGATGCTTCTTATAGCGATGAACCTGTGGACGAGTGAGTATCGGAATAGTTGTTGTAACATATTGTGCCACCAATTAGTATCACCACCCCCCCTCCCCCACAAACACCCACCCAGAGAACCGAAGAAACTAGTTAATCCCATCCAGACTTACCCATAGACTCTTGCGTCCGCTGTAGACATTTCCGCAATCTTTGCAGGAATAATCGTTCGAGTCAAACTCGTCGTGCGAGTTGATGTGGATGGCCAGCTTCTTGTTGGTGTTAAAGTTTGATGGACAGTACTTGCACTGGTACCAGTACAGTGGAGCAGATGCAGTGGATCCACCCGCCGCGAGGGTGGAGAGATCAGCTAGATCCGATGATGTCGGCTTGCCCTCATCCATTAGAGAGTCGTCGTCGATCTTAGAGGACGTGGACGCCGATGTGGAAGCGGAGGCGGATGTCAGCTTGTGAACGCTGCGTTTGTGCTGCTGCAGCTCCGACTCTGAACTAT
The DNA here is from genome assembly GCF_016746395.2 of Drosophila simulans. NCBI lineage: Eukaryota > Metazoa > Arthropoda > Insecta > Diptera > Drosophilidae > Drosophila > Drosophila simulans. The sequence goes on along the minus strand of NC_052525.2, from coordinate 15,881,172 downwards.
AGACAATCGAGCAAACCTCACACTCGAACTGCTTGATAATCATTTCATCCTTGATGGCCCTTCCGTGCACCTTGAACAGATGCACCTTCAGGCCCTTCTCGTAGGCAAACTCTGCGTTGCACAGCTTGCATTTGATGAACTGCACATTCTGCACCTGATGATCGGTGAGCATGTGGTAGCGATAGGACTTCTTCGAACTGAAGCGACGCTGGCAGATGCGGCAGCGCATTCGCCGGAAGCGTCGATCGGCTGCCTGGTCAAGGCTCCGGCGAAAAACTGCCTGCTCCTGGGGCGTTTGATTGGCCATTGCCGGTGGCACATTGGCAGGCGTTGCTGGAGCCGACTCGGACATTGTTCCGCCAACTCCGAACTCCGAATCCGTTGCTGGCGTTGCGGTAATCGTTAGCGATTTGGGTGTCATTCGATTGGCAGCCGCCAAGGCTGCATTCACTGCATTCGAGGCTGTATAGTGGGAGCGCATGTGATTGGACAGGCCAATGTTGTTGCTGAACACCGCATTGCAGATGGGGCACTCCTTCTGCTGGCTAGCCACGCCCACCAGGCTGCTGTTGTTGCTGCTGTCATCCAGGCGCATCTTCTTGGCCACGCTGCCAGGCTCCTCCTCGTCATCATCTGGAATTGAGAAGGTGGAGCGCGTTAATGTGTCACTTTCAGTGTTATCTCGTCTCATTGGCAAACAAGGACACAAACTAAGCAACGTCAGACATACCAGCATATTGAAGCCATTGATATATGAATTTACAAATGTGAGTAGACATTTTAAATGCTATTGTTTTGCGATAAAATCGAACGAAGTGCTTTACCAATTAACAAAAATTTAGATGGGAGCTAGTTGGGAAATATATCGACATATAAACATATTTGTAACATTTAATGAAACTTTAATATCGCATATTTGTGAAATCGGAACTTTAATGTCAGAAGGACTAAAGAGTACGGATAAATCTGCTTGATTTTATCTTTTTTTTTTAAACATGATTAAGTTTTGGTATTTAAACAAATATGGGTATGAAGATGAAACGATGAAACAGTCAGGCAGAGCGGGGGGACGTCTACAATCTAAGCCTAATTACCGAGTGTCCCACCATTTGTTATCGACATCAGGTCCTTCATCACGTAATCGTAGCGACCCGTGTAGACGTTCGGCGTACTTCCGTCCGCCAACTTCACGGCATCCGCATTCACGATGTACTCGAAGCCGCCAGAGTGACGATTCTTGTCCACTCCGTGCACATTGATCATGTGCTCCCGCAGGTAGGAGATCCGTGGATAGCCCAGTCCGCAGCGCACGCACTTGTATGTCTCTGGCAGTTTGTTCGGATGCTTCGATTCCATGTGGCGCAGCACATTGTTGTAGTTGTTGTACTGCTGGCCGCAAATGGGGCAAACCTGCGGCATGCGGGAGAAGTACTGGGATTTGGGTGCGGATGCATCGCGATTCGCCGAGCTCTGAGCGGCTGCGGCGGCAGATGCGCTGGTCGATCCACCGCCACCCACCTGATTACCGCCCGCCAGTTTTGGTGTAGAGGTCAGCGGCGGAGCCGCACTGCTGCTTCGCGACTCCTCCGCCGAGGAACCAACGCCTAGGGCGCCGAGCAGGCTCCTCTTGCCCGGCGAGTGTTCCATGCTGTTGCTCCTGGCCATGCCGCTGCCAGTGGTGGAGGCATTGTCGCTGACCGCGCCACCACCCACGCCGCCCAAGTGATCCTGGTAGACATGATCGAGGAAACGCTGGTGCGTTTCCAGCTTGGCATCGCACGTCATGCAGCGCAGCCGGACAATGCAGTCCATGTTGTTGTAGTGCCGCCGTCTGTCCACGGGATCGGCAAAGTCCAGTCCGCAGAAGCTGCACTGTATCGAGTTGTTATCCTTGCGCTGGACATCTGCGTGCTTGTCGTAGACATGCGTGCGGAACTCGTGCTTGGTGCGGAATCCCTTGGGACAGAGCTTGCACTCGTACAGTTTGTTGACTAGCAGCTCCTTGGCACGCAGTTTCTCTGGGCGTTCGGAGCCGCCGCCGGGTGTAACAACTTCTCCGCTGGCTGTCACTGTGGGACTATTCATGGCCATCACTCCTGCTCCGGCATCGGCAACTGGAACCGCTCCTGTTGCTCCATCGTCAGCCCCATCATCTGCAATGGGCACAACCACTGTCGTTGTTTTCCCACGCAGCGCATTCAAGACTCTAAAGAGATTTATGCAATTCCGCTTCTTCAGATGCGAGATGAACAGCGCCTTGGAGTCGTTCATCTTGAGGCAATTGAAGCATAGGTTGCGCGGCAGCTGCGGATACTTCTTGCGAACGTGCGCCATGAAGTTCTTGTACGTGCTAAAGTACTTGTTGCAACATCGGCAGGTCATCGTCTGGTATTGCTCGAGGAACTCGTCGTTCTGCTCAATGAACTCCACTTTGTCGCGGGTGAGCAGTGGTCGGTACTGTTCGGGATTATCGTAGTCGTAGCCGCCGCCCTCGCACTTAATGAACGCGTTCATCACCACCTGGCGATACTTTTGCGTGGAGATATTCCCGCCAGCGGCGCCCGCTGCCCGATTTGCCTCAGCGGTGGCCGCCGCGGCCGCTGCCCGTTGGATTTCCAAGGCGGCAGCCAAAGCGGGCGTCGGCTTTGTGATGGGTGTGTTGTGGGGGGAGTCTGTGGACAACTGGAACAGGTTTGGGTGCAGATTCCTTTCGTGGCGACGGGCGTTGGCCCGGGTAGAGAACTGCAGGCTGCAGGCCCTGCAGCTGGCCACCTTGGAGTCCCCGGCGGCTGCCACATTGGCCACCGCATTCGGCGGCAGCGAGGCAGCCACGGACGAGGCATTCACGCCATGCTGCGCAGTGTAGTCGTAATCCGAGGCCTGCGGGGGCACAAATGAAATATAAATTATAGTCGGGCTGACAGGGAAATCTCGCTTAAAGTCTTGAATTTTGCTTAATTAAAATAATTTAATCAGTAATATGTCTGGTAAAGAGATACCTAAATACATTTAGTAGTATATATAGTATACACTTTATCTACTCTGTGCTACATATTTTATGGTGACTCACCGTCAGCGGCACATCGCCCTCGTGCTCGGAGCGCTCTAGGAACATTGTGGGATCGACCATGTCATCGGACTCGTCTATGGACTTCATCTGGTAGTCGTCATCCGTATCAATCGGCTCATCTTTGATGGGCATCGCAGGCAGTGGCTGCAGGGTGTCCAACGTTCGTCCAAAAATGAAAGAGCAAACAGTGCCAAACGAAACGGAAATTAGTTGAAATCGAATAAACAACATTTGCACAAATTCGTAAATGGCATAGTAAGATAAATCAATAACATCGATCATGGACGCTGCAGTACGTCCATTTGATACCCGTTAGCCAGAGATCTATGGCCGTGTTGGTATTATAAATTGATGCATTCCAAAAACCGGCAAAAGCAAGACTAAATCCAGACGGACATTGGTGATTTTGCATAATTTCGCATTCGGGATAACAGGTAGAAGAGCGCTGTGTACAGGATTGGGGCAGGGGATTCGATTCGTTCACGCTTCGAATGCACGATACAATTACATTATAGGAGTAGCGTCTGAAAAAGCGCAGCTGCTGGGCGGCGCTCTGGAGCGTCACCGGCATAAGCAGCGGAGCCGTTGATACGGATGCGGAAGCAGAAGCAGAAGCAGATACAGATGCAGAAGGCGTGGCGGAAACGACGCTGCCCGGCGGATTGGACGTGGTCGTCGACGTGGCCAGTCCACCACTCTGCTGATGTTGGACGTGACCGCTGCTGCTGCAGCTCTGGCTGAAATCAAGCGGCAGCGACAGCGAAAGGCTCTCCATTCCAGCCACACCCGAAATTCCCGGCAGCAGTTCAGCAGCAGCAGTAGCAGGAGGCGGAGCAATGGATCCCGGGCCCACTGGGGGCAAAGTTGGAATCGATGGAATCGTTGGCAGCGGTGGCAACGGAGGAACTGTTATGTCCAATGGCAAATATAGCTTTGGTTTAAATTTGCGCAATGTTGGAGCCGGATTGACCACCGGAACTGGAAGTGGACGCTGTGGGCGAAATTGTCGCTGGCGTCTGTGGTGCTGTTGCTGATGCTGCTGATGATGTGGCAACAATTGCTTGCCACGCTGCTGCTGATGCTGCTGCTGCTGTTGCTGCTGCTGCTGATGATGATGATGGTATCTGCGATACTGGTGAGATTGCTGGCGCTGCTGATGCTGCTGCTGTTCCCGCTGCTGGGATGCGGATGTGGTGGACGTGGATGTGGATGAGCAGCTAGCCGCCGCCGATGCTGGTACCTGCAAGAGAAGGGTCTGCAGCGATTGCTGAGCACTGCTGATCGTCGCGGTCATTCGGGCCGGTGGTTGCAGCTGCAATTGATGCTGTGGCAACTGCTGCGGTTTAGGACTCACATAGACTGTTAGGGATTTGCGTTTCTTCAGCGAGTGTATGCCGTCCAATATGTTGGCGGCTGTCGATGCGGCCGTTGGCGTCGCCTTCTCCTTCTCCGCTTCGAGCTCATTCTCCAAGTGCTGGTGGTGTTGCTGTTGCTGATGCAGATGCTGATCGAAGAAGCCTCCTCCCCCATTCTCGGCACTGTTCAGGTCCAGGTAGTTGAGGAGCTTGCTCTTGTTGTTATCCAGCCACTGGCGCTGCTTCGCCTGCGAGCTGAAGCACCGGTTCTTGAAGCTCTGCCACGAGTTCAGGTAACTGATGCAGGCGTGGCAAATTTGCTGCGACAGCCGATCCTGCGGTGTAACCTGAAAATAGGTTTGCAAAAATGGTGGGTCGATTAATCAAATGGTTCAGTTTCGAATATGGAAAAGTAAGGTTACTCGCAAGAAGCCCAATTATACAAGTTTAAAATGCAATAACCCTTATGGGATGATGCAACATGCGTTATTTAAAGTCTAGATAACCCACTCTTTCGATTTCTGGTCATTTCCTTTGGACATTTGGGGGCGGGGGACAACAGTGCAGATTTGTGTGTGTCCAGCGATGCGGAGAATGCAGGCAGGTAGCAGTGGCAGCAGACCCCGGCTCCCAACTATCCTATTAATGTCAATGACCTGCTTATAATTATATGCAATACTGCGCCAGCATCCCACACCACCCCCTTTGGATGAACCTTATCCACCCCTCCACCTCCTCCTCCGCCCTCAACAGTCACCAATACAAACACACAGAACACTGCGCAAATCATATGAAATGTCCTGCTGGCTGATAACAGTGTGTGCGCATGTTTGTTTGTGTGCGTGCACGACTGTGTGTATCGCTTGAATTGCAAGCCTATGTATGTAAGTCCATGTCCGCCCTTATATACATACATACATACGTACATACATAACTATGTACGCCCGTCCTGCCGCAAAACACACACAGCACATGGGTCGATTTCACCGGTAGACCGGGCTGAAAACATCTTGGCCGCCCCCGTCACAAAATCTATTAAATCTCAATTATCTAAGTCCGCGGTTAGGCATCTTTTATCGTAATCGCTTATCGAAGTCGCTGTTGCAGCTCGTCAGTGATGGCAAGCCGGCTTGTTGCCAAGATAGGCTAATCAATTTATAAAGTTTAATTTCTCATTTAAAAACCGTACCTACCGTAAGAAGCAAATATTTGACAACTATTCAAGTCATAACAAAATTTCAAAAATAATTCGTAATAGCAAACAGTTATTATTTATAATTGTTTGAGTTGATCAAGTAATTATTTTATAGTTACTAATTTTGTTTGTCGTTTTAAGTATTTACTCTATTGTACTCAATCCGATCAGTAGCTTGAAGTATACCTGGCTTGAAACCCGCCCAACTATCAGCTCTATTCCCCCCCCTTCGCCGTTCTACTTGAATATCGATAGCAATACAACGACAAGAATTAGCTGTCGGAAAGGCGAATGAAAGTGATCAAAACAAACGATGGAAATGTTTTGTTTTGCATTTGTCTTTTCGACTTCAGCTATGTGTGCACATGCGTTTGTTTGTGTTGGTGTGTTTAATTTAATAATCGAGGGCCTGTTGTTGCTGCTGCTCGTATTGTTGTGCCAGTGTAATTGAAACCCCAGGATATTAAAGCCCAGAGGGTCCTTTAAACACACACACACACACACACGAACAATACACTGTCACCCCCCTCCAATTTTGGGCCTACATATGTA